>NC_060122.1:828548153-829173153 GCF_021461395.2 Schistocerca americana | reverse complement strand
CCAGGAGAAGTTTTTCATGACACTTACTAAACCTGTTACTTATTATACCTGTTCTAGTACTTGCATTTTTATATTTTTTACCCATTTGTGTTTATCATTTATAAATGTGATCACATGTACTGCCTTGTTACATAATCTTGCTACAGCTGACTCATGACGAATGACGTTACCTATCCTCATTTGCAGCAATAGGTCAAAAGCAAAAAGTATTATGCCTCAGCAATTAATTATCGATCCCAACGCAATGCATTGCTACCAAAAAAATGTATTACCAGTCCCACATAATGTCACTAGTTTATGATAATTCTGAATAATACTGATCAACTCTGAATAGCACGTCACTCGAGTAATGACCTCTTAATGAGACTATATTCAAAATAATGCTTTGTCACTAGCTAATAACTGCCACTGTTTATTGTAATGCCTGTGATTACTAATGATTTGACTGTAATTAACTGATTTTTAATAATGACTTTGTAATGATCTGAATAATACTGAATGATGAACTATGTTTTATTCTATTCAATACTTGATGGCCACTGAGTGCCAATAATTAATGTCAATCAACGAAATTGTTATTAATTATGCCATTAATTAACTCTTGTTTTCAATGTTCATACTTTGTAATTGGAAATAAATGTGATTGTTTAATAATGCTTTGTAATTAGAAGAAGGCTAATGTTTCTTAATAGATTGGAATGACAAATGATTAATTAACTGTAATTAGGAGAAGGTTAATGATTCTTAATTATACTCTGTAACTGAAAAGAATGCGATTATTTCATAATATTTTGTAACCAGGAAAAGAATGCTACTGATTCTATGTAAAACAATTAATGAACATTTTTCTGTAATACTACATACTTGGTACAGAAATGTTCAATAACTGGGCTATGAATGCCACGAACTATCAATGAAGACTGTAATTGTCAATATTATGTGACTTGATGTCCTTCACCTCATAAGCTGACTACCCTGAATTACTGCAATGTCCATTTGTCCTGTTTATCCCAGTGATCATGGAGCACTATATTTGGTTTTGCACTAATTCTACGTTGGTGTGCCTTGTAAGAGTGTGGTGTTGACACGACATGCTGTCCACCACCATGAGCGATGAAGACATTATTATGGTCCCACTGTTTGGTGTACCTAATGTACTGCCAAAATGAAAACATGGAACATTACTACGACAGTTCAGTGTCTTGGCTACACTGATAAATTCTGATGGGAAAAGAACTTCAAGTTGTGTCACTTGGTGTTGTACTACTGTGGAAAGATATGGACTTTCAGAGCAGCTGTGTGCAATCTAAAGTGCTACAACCATGATGCAATCCTTCCCTTTCCTATCCTGATTCTTGTCACATAAAGAAAAAATTTTTTTTTGGTAACATCATTTATGTTCATAGGTTATACATTTTTCGATTCGCTAAACTCCAGTGTGAGTACACTAATGTCACTGGTCGACATGATGTTTGCCATTATGTTTATTTGTTGTGAAAATACTAAAGACATTTTTCAGTGCATGTGCACTTTGGACATGAATTTTTTTTTTGCCATTATGTTTATTTGTTGTGACAATGCTAAAGACATTTTTCAGTGCATGTACACTTGTCAACATAATATTTTTTGCCAGTCTGTTTATTTGTTCTGAATATGCTAAAGAATTTTTTCAGTGCCTGTGCACTTTGTTATCTGTCAAATAATTTGTATATACTTTTCTGATTTGCTACTATGTTTTGTACTCACATTTTGTCTTTGTCTGATATATTTTGTACTTAGTGCGTGTGCACAACATTTACTTTATGTACTACATCATATTATTCTTGCCAGTCTGTTTATTTGTTCTGCATATGCTAAAGAATTTTTTCAGTGCCTGTGCACTTTATCTGTCAAAAAGTTTGTATATACTTTTCTGATTTGCTACTATGTTTTGTACTCACATTTTGTCTTTGTCTGATATATTTTGTACTTAGTGCGTGTGCACAACATTTACTTTATGTACTACATCTAATTATTCTTGCCAGTCTGTTTATTTGTTCTGCATATGCTAAAGAATTTTTTCAGTGCCTGTGCACTTTATCTGTCAAAAAGTTTGTATATACTTTTTTCTGATTTGCTACTATGTTTAGTATTCACATTTTGTCCTTGTCTGATATATTTTGTACTTAGTGCGTGTGCACAACATTTAAATATTCTGTAAGTTGTAGGATTTTGTTAATTAAAGAAAAATTTTGCCGCGCTTGGCAAGTCCAAATGACTCACCATCGCTGCCAAATTTTTGCCCCCCGAGTGGAGGGTTATGAAACACGTATGTAACGCAGCAGCGATGGCGAGGCATTGTAGCATCTGTGACCAGAGAGTATGCGCTTGACCGCGCGAGTGTTGCGAGCGGTTCTCAGTCAGTAGTAGTCTTTGCGAGTTAGTTGTCGCTATGCAGAGTAGCAGTCAGTCAGTCGTTGCGAGTCTGTAGCTCTGTCTAGTTGAGAGCAGTACTCAGTCTGTAGTCGTCATGCAGAGCGGTCGGTCAGTAGTAGCAGCCCAGTGCGGTTGTGTGATGTAGGCGGTCGGCAACAATGGTCAAGATGAGGAATAAGGATAAGGTATACTGTTAATTAATATAATCATTAGATAATGAAAAATTTTATTTATTGTAATTATTCTCCAACAAGTCTCCCAATAATAATTTTTTATTTCAAAAGCATTTTCTCAAAAGTTTAATTTTTTTGAACTAAAGATCTCGTTGCACTTCCCATTTTATTCCACTTCTTTTTGAAGAAAAATTTCACTAGAATTACAAAAAAAAAAGGAGAATATTATTATTTGCAATGTAGTTCCTCCAAGTGGTGCGCAACAACAAGAGCAGATATGTGACATCCATTTATTCTGAGGTAAGACTTTAATTCTGATTGTTTTTACACAGGGCCAAAAACCGATATTTCGGTTTAATTGAATTTTCTTGTCACTGAATGGACTTTAATTTTTTGAAGGATTTATAATTGAGTCAGATTGCGAATTTCACATTTGTTGCCATTGTCAGTACATTTGATTGTAGGTAGGTTACGCATAGAGCCATGTCCATCAGCATTTCTAATTAGTATCGTCCTTTTCTTTTAAAATTTTTGTGGGGAGGTTACACTTGGCTCCCATTTCTATTAAGTATTGTCAATTTTCTTTCTTTTAAAAATTGCGGTGGGGAGGTTACAACCTCTTTCATGGTGGAATGAATGTTACTGATCGGCTGTCGGACCCCCATCGTCTAACAGGCGCTGCTCATGCATGGTTGTTTACAACTTTGATCAGGTTTAGTGACATCTCTCAACAGTCAAAGGGACTGTGTCTGCGATACATTACCCACAGTCAACGTCTGTCTTCAGGAGTTTGGGAACCGGGCTGATGCAAAACTTTTTTTGATGTTTGTATATGAAATAAAATCGTCATAGCTTCTGAAAGGATTGCGTTAGGACGTTCAATCTGCACTGTTGGCAACAGGGCATGAAGGGCCATTTGCACGTGAAAATATCACGGTGCAGCGTGCCTGAGCGTATAGCGTATGTGAAGCCCAACTATGCGAGGGGTAACAGCCCAACTTCGGCTGAAAGGAAGTTGGCGGCCGAGTTCGAGATGAAGACAGCCCGTGCAAGTATCCCAACAACCAAGAACCTGATTCTCAACTTTGATAGAACGGGTAGTGGTCGTGACGATAGTGTTGGCACTGTCGGTCGCCCAAAAATGGTGAAAACGCCTGAAAACATCCAAAGTACACGAGCTGTCTTTCAGACCAGCCCCAAGAAATCGTTCGGGTGGGAGACACTGCGACAAATTGTTGTTGAAGACCTGCGTCTCTTCCCATACAAAATTCAAATCCATTAGCCAATAAGCACCAGGGCCTGGAACAACGGTTGTCTTTCGTCAGCACTATTGTCCACAGAACTAGCGAACAGCACTTTAATGTAGATATGGTTTCGCTTAGCGACGAAGCCCGATTTCGTTTGGATGGATTTGCCGATAAGCAAAACTGACGCATTTGGGGGACTGAAAATCCGCATTTCGCGATCAAGCTCTTCACCCACAACGAGCGGCTGTGTGGTTTGCAGTGTACAGTCACTGGATAATAGGTCCGATATTCCTCGATGGTACGGTGACTACCCGAGGCACTTGAAGGCTTTGGAAGATGATTTCATACCCATTATCCAAAGTGACCCTGATTTCGACACAAGTTCATTCAGGACGGTGCTCGACCCAATCGAAGCAGGAGTGTGCTTGATGTCCTAGAAGAGCACTCTGTGGACCACATTCCGGCCACTGGCATGGGCCTCGATTGGCCGCCGTTTTCTTCCGGATCTAAACACATGCGATTCCTTTTTGTGGGGCTATATTAAAGAGAAGGTGTACAGCAATAAACCCAAAACCATCGCTGAGCTGGAAACAGCCATTCAGGAGGTCATCGACAGCATCAATGTTCCGACACTTCAGCGGGTCATGCAGGTTTCGCTGTTCGTCTGCGCCACATTGTCGTCAATGATGGCAGGCGTATAAAACATTTCATAATCTAAACCCGAATATCTGTAGTGACGTTCACATGTTGAATAAAGTGTGTGCACATAGTAGTTTGTAATTATTTTACGTTTTTTAAATACTTCAATAATTGTTACCCTGTATATTTGGAGCACATTATTCAGAAATGTTTCAACCAAAAAAGACGAGAGCGAATTCACGGTGGGAGGACAAAATGTATTCCATTTGTGGATGATACGTTTTTATTGGCAGAGAGCGCAAGAACTATGACTGGATTGTTAAAAGAATTAAATAACACCTGTGACTAATATAAAGTGAGAATTATTAAGAGAAAGACAAAATGTACCGTTATAACCGCAATAAAAGCAAGAACAACTAAAAATTTAGGACTGGAAGACATAGATCAAGTTAGTGTTTTCAGATACTTCCGAAGCATTATTACCGACGACATGTGACACGGTTGTCTACAAGAAAGTAGCAACATCAGAAGACTCGTACGTACTCCAGGAGGACCTGCAGAGGATTAATGCATGGTGCGACAGCTGGCAGCTTTCCCTAAACGTAGATAAATGTAATATAATGCGCATACATAGGGGCAGAAATCCATTCCAGTACGATTATGCCATAGGTGGTAAATCATTGGAAGCGGTAACGACCGTAAAATACTTAGGAGTTACTATCCGGAGCGATCTGAAGTGGAATGATCACATAAAACAAATAGTGGGAAAAGCAGGCGCCAGGTTGAGATTCATAGGAAGAATTCTAAGAAAATGTGACTCATCGACGAAAGAAGTAGCTTACAAAACGCTTGTTCGTCCGATTCTTGAGTATTGCTCATCAGTATGGGACCCTTACCAGGTTGGATTAATAGAAGAGATAGACATGATCCAGCGAAAAGCAGCGCGATTCGTCATGGGGACATTTAGTCAGCGCGAGAGCGTTACGGAGATGCTGAACAAGCTCCAGTGGCGGACACTTCAAGAAAGGCGTTACGCAATACGGAGAGGTTTATTATCGAAATTACGAGAGAGCACATTCCGGGAAGAGATGGGCAACATATTACTACCGCCCACATATATCTCGCGTAATGATCACAACGAAAAGATCCGAGAAATTAGAGCAAATACGGAGACTTACAAGCAGTCGTTCTTCCCACGCACAATTCGTGAATGGAACAGGGAAGGGGGGATCAGATAGTGGTACAATAAGTATCCTCCGCCACACACCGTAAGGTGGCTCGCGGAGTATAGATGTAGATGTAGATGTAGAAATAAGGAGGTGAAAACACCTATAGCAGCTGTCAAAGAAGCATTTAATAAGAACAGGACGCTTCTATGTGGGTGCTTGGACAGGGGACCTGAGGAAAACACGTACGAAGTGCTTCATATGCAGTGTGGCATTATACTGAGCTGAGACATGGAATCTGAAGAGAAAAAAAGAGGTATAGAAGCATTTAAGATGTGGATTTGGAGGTGAATGGAAGAGATAAAAGCGACAGACAAAGTGAGAAAGGACGATTGTGGAGAAGAGTGGTGGAAGAGAAAGAAATTTCGAATGTAATAACGAAGGCCAAACGCAATTGGCTTAGGCAGTGGATGAGAAGGGATTATTCGCAGATGCATGCAGTGGATGAGAAGGGATTATTCGCAGATGCATGCTGTGGAAAGAACGGTGAATAGAAGGAAAAGAAGGAGAAGAAGAAGATACCAGATGGTGGATAATTTAAAGAAAGGAAACAATTATGAGGAAACGAAAATGGTAGAAAATGACAGGACTGCATGGAGAGCCGCATGTGAAGACGTGCTCTAGGGCAGAACACCAATGATGATGATGCTAACAAGAAATGCAAACTTACTACGTTTGAAATGCTTCATTCCCAGAACAAATTTTCACGCTACGGTAGAGTAGGCGATGCTTTGGACCCGTGTGGCTGAACGCTTGAAACATCCCCGAAAATTTAATGAATTACTGTGCTGGTAAACCTCTTACATTATTTGATTTTCAAATAGCTGAGCAGAACTGAACGTACTCATACATTTCGCTCTTTACCTATTCTGATCAACACTAAACTGACACACAATATTTTTAGCGCAATGCAGTCTGAGCCGGCCGCTGTGGTCGTGCGGTTCTAGGCGCTCCAGTCCGGAGCCGCGCTGCTGCTACGGTCGCAGGTTCGAATCCTGCCTCGGGCATGGATGTGTGTGATGTCCTTAGGTTAGTTAGGTTTAATTAGTTCTAAGTTCTAGGGGACTGATGATCACAGCAGTTGAGTCCCATAGTGCTCAGAGCCATTTGAACCTTTTTTTGCAATCTGACTTCCAATAATCCCTGCAAAAGAATGGCCCTGACTAACATTGACCTATACCTTTCATAAATCACTTACCTCACAAAAATCTTCGTTACTCAAACTACCGCAATACAGCGAGCGCCACTACTGCCAGCTAAATAAAAGATTGAACTACTGAAGGCACTAACTACTGATAGGCATAGTTAGCAAATGAGAGATTTTGATAGAGAACAAACAATGTGTTTACCTTAATAGTGTTCAAAAGTCATAATATATACAGCAGTTGATGACATCAAGTCTTACAAATTTACTGCCTCTGATGGACGCACGTCTCCCCACATCCACCACTGCTGGCGGCTCACCTCCAACTGCGCAACGCTACGCACTGTTAACAGCCAACTGCCCAACACTACAATAGCGAATATTCCAACAATATAAACCAGCCACAGACTGCACACAGCACAGCCAGTGATTTTCATACAGAGCGCTACTTGGCGTTACCAATATAAAAGCCTAAACAGCCTACTTACACACTTTTAGATCTTCATCTGCAGGATGGGCGAGAAACCCCGTACTTCCTAATATCGATCGTTAATTGATCTGATTTGTTTCACCACAAGTAGTTGCTTACGTGTTAAGTGTCCAATATATCGGCATGTTTCCCATCATACTGCGAACACATTTCTATATTCCTGCACGTTCTTCTTGACATATTTTTGGGAATACCCGGTGTTATAGAGCGAAATGCATCCTCAACAGCATTGCGCAGTTCTTCGCTCGTAGCACAACGAAGTGCAGATACATGAACGTGAATGACTCCCCATAACGAGGTGTCACGTGTGATGAGGTCACGACTTATTGGTGGCCATTTCAAGAGAGCTGGTGCTGCTGATGAAAGACGTTCTATCCACCGTCCTGGAATGTGTTCATTTAGGAAGAGCGTAGTGAGGAGGTGTTCCTCTTGCTGCAACCATATGCGCTCTGTGAGGCCCCTTTTCTCAAGCTTAGGCGTTAACCATGTTTTTAACGAGTGTAAATAATTGATGCCATTCACAGTTCCTTGAAAGAAGTACGGTCCGAGCAGATGTTTTGATGTCATCGCTGCCCATATCATTGCATTAATCAGTTCCTTTCTAGCTCGAATATGTAATGAGGATTCTCTTTGGCCGAAACCGCAATATTTCTAGCAGGTTAGCAGTGATTAATGCCACATTCATCTGAAACCATAAGCTTGGCACGGTTCACTGCCTTTGAAAATTCAGTTAACAAAGCTCAGCATGCTAAAGCGCGCTCGTACCAGTCCGTATCCGACAACTTGTTTGCGAACGTCGGTCTAAAAGGTCTGACCTTAAGGTCTTTTTTCATGTCATCTCTCATTTTTGCTCTCGGTATACTAAGTTCCGAGGCATGTTTATATGTCCACGTCATAGGAGATTGTTCAGTCGAAACACAGACTCTGGTACATGTTTCTTCTTGTGTCTTCTTTCCCCACGGCCTGTCTTTAACACTGCCAAAAGATAAAGCACGTCTTTCCCACCGCAGAAGCGTTGCCTTTCGCGATGGTGCCTCATTAAATCTTTCCTGTAACTCTCCCATACTCTGTCTTATTTTCTGCCCTGTGCGTTGTTGTTTGTGCACCCAAACTCTTGTCACAAAGCTCTCCTCAGTACTGTAACTATGACCGCTCACATCTGCAATAGGGCGCTGATAACCTCGGCGTTCAGCACACACACACACACACACACACACACACACACAAATCTGCAATAAAACTCATCTGCGAGTGCGACTGCGAAAACATATGATCATGAATTCCAACCATTGATTCCAAAAACTGGTAAGAAGTAACATAGCTACCAACTGCATAATAACATTTGAAACTAGACGGAGACAGAGACTTTCCCTCCATCTGTACATCCATACTCATTAAACGATTGTGAAGTGCATCGCAGAGGGTACGATCCATTGTATCAGTTATTAGGTCTTCTTCCCGCTCAGTTCACGTAAGGAGCGCGAAAAAAATTACTGTTAAATGCCTCTGTGCACACTACTATTAAACTAATCTTGTCCTTACGAACCCTACAGGAGCTGTAGTATATTTCTAGTTTCACGATTTAAAGCTGGTTCCGGAAACTTTGTAAGTAAGCCCTCTGGGGGCAGTTTGCGCGTGTCTTCAAGTATCTACCAGTTCAGTTTGTTCAGCATCTCTGTACCATTCGCCCAAGAATGGTTGCGAACATGTAACAATTCGTGCTGCCCTTCTCTGTAGCTACTTAACATACCAGAACCAGTAACATTTTTTAGAAGGAGAGGATATGAACACTTCGTCTTAGAGATCCAGTGAGGGAACACTCGGTCTTCGTCTGCATTTCCAGCAGGAGTGCTTTGCTAGATGATCGTTTTAAGACTATGTCCCGGAGCCAAACGACAGTAAACATGTGCAGCATTTACGTACGATGTGGCGAAGCGGATGCACAGTTACTTGTTTCGAGTTACGGTCTTGCTTTTCTGAATTAATACACGCACTCAGCTAGTTGAACTCAACATGCACTTCATCAAGGGTGTGTGTATTGTGTCTTGAACTGGGGACCTAGAAACAGGCTTCGTCCCGCCGTAGCCGTCAGTGGTTCACAACCCCACTACAGGTCCCAGCAGTCCACCCACCCCACCGGCCCACCACACCGAACCCATGGTTACTGTGCGGTTCGGTCTCCAGTGGATTCCCCCCCCCCCCCCCCCCCCAGAACGTCTCATATCAGACGAGTGTAAGCCCAAATGTTTGCGTTGTGGTGTAATGATTACGTGTGCGTGGAGACAGTGTTTGAGCAGCAATCGCCGACGTAGTGTAACTGAGGCGGAATAAGGGGAATCCGCCAGGCAGATTCGTGCCGGGGACCGACACGCCTTTCCATTCGGAAAATAGTGCGTTAGACCGAGCGGCTATCCGGGAGCGCTTAAGCAAGGTTACTGGTGTTCATATGCACTTTTTCTTTGTCTTTCCTTTAATCTCTTAGCTAATTCAGCAATCATTGTCGGTTTACGTGAATATAGCAAACTGTACGATATTATTAGCATTTCCTTTCCATTTCCAACCCATTGTGCCAAGCTAACTTCATTCATGTTCAACTATCAATTTAAACTATTGCCACTTAGTAATTACTTACGTTATCCACGCTACATTTGGAGTCCAGTCCATACGTTTGTCTTCATACTCTACATGATCTTACGAGTGGCACTCTGTTCACTGTAAAGGTCACAGGGTTTAGAACTTGATACAATCACAAGGGCATGCCTAAAGTCTCACAGTTTGTCTGAGCTGAGCAATTTCTGTTATCACTCGCTGATAGTGTAGTCATAGGATACTACATTTTCTTGTTTTGTATAGACCTCAGTTTTCCATTTCTGAATATTTAAAAGCAAACTGTCACTTTGAAGTCTTAACATGATCAAAGACAGCTACTGGTACAAGTGGAGCTGAGAGGGCATGTTGTGAGTCGTGCTTGGATATTAGTCGCTACAGCAACTGTGGGTAAAAATCTAAGGTGTTAGACTCCAGTCATGCTCCGTCAAATAGCTTAATATTCCAGCAAATTTCAGCACTTTACGTCTTCTTAAAAAATTCAGGGCAGTCTTGGCCATACATGATAGCTTCGAGTCATTATATATTGAAGTCTACAGCCTGTATCATAATTAGCAGTTAAAACTAACGTGGGTGAAAGTATATGATAAAGCACCAAAAGCATTTCTGTAAATATGTATGGTTACGAACCACCACTTACTTCGGCATGAAGCACTGTTCTGTTATTGTTTTTGCGGTCTTCAGACTGAAGACTGGGTTTGTGCAGTTCTCCACGCAAGCCATCTTGTGCAAACTTCTTCATGTCTGCGTAACTACTGCATCCGACATCCATTTCAACCTCCTCCTTATATTCAAGGTATGGCCTATCTGTACAGTTCCTTCTATTACCAAATTCACAATTCCTTGATGCCTCAGGATGTGTCCTCTCAACCGACCCCTTCTTATAATCAGATTGTGTCATAAATTTCTTTTCTCCCCAATTGTGTCCAGTAGAACCTCATTTCAAGAGTTCCTATTCTCTTCTTGTCTCAACTGTTTATCGTCCACGTTTCAGTTCCATACAAGGCTATACTCGAGACAAATAGCTTATAAAGAGCCTTCGTAACGCTTCGATATTAACAAATAACTCTTCTTTAGAAACGCTTTTCTTGCGATTGCGGGTCAGCATTTTATATCCTCTCAACTTCGGCCGTCATCAGTTATTTTGCTGCCCAAATAGCAAAACTCATCTAGTACTATTGGTGTCTCATTTCCTAATCTAATTCTCTCAATATTGCCTGATTTAATTCAATTAAATTCGAATACTCTTGTTTTGCTTTTGTCGATGTTCGTCCTCTTTTCGAGACACTTTGCATTCCGTTCAACTAATCTTCCAAGTTCTTTGCTATTTAGGACAGAATCACAGTGTCAACAAAAACCTAAAAAAATTTATTTCTTTTCCTTGAATTTTAATTTATTCTCGAGATTTTTCTTTGGTTCCATTACTGCTTGCTTAGTGTACGGATTACGTAACTTCGGGGATAGGCTACAACCCAGTCTCAATCCTTTCTCAACTACTATTTGCTTCCACGCTCTTCGTCTCTTCGAACTGCCACGTGGTTTCTGTACAAGATGTAAATAACCTTTCGCTCCCTATATTTTACACCTGCTATCTTCGGAATTTCAAATAGACGAGTCAGCATTGTCAAAAATTTTCTCTAAATCTGCAACTGCTATAAATGTAGCTTTACTTTTCTTTAACCTATCGTCTAAGGTAAGTCGTAGCGTCAATATTACGTCGTTTGTTTCAAATTCCTCCGGAATGCAAACTCTTCTTCCTTGAGTTCGTTTTCTTCAAGTTTTTCCTTTCTCCTGTGTATAATTCGTGTCAGTATCTTGCAACATGACTTACTAAAACGAATGTTCGCTTTCTTTGGAATTTCCCCCGTCCCATATACGTTACACACCATCTCGAACACTTTTGTCATGGCCGATTCTCCGGAGGATATTAGCAGGTCTGAAGGAATGTTGTTAACTCCAGGGGCCTTGTTTCAACTTAAGTCTTTCAGTCTTCTGTCAAATGTTTCCCGTAGTATCATATCTGATTCTCGATATATCCTGTAATTTAACGTCTTCTTACTGTTAAGTAGTGTGAAACCCTGCGACAGTACCTAGAGTTATTGCTGAGTAGTTACTCTTCTCAAACAGCAGTACATACGAGCAAGCCAGTAGCGTCTTTACCTGCAGTTACTCGTACTTAGATACCTGAGCTACGCACGGTTATGTTTTAAAAAAAGAGCTCTATATAGTCATAGGGTCGAACCGTACACGTCTGCTTTCATGCCCTGCACCTAACTCGCTGCAAATGATAACCTGTAGCTATGATCATGCAGTCAAATAGTCTATTCATTGGCTGGAATAGCGAATTAATAAAATACACAGAAATCCGTCATAAAAGTTAAATGAATAAGTGAATAACAAAGGTTCTATTAAGTTGAATAATTTTCATTCAAGAAAGGACGTCTCAAATAAGCGGGAACTGGTCCTATGATATTTATCAAATGCAGTGAAGCTACACGAAGAATGATAAAAAATAGTAGAAAAATCCCCAAAATAAATAGCCATCGAAGACTCGCGAAAACTAAGTCCATTTCTTGATACAACGCATGAAAGTTTCGCCAGCTCAAAATAGTTCAGAGCTCAACATGACGATTCACAAATGAACACACACGATACGACGAATATTAACTCATACTCTGTCTATTTTCAGTTCTGTAAAGTTAGAGTGCTACTCTGGAGCCCTTTCAAACCTCTCGAACTATGTCCCTTCAGAAGTTAAAATCCGGTAGTGGCCATTTACCACCAAGAATGAATCGCTTCCACAATCGAATACCACTTGTTATCACAGGCAGGTGTGCCTTCTTCCACAACTTGCGTAGAAGTGTCCCGAATGGCTTCCTTGAGTTCTTCACTCGAAAAGTTCCAATCACCACATGATTCCAGTAGTGCTCCACTACTGTCTGCCTTTCCATTGACTGAAGGCCATTCTCACCAAAATACACCGTTCTTACGCTTTAAAGACATAATGCGGATCACTTGACCACTTTTTGGACTAAGCTAATATATTGTAACAAAAGTTAAATAAAAGAAATTCATAAACGTTTTGTTACATTCAAATCATTTACAATAAATATAAGCAATACTTGGTTCATACATAAATATGCCAGAATTCTTGTGCAAGGGTGCTCATGTTAAATGACTACAGATTATTGCTAAATACGAGGTGTACAACTTCGCTTCCGCCGTTTTTCCCCCAGCATTTGAGGCTTTAATGAAACAAATTGGTTCCACATGTATTATTCAAAGTATCTTCCATCGCTGGCCACTACTTTCTCCCATCTTTCGGGAAGTGTACGAATCCCGCGTCGAAAAAATTGTTCACCTTTGGAAGCAATCCACGAATCGATCCAATTTGTGACTTCTTCATGAGATCGGAAGTGTTGGTCAGCCAGGCCATGCTCCACTGATCTAAACAGGTAATAGTCAGAGGGAGCAATGTCTGTAGAATACGGCGGGTGGGGTAGGACTTCCCATTTTAACGTTTCCAAGTACCTTTTCGCCTCTTTTGCAACGTGGGGTCTAGCGTTGTCGTGCTGCAAAATCACCTTATCGTGCCTATCGCTGTATTGCGGCCGTTTGTCTTTTAATACTCTTCTCAAACGCATTAATTGCGTTCGATAAAGAACACCTGTGATTGTTTCACTTGGTTTTAACACCTCATAGCACACGACGTCGAGCTGGTCCCACCAAATGCAGAGCATGATCTTAGAGCCGTGAATATTCGGTTTGGCCGTCGACGTCGAAGCATGGCCGGGATATCCCCATGATTTATTGAACTTTCTTTATTTTCGTCCCCGGTCACAATGCGATGCAGAAATCCCTTTCGTTTTGGATCTAACGCAGCTGTTCACAAAAACACGAACGCCGTTCAACGTCTCTTGGTTTCAGCTCACACAGGACCCAAGTTCCTTCTTTCTGAATCATGCCCATAGCCTTGAGACGTTTTGAAAAGGCTTGCTGTGTCACTCCCACTAATCGTGACAATTCTTCTTGAGTCTGACTCGAGTCTTCACTCAGCAATGTCTCCAATTCTGCACCTTCCAAAACTTTCTCTCTTCCACCACTATGCTGGTCTACGACGTTAAAATCACCGTTCTTGAAGCGTTGAAAACACTCACGACACGTTCTGTCACTGATAGCGTCCTTACCATACGTACTTGAGAGCATTCGATGAGACTCAGACGCCGTTTTCTTCTTATTGAAACAAAACAGTAACACCTCCCGCAAATGAGAATTAGGCTCGTAAACTGACATTTTCAATCGAGAACAACTTTATGATGCAGACACAAATCGACTAATGTTTGAATAAGGTTATGTTGACCGAGGTCCAAGCTAACTGCCTGACGTCTGCAATCTGTTTCTTTCGACCGCTACTTACCTTTGTCGCCACCTATCGCCAAACGGCGGAAGCAAAGTTGTACAGCTTGTATTATTTCAACGGTTACTTATACCTTGTTAACAGAAGCTTCTTTCGTTCTCCTTTCAATTGTAATATCTGCTAAAACATGCCATTGACCGCTTTTAAATTAGCACAGTTTTTAATGGGAATTGCAGTCAATAATTAAATAAAATTACTGTTGAAACAGTAAGCTGTTCGTTAAATAACTGCACAAGTATAACAATATATGAGGTATTCACGCTGTACTAGTTAGCTCTGTAAACGTAGAGATTACTAGGTTCTCATGTACATTTGCACGACAAAAACGTTACAAACGACGTCATAAGTCGATATATAAAGTAGATAGCTATCGTGCGATGCTATGATCGGAGATATCAAATGTTGAAATCGACTGAAGCGTTTAAGAGTTCATTGGGAAAATGTTTATTTGCTGTGAAATATGAACTTCTGTGGTTTTAGAGGTACTAAAATATTGTCGTGTCACTGGACGTGCCCCATTTTTCTTCGGCCGCAGATATATCAGATTCGCTCTAATATGCAACAGCGATTCATTGCCGATGTTCAGAGAGCTGTAACTTAGCCATCTTTAAGATTGTCTGACACTCCACCATTTCTTGCAGAATTGTCTGTTCTCTTAAGAGACCGCCCGTCGTCAAAATTCCCCACACTGGGACTTCCCTCACACCCAGCCCCTCGCCCAACTCAGAACCTGACTGGCGTGTACCAATCGCCTAGCCGGAAGCCGGAACTGCTCGCCAGAGTTCAGCCGCACAACGAATACGCCTTACCTTGTATTCTAGGCGGTTGATTAGCTCGCCTAAATACGCGTAACGCTGCAGCCTTCTAGTGCCTCCAAGCGTCTTCCAAGTACACAACATTCTTTCGTGAGTCTTACACGAAGTTTTAACGACTATTAAATTATTTTTTGCCTAAAATTCTACCAGATGGCTGCGTATTTGATCCTTTCCCTTGTCAATGTTCTCCAATTGTTTTTCGTTCTCTTCGTTTCGCTACAACAGAATTCCCACCAAACTTAAATTATCGTCTCCCTTAAGTGCCTGTATAATTTTCTTTGACGTCGTACCACCATCAATCTCATCATATACGAAAGTAGATGCCATATAAACTTGTCCTATTGTGGTGGGTAGATACTTCATGTCTACCTTGACTAAAGTAATCCGTTCTCTATGGTGTTCATAGTAGCTTACCAAAGTTCCTATTTTTTTTTCTTTATTAAGCCTACACCTCTATTACAACTATCTGGTTTTTTGTTGATAAGCTCCTACCCACCTGGTCAGAAGCCCTGTGCTCCGTCCCACCTACTTCCGTAATTACCACTACATCTGATTTCAACCCATCAACTTCCTTCTTCAGATTCTCTAACCCACCAACCAGACTAAGAGATTTACATTCCACGCTCTGACTCATAGAATGCCAGATTTGATTTCACTGATGACAATATCCTCCAAAGCACTCCCTTCCCAGAGATCTGAGTGGGAGGCTATTGTACCTACAGAATATTTTACTGGAGGCCATCATCATTAGACCTGAAAGTTGGATCTCAGTACTGGATCAGACTCGAGGAGCTTAAGTGCAGCGCTTGTTACGAAACGAACCTTACCGCATACAAGACGATCTGGGGCTATGCTCATTCTTTTCTCCGATTTCTTAATATAACTGATCGCTGAGTTCGGCTACTGTGCACAACGATAACGCCGTCCCAGAGTGAACAACAAGCTTAGGTGGACACCAGATTATATTTATGATTAGTGGGTCGCCTAATCATCGAAAAGTTGTAGGACAATGTCAAGGATCTTGGAATCTAAGTCAAGATTGAGATTAATAGAGACACTACTGGCCATTAAAATTGCTACACCAAGAAGAAATGCAGATGATAAACGGGTATTCATTGGACAAATATATTACACTAGAAGTGACATCTCATTACATTTTCACGCAATCTGGGTGCACAGATCCTGAGAAATCAGAACCCAGAACAACCACCTCGGGGTCCGCAGCTCGTGGTCGTGCGGTAGCGTTCTCGCTTCCCGCGCCCGGGTTCCCGGGTTTGATTCCCGGCGGGGTCAGGGATTTTCTCTGCCTCGTGATGACTGGGTGTTGTGTGATGTCCTTAGGTTAGTTAGGTTTAAGTAGTTCTAAGTTCTAGGGGACTGGTGACCATAGATGTTTAGTCCCATAGTGCTCAGAGCCATTTGAACCAACCACCTCTGGCCGTAATAACGGCCTTGATACGCCTGGGCATTGAGTAAAACAGAGCTTGGATGGCGTGTACAGGCACAGCTGCCCATGCAGCTTCAACACGATACCACAGTTCATCAATACTGGCGTATTGTGATGAGACAGTTTCTCGGCCACCATAGACCAGACGTTTTCAATTGGTGAGAGATCTGGAGAAGTGCTGGCCAGGGCAGCAGTCGAACATTTTCTGTATCCAGAAAGGCCCGTACAGGACCTGCAGCATGCGGTCGTGCATTATCCTGCTGAAATGTAAGGTTTCGCAGGGATCGAATGAAGGGTAGAGCCACGGGTCGTAACACATCTGAAATGTAACGTCCACTGTTCAAAGTGCCGTCAATGCGAACACGAGGTGACCGAGACGTGTAACCAATGGCATTCCATACCATCACGCCGGGTGATACGCCAGTATGGCGATGACGAATACACGTTTCCAATGTGCGTTCACCGCGATGTCGCCAAACAGGGATGCGACCATCATGATGCTGTAAACAGAACCTCGATTCATCCGGAAAAATGACGTTTTGCCATTCGTGCACCCAGGTTCGTCGTCGAGTACACCATTGCAGGCGTTTCTGTCTGTGATGCAGCGTCAAGGATAAGCGCAGCCATGGTCTCCGAGCTGGTAGTCCATGCTGCTGCAAACGTCGTCGAACTTTTCGTGCAGATGGTTGTTGTCTTGCAAACGTCCCCATCTGTTGACTCAGGGATCGAGACGTGGCTGCACTATCCGTCACAGCCACGCGGATAAGATGCCTGTCATTTCGACTGCTAGTGATACGAGGCCGTTGGGATCCAGTACGGCGTTCCGCATTACCCTCCTGAGCCCACCGATTCCATATTCTGCTAACAGTCTTTGAATCTCGACCAACGCGAGCAGCAATGTCGCGATTCGATAAACCGCAATCGCGATAGGCTACAATCCGACCTTTATCAAAGTCGGAAACGTGATGGTACACATTTATCCTCCTTACACGAGGCATCACAACAACGTTTCACTAGTCAACGCCGGTCAACTGCTGTTTGTGTATGAGAAATCGGTTGGAAACTTTCCTCATGTCAGCACGTTGTAGGTGTCGCCACCGGCGCCAACCTTGTGTGAATGCTCTGAAAAGCTAATCATTTGCATATCACAGCATCTTCTTCCTGTCGGTTAAATTTCGCGTCTGTAGCACGTCATCTTCGTGGTGCAGAAATTTTAATGGCCAGCAGTGTAGTTATTTGCTCTAATGTCTGACACAAACTCAAATCAAATTACAAAATGAGACGAACACTGTGGGCTAGTACCAAAAAAGGTCCGCGCGGGATTAGCCGAGCGGTCTTGGGCGCTGCAGTAATGGACTGTGCGGCTGGTCCCGGCGGAGGTTCGAGTCCTCCCTCGGGCATGGATGTGTGTGTTTGTCCTTAGGATAATTTTGGTTAAGTAGTGTGTAAGTTTAGGGACCGATGACCGTAGCAGTTAAGTCCCATAAGATTTCACACACATTTGAACCAAAAAAGGTGGAAGAACGCATGGAGAAAGCGCAATAAGATCTGCTCGTCTGCATCTCGTGAAATCGAAGTAAACGATGGAACAAGATGCCACCAGTTACAGCAGTTATAACGAAATTAATCAAATATGGATCATAGTACCGCAATTTGGACACTTCACCAAAACCAACAAAACCGTGCGCCCATCAGCACTAAACAGCAGGCAAGGGACAAGTGACCCTCACAGCGATCAAACGGCCACAAAACATAGCCCTCCCTTCTGGACTATATACTTAAAAAAAAAGGACCCTCTGTATGGAGGGGATGACTCACCGATGTTGCCAATGTGACGGACGAGAATATCACTTACCTGAAAAAAAAAGAAAAAAGAAAAACACGGAAATGCTGCAGAAACTTGTCATTCTTGGTGTACAAAACGCTCGTTAGCAAATAAGGCGTTAATACTGGAATGGAACAGTGTTTCATCAAGTGGCCAGCTTCTTTGCTGCAAGCCCGTTGGCAGGGTGACTCAATTCCATATCTACATCTATATTCAGCCAGCGGTGTGTGCCGGAGGGCACTTTGTGTACACTGACACTTCTCCTCTTTCCCGTTCCACTCGCGAAGAGTTCGTTGGAATAACCATTGGCGGTGTGCTCGAATCTCTCTAATTTCATCTCCACGGTCTTTTCGCGAGATATACATAGGAGGAGGTAGTAATACATTTGTTGATTCTTCTAGGAATGTACACTCTTATAACTTTATTATTAAACCATACTGTGAAGCAGAACGCTTCTCTTGCCGCATCTTGGTTCATCGTGAATGTGACACTTTCACGGTTACTAAATGAACCTTTGATGAAAGTCACTGCTCTTCTTCGGATTTTCTCTGTTTCTTTTATCAATCCTATCTGGTACAGATCCCATAGCGACGACCAATTTTCAAGTATTGACCAAAAGAGTTTTTTGTAAGCTACTTGTTTTGCTGATTAACTGCACTTTCTGAGGATTCTTCCAATGCATCTCTTTCTAGCATCTGCCTTACTCGCAATTAATTTGATGTGGTCATTCCGTTTTTCATCTCTTCAAATACATATCCCTAAATATTTGATGGAAGTAACTGCTTACACTGATTGTTCTGTCATTGTGTAATCGTATAACAAAGGGATTTTCTGTCTATATATTCTTAAAACGTTATATTTGTTAATGTTGAGGGTCAGAGGCCACTCCGTGAACCAAGTGTCTATCCTCTGCAATCCTTCCTGCAGTTCGCTACAATTTCCTAGCGTCACGACTTCTCTGTATTCAACAGCATCGTCTGCGAAAATCCTCATGGAACGCCCTAGGTTATCTACTAGCTCATTTATATATATTGTGGAAAGTAATGGTCCTATAAGACTCCCTTGCGGGGCACCTGAAATTACTCTTATTTCTGAAGACTTGTCTCCGTTCCGAATAATATGCTGTTTTCTATTTGCTAGAAACTCCTGAACCCAATCACACATTTGATCTGATATTCCGTACCCTGATGTTTTGTTCCTTATGCAGCACTGCAGAGCTGTGTTGAATGCCTTCCAGATGTCAAGAAACACGGCATCTACCTGGGCGTCTGTACCTGCTTTTTTCTGGGTCTCGTACACAAAGAGAGCCAGTTGCGTTTCACAAGATCGTTGTTTCTGGAAACCATGTTGATTCCTACAGAGAAGATTCTTGGCCTCTAGAAGTGTCATAACATGCGAATAAAACATGTTCCAAAATTCTACATCTGACTGATATCACGGACAAAAACCTACAGTTTTCTGTGAATTTCTGACAACTCTTCTCGAAAATAGGAATGACCTGAGCTGTTTCCCTATCATCAGGGACACTTCGCTCCTCCAAATATCTTTGGTACACAGTTGATATAAGAGGAGCGAGTTCTTTCGCATACCTATATACACTCCTGGAAATGGAAAAAAGAACACATTGACACCGGTGTGTCAGACCCACCATACTTGCTCCGGACACTGCGAGAGGGCTGTACAAGCAATGATCACACGCACGGCGCAGCGGACACACCAGGAACCGCGATGTTGGCCGTCGAATGGCGCTAGCTGCGCAGCATTTGTGCACCGCCGCCGTCAGTGTCAGCCAGTTTGCCGTGGCATACGGAGCTCCATCGCAGTCTTTAACACTGGTAGCATGCCGCGACAGCGTGGACGTGAACCGTATGTGCAGTTGACGGACTTTGAGCGAGGGCGTATAGTGGGCATGCGGGAGGCCGGGTGGACGTACCGCCGAATTGCTCAACACGTGGGGCGTGAGGTCTCCACAGTACATCGATGTTGTCGCCAGTGGTCGGCGGAAGGTGCACGTGCCCGTCGACCTGGGACCGGACCGCAGCGACGCACGGATGCACGCCAAGACCGTAGGATCCTACGCAGTGCCGTAGGGGACCGCACCGCCACTTCCCAGCAAATTAGGGACACTGTTGCTCCTGGGGTATCGGCGAGGACCATTCGCAACCGTCTCCATGAAGCTGGGCTACGGTCCCGCACACCGTTAGGCCGTCTTCCGCTCACGCCCCAACATCGTGCAGCCCGCCTCCAGTGGTGTCGCGACAGGCATGAATGGAAGGACGAATGGAGACGTGTCGTCTTCAGCGATGAGAGTCGCTTCTGCCTTGGTGCCAATGATGGTCGTATGCGTGTTTGGCGCCGTGCAGGTGAGCGCCACAATCAGGACTGCATACGACCGAGGCACACAGGGCCAACACCCGGCATCATGGTGTGGGGAGCGATCTCCTACACTGGCCGTACACCACTGGTGATCGTCGAGAGGACACTGAATAGTGCACGGTACATCCAAACCGTCATCGAACCCATCGTTCTACCATTCCTAGACCGGCAAGGGAACTTGCTGTTCCAATAGGACAATGCACGTCCGCATGTATCCCGTGCCACCCAACGTGCTCTAGAAGGTGTAAGTCAACTACCCTGGCCAGCAAGATCTCCGGATCTGTCCCCCATTGAGCATGTTTGGGACTGGATGAAGCGTCGTCTCACGCGGTCTGCACGTCCAGCACGAACGCTGGTCCAACTGAGGCGCCAGGTGGAAATGGCATGGCAAGCCGTTCCACAGGACTACATCCAGCATCTCTACGATCGTCTCCATGGGAGAATAGCAGCCTGCATTGCTGCGAAAGGTGGATATACACTGTACTAGTGCCGACATTGTGCATGCTCTGTTGCCTGTGTCTATGTGCCTGTGGTTCTGTCAGTGTGATCATGTGATGTATCTGACCCCAGGAATGTGTCAATAAAGTTTCCCCTTTCTGGGACAATGAATTCACGGTGTCCTTATTTCAATTTCCAGGAGTGTAGAATCATATAGGTGTCCCATCAGGTCCTGTGACCTTCCCTCTATTGAGCAATTTCAGTTGCTTTTCTATCCAATGATCACTTATTGCGATGTCAGCCATTATTCTGTATGTGCGACGATTTAAGGGAGGCACTTGGGTACAACAAATTTTGGAGCGAAAACTTCGGAACTTCCCACGAGGGTTGTGTGGCGTCTTCGTATCTCGTCCTTGGATGTCCAAACGGAACGGACGAAAATGTCGAGCTCAATTATTCTCTGAGGATGGCAGTGGCAGCATGGGGAGACACAGGGTCCGCGAGTCAAAACACAAAACACGCCACAGCCTTACTTCCGTGGAACCTGCCCAGCTCCCAGGTGAGCTTCACTCTTCTTAATTAGATTCACTGACCGCCTCCCGCCGACAAAGAGGACCAAGAGATCACACCGGATGATCATTTTCCCAGTGAGAAAACACTAAGCTTTCCTCCTGGCATAAGCGGCCAGGACACTCTAAACAAAATGGTGGCACAAATGAATCAATATCATGTCGCCATATGCGACAATAGGGCATCGGCCTTGCCTCAGTGGATACACCGGTTCCCGTGAGATCACCGAAGTTAAGCGCTGTCGGGCGTGGCCGGTAATTGGATGGGTGACCATCCTGCCGCCATGCGCTGTTGCCACTTTTCGGGGTGTACTCAACCTCGTGATGCCAATTGAGGAGCTACTCGACCGAATGGTAGCGACTTCGGTCAAGAATACCATCATAACGACCGGGAGAGCGGTGTTCTGACCCGACGCCCCTGCTATCCGCAACCTCCCCGGAGATGACACGGCGGTCGGATGGTCCCGGTAGACCACCCGTGGCCTGAAGACGGAGTGCTTTCTTTTTTATGCGACAATAACGTCACAAACCATGTAATAGAGCTGAATGCCCTTAGGAAAATATTAATGACTGTAGTTTCCCTTTGTTTTCAGCTATTGTCAGTACCAGCAAAGCAATACCATGTAGGCTATTCAGTCAGTCATTCAGGCGTTTGACCCTGCAGCTACCGGAAAGGCTGCTGCCATTTTTCAGAAACAATGGATTGGTCTGATTTCCCAGAGATATGCCTGCTTCGTTGTTGCATGTACAGCCGTCGACATACATTGTTGAGGCTCCCAAGCAATACCAGCTCATCAAGCTCCATGCTTCATGAGAGGCATAATAATGCCCTAGATACAACATACATATTTTCAATTAGTTCCCAACTAACGGTGCTCAGATTTCACCAATGCTCTTCAAGAAATACAATACCATTTGAGTGCATTTCATATTACAAGTTACTGTTTACTCGCATCTGTTACAGGAGATGTTCTACGAGACATGCTCAGATTTGGATACTGTGCGGCACTCAGCTCTGAGGTGAGTTACAAGTACTCAAACTCGTCCTTGTTATTATAAGATACCTCTCGTGTCACTTGGTAACACTACGTTACTGGCTGCTCCATTTCATCAACCATATCAATGCGAGTGCTGTACACCTCACTTCTGAAATTACTTTACACAGAAAATCTCAAGAGGATTGAGATCAGGTGATTTTGGAAGACTAGGTACATTTTAGCCTATATTGGCGTGTTGGATGACACCTTACATCAGCAGTAAAAAGTGCCAGCGCCCCATCAGGGATGTACCACATTCCCCAAAGTTGTGTGAGAGGTATGTGTGGAAATATGATTTCTATTAGAAAAGTTTGAATGTCAGAAAAGTTAGTGTCAGATACAGGTATACTAACTGCAGTGCATTCGGGAACTCTCTGTTTACGGAACTACAGACTACATATGTAGACTACGGTGTAAGTCCGATGAAAAATTTGGCAGAACACAAGTTGGCAGAACTGATTTTTAATAGGTGGGCGATTGTTTTTTAATTGTTTGTACTGCTGTGTAACATTCAACTGTTTGTTTCAGTTGATGAAAGATATCGAATGTGGTATACGTTCACTTTCTTTTCAGATAATGGTTCTTTCAACTGAGGAACGTATTTTTCTCATTAAAGATATGTTTTGACAATGCGATAAATACACAGATTTAGTACAGGTGCCTTTTGCTGAAAAATTCCCAGGAACAGTTGTATGTCATCGTAACGAAGTTCGTCGATTTAATGAGAAATTTCGAGAAACGGGCTCCCTCTTAAATGCCGAACGAACTGGAAGACCACCTAAACTAAGCGGGCAGACGTTTTCGGATATTTCTGACACTACGTAGCAGATCCCATCGAAATCATAGCGCAAATAGGCACAAAAAAGGATATCGATGTTACAGCCGCGTATAAAGCGATTAGACAAACATTGAAATTGTTCTCGAATAAGTGGCGGTAGCGCAAGAATTGAAAGATGCGAATTACGGGAAGCGAATGCTTGACTGCAAATGGTTTACATCCTTTGTTGATAGGAATGCCAAAGATATTATTGATGTCACCTTCTATACAGACGAGGCTTGTTTCCACCTTTCTGTTGATATTTTCATACAACACACGATTATTGTCAACGGAGAATCCTCGTGCTGTGGTTGAAACATCGATGCATGATCACAAAATTGGAGTATGGGTAGCAACATCCAGACGGACCATTATTAGACCTTCATTTTTGAAGTAACTGGGAACAGTGAACGTTATTGATTAATGAGCCACTGTTTCACAGAGCAGCTAAAGGAAGACGAAGTCAGCTACTCGCGGTTTCAACAAGATGGCGCTGCTGTGCACATAGCTAACAATACTGTGCTTCTTCTGGATGAGTTTTTGGGGAACGTGTAATCTAAGAAAAAAGGTACGGACAGCTCGCTTGCCGAAAGTTACTGCACCAAATCCTTTCCTTGGGGAGCAGAAAAAGTCCCTAGTGTATCGCAACAGCTCACGCGCGCTTTGTGACTGGAAAACTGAAATAACTGCGTACGTGAAAATCACATCACGGTCAAATCTGCAGAAAGTGTTTTCCAGTAAAATTAACCGGGTTCAGATTTGATAACCGCCCATAGACGTCATTTCCAACAATGTTGAAGCTACACGCAGGTTTCCGAAAACCCAGTAGGACAATATTTCAAACTGAAGTTATCTCGCAGACGCGTGTGTATGTCTATTGGGACGTCTACGCTTCTATTATCGTATTCTCACAACGTCAGTTCCTGTATTAACTATCACGCACCTTGTGGAGCCTGCATGGCAAAGTATCGCACTCGTAAACCATTGTTTCTACCACAATGAATAGAAAATGTGAGCAATGATCGCTTACAATCGTTCTCGTAAGCCTTTAAGATCCATTTTATACAAACGTCGAATAACCTAAATTGACTTTCCTGACGTAAGGGAAAAAAAGTTACCAGAAATGAATTTTTCATAGCTGTAATAGATCTTGAGTAAGCAATGCGTGCCTGCCGCATCTACCTTCAAAAACACCGAACCAGTTACCCTTAAGTTTCTGTCCATGGCGAAAAATTACTTTGCATTTAGAATGAAGTCTACTGTCGGAACTTTCCCCTGTACATTCTCTCGGCTTTCCGAGCAACATATAGTGCTGCACTATATATTAAATGTATGCTTGAAAATTCCCGTAACGCATAATAAACATATCGCCGACTGCCAGCTATGAACTACGAACAGCGATAAACTCCACCTGCCGGCCGCTGTAGCCGAGCGGTTCTCCGCGCCTCAGTCTGGAACCGCGCGACCGCTACGGTTGCAGGTTCCAATGCTGCCTCGGGCATGGATGTGTGTGGTGTCCTTAGGTTAGTTAGGTTTAAGAAGTTCTAAGTTCTAGGGGACTTCAGATGTTAGGTCCCATAGTGCTCAGAGCCATTTGAACCATTTGATTTGATAAACTGCATCGTTGACACATCACAGATGGCAGTAAATTCTATTACATTTTTCGTGCACGTTGGGTCACTCCACATGTATTTTTTACCGTTAAGGTAAAAATTGCAGTTTTTCAACTTGCGTCTTTTTCTTGTCGGGGTGCGATATGCCGAATTTTGACTCTGAGGGTGTGGCACACCGTGCCTATTGCTTGTAAGCTTTCATTAGTCTACTTTTATCTCCATAGCCTCGAAAAATACGATACGTAAGAATTCGAAAAATATTTGTGCATTACATTCTGAGAAAGTTTCTTGGAGCTTTCTAACCAGATTTTTCTTAGATAATCGACTTCTGCAAATTCAGACCTCTCTTTCAAGTAAAGAGCCCTGTTACCAGTCGTATTTTATTTCTCTACTCGACTAAGCAATTAACCAAACCTGTTGAGTACGCCGTAAGCTGTAGTTGTTAAAGTGTCTTCTTCTCACTAATTGCTGTACCTACAGCTGAGCCCGTGTTGCCAATGGCTCTGAGCACTATGGGACTTAACTTCTGAGGTCATCAGTCCCCTAGAACTTAGAACTACTTAAACCAAAAAAACCTAAGGACACCACACACATCCATGCCCGAGGCAGCATTGGAACCTGCAACCGTAGCGGTCGCGCGGTTCCAGACTGTAGCTCTAAATACATATTCAGACTTTTGCCTTTGGTAAAGATCAATGATAAAATAGTGGAGTGGGGAGAGTAACTATTCCTATGAAGTGATATACCAAGACAACAATTTTAGAATGAAAAATACAGGATGATTACAAGTGAAGTTGAACTTTCAAAACGCTGTAGAAATAATACCACTGGTCAGAATGACGTCAAATTGCAACGGAATATCATCGGAAAATAGGAAAAACGTATGGCAGAAGAAAAAAAACAGTGTGAAAACTGATCAGTAGATGGCGCTGTATGTGTCAGAATACGTAAATGAAAACACTTGTCATGCGCACGACCCATTGAAGCTGGTATAAACACACCGAGTACACGGCTTTTCCTCCTTTCGCGTCTGCGACGTTCGCCATGACTGCCTCAATGCAGGATCGCGCTCTGCTTGTAAAGCTGTATTACACGTCACTCTGCAGAAATGCTGGTCACTGAAGAATTTGAAAAAAGGCATTTGTCTGGTAACTGCCGTGGGTCTCGAGAAAATGATTCGGAAATTCGAAAAGACGGGTTCTTTTGGTGTGCAACATGGTAGAGGGAGGAAACAAATTGATTCGAGGTCGGTGGAATCAGTGGCCACAGAAATGCAGGAGGAGACGAGTGGTGGTGTGCAAACGTGTAGTGCACGGAGAACTGCCCGAACATTGGACATACAAGTGAGCACGGTGCGTAAAATCCTACGAAACATCCTTCTTTGCGCCGGCCTCGGTGGCCGTGCGGTTCTAGGCGCTGCAGTCCGGAACCGCGGGACTGCTACGGTCGCAGGTTCGAATCCTGCCACGGGCATGGATGTGTGTGATGTCCTTAGGTTAGTTAGGTTTAAGTAGATCTAAGTTCTAGGGGACTAATGACCTAAGATGTTAAGTCCCATAGTGCTCAGAGCCATTTTGAGCCATCCTTCTTTGCTTTCCATTCAAAATTACCCATGAGCACGAGTTGCTTCCTGTTGACTTGCTAGCCAGAGAGACCTTTGCTTTAGAATTTCTTGCTTGCGTGGAAGTGCACAATGATCGGCCGTGGAAGATTTCGTGCACTGACGAATCCCACATCAATCTGACAGAATATCTCGATACACAGAATTCTCAAATATGGGGAACGGAAAATCCACACGCAAATCAACCAGTACCACTTCATCCTGAAAAGGCCACTGTGTGGTGTGGGTCTACGGCATCATTTATCATAGGGCCATATTTTTTCGTAGAGACAGGTGCTTCCGGCCCTGTTAGGTGTACCGTCACTGGTAACCGCTATGAGTGTCTTTTGGGCAACCACGTCATTCCAGCACTCCAACAGCGTGGATGTGTGGATGGCATCATTTTTACGCAAGATGGCGCACCTCCGCACATAGCAAATCCAGTTAAGCAGCTCCTGAAGCGCCGTTTCGGAAATGCTAGAATTATCAGCAGCCATTTCCCTACAGCCTGGCCGTCTCGATCACCTGATCTTCATCCGTGTGACATCTGGCTGCAGGGTTGTCTGAAAAATGTAGCGTTCAGTGTTCCGATTGCAAACTTCGCTAAATTGAAGGCACGCATTGCGCAGTACATTCTGAACGCGACCCCGAAACTCTTCGAGCAGTTGTGGAACATGCTGTTTCTAGATTTCAACTTGTTGCAGAAAACGGTGGACAGCATATTGTGCATGTTTTTGACCAGTCACACGGAAATTAATAATCCGATTTGATTTTGACTGATGCTTTTTATGCGGTTTTTGGTCTCAGTTGAAACCCGATTTTTCCCATCCGATGTGATATGACCTTGCCGTGGTGGATGGGCTTACGTAACTAACAGCATCACTCTTGTACACCGTCATACTGAGTAGTACAGTTTGTTTAACTTCAAACGTACATCTTAGGCATTGTTGTATGATTCATTTGTCATTTGTAGTCGACCACTATTAAATTATGATGCTTACCGCGCCATCTATTGCTACATTTTGTAGCTATTTATTTTTCTTCTGCCATAAGTTTTCCCCCTTCTCCGATAGTAATCCGTTGGAATTTGACGTCATTCAGACTTGTGGTGTTATTTCTACAACGGTTCGAAAGTTTAACTTTAATTATAATCACCCTGTATATTCAAAAAGACTTACCAATACTTCGCGTCATCTTTACACAAACATTGGTCGGAATAATGCTATGGTTAAAATGAAAAATGATTTTTAAAAAAAGGTACAAAGTTAACAGAGAATTTCTTTAAAAATCAAACAGCTCAATTAGTTAATATGCAAATAGATGACTCAGCGAAGTGGGGTCGTCTTTCTCTCAGCTCTGAGCAAGTAGATTAGCTGGAATAATCATTCCTAGACGCGCAGTGCTGCAGTCTTACCTCTTCTCTTCAAAAAGTAATGACATTATTCGAAATTTATATTCCTTTCATTTCTCAATGTTCGCGTCATACTCATCCTTGCTGTCCTTTCTTCACCCAACAGATTCCATCACAAATCAACGCAGCACTACTAAACTCGTCCATCAGCTACCACACTTCAACTGAAAATGTATCCGACAGCGCAGGGGCAAAGACTGTACCACGACAAGCCCACAAAGATTGTTTAACAGTAACGTAACTTGCTCTCTCTTTCTGACGTGCACATCGATGTCATACAAAATCAAAATGACACGACCATCTTACAACTTTCTGTACTATAATGTAGTAGCTCTTTCCATGCATGGTCCAAGCTTTATCGAGCTATGTTACTTGGCAGTGACGCATCAAGCGAAAGTTATTTTCGTCCACGAGGCTTGCACATCCGTGTACATGTCTCCAGACGCTACTCCTACGTATGTGTATGATGTGACTGGCTCCAGGTGGGATCAGGTAATTCTAAAGCCAAAGTTTTGACAACTGCGAAACTAGACATCTATTACGTACAGGTCTTCGAATCTAGTTATTGACGAACGCACCCTAAAATATCTGAACAGAAATTTCTTGTGCGTAGGCTTCTATGTGTTCTCTGTAGTTTTAGGTAATTGAACTAATGATTTCCTCAGAAACTGCTCCGGATATCTTTCGACAGCTTCTGCCACATCGACTAGCGTGCGCAGTAAAAATCGATCTGCACCACAAGGATAATCCTGAGCAGCTACTGAACGAACAAACAGACTTCAGTAACATTCAACTTCATAAAACTGACAAAGCTAATGAAACATTTTCTTTCTTTTTTTCATTTAGGACCTATGCTTCGTTCCGCTAGACGACTTCTTGTATTCTCAGTCACCTTCTGTGTTTCAAGGTGTCATCGAGTGTTTTAGCTGTATAAGAAAAGCCTAAGCGAAAAGACGTCACATTCCTTTAAGACGTTTAAAACTCTGGTGCCCACAATGAAGAAGAAGACTGTGAAAATAGCTTGCGCAATACCTTACTGTTTGCCAACTCCATCTTTGTTACGTCATACCCCATTGTAAATGGATTTGCCTGTAATTTACTGCCGGCCGCGGTGGCCGTGCGGTTCTAGGCGCTCCAGTCCGGAGCCGCGCTGCTGCTACGGTCGCAGGTTCGAATCCTGCTTCGGGCGTGGGTGTGTGTGATGTCCTTAGGTTAGTTAGGTTTAAGTAGTTCTAAGTTCTAGGGGACTGATGACCACAGCAGTTGAGTCCCATAGTGCTCAGAGCCATTTGAATCATTTGTAATTTACTGTAGTGCCCTACGATTTTATATGTATTATTTTGTATTTTTAATACATGATTTAATGTTTGTTGATCGCTATAAATTCCTTGCTTTGTTTACGTTTGGACTACTAAGCACAATAACATCTTTCCCAATAACGCTAAACAGAGGAAAATAATCCGAAACTCATGTTCGAAACTTAAATCGTGTAGGCGAAATAAGTAACAACAAGTGAAACTGAAGCAAAAACTGTTTTTCGTTATAGTAACACAGAGAACGAGTTTCTTTTTTATTTCCCAAGACGGACACGTTTAGTTGGAGGTGTGACTGAGCAAAATTTACGAGCAACGAAGAGAAGGTAGAAATGCAGCACATCTGCAGTGAATGTAAGTTATCAGAATAATAACTCCAAAAATGTTTTCTTATTTGCAATACGGATACATCTAGTACAGTGTTGTAAAAAGTTCAAACGATGTGTAGCATTTCCTCTTTCTCTTCTTGGTCTACATATTACTAAAACACAATGATGACTGAATGACTGGTGTACAGTTTCCTTGTGTTTCCATTTGCTTACTGTGAACTCCAGAAATTGGGCGAGTTACTTTGTCTCCGCTAATTGCACTGTAGTACAGTAGTGACAAAGTCAGTTTTGTGTTATATTCTTAATAACTTTAGGGTTACGACATTGGTACAATACGTTTTTCAACACATCTTCAGGAGACGATGTGGATTAAAAAATAAAAAATGTAGGCTGCTACTTACAAAAGACGTTCTGCTGGACATTTCTTCATAATTGATGCCATGTCTTATGAACCGTGACCATTCTGTTATAATAAATAAACAAACACCGTTTATATCACAACTTTTTATTTACCGACAACCAGTTTCAGTCTGCACTGCAGATCATTCTAGATCAGGCGCCACAAAGTGCAGTTTGTCAACGTTGTGTGGACGTTGTCAAACTGCAAAAACGTTGACAAACTGCACTTTGTGGCGCCTGACCTAAAGATGATTTGCTGCGCAGACTGAAACCGGTTGTCGGTAAATAAAAAGTTATGATCCAGACGGTGTTTGTTTATTTGTTGTTCATAACTTCGTAATGAACAACGCTGCAGGAGACGCAACCATGCTGGTTATGCCCCTGCTAGCTAAACCACATTTTCTTTATTCATTTTTTGTTTTTTGTTTCTGGACAAAACGTTATTTGGAGTGATCAGAATAAATAGGACATCTTCTGTAAGGTAGTCATCATTTATAGTTATGATAATTTATATGCCTTTCGCTGCTCTGATGTCACTGTATACTTGTATTTTATACAACTTGCACATTGTTGACAGTGTAGATTCAAGTAGACGCTGTGGGGAGACTATGAACGGCATGGTACACTACGCACAGAGCGTCTGTATGAGTGTTTTCCTGAATGCCTACAACGCATTGCTAGACTGGGTTTCACAGTACAGAGATCAGAGTAAATTCACCACTCTAGAACTAATGCATTACTTCCAACTTTTGACTATGTAGCTAACATTTCGAATTGCCGAGGACACTGTGTTTCGATGCTGACAGTTGAACCGTATTGAAATACTGCTGATTCAACGAAAGTGGAGCACTCAGTACCTAACAGTATTGGAATTCCGTCTGACAGCAGTTCATTTTTTCTCAGAAAAAAGGAAATCCAAAACAGTATTTTCGTTTGTCTATTGACCAAGATGTTATTAGTTCCAAGATGTCAAGAATTTAACATTTGAATTATGATAAACCAAGTTTGATCACGTCATATAGCTTAAATTTGAAGGATGCCAAAGATCATACCTTTCGAACTATTTAACTATCTTTTTATCTTCCTTCAGTCTTATATTATACGTAAATTGGTAGAATGGTATGGAATCTACAACCGAAAAAAATTAAACAAGCGTTGTACCATCTTAAGATTGTTACTGTTCTACTGCTATAATATCTTGATTATCATTTTCTAAAGTTTCATAGAAGCAGCACTAAAGTAATTTGATCTAGAATGTTTCAGACACTAGCAATTGGCACCGAGGGGCTTCACTTCCTTCTTCTTGGCCCCCGAGGTAATTTCTGAACTCAAGCATGTAATCGTAACAAAGATATTATACCCATTCATTTCCTCGTGTAATAGGAAAACAATTAGGCGTGTGTAGTCTTTTGTAATAAATTGAATATACGATTTAAATCTAAAATTCAAAACAGATACTTCCTGGGAAACGCGTTCGTTGTTATGATTTCATTTTTTCATTAATACGGAGCAGTGTTTGAATTAACTTTCCTAGATGCATGATTTTAGCGCGCTTTTTCCATATTTGACAGCCACCTTAAGCATCAGACATCTGAGAGCCGTCTCTTGACACCGTCATTTTTTTTATTTCGGATAAGGAGACACTCTTTGCTAAATCCATCTCGAAGTTACTGTTCGGGATGGCTGTTAGCTACCTAAATCATTTACGTGATCGAGTCAACTTTGAGCCTGTAAATCTAAAATTCAAAACAGATACTTCCTGGGAAACGCGTTCGAAGTTATGATTTCATTTTTTCATTAATACGGAGCAGTGTTTGAATAAACTTTCCTAGATGCATGATTTAAGCGCGCTTATTCCGTACCTGACAGCCACCTTAAACATCAGACATCTGAGAGCCGTCTCTTCACACCGTCATTTTTTTACTTCGGATAAGGAGACACTCTTTGCTAAATCCATCTCGTAGTTACTGTTCGGGATGGCTGTTAGCTACCTAAATCACCTGCGTGATCGAGCCAACTTTGAGTCTGCAATGAAGAACACGAAGAGCTATATGCGTAACTGATCAAATTTAGGAGGCGATTTCGCTGAGAGCATCATAGCATTTATTGCTATAATGATGTAAATTCTTAGATTGAACTGCGAGTTGCGTAATCTTTGGCTAAGACAGTTATTACACAGTCTGCGCAACTGTTTAGGCGCAGCTGTTTGTGGTGCTATGTTTTCATTTTGCTTGTAGGGATAGCTGTATTTAATGAAGTTCTTTTCTGTTAAATTATCCATGGTGTTTGTATTGTACTGAAGCATTCATATGGTATGGTAAGTTATTTTGAACATTACTGTAGATATCTAGTGAAACTGACGTTTCTACATTTAGAAAGTTAAGTGTTCAAAAACAGTCTAACGAAGTAGGTAGATTAATTTGGGGATTTATATTCGTGTAATGTGTGTGTTGACATATCTTTATTATTTTTAAAGAGGTGTGTGTCAAGTAGTTAGCAATGTCGGTAATGTCGATGATTTTTATACAGCTGTACGTTCTATACAAAATATGATGTCTCCGAAGACAGCATCAGGAAAGTAGCTCTTTTAGGTTTATTTTGTAGATCACAAAGACGTGCGTGTGTTGAAAGCACAAACGGAGAAAACACACCTTTAGTTGGTCATATTTCTAAGGGACAAGACAGTACAACATCGAAGAAAGGTCATATGGGTAATACGTACGAGAAACACAATACTTTGATGCTGCAGCCACAGCCACTAATACATGTGCAATAATGTATACTTTTATGCGCACATCTGGACTTCACAGCTCAATGTAAATCAATATCAACATCACCAAGTCTGTAGGCAAGGATCAAACCTTGTGAATGTCATAACCATTATGTTCTCTTCAATGGATACTTTTGTTTATTAATGATACTAAGTTGATAAATGAATTATCATCCGACTGGCTATTACCGCGATAACAAAATTGCAACAGCAGCAAGCAGAGCGGCTGACATCTTTAGTGAAATTTAGCCAAGAACTAATATTGTAGAAGATGTTGTAACTACATAGCTTAGTTAAGAGTATCATTATCTGTACAGATAACGTTAGTCACACAAGCGCAAATTATCTTGTTTCGTTCGGTCACTGAGTGTTATCGTAAATCCTCTATAACGGAAACACAAATGTTGGAGAATGTACTGTTTGTCTTTGTTCCTGCAGCACTCATAGCTAGTAGCGATACCCATTATTTTTCCCAGCTGGAGTACTGGAATACTGGACAACAGTTCCGCCGTCTGCAACTCATACGAACGAACATATGAACTTGGGCCGGTGCTTTCTATGAATTTATTTATTTTAGTAATTTATCAGTTCGAGTGTTAGTAGATATTCGTGGCCACACACGTTTAAATATGATCGCAAGATACTTCTAATAATTCTAAAAAAACTTCATGTTTGGTTTACGAGAAGATCAGAAGTTTCAAGGCAAGAGAGAAACCAGAAATCGTCATTTCTCACTCTTTATGTTCAATAAATGCTTTACAATTAATGGTGTATCAGGGTGCCCATTAGACTCTCAGGAGGGAAGCAAGCCTTTTTGTTTCAACTGTCACGAACTGGTAGTAAATACAACCTTCTGTCAACATGAAAACAGGTCACACCATATTCAATAATACGAAAAGTTAATATTTTAAAGTAGCTTTTTACGCAGTTCCTCATTTGTGTGGACAAAAATATTCAGCGGAAATAGGACGTTAGTGTTGCTTTCTTTTGGGTGTTAACAAACATCATATATCAAGCTTTATTATGTTGTGAGACTACATCCCGGTATGAACGCTATCTATCTAATGGACTGAACTAGTCCCAGAGCTTTCCAAGATCAACAGTCGTTTACACGAAATCAGGAAGCATGCCACATTTTCTCCGACACCTGGTTCCTCTGTTTTCTCCTATGTGAGATTTTTGGCCTATCGAGAAACATGTATAAATCTACAAATAACGGTTAAAAATGGTATTCAATTATTATAATTTCGACAGATGATGCAAGTAGAAGAATTCTTAAGGCATTTTCTTGTTAGAAGAAATATTCGCACCCTGTTTCACTATACAAATGCTTGCCTTTGTCAGTTACAAATAACGTTTTTCATAGCAGCAGCGTTTACACTTTTATCTCTTTGCATTTTTATTCCCTTGCCTTTGTGTCACGGAAGTTTCCACTGTCTCATTCTGCTGTGTTTCTGCTGTTACCGATAGAACTTTAATAAGTAAAACATTGTTCTTATTCTACGTTTCTAATGATAAGCTCCGTCTGAGTCACTTTTAAAAATACCAGATATTGCTCCCTGTCGAAACAGGTCGTACGTCAGGGAATTTCATTCCTTTTATCCCAACCTCATCTTTATATCATGACCAAAATTCTACTATAAATAAACAGATATTCTTTTAATAGTCATTGATGGTACCTTGACAAGAAAACATCTTATACCATAGGTCCCACCGTCGTTGACTGTCTATTATATTTTGTCCAAATAGAAATCAGTATTGACTTGTCTCAGTATTCACATAATAAGGTATCGTCTTTAAGTGGGGACATGAGTACTGCATGTCTCTCACTGCTTTAGTAAACGTACCCGTAGTAAGATGTCTGTTCATTTTTGCTATGAGCCTTTGTTTAATTTATTTATTGCAGTCGTCCATGATATCAGAAAAACTTTACCCTAATCTAGGTTTCTCACTGTCTCTAGGAATGCTATGAAGCATGAAATGCAGTTTTCAGACTGCTTGGTGATTTAATATGTGCGTGATATCCACTCTCCATTCTTAAACCTAACACACAACGTAAAAGAGAGTCCTATACGGAATTTCTCCGTTGTATTCAAACAGTCCTCTACACGTACACTTAGTTTTTTGTGGTAATGTTGCAGCTTTGAGGTAAGCCTACTCTTCGTTTTCCGTTGCATGTGATCTTCGTGACATTTTCACTTACGGTATGAAGTCCTGTATCCAGTTCTCGAAAATGTTTAGTTGGCCCCTGAGCTTTCCTGTTGAGATATGTGAACTGTTTGCTTGCAGTTTTGGTACGAACTGGACCTTTCTATGTCTTCAACGGGGGCTTCATCCTCGACGAAGTTGACCAGAACATTTTCATTTCGGTCTGCTTGTTTTACTGTCCATGTCTGTTTTTCGTGTGTATACAAACTCTTCGTAAATTTAAGAAATTATGTTCTCTTTATGATACCTTTTTCCATTTCTTCCGTTGGCATGAGACTTGTCTAGTCTTTAATTTTTGTGGACTGATCATTTCTATTTACTGATTGAATTATTCATGCATTTTCATGCGCATTCCTTCTTCCATCTCTTGTTGCAAGCTTTTGTCTCACTTTTAACTTTACGTGACTTCGGTCTTCTTGAATAACCGTCCACTACCATTAGTGTTCTTTCGTTTATACACTGTCTAGTCACATTAACGTGGCCACCAGTCGAGAGCCTGAATCTGATCTCCAAGGACAGATGCTTACTTTTGTTGATGCATTGTGGCTTCCAGAATGACGAGGCCACCCAGAGAGTGCCACGAAAGCATTCCCCAGACCGTAGCGCACCCTCCGGTCTGGAACAATCCGACGATTCTCGCAGGTTGTTTACTATCAGACGTTTCACGCCTTACACGCCAACGGCCATCTGTCCGTCGGAGCATGCAACGTGATTCATCTGAACTCAGTGGCGTTCTCTGAACGGCCGTTGAGGAGACCTTGGTTCATCTGGGTCGTCAGTTACTCTGTAGCTGCAAGTCTATTTGGGCGTACGCGTCTTCGCACCTATTGTTCACCCCTGTCATCTATGGCCCGTGAACCACAGTTGCCTCGGCGCCCGTTTTGGTTAAAGCTATTTTGCCACGCACGCTATACTTGAACCACAGCGGCACGTGAACAGTTTACAAAGTTAGCCATTTTGGTCTTGGTCCTAATGCCAATGACCATGCCCTTTTGGACGTCAGATAACTCGCCTCATTTCCTCGTTACAACATCGACTGGCCGTAATGGACCAAGAGAGATCGACTACACTGTGACCGCCCGCCCCCCCCCCCCCCTCCCCCCGACACGCTTTACATTCCCTCCACTGCTAGTGCTGCCACTTGCCGTCTGTGAGTGGGTATTGCACGTTGATGTCTAACATAGACAACGGTCACATTAATATAACTGAACCGTGTGCTTAGTTACGTCATTAATGTTATTCAGCACTCCTCTAAACTGGGTGTGTTGAATTCCGTCCACCTTTTTGCTGTTTGAGTTTATCCTTGTCGTTTCTTACAACTGCCTTCATTTCACGATCAAATATTCGTCGTTTGTCGTTTTGACCTAGGTTCTTTCAGTTATTTTGAAAGTATATTGTCGTCGATTTCGCACTCCGTTTGTATTTCCTCTAACTGTGTGAGATGACTCAAGTACAGGGTGTGGTAGATAAGTAATGAGACTCAGTCTAGAAAAACAAATTTATTGATCCAATTTATATAAAAGGTTAATATTCTTCAAAGTACTCGCCTTGGGCGTCGACACAGCGTTGCCAGCGCGTTTTCCAAGCTTCATAGGCCCCACTGTAGTCCGTTTGAGTTATCCCAGTTAGTGCCTTCGTGAAAGCACGTTGGATGTTCGGAATATCGTCGAAACGATGACCCTTCAGGCATCTTTTGACCTTCGGAAATAGGAAGAAATCAGGACGACTCAAGTCAGGGCTGTATGGTGGCTGTGGCAAAACTTCAACTCCAATTCGGGTCAAGTAGGAGTTCACGAGGAACGCTGTGTGCGCCGGAGCGTTGTCGTGGTGGAGACGCCGGCGTTGAGCAACGTCCTGTCGCTTCCGATTGACGGCTCTGTGCAATCGCTGAAGGACTTCTTTGTAGAATTCGGCATTGACAGTCTTCCCCTGAGGGACAAACTCTTTGTGAATTAACCCCTGCTTGTCGAAAAACACAATCAGCATTGTCTTGATGCGGGATTTGACATTCTTGCTTTCTTCGGCCGCGGGGATGCCGGTGTGTGCCACTCCGAGCTCTGGGCTTTCGTCTCCGGGTCGTACTGGAATGTCCACGATTCGTCGCCTGTTACTACGTTGTCTAAAAAGTGTGGATTATTTTCCAAATCATTCAACATCTCACAGCAAACGTCCCCTCGTTGTTGCTTTTGTTCGGCGGTGAGCACTCAGGGAACCAATTTTGCGCAAACTTTCCTCATCATCAAATCTTGCGTAACAATTTGGTGAACCGTAAATTTATTCACGGAGACCTCATCGGCGATCATTTTGAGACTTAAACGACGGTCGGAGTCCAGGAGTTCTTTCACTTTGGCCACCGTTTCATCCACACGACTCGTTGAAGGGCGTCCAGATCGTTCCATGTCTTCAACGGATTCCCTCCCGTTTTTAAATTCATTAAACCACCGGAACACTTGAGCTCTTGATAGGGAGTCTTCTTTGTAGGCCTCCGTAATCATAGCAAAAGTTTCCGAAGCAGTTTTGCCCAAGCGAAAGCAAAATTTGATTGCATACCGCTGTTCTATCGAGCGATCCATCTTCAGCGTTTTCACAAGTGTCACGGGCACACAAACAACGTAATACGCGAAGCTCGACCCTCACTGCACCAGAGCTCCGACGCGACTGCGAACCGGTTCTATTGTTAGCTCAGATCCTCCACCACGTGACGTACAGGTGGAGACCGCCCTGCGAGCGACTGGGGCGCCGCGTGGCGGCCAGTCTCATTACTTATCTACCACACCCTGTATGTGGCCGATGTTGTTAGGTTGTGAACTAATGCTGCTGCTCACTAAGTCTAAAAGCAAATTGGTGCTTCAGATGGAGGTATGCGCTTCTTTGTCAATTCAACGATGGATCTGTTCATCCATTCAACAGTGCTGATATTTTTGTTCAAGAGTGCAATGCTGTTTTTTTTTTCTTTAGGTCCAGTTTTCGTATTATAATACCGACCTCATTCTGGCTTTTGCGAAACATAATTTCTTCTTAGGTTGGTTTTCTCATCCGAAGATGTTTCAACGCATCATTATCGTCATCTGTGAGTACAGGTTTTATTGATATCTTAACTATTAGTTGGTTAGGTTGGGTAGAATCTTAATTAAATAGCTTAACAGCTTACCATATTAATTTTTGCCGACATGTTCATCATGTGAAAATGGAAGCATAAAAATACTGCTTAAATTTTTTAGTAACAGCACCCAAGGTCTTTACTGCACTAGCCTCGAATCATAATGTTTATGCTTCTACCAGCTGTGTGGTTACAGCCAATATTGTACTGACGAAATACATATGAAATGTCTCAGGTGAAATCGTTATAGGTACAGAAAGCTGGCTTAAGCCAGAGATAAATTCTGCCGAAATTTTTACAAAGGTACACACGGTGTTTAGAAAGGATAGATTGCATGCAACCGGTGGTGGAGTGTTCATCGCTGTTAGTAGTAGTTTATCCTGTAGTGAAGTAGAAGTGGATAGTTCCTGTGAATTATTATGGGTGGAGGTTACACTAAACAACCGAACTAGGTTAATAATTGGCTCCTTTTACCGACCTCCCGACTCAGCAGCATTAGTGGCAGAACAACTGAGAGAAAATTTGGAATACATTTCACATAAATTTTCTCAGCATGTTATAGTCTTAGGTGGAGATTTCAATTTACCAGATATAGACTGGGACACTCAGATGTTTAGGACGGGTGGTAGGGACAGAGCATCGAGTGACATTATACTGAGTGCACTATCCGAAAATTACCTCGAGCAATTAAACAGAGAACCGACTCGTGGAGATAACATCTTGGACCTACTGATAACAAACAGACCCGAACTTTTCGAATCTGTATGTACAGAACAGGGAATCAGTGATCATAAGGCCGTTGCAGCATCCCTGAATATGGAAGTTAATAGGAATATAAAAAATGGGAGGAAGGTTTATCTGTTTAGCAAGAGTAATAGAAGGCAGATTTCAGACTACCTAACAGATCAAAACGAAAATTTCTGTTCCGACACTGACAATGTTGAGTGTTTATGGAAAAAGTTCAAGGCAATCGTAAAATGCGTTTTAGACAGGTACGTGCCGAGTAAAACTGTGAGGGACGGGAAAAACCCACCGTGGTACAACAACAAAGTTAGGAAACTACTGCGAAAGCAAAGAGAGCTCCACTCCAAGTTTAAACGCAGCCAAAACCTCTCAGACAAACTGAAGCTAAACGATGTCAAAGTTAGCGTAAGGAGGGCTATGCGTGAAGCGTTCATTGAATTCGAAAGTAAAATTCTATGTACCGACTTGACAGAAAATCCTAGGAAGTTCTGGTCTTACGTTAAATCAGTAAGTGGCTCGAAACAGCATATCCAGACACTACGGGATGATGATGGCATTGAAACAGAGGATGACGCGCGTAAAGCTGAAATACTAAACACCTTTTTCCAAAGCTGTTTCACAGAGGAAGACCGCACTGCAGTTCCTTCTCTAAATCCTCGCACAAACGAAAAAATGGCTGACATCGAAATAAGTGTCCAAGGAATAGAAAAGCAACTGGAATCACTCAATAGAGGAAAGTCCACTGGACCTGACGGGATACCAATTCGATTCTACACAGAGTACGCGAAAGAACTTGCCCCCCTTCTAACAGCCGTGTACCGCAAGTCTCTAGAGGAACGGAGGGTTCCAAATGATTGGAAAAGAGCACAGATAGTCCCAGTCTTCAAGAAGGGTCGTCGAGCAGATGCGCAAAACTATAGACCTATATCTCTTACGTCGATCTCTTGTAGAATTTTAGAACATGTTTTTTGCTCGCGTATCATGTCATTTCTGGAAACCCAGAATCTACTATGTAGGAATCAACATGGATTCCGGAAACAGCGATCGTGTGAGACCCAACTCGCCTTATTTGTTCATGAGACCCAGAAAATATTAGATACAAGCTCCCAGGTAGATGCTATTTTTCTTGACTTCCGGAAGGCGTTCGATACAGTTCCGCACTGTCGACTGATAAACAAAGTAAGAGCCTACGGAATATCAGACCAGCTGTGTGGATGGATTGAAGAGTTTTTAGCAAACAGAACACAGCATGTTGTTATCAATGGAGAGACGTCTACAGACGTTAAAGTAACCTCTGGCGTGCCACAGGGGAGTGTTATGGGACCATTGCTTTTCACAATATATATAAATGACTTAGTAGATAGTGTCGGAAGTTCCATGCGGCTTTTCGCCGATGATGCTGTAGTATACAGAGAAGTTGCTGCATTAGAAAATTGTAGTGAAATACAGGAAGATCTGCAGCGGATAGGCACTTGGTGCAGGGAGTGGCAACTGACCCTTAACATAGACAAATGTAATGTATTGCGAATACATAGAAAGAAGGATCCTTTATTGTATGATTATATGATAGCGGAACAAACACTGGTAGCAGTTACTTCTGTAAAATATCTGGGAGTATGCGTACGGAACGATTTGAAGTGGAATGATCATATAAAACTAATTGTTGGTAAGGCGGGTACCAGGTTGAGATTCATTGGGAGAGTGCTTAGAAAATGTAGTCCATCAACAAAGGAGGTGGCTTACAAAACACTCGTTCGACCTATACTTGAGTATTGCTCATCAGTGTGGGATCCGTACCAGATCGGGTTGACGGAGGAGATAGAGAAGATCCAAAGAAGAGCGGCGCGTTTCGTCACAGGGTTATTTGGTAACCGTGATAGCGTTACGGAGATGTTTAATAAACTCAAGTGGCAGACTCTGCAAGAGAGGCGCTCTGCATCGCGGTGTAGCTTGCTCGCCAGGTTTCGAGAGGGTGCGTTTCTGGATGAGGTATCGAATATATTGCTTCCCCCTACTTATACCTCCCGAGGAGATCACGAATGTAAAATTAGAGAGATTAGAGCGCGCACGGAGGCTTTCAGACAGTCGTTCTTCCCGCGAACCATACGCGACTGGAACAGGAAAGGGAGGTAATGACAGTGGCACGTAAAGTGCCCTCCGCCACACACCGTTGGGTGGCTTGCGGAGTATCAATGTAGATGTAGATGTAGATGTAGATGTAGACATGTCAGGAAAGCAAATTATGAACGCGGTTTTGAGGGGACGCCAGGGTGGAACACTAAACATTTTGTTTGTCTCTGACAGAATATTAAACGTTATTCCGTAAACCATTAGACTACTGTTATTTTTCTATTCACATGTTCAGGAATAGTTTACGTTAATGTTGGACTGAGTGGTATCGTCCGTAAATTCTGCAATAAAGTTTGTCTGCATGTGGTAGGACAGGACAGAAACCATCTCGGCAGACGATAATGCCAGTTAAGGCGCCTAGAATGAAATTGTAGTGATAGCAGATGTTAGATGGTCAGTTTTCTCTGACACTGTCACTGAACACTATTCAGAATATTTTATGTTCACTTCCATTGATCAAATAGTCGACCACCGACGCTACATAATAACTGCAATCGACATTCAGCACATCCAGTGACTCTTCTTTGTTATTGCTTTTGCTTCACTTCTCTTCTTACCACCGTTAATGGGCTGCGCAGTTTGAAGTCTGCGATCTGGCTAGCAAAAGATAAGAATCCTTTCAGGAGTAGCTGGCTGCCTTAAAAATGTTCAGAATCCGAGGTGAAGCTGCAGCTTCAGGTAGACAGACGGGCATTCACGCTTTCCAGGCGAGACATGGGACAGCCGCTTTCTGTCCAAAAAACACATTACTGTCTGTAGGAGCCGTTTAGTAAGACAAGAGGTCTCTAGCCAACTGCCCTTTCCTAGGGTTTAGCATGTGAACCCTCGTTTCCTTAGGGGCGAAGCCGCGAAATAACTTTCGGCTTGAAATTTATAATCCAGCCTTATGGTTGGTTATTACTATCATTTTTCATTGAGCACGTAGTTTCTCGAACTTTCCTGGGCGTCGGCCTTCTCACAGGTCTGTTTCAAAATTGTGCCATGTTGCGGCGCAGATTTTCTGCCTCCCTCCTCGCCTCAGAGCTCTATTGGTTGAAAGTAGCACAATTCCGTAAGAGTAGGAGAGTGTTTAAAATTTTTACTTGAGTTTTACGTTATGGAATTCGAAATGTCTGCCACGATTAGCAAACGAGTTCCCTCTCTGGCAACCAAGATACAGAGAGTTCAGAAAAACAAGGTCTGACACTAGCTGACGGAAGAGTGCCTTCCACATTCCGTTGCGAATGTGGTAACATGTGTCATCGTCGCAATCAGCGATTCAGTACGAACACGACATTAGTTCACTACTTTCAGGTAGCAGTTATTCCGTCTTAATACTTTGCTGTCAACTGGTCGTTTTCAGTATTCGATTTGGCGATGTCACTGGTGTTAGGTGCTATTTTTCCGTGTTCCTTTTGTAATTTGCTAACCGTGTTTACAGTACCTCGTTGTATTTGCACATTATCCACATAAATTTTCTTTTATCGTGTCCATCCACCTGTCCCAAGGTTACAGCTAACCATTAGATCCTCTTACGCAAGTACTTAATTTTGAACTTTTTATCTCAGTGGCTAACTAATGTGCTTTATTTTATGATAATAAATTCTGATTGCTATAGTGAACAGTTGTTTCTCTTATAGATTAGATGATCCCTCCTCTCATTTATGTGTCTGTGTGCATTCTGTGGTACACGTATTTCCATGCTTGGTTGGTTCACCCCTATTCATTATCATTCTTTAAGACATTTCTGTTGTGAGTCATTGTTATTTCCTTTACTTAATTTGCATGATCATATGGGGTGCTTCCCTTTTCTGTAGACGACCACAGATCGACCTTTAGTTTCATAGGGGTACGCAAAACGACAGAACCGACAACCTGCATAAGAAAGGTACCGGATGAGCCATAATGTTTGTTTAGCTTGCAGGTCCAAGACGGCAATGCTTATTGGATGAGCCGGTCAAAGGGATTTGGCAAGACTTACGACTCATTTCGGATCAAAGTTTCCAGAATCTGGTGGGGTTTTGGATGCTTATTAACAACATTTATTAACAAATAATTAAACTGACAGATTTAATTTTGCAGCACACCAGATCAAAGAGGAGACAGAGAGATGTTCCTACTGTGGGACACTTTTGCTGATAGACCTGATGTTAGAGACTTCAGTACCTAATGGAATTTTCCTCAAACCTTTGGTAAGCAGTGCAAGCAGTGAGCGTCAGATAGACTGATTGCTGCAAAATGTCAAGGCCGGTAATAAGAAACTAGCTTCATGTCAACAACCCGCAGTGTACGAAAACGCTGCTGTCTCGCCAGTGGATGAGTCTCTTCTTAACGTCATCGAATCAGCGACACAGCGCCTTGTGATGCAATTCAATAATGCATCCCAGTAGAAATCTGCCACCCAGTGTTCCACCCATCGCAGAGTAAATACTGACACCGAGGAAAAGGTCGCAAAGGTAATTGCTACTACAATGAGCTATAAATGCTTTCTCTACAGTCTTAGTCTCTAATGGCTAGATATTAATCTTTTCAGAGTAAGTTTCGTAAACTGCAGTCAGTTTAACTAGGGTCCAAAAAAGATATATTTCATGGAAATAAAAGCTACTGTACTTAACTCTATTAGATTGGTGCAGTTGACATATCTTATTTGGTATTGACCAGAAATACTGTATGTGTATCATTTTTCTTCTTCTTTCTTCAAATCTTAGGATGTTTGCCTGTCCCGTCCTCTTGTTCAGAACCTGTATTGGTTCCTGTGTTCGATCTTTCCTCCTCTTTCTTGATCTGCCTATAGATCTTACTATTTGTCGATAATTCATAATTATTTTAGAGCTTCTGTTTGCACTGATTTTCGTGACATGATCTCTGCATTTGTTTCTATACTCCCTGCTCTGTTCATTTATGATTCTAAGTCTAGTTCGTGTCCAATTGCTGTATTGGTTATCATAACAGATGGTCTACATACAGCTACTCTTCTCAAAAAAATCTTATTTCTTCAGATTGTATTGTTGACTCATTCCCAGCTGTTATTGTACATGCCTCACTCCATGAAGTATAGATGGTATTGCCATTGTTTCATCAGACTTTAAGGCTTAATTACAGAATCTAACTACAATAAATTCGATTTTTGGGTGTGAAAATGTAGCTTTTCATATATAGTTTCCATTCTGTCACTTAATAAATGCACCAAAATAATAATTTCATAACAGCTGTTATGACAAGTTTTTAAATGCAGCTATTGCTTTCCAGGAACTTGACCTATTCAGTCCCTTTATATGCAAGAAACAAATGTATAACTGTTAATTAACATTAGAAAACAGTCATTAGAGACTAAACACGAGCTGACATTCATCGTTTCCATTCTCTTGTAATTAGAATTCATTAAATTCGCCAAACTTTAATCTGGTTAACGGGACGAGTCTAATTTCGAAGGAACCTTGAGAGGTGCAGTAGGTGTTAGGTTGCTCTATCTGTTGTGTATAGTCTCGGTCGAGTGTCGTAGAGCAGAAATATCTCTGGAGTGAGCATTGAAGTGAGCAGAATTGGCTTCCTGTTGGTAACATTCGTTGCTACTGTGGTCACGTGATCTAGGGGATTCGTAGATTTGTCCGTAAGGTATCTTATACATTTTAAAAGTTGTGATATCGCTAGTACAGACAGATCCCCTTCGTAGGTGCTGTGTGTTTGGTATTTTCCCTTTCAGTTTCAGATGTCTAACCTCACTTGTGTAAGGGCACTCAATGGAAAAAATATCCAAGTCGTCAAGGAACATTTGCAATTTGCGACGCGAATAATGTCTAATAGCAAAATAAGGATTAAGTAGAGACAAAAGCCCAGCGGCGAAAGTAGGTTAACTTAACGATGCTAGCAGACGTTGGCACCGTCAAAACTTTCTTCCCGATAAAGCTTGACATGCCGTGACGTGATGTGATGTTGTGTGAAGCGATGTAGCGGTCCGTTGACGACCAGGGCGATTACCGCCATTTGAAATGCTTTGTGGAATATTTTTGCGTGACGTGACATGACGTAGCGTCCACAGCGATTTGGCCTTAAACAAACAGCGTCGCCAGAAGATCACGTGACAATTCCAGCTTAATGTGGAGAACGTGCGCAGAACGCAATGCTCACTCCGTAGATATTTCTACTCTATGACGTCACTGGATTCTGTCTTCAGTGTTCTGCGCTCTCCACTTTATTGCACTAATCTGATTTGCAATCCTAAACCGTCCTGCAGAGTCGTTTTACATGACTGAGTTTCATCGTTCTGGTCCCCAGGCATCCTTCTGTCGAGAGCTGATCTATGGGGACCTCTGCAGCAGCCAGGAAGGCTCCTCCGGGAATCGCCGCCAACAGATCCGCCAGCCGGGCCCGCAAGAGATCTCTGAGGTGAGCGAACTCGTAGTGCAGCACTATAGTCTGCACTATGCCCAGCCTCTTCACTCGGTGACACAGCACGTCCTGCCTCGAAACAAGCGGCAGCCTTAGACACAGGAGGACTCAATACATTTGCTCTGTAGTCACGTAGCTGACATTACTTATATCACTTGAACTGAATATTTCTACATTGTATTTGTCTAGGACTATAAAAATTAGGATACTGAAGTCTGTTCCAGTGTTTATGCAGTAGTTAGAAATATTCCAACACGCAGGGTATAACATAATGCACCTTCATATCCGTATTTAATTAAACTAACTTTCCTTTAATGATTCAGAGCAAAGTGGCAACTGATCTTCAAGGTACATGTATTTATCGTCCTATAAAATTGATAATACGTTACACCAGTAAACTCACAAGAAAATAAAATATTCGTATGGCATTGTTGGCGGGGAGGCCCCATGCAGTTCGTTCGCCCGCCGTATTGCAAATCCTTTTTAGTTTACGCCACTTCGGCGATTTGAGAGTCAATGATGATGAAATACATTCAACACCCAGTCATCACGAGGTAGAGAAAATGCCTGAGCCCGCCGGGAGTCGAACCCGGGACCCCGTTCGCGAGAAGCGAGAGCGCTACCGCAAGACCACGAGCTGCGGACAGTAAACACAGATTCGTTCAAATACTTTCAACATCGCGACGCACATGTGTAAAGACATGAACTCACGTTAGCAAAGCACAACTTATCTACAGGACCTTCAAAATTCCCCGAATTTGATGGTAACATATTTCAACGTAAATTGTTAGGCTAAACTGCCATGAAATTCGGCAAGCAACCATCAGATTATTTACTCTGAATTCTGCACAGCACTTTCTACAAACTTGTTGTCATTTTTTAGATTCATTTTTCCGCGTGGAATATGGAAACGTTTCATTACAAACATTCCTCGTTATTAGAGTGCGCGAGCCTCAAACATTTACACTACTGCAAGTAGATTTTATCCATGATGAAGGATGTTTTTCATTCACAGCATCAATTATAAAGCACACTGTAAATGTTTTTCAGCTGCAAGTATATTAGTGTACATCTGCCGTTAAAAATAGTTTGTCGTTGGAGCCAGTAGGGGCAATATAGTATGGATAAGGAAACTACACAAACCAAAAAACAAAATTTCCAGTAGTTTAATAAATCCATCCGCTGGACTGCAGTACTTGTTCGGAAGTCATATCAGGACTGAAATTTAAATGGTGAAACAAAGAAGAGTAGCGGCGTCACTGATACGTGAAGTGAAGGAAGCACGAAGTGTTGTCTCAGAGGCCGGTATAGCACCTCCCACGGCCTTAGGAGCAACCATGGGACGAAGCATTCCACCACCACCATCTTGCTTACTGCACTTTTACTGTTATCTTTATTCCCCCCTCCCTGTCCATTTCCCCCTCTCCCCTTTCTCTGTGCATCTCCTCCTCCATCTCCTAATCTCTCTCTCTCTCTCTCTCTCTCTCTCTCTCTCTCTGTCTCTCTCTCTCTCTGTGTGTCCTCCTCCTTCCTCATATCTCTTGAACAACGTGTCATACAATGATACTATTTTCTACTACATTCAACAGTTATTGTCCGCTAAATGTGTTGCGGGTACAGTTAGTAGCAAAGAAGCAACAAATGTAAACATCATGACGTCATGCCTCATGCGACACTTTCGGTTGGTTGCTTTGAGGCTTAAAGGGACCAAATTACAGGGTCATCAGTCTCCGCGACACTTCTACTGCACGATCAGTTAAAATTTTGAAAACAAAAAACTTTTTTACCATTCATCTTTTTTTGGGAGTTATCAGCGAGAAAAAGTTTCGTAAAAGTTTGAAATTATGTGTGAAGTTTGTTGCAAGTCACTAAGTTATGTCGTGCTGAAATACCGGATAGTGCGCATAGTAGCTATACAATGTGCAACTTGTGCATTATGAAACAAATAGTGTGGAAGTATAGAATAAAAATACTGAATATTTAATTGCGTAGGCTTCCGCGGCTAGAGTTAGTTGACATAACAGTTTTCTGAGTATCCTACTGCGTCATAATGTAAGAAACGGTACTGCAGATACCAATGTTTCGGACACTGTTACAGTCGCCTTCTTCTGAGTGCAGTGATGTGCTTTAGCTATGAAGAGTGCTTATATCTTGTCATTGCCGCTCTCTGAGCATGACTTCACGTCATAATTTTAAAAGGCCGTAGTTACGATTGATCACCTGAGGCGGGAGAAGCGGGAACTTAATTATAATAGGTTGCTACGTTGGAAGAAGCTTCCAAATTTCTTCTTGATTTCCTGTACTACTTGTTCAACGTAAACCTTTAATAACATGGGAGGTAGGCTGTAATCCTGGCCCAGTCTCTTTTCAACTACTGCCTCCCTTTGGCATCTTTCGACTCCCATGACTGCAGTCTGCCATTTGTACCAGTTGTACATAACTTTTCGATCTCTTTCTTTTATCCCTGTTAACTTCAAAATTCCAGACACTGTATTCCCGTCACCTGTGTCAACATCTTTAACTTATCATCCCATGTAGGCTTTCACGGCCGGCGTCTTCATCAGTAAACACTTCCAGCAGCCAGTCGTCGACTCACCTCGGAAGATGTTCTCCGTAGTTGAGAACGAAACGTCAGGGAGAAGAAGTTCTACAGATCGACCACGGCAACTTAGCCCGGAAGTGTTTACTGATGATCTTTAACTTGGTTCACAACTGCTATAAACATGGGATTTTTCCTTCGAACTAACTCCTAATCCAAGTCTTAGGATAAGTACTCATTCACATAGTCCCATATTTCAGGGAAACAGACTTATCTCCCATGAGATCTGCTTCCGTCAGGGTCCCTTTCTTCTGTGGGCAATTCATATTAATATTTTGCAAACAAAATTTATGAAACTGATGATGCGGTAACACATCTGTCTGTATATATATTTACTGGCCCTGGAATTATTACTTTCTCCCAGACGCATTAGGATGTTGCACTTGTGCCATATACTCGGTATACCACATGGAACAGTTTTGTAATGATTGGTTCCATGCAAAATTCTAGTACTACCTTTAACTTTCATCCCTTTCCCCCACACTTTTTCTTCTCCGCCTTTTCCTACTATCATTATCCAGCTCCCCAACATAACTAAATTTTCGTCGTCCTGATGTCTTAATAAAGTTTCCTTGCGTCACCATACATTGTTTGAATCTAGTCAACATGCGTGGACCTAGAAGGAATGTATACTAATCCAATTATTGTGAATCCAGACTTTGTGTACTAACCCATTTAGTATATTTTTTCTAGAAATTTACCCTTATTCTTCTCTTCCTGATCATCGTTAGACTTACTCACGCGTTATCCCTATTTCATGCTGATATACCTGTACCCTGGCCAGAAACGCTATTCTTCCTACCATCACACCTCAATAATTTGTATGGTGTCTTGCTTCAAGCTGCATACCAGTTTCATTTTTCTGGTTCTCTAATCTACTGACATGATTAAAGGATAAGAATTCTCACCCGTAGGTCTCGAGATATATTCCAAAATCCTCAATACGACTGAGCTGCAAGACCTCAGTGGTCTGAATGGCTACAGTACACCCCTGCTTTCAACCTTGCTGTAATACCAACAAGTAGGGTGGCAAGAAGAGTTCTGGGCAGAAAAGTGCTGACATCAGCATCAGCGCATTCTTGTCAGTGGTCTCATATTACAGCTGAGACAATTACACTCCTGGAAATTGAAATAAGAACACCGTGAATTCATTGTCCCAGGAAGGGGAAACTTTATTGACACATTCCTGGGGTCAGATACATCACATGATCACACTGACAGAACCACAGGCACATAGACACAGGCAACAGAGCATGCACAATGTCAGCACTAGTACAGTATATATCCACCTTTCGCAGCAATGCAGGCTGCTATTCTCCCATGGAGACGATCGTAGAGATGCTGGATGTAGTCCTGTGGAACGGCTTGCCATGCCATTTCCACCTGGCGCCTCAGTTGGACCAGCTTTCGTGCTGGACGTGCAGACCGCGTGAGACGACGCTTCATCCAGTCCCAAACATGCTCAATGGGGGACAGATCTGGAGATCTTGCTGGCCAGGGTAGTTGACTTACACCTTCTAGAGCACGTTGGGTGGCACGGGATACATGCGGACGTGCATTGTCCTGTTGGAACAGCAAGTTCCCTTGCCGGTCTAGGAATGGTAGAACGATGGGTTCGATGACGTTTTGGATGTACCGTGCACTATTCAGTGTCCCCTCGACGATCACCAGTGGTGTACGGCCAGTGTAGGAGATCGCTCCCCACACCATGATGCCGGGTGTTGGCCCTGTGTGCCTCGGTCGTATGCAGTCCTGATTGTGGCGTTCACCTGCACAGCGCCAAACACGCATACGACCATCATTGGCACCAAGGCAGAAGCGACTCTCATCGCTGAAGACGACACGTCTCCATTCGTCCCTCCATTCACGCCTGTCGCGACACCACTGGAGGCGGGCTGCACGATGTTGGGGCGTGAGCGGAAGACGGCCTAACGGTGTGCGGGACCGTAGCCCAGCTTCATGGAGACGGTTGCGAATGGTCCTCGCCGATACCCCAGGAGCAACAGTGTCCCTAATTTGCTGGGAAGTGGCGGTGTGGTCCCCTACGGCACTGCGTAGGATCCTACGGTCTTGGCGTGCATCCGTGCGTCGCTGCGGTCCGGTCCCAGGTCGACGGGCACGTGCACCTTCCGCCGACCACTGGCGACAACATCGATGTACTGTGGAGACCTCACGCCCCACGTGTTGAGCAATTCGGCGGTACGTCCACCCGGCCTCCCGCATGCCCACTATACGCCCTCGCTCAAAGTCCGTCAACTGCACATACGGTTCACGTCCACGCTGTCGCGGCATGCTACCAGTGTTAAAGACTGCGATGGAGCTCCGTATGCTACGGCAAACTGGCTGACACTGACAGCGGCGGTGCACAAAGGCTGCGCAGCTAGCGCTATTCGACGGCCAACACCGCGGTTCCTGGTGTGTCCGCTGTGCCGTGTGTGTGATCATTGCTTGTACAGCCCTCTCGCAGTGTCCGGAGCAAGTATGGTGGGTCTGACACACCGGTGTCAATGTGTTCTTTTTTCCATTTCCAGGAGTGTACACATGTCATATTTCGCTGACATCAGCATCCTCAGCCTCACCCTCTGCACTTCTGCGAATTGTGCATGAAGACCACCCAACCTGCGCCCCCTAGCACCCATGTACCTCGCACTGGGCTCCGCTGCTGTGTTTGCATTACTAACTTTCAAAACTATCTTTAAGAAATAGCTTACCAGTCATCACACTGGTAACATTGATTTGAAGCTATATATAATTTTCCGCGGAACACTGCAAAGAGCAGATAGCATATTTTTCTGTAAACAATTAAAACCTACATTTTGAAATAAAATATAAATAACGAAATAGGGATTCTTATCTGTTGAAAATTAATTTGTTATCATGAACACTTTCCCCACAAAATCTGAACACGTAAATGAAGACAAGTCCACTTTCACATCCAACTTATTCCTGTAACCAGCAGATAGCTACACCGAAAATTCTGAAGTTCTCTAAAAATAATTGAAAGCCAACATGTGTTTGGAAAATATAATAATCATTTACGAATTTGATATTTGTTAAACATGAGTTTCATCTTGAACACCCTCAGTCAAACCCAGAAAACGCGAAATAATAGCAAATCACAGCTCCTTCAGTGACCAGCAGGTAGCTGCACACTACAACTGCGCCCATAGTTCGATCATTGTACCATACTAACAGACGGCTCCAACAGCAATTAAAAAGCTCAACCAATCGTAAATTAATTATTTTCTGCATCTAATATGTTGAAAATACTCTAAAGTGTCTACAGAATGCGCCAGCGCCATGAAAAAACGCTAAGTTTACATAGCTAATAGAGTTTAATGCATGGAAGAAACGCTGTTTGATACCACAATATCGCAAAGAAACGACTGCAATGTAAAGGAAAGCACAAGTTAACATCGACATAGATACACATTCCTCAAATTAGTGCCAAAATTTCTGAAGTATGTTCCATAATGGAAGCCTAATGGCAGATTTAAACATTTTAGAGTCTACATATTAGGCCCAAACTTTCGATTTAAAATTAGCCTGATTATGCTTACAACTGCAGAAAAATACGTGTTAGCTAAGTAGACAAATAGACAGACCTAATGAAAAAAATCCACCAAATAAAATGTTTCCAAGACAGCAGAAAAAGTATGATGTTTATATTGCCAGTTGAGGTTAATACCGCCCCAAAACAATGTATTCCAGCATTTTTAAGTAGTTCTCAAGGGGGGGGGACAATGATAATGCAGCATGTTACTCACTAGAAACATTATTAACGAAGCTATTCTTTGCCGCTTATTCAATTGTTTCGAATGACATATGCCTACTGAAGGCTATGTTTAATAACGGCAGTCTGCAGTCAGAAGGCTCTCTAAAAGCTTTATAGGCTGTATTCGTCCGATATTGCTGCTCACACTATTATAAAACAAAAGGTCAGCAGCGTAAAGGGAGAACTCTATCTGTGCAGTTGCATTTCCAGAAAATATCGCTTGAGAAAACAAAAACCTGTAGCCAACTACACCACCACAAACACATGCATAAAACCAACCGCAGCAGCTGGCCGAGACACAAGCAGCTACAGGGAAGTAAGCGATTTTGTGACTTTCATGAGTTCCTAACCAGGAGCGAATTGTATAGTTTCATCTGTGTGCTCTAGTAGTTTAGTTCTTTGAGTTTCTGTGTCTTAATTTAGTATTTATAACAGACACAGTTCTCTCGTTTTTGTTTGCGTCGGGAATTAAACCGATTTTGTGACATATCACAAGTTCCTAATCAGGAGCGAATAATTTAGTCTCACCTGAGTGCTTTGGTAGTTCAGTTTTTGAATCTCTGAGTATTAATCTAATTTATTAGACACAGTTCTTGCACTTTCCCCCAGTGTCTACAGTATAGTACCGTCCATCTGTCTGTGTAGCATAGTTTTCCACAGTCTTTAGTATTTATAGGGACTGTGATGGCTGTGTGCGGATGTGAGCCGAGTTGGTGACACTTTGCTCTCAGCTCCAGGCTGTGATGGCTTTGGTCATGCAGCTCAAAGCTGCAGTGCCTGGACATCACAGTTGTGGGCTGGCCGTAGGAATCCAACGGACGTCCACCACGTCTGACTCTTCCAATCAGTCTGCACCAGTGGCCAGCCCAATTACTGCTCGCCCTGAGGTTGATCCCTCATTTGTAGTCAAGTGGGAGGTCACTTCACGGCGTGCAGGCGGCGAAAGACTTCCCAGGAAACCATACATAAGGGCTCCACCGTAAGTTGGGCAAACAGGTTCCAGGTGCTGTCTTAGGCTGACACTGCCACTCAGCCGTATGCAGTCGCATGTCCTGTTTCAGAGGAAACCTCTCAGCCTGCAAGATCCGAGTAATCACAGGTGATAGGATTATTGGTGGTTGGGGGCTCCAGTGTTAGGCGCACTGTGGGACCCCTAAGAGACATGGCTGCCAAGGAGGGTAAGAAAGCCAATGTGTGCTCTGTGTGCATACCAGGTGGAGTCATTCCAGACGTGGAATGTATCCTTCCAGATGCCATTAAGAGAACAGTGTGTAGGTGGTGGCTCACATCGGTACCAAGGATGTGTATGGCTTTGTATTAGAAGAGATTCTCTCTAGTTTCGAGCAGCTAACAGAAGTGGCCAAGGCTACCAGTGTTGATTGTGAGATGAAAGCAGAGCTGACCATTTACAGCATAGTCGACAGGACAGATTGTGGACCTCTGGTACAGAGCCGAGTGGAGGGTCTAACTCAGAGGCTCAATAGGTCAAGAGTCCACTAGACGCAGGAGGTGGTTACATTTGATTTGATTTGATTTGATTTTTTATTGGCCTAGTTTTATCATATAGCACAAATTGTACAATTGATATTGGAAGGTCAAAGATAAGTTACAATAACACATAGTATTAGCAAAATAGTAGGCAAATTAAAAGTAGGTACCTATTACATTTAATTTTGTTACATATTCAGAAATTCTCTGACAGAACAGAAAGGGTGCTTTATTAGAAATGCCTTTAGTTTAGCTTTAAATATTTGATGCGTAGCATTTTTTATTTCCTCTGGTATCTTATTGTGTAGTATTACACCAATGTTAATTATGCTCCTCTGATAGGTGGTTGTTCTGTGACATTTTTGATGTATATTTGATTTCCCTCTGGTACTATAGTTGTGTACATTTTTGTTCTGTAGCAGTTTGCCTATTTTCAGGAGGTAGTCCCTAGTGAACACGATAGTTTATAAATGAATAAACTTGGAACATTTAGAACACCAGGCTCAGTAAAATGGGATTTACAGGACTCCATCTTTTTAAGGCCACAAATTATTCTTAGAGCTCTTTTTTGCGTTCTAAAAACCCTTACACTGTGAGTTGAGTATCCCAAGAAAACGATCCCATATCGGACTAGTGAGTGGAACTGTGCATAGTATACATGCAGTACTCTTGTTTCGCTTGTTGTAGCCTTGAAAATTCTTAGGCCATAGCACAAAGATGATAGTTTTCTAGACAAGTTATTTATATGTGTGTCCCACTTTACGTCTTACTGAACCCATAGACCAAAAAATTTTGTGACACTTACATTTTCTAGGGGATCATTTTCTAATTGTGCTTGAAAAGACATTTGATTAGTTGGAGGAATTAAATAAAAATCGACACACACAGTTTTTTTTCAATATTTATAATGACTTTGTGGATACTATCAGTCAAACGAAAAATGTTTTTAAAACACAACGACTTGCACATCTACATATCTGTACATTATAGAGAACAGCATCACCTTAGTGCGTGTTACTGCCTTTTGACACTATAGGAATAGAGGGTGGTCACACAAAGTGTTACGTGCGGCATTAGATGCATTATAATGGCTCTATGTGTCTACAAGGCATACGAAATCTAGTTATCGTGTCGATCTTGTTTATATTAAGACAGACATGTATTTTGATTAATTAAACATACAAATTAGATGCAGCAATATTTAAATATGTGCCTGCAAAGTGTGTGGCTTCTTGCAATGTATTATGGTACATAGTTTTTTGCGAGATGTCGACGCCTACGTTGTCTTGTGAAATGTCACATCTCCCATTGTTACTATTTTTGGTGGTGTGTTAACAAGCTGTAGGCTAAATGTCTTCTGTTGTCTAACTAATATTTTTGGTAGGAGAAAACACCTTATTCTTTTCTTCCTTTGATGATAAGTCGATGGTGTAGTTGGTTACAGGTTTTTATTTTCTCAATCCATATTTTCCGAAAATGCAACTCCGGACATCGAGTACTATTTACGCCGCTGACATATTTCTTCAGAATATTGTGAACAATAATACCGGACAAATATAGTCTGTAAGGGTTTTAGAGAGCCTTCTGACTGCAAACTGCGGTCATTTATAGCCTTTAGTAGGCCTTTGTCATTTGTTATAATCGCAATAACTGGCAATGATAAGCTTCGTTTATAATGTTTCTAATGAATAACATGATGCATTATCTCTGTACCCCAAAACTGGTGCTTGAGAACGACTTATAAATGCTGGAATACATTCTTTCATTATGGTATTAACCTTAACTGGCAATGTAAACATTATACTTCTTCTTTTGTCTCTGAAATATTTTATTTTGGGGTGTGCCTAATTAGTTACATTCGGCTTGTCTATTGGCCTGTGCAGCTAACACGTATTTTTCTGCAGTTGTAAGCCTGATAAGGTTAATTTTACAACATCGAATTTTTATTCCTAATTTGTAGAATCTTACATGTTGAACTCTTCCACTGGGGTACACACTTCGGAATTTTTGGGGAGTAATTTGGCAAACATACGTGTATGTAGAAATTAACATCTGCTTTGCGTGGAGCAAGTGGGATGTGACAGTGGACTTGCCTTCATTTATGTTTCCAGAGTTTGTGCGAAAGAGTTCATAGTAACAAACTCATTTTCAGCATGTAGGAATTCCTATTTCATTATTTATATTTCATATGTAAATGTTGGTTTTTGATTGTTCATGGAGAAATATGGTGTCTAGTCATTCCAGTAGTCCATGGAAAATGATATATAACTTCAAATCAAAGTTACTAGTGTGAGCCTGGTGAGGTATTCCTTAAACGAATTTTTGGATGGCAGTAACGCAAATATAGCTGCAGAATGGAAGTTAGCATCGAGGCGTGGGGTGGCGGGTGCTCCATGCAGAATTGCGGAAGTGAAGGGTGTAGGTGTACTGATGTCAACAAAACGTGACATGCAGTCGAGTCTCACTGTCAGAAAAGCAGGGGTGGGGGCAGCCTGTGTAGAGGGTGCTTGATGGGAAGTTGTCAGGAGGTGGGCAGGCCCTACCTTGTACGACCCTGGCACATGCCACAGGATGTCGTGATTCCTGAAATGACCTTGAAGATAAGGGACTGCTGATGCTGGAGTCAGCGAAATATCACATGTGCAATTGTTTCAGCTCTAATATGACCCCACCGACAAGAAAGCGCTGATGCTGGTGTCAACTCTTTTCTGCCCGCAACTCTCCTTGCGATCCTACTCAAACATCTCGATAAAATGTTGGCTCATGTTACATTGCTGGATCGTTCAGTCACATAGACTGTGATACCACTCTTTTATATTATTGATATTCTGTGACAAGAAAGTCTCAAAAGTATAAAATCATGCATAAGTATTTTAATAAACAATGTCTTTGCAACTCATAAAATAAATGGTAGACGTTGAGTTTCTTTGTAGATAGATATCGCAGCATAAAGAAGTGTGTTATCCAAGCAATGTGGTGATGGATGGGCTAGAGAAGTATAAATCTCAATAGAGCAGGACTAGATCTGCTAGGGTGAATTAGACCATCATATTGGAATAGAGGACATAGCTGCATTGTTTTACGTTCACCATTGCAATGCAGTGGCAAGAATCTAAACTAATATGATTATATGCTGCCACTACAAAAATCCAGTAGTTCTACCATGCTGTACAAAGGGTAACACAGGTACGACAAAGAGATATGACCATGTCTTACATCGCACTGTGAGCTGGGCAATACACATCTTCATTCCCCACTCACGTTATCTGTGAAAACCACATGAGAAGGCGTCAATACTTTTGGAGATTAGTGAGTTCAAATAGGAAACCAAACAGACATTACTGTCTTGCGGTGTTTTTATTAGTACAGATATAATAGCATCATTTTTACTACTTACACAATTAACAGTTACAAGATACAATACTAACACACGTATTTCAAATAAAAAGGAATAGTGGCAGCTTAATTGATAGTTCGATGTACCAAACGACTTTAGGGTTTTAAATGCGAGACCGTTCACGAAACTAAACGATAAATCTTGGCGAGGGGTGGGGCAGGTGGTGGGGGCAATCAGTTCACAAATCAGCTAACCAATCTTTTTCACTGTGGGTTCATTATATCCCATTTTTGGTTTCTCACCAAAGATTCCTTCAAAGCATTATTGTTTTAAAGGTACGAATGCATGGTTTCACAGCGATATATACTGACAAAATTCTCTTGAGCTTCTAGCCACGTCAAGTGGTTTAAAACCCATATGACGAAGATGGAAGCTCGAGAGAATTTTTCAGTCCTTTTAAAGAAGTAATTTTACATTTTCTTGGCGAGCATTTCACGTAGATTTTAGACTTCTCAGTATTTGCACGGAATTCACTGAAGTAAATCCTAATTAAAATTCTCTAAGAATTCACTGACGTTAGTTTACAGGCTCAGAAGTGGGTGATAAATGTCGACCGTTTCACACAGGGAGTAACATAACAGTACATGAGAGATTGCGCTTAAAGTGTCTTCGGACTTCTAGCCGTCACCTGAAAGCCGTTATCTGACCGAGCGACGCTTCTGGGCCAACCTGAGGTTTTAAAATGTAACAAAACAACGTTTATTACTGTCAACAATATTACCCGGCGATTGAACGCCGATCCATGAGTAATTAGTCAATGTTTTTGGCTCATTCATGCCAAATGGGTTGCCGTGTACCGCCGAATTGTGTGTCTGTGAACATTTTCACTGAAAATATTAATGAATAATTATGAAAAAGGGCTGATTTCAGTTTACGATAGTCGACAAACAGGAGAAATAAGGTTCGGTTAATCGTTTACTGTCCTCAGACGTATGAGCAGAATGTCGTGAATCGTTGAACCAGTCGGGTTTAATTGACTCACCAAACTCAAACGCTACCAAGGATGCCTCAAGAAAGTGAAGCGCAGACTGACTTTTAGAGCATGAAGCTTAGCGTCGCACCCAACACTAGGTCCATCCAAAACTGAAGTATCGCGAGTTGCTCGTCACGTGGCGAACACCAAGTCCCTGCGGAAGTTCAAGTTCAGAATTTTGTACTTCTTACGACAAATAATTCACTAATGCGACTAATCTGTTACCCAGACCGACACAGCTATGTCACAGAAATGCGTCTCATATGGTAGTCGTTCCTACATTTGCGTCTCGCTATTTATACCCTGTATTCCCACCATGGGACTCCAACAGTCAGTGCCGTAATGCACCAAACTTCATATCTTTTGAGCAACACACGATGTTTACAAAGTAACTCTACCGTCATATTAAGCTTAAATTGTGAATAAAGGGACACTAAACACTACATGTCTAGCTGAAATGTTCTATGACTTGTCGTGATTCATAATATTTGCGTAAAGTATGAATCTTTGATCAGTTAAATATATCCTAAATTTTACGCTCATAAAACAGCAGGGCGTTATTCCTATGGTAAAAAATCCCCCTTTTTCCGTTAATTGAGGATTCAGCGCTTCTGGTTCTCACATAACTAATGATAACATTATTTAGTGTAATATGATTTTAATCTTGCATTACATAATAGCACAGACATTTATATTTATTATGATAGTTAGATATTAATACTAGCGCATGCTGATGTATGGAACATTTTGTTACTTACGTAGCTTCTCAACAGTGGTTAATGAAGTGTGGTAATTAGTGACGACCTTCTGTCAGGTAAACACTCCTGTTGACACCTCGCTGAGTTTAGTACTAGTTTTATTAACAGAGTTAGTTAATTTCACAGTATGTTAATTAGTGATGGCCTCCTACCACTAAACAAACCTGCTAATAACACAAGTATAGATACCTTGCTGAGTGTTGTGTAAATTTTGTTAACAGAGTTAGTTAATTACAAAGTGGATTTTGATTAGCTGCAAATCTTGAACCACTCGTCATATTCGAAAACTCTGATAACCAGAAAGTGCATCTCAATTTTATCTTTACTTTGTCGTTGTTAGGCCTTGTCGCAGTGGTAACACCAGTTCCCGTCAGATCACCGAAGCTAAGTGTTGTCGAGCTGGGCTAGCACTTGGATGGGTGACCATCCGGTCTGCCGACCACTGTTGGCAAAGCGGAGTCCACTCAGTTCTTGTGAGGCAAACTGAGGACTTACTCGATTGAGAAGTAGCGGCTCCGGTCTCATAAACTGACACATGGGTGGGAGTGGTGTGTGCTGACCGCATGCCCCTCCGTATCCACACGGAGTAACATCTCTGAGCTGACGATGATACAGCGGCCGGACCGTACCCTTGGGCATTCATAGTCTATTAGGGGCGGAGTTTAGTTTAGTCTTGTCGTTCTTAGTTAGTGAATATTTTCTTTCCCTCATGAAACATCATATCTTATGTGGTTCAAATGGCTCTAACCACTATGGGACTTAACGTCTGAGGTCATCAGACCCTTAGACCTAGAACTACTTAAACTTAACTAACCCATGGACATCAGATACATCCATGCCCGAGGCAGGTTTCGAACCTGCGAGCGTAGCAGCAGCGCGGTTCCAGACTAAAGCGCCTAGAACCGCTGGGCCACAGCGGCCGGCTATCTTACGTGACTGACGTAAAATACCACTAAGCCACTTTTTCATTCTCTTTGAGAGCCCCTATCTCTTCATGTTTGGACAGCTCAGATGCTTCATAACGGCGGCTTTTCTCGTCCTTCAGCCAATGATACGGCTTCTCCTGGGTGACTTAAGTGCCCCTCCCCAAGCAAATGTACCTGTTGGCCCACTATTCGCCATCTTGCTCGTGTCGACCGAACCCTGAAAAATAAATAAACCACTGCATTACCATTAATTATCATTCTGCTGTCATACTGTTCACACATATCGACAGGTCACCTCACAAGAGCTTCACCTTGTTACATCATAGGTGCTTCCAGTTAACTTATCCTGAATACCGCTCTCTATTAAACAAGGTTCTTAGGAAATCCAGCACATCATACCCATCGTATCCATCGTTGAAATGAGGAAAAAAAAGTGTCACTCCCAGGGACGTGACACGAATACCAAGTAACAACGCCTGTACCCTTGATAATGAACTCAGTTCGCCTTGCCAGAGAGTCCCAAGTTTCTTCAGGTATGCCACATCCAACCGGTGCCACTCATTTATGATTACATGGAGTGGAGCTACCAAATTATGGGATTTTGATTGGTATGTTTCACCTCCTACTCCAAAACGTTGCAAATCCTCCCAGACATTTTGTATGGGATTTAGATCGAATGATTTGATGGGGCACCTTGGACGTTATAGTTTGCCCAAGCGTTTATCAAACCACAAACCTATCCATGCGTAGTGTGAAGATGGCTGTTGTCATCTCTGAATGTGGGAGTTTCCACAACATATTCATCACATAGATGCGGGAGAAAGGGCACCACTTAGCCATCTAGTATGTTGAAACAATCTTGGTTCACCTTCATGGTAACCTGAGTGAGTGAGCCTAAGTTAATCGTAGTACGACAGAACATCGAGAAGACGTCGCGGAAACACCTCAGCTTGAAATACACCCTCCACACACTGCAGACACTGTTGGTTAAAGACCTTATTGGGCTGCTTGTGAACTTGACGCCATTCACTATTTGAAAAGATGTAAAATCGTGATTCATTTGACCTTAGTGTATGCTTCCACTCAGCTACAGTCCACTTCTGTGTTTTTCGGTCCCATTAAGAAGCTGTAATGCAAACATTTGTCTGACATTCAATAAAAATCAAATAGAAGTGATTATGTGTACATATCTTATTTCGCTGATTCCATGCAACAGCGTGACACATACACGTCATTTAGCTGCCACCACTTGTGTCAGCAGTGGTGGGTCATATGGTTATACGGGTATCAGTTCTACATTATCTACAGAGCTTCAACGTGATCAGTGCGCTACTTCTATCGGAATTTCAAGGAGCAGCAGTTCTTTGTGTTAAGCCAAAGCAGCTATAGCCCTATCCACAGATGATGGCAATCCCCACTGATCGAGGCACGGACTGGCATTCCAATATTGCCAGTTCCAAGCTATTGTTGTTGCATGTGTCTAGAGGGGCGTCGTGCTTGCAGAAAGCGTGTATCCTGCAAATTATGCCACTCGCATGCTTATGTAGAATTTGTTGCAGTAAATAATTCGCTACAATCGCGTCTAACGCGCGCACTGGTTACGACGTTGACAGAAGAGCGCTCAAGAAGTACTGTATGCTCATTATCTGTCAGACAACGCATGAAATCAGGTACACAGTATGACCCAAACTCGACTGCTGTATAATGGTTGGTTGGTTGTTGTGGGGAAGGAGACCAGACAGCGAGGTCATCGGTCTCATCGGATTAGGGAAGGATGGGGAAGAAAGTCGGCCGTGCCCTTTGAAAGGAACCATCCCAGCATTTACCTGGAGCGATTTAGGGAAATCACGGAAAACCTAAATCAGGATGGCCGGACGCGGGATTGAACCGTCGTCCTCCCGAATGCGAGTCCAGTGTCTAACCACTGCGCCACCTCGCTCGGTGCCGTATAATGAAAATCGAAGCTGGAGAGGGGAGAAAAGAAAGGAAAGGGAGGAACTAATGATATCAGGTGGATTGGAACTTTAAGCGGAATCAGTGGCGACGAATGAAAATGTGTGATGGACTGAGACTCGAACCTGGGACCTCCAGCTTACTAGACAGTTGTGGTAAGCACTGAGCCACCCGAACATGGCGTTTATCGTAAAGATGTGGACTGTCTCGGCACTCTCCCCAGCTGACTCACATTTCCACGTAGCGCCGCCTAACAGCAGTCCCCACCGATCTCCATGATCGCTGATTTTAGATTTCTGCTGAGGCTCGAACGTAATGTGCATGTGCGCTGAAGGCTGTGGAGTCATTGCAAATCAAGGCGAGTCACTTAAATGAATATATACTCTCTGTTCATTTGGACATGTCCAAAAGAACAGACACCACCTAGCATCGGCTGCTGTGATACGTATTATGTAAATTGGAGGTGGAGAGGTGAGAAAGGAAAGGGAAGGAAAGGAACTAATGATATCACCTGCATTGGGACATTTTCGAGGAATTAGAGGCGACGAGTGAAAATGTGATTGATCGGGATTTCAATCCACTGCGCCACCTGGGCACTGTGTTTACCAAAATGCGCGGACTACCTGCGCACGCTCCCCAGACGATCCACACTACCACCTACTGCAACCTGTTTGCAGCCCCCGTCCGTCTCCTCAATGATCGCTGATTTTAGATTGCAGTTGGAGGTCGAACGTAAAAGTGCATACATACTGAAGACTGTGGATTCATTACCAGTCAATGTGAATCATTTATATGAATGCATGGGGTCTGCTCTTTCGGATGTGTCCAAAGGAACAGACACACCACATTCATATAATCGACTGCCGCCGTTCACGACTACAGCTTATCTTACGACTGGCTGTAACATACAACGAGTGGTTATAATTAAACTTTCCTACGACTACCAAACTTCGTAGCAATAATGTCAAGCATATGGGGAAGAAAAATAATGCAGAATCATTTCAGTTGAAACACTTTTAATGTGCTGATACGGAACGTTGTACCATTACAACAGATGCTCTATGTGATCAAAACTATCCGGACACCCCCAAAACCACGTTCTTCATATTAGGTGCATTGTGCTGCCACCTACTGCCAGGTACTCCACATCAGCGACCTCAGTAGTCTTTTGACATCGTGAGAGAGCAGAGTGGGGCGCTCCGCGGAACACATGGCCTTCGAACGTGGTCAGGTGATTGCGTGTCACTTCTGTCATACGTCTGTACGCGAGGTTTCCACACCCCTAAACATCCCTAGGTCCAATGTTTCCGATGTGATACTGAAGTGAAAATGTGAAGGGACACGTACAGCACAAACGCGTACAGGCCGACCTCGTCTGCTGACCGACAGAGAGCGCCGACAGTTGAAGAGGGTCGCAATGTGTAAGAGGCAGACATCGATTCAGATCTTCACACTGGAATTCCAAACTGCATCAGAATCCGCTGCAAGTAATATGACAGTTAGGCGGAAGGTCAGAAAACTTGGATTTCCTTATCGATCGGCTGCTCATGAGCCACACAACGCGCCGGTAAATGCCAAGCGACGCCTCGCTTGGTGTAAGAAGCATAAACATTGGACGATTGATCAGTGGAAAAACGTTGTGTGGAGCGTCGAATCACGGTACACAATGTGGCGATCCGATGGCAATGTGTCGGTACGGCGAATGCCCGGAGAACGTCATCTGCCAGCGTGTGTAAAAGTAAAATTCGGAGGCGGTGGTGTCATGGTGCGGTCGTGTTTTTCACCCCTTATTGTTTTGTGTGGCACTATCTCAGCACAGGCCTACATTGATCTTTTAAGCACCTTCTCGCTTCCCACTGTTGAAGAGCAATTCGGGGATGGCGACTGCATCTTTCAACACGAGTGAGCACCTGTTCATAATGCACGGCCTGTGGCGGAGTGGTTACACGACAATAATATCCCTGTAATGGACTGGCCTGCACAGAGTCCTCACCCGAATCCTTTAGAACACCTTTTTTGAAGGCCGACTTTGTGGCAGACCTCACCGATCGACATCGATACCTCTCCTCAGTGTAGCACTCCGTGAAGAATGGGCTGGCATTTCTCAAGAAACCTTCCAGCACCTGATTGAATGTATTCCCGCGAGTGGAACGTGTCATCAAGGCTAAGGGTGGGCCAACACCATATTGATCTCCAGCATTACGGATGGAGGGCGCCAGGAATTTGTAACTCATTTTGAGTCAGGTGTCCGCATACTTTTGATCACATAGTGTATCATTAATGCTACAAAAGTGGCTCGATATGGCGCCCATAAGTGTCCAGAAGACTCTGGAAGACTCTGAGAGGACAGGATTGCATTCTGCACAGCAGAACGAAGCATGTCCGTAGGTATGCTGGCTGCCTCTCATGATATGCTGCGCTTCAGATCAGCACATGTGTGAATGTTCCCCTGGTAAACCCTGTCCTTTAGGTAGCCTCACAACCAGAAATCACAGGGAGTGAGGTAAGGTGATCGTTCCGACCCAGAATTTGAAACGAGTCGCTGATAACTCCATCGTTTCCAAATTTGTTTCGGAGAAGCATTAAGTATAAAATCATAGTTTCAAACACTAAATGAACAATATTATGATAGAATTAATAGCACTATTGAAAATGATTTTATGGCACATATCTTTATATGCTATTGAATGCAAGAAAGCTGTTTTTGTCTGTTTTTAAATGTAATTTTACTTTGCACTTCTTAAGAGCGTTTGCACATTGTTCTCTTCTCATTCCACACTGGTCAGTGATTAAAGTATATAATGTTTTTTGGAAGTAATGATGATACCGTGTATTTAAGCTCGCTGATCTATATTGGATCTGTGCTATCTTTGTTGCTCCAGGACCAACCTGGCAAAGAGCATGAACCAGTTCGGTTTTAAACTTTTGGTTCATTGGCATATCTGCTGTTGTTTTAAGAGTGAGTACCGTTCTGTAGAGAATCCACAAATTTAGTACAGTTTTATCAGTGAATTTTGGAACACGTATTATGTTAGACTATAATGACTTTTCTGGAGACTAGAAATTTACTCTGTAGGAATCAGCATGGGTTTTGAAAAAGACGGTCGTGTGAAACCCAGCTCGCGCTATTCGTCCACGAGACACAGAGGGCCATAGACACGGGTTCACAGGTAGATGCCGTGTTTCTTGACTTCCGCAAGGCGTTAGATACAGTTCCCCACAGTCGTTTAATGAACAAAGTAAGAGCATATGGACTATCAGACCAACTGTGTGATTGGATTGAAGAGTTCCTAGATAACAGAACGCAGCACGTCATTCGCAATGGAGAGAAGTCTTCCGAAGTAAGAGTGATTTCAGGTGTGCCACAGGGGAGTGTCGTAGGACCGTTGCTATTCACAATATACATAAATGACCTTGTGGATAATATCGGAAGTTCACTGAGGCTTTTTGTGGATGATGCTGTGGTGTATCGAGAGGTTGTAACATTGGAAAATTCTACTGAAATGCAGGAGGATCTGCAGCGAATTGACGCATGGTGCAGCGAATGGCAATTGAATCTCAATCTAGACAAGTGTAATGTGCTACGAATACATAGCTACAAAATAGCAGGTCAGCAACTGGAAGCAGTAAATTCCATAAATTACCTGGGAGTACGCATTAGGAGTGATTTAAAATGGAATGATCATATAAAGTTGATCGTCGGTAAAGCAGATGCCAGACTGAGATTCATTGGAAGAATCCTAAGGAAATGCAATCCGAAAACAAAGGAAGTAGATTACAGTACGCTCGTTCGCCCACTGCTTGAATACTGCTCAGCAGTGTGGGGTCCGTGCCAGATAGGGTTGATAGAAGAGATAGAGAAGATCCAACGGAGAGCAGCGTGCTTCGTTGCAGGATCATTTAGTAATCGCGAAAGCGTTACGGAGATGACAGATAAACTCCAGTGGAAGCCTCTGCAGGAGAGATGCTCAGTAGCTCGGTACAGGCTTTTGTTAAAGTTTCGAGAACATACCTTCACCGAAGAGTCAAGCAGTATATTGCTCCCTCCTACGTATATCTCGCGAAGAGACCATGAGGATAAAATCAGAGAGATTAGAGCCCACACAGAAGCATACCGACAATCCTTCTTTCCACGAACAATACGAGACTGGAATAGAAGGGAGAACCGATAGAGGTACTCAAGGTACCCTCCGCCACACACCGTCAGGTGGTTTGCGGATTATGGATGTAGATGTAGATGTAGAACTTCACAAGGAATGTGTGGTCGAGCCCCATCTTGCATGAAAAGTATTGAGTTCAATGAGTCTCTCTCCTATAGGGCGGGTATGACATGTTAGCGAAGCATATCGCAGTAACACTGGGCAGTCACGCCGCACATCTTTGGTCTTTGAGCTCCAACGTGTTCAGAAAAAGAATGGGCCAATGATGAACGTATCTGTGAAGCCACAGCGTAAAGTGTCACATTCACCATACACAGGAACTTCACGCACAGGGACTGGAGGTACAGATCCGCACACTCGGCAATTGCGTGTGTTACCTAACCCGTCAGAGAAAGATGAACTTCGTCTGTCCAGAGGATGGTCAACTTCAAACATTGCGAGAAACTTGAGAGCGAAGTCAACACGTCGTTGTGCGTCCTGTAGTGCAAGCTGCTGTACGATATGGATCTTGTACGGATGCCTTTTGAGAACGGTCCGAAACACCTTCCGTACAGTGGACCACGGGATGTTCACCTGTCATGTCACAGCACGCACACTGCCTGACGGTCGGGAATTACAAGCAGTCTTTTGTGCCATAGAAACAGCGATTTGATCAGTCACCTGTGGTGCAACAGGTTGTCGGAGGCTTCCCAGAGCGACGCCTAGTTCTCCAGTTGATTCGGATTTCTTCATCATGCTCCGCACAGCAGGTGTAGAAAAAGGGCCCGTCCGCAATCCCTTCAGCTGGCGATATTCTCGAAGTGCAGCTGCAGATTTACTGTTGTTTTGATATTAGAGCTTCACCGACAATGCCCTGCTCCTTCTGCCCAAGCTCGTGTTGGCAAGTGAACAAGTGCACTACGGCCAGTCAGGTGTGTGAGACGATGCATCACGATGACTGATCATGCCACCTGGTGGCCATAGTTGGAACTGGACGGTGGCGCTTTGATGCATGGAAGACATTGATGGTAGCAAGTTTGTTACTCGTATGGTAATTCGTTCCTGTGTCATAACATGTTAAATAGGGAAAGTTTAATTATAACCGCCCGGTACATTGGTAACATTCTCGCTGGTTTATGACGTTTTGATTTTGGAGAATTGGATTTAGAAGGGTGAACCTTTTTTACCTTCAGTAAAACCTCTGTTTCAAAAGTACCGTAATGTGCCATGCACTCTGCCTCACTTATCGCATCCTTCTCCCATCTCCCATGGCTCTGAGCACTATGGGACTTAACTTCTGAGGTCATTAGTGCCCTAGAACTTAGAAGTACTTAAACCTAACTAACCTAAGGACATCACAAACATCCATGCCCGAGGCAGGATTCGAACCTGCGACTATAGCGGTCCTGCAGTTCCAGACTGTAGTGCCTAGAACCGCTCGGCCACTCCGGCCGGCCCATCACCCCTGCAGATCCTTTATGATCTGATCCTCTTCCCCCATCTCCTCCTGTTCCTAGAACGAATGTGGATCCTATATGTGCCCCACAAGCTGGATCCCCCCATCCTTTGGTTTCCCTCATCCTCTCCCACCGTAGCCTGCTGCCGCGCCTGTACCACAGTGTCCCGCCTGGTTTCCATCTCCACACGCTCCATACGCTCGCCCAAGGTGGCTCCCGCCAACTCCCCCTCCCAGATGACGTCCTTGTGCCTTCCATCTACCCCTCCTACCATATCTAAACCCTCCTCAGCGCTCCCTTTCTCCCTCCCTTTCCCCCTTCCCTTCTTCCTCCTTTTTCCCTACCAAACACCTTCTTTTGCCTTTTCACGCCCCCCCCCCATGGCTTCCAGCTCCTTTTTATTCTCCCCTCCACTGCCCCCCTCGTACAACCCTCCTGGTTTTCCCCATACCATCTCTCTCTCTCCCTTTTCTTCCCCCCCCCCCCCCCCCTCCTCGCTAAGCATCATTAATTTGTGTTTCCAGTGTAGTGTTTCTTTGTTTTCGTGTCGACTCACAGCGTTCATTCTCTGCATGTGTGTATGGCTCTAGTCTATGTTGTTTTTAAATCTACCATTTATACTCATCTATTTTTGTTTTTGTTTATTCGTCACTTTATACCATTCTATTTTATGTGTTATTTTCTCATTTGACTATGTTTTCTCTGTAACTCTCCCGCCTGAAAAGTGGCGCATTGCGCTGCTGTCAGCCCGCCCCATTTTGGGGAGTCAAATAACAATAAAGAAAAAAAAAACTGCTGTAACCCGTTGTTCCGAACTTTGGGAGACCGCGCTCGGTCGCCGGTAGTGTGCCGGACTCGCTGAGCAGGTGTGACGTGTGCGGCAGTGAGTCGGGCTCGGGCAAGGCGTCGCTGGGCTCGGCGTGGATCTGCCGCATCTGCCACGGCGACGAGGGCTGGCTGGTGGCGCCGTGCAGCTGCCGCGGCACCGTCGCCTGGGTCCACCGCGCCTGCCTCGAGCGCTGGCTGTCCGAGGCGGGCCGCGACTCCTGCGAGCTGTGCGGCCGCCAGTTCCGCACGGTGCGCGTGCCGCGGCACGGGCCCTGGTCCGGGCTGCTGCGCTGGCTCGCCACCGGGCTCGACGCCAGGCAGGTCAGCAGTGGTGACAAGTCCAGACTCTGGAGAAATGTACTCAGCGTATCTACACAGATAGTCAAAAGTCTTCCCTTGGGCTTCGATACACTACTGTGAACGAGGTTCACAAGCTCTGTAGGTGCCCTGGAATTCCTTCGGAAGTGTCCCTCAAGAAATCGCTTTGACCTCTGCAGTGCTCTCGTAGCACTGTTCTTTAGTGGCTGTCATCACTCAGGGAACAGGGAAAAGTACACCAGGGCCTCGTCAGGACTGTACAGTGGCCGGGATGGTGTCGCGAGGCTGCACCTGGCCAGGTACTCGTTAATGGAGAAGCGTGTGTGGCTCGCTACCTTGCCGAGATGACGCTTTCTATTGCTGGCAACCTGTGCCTCACTCGGTCGACCATTCCCTTCAATCTTTCTTGCACTTCCGTGTACACAGCAGCTGTAACGACCAGTCCCCCGCGTGGACCACACCCTTGGCTTTAAAGAAGACAAAGAGCATGAAACTTCCTGGCAGATTAACACTGTGTACCGGGCCAAGACTCGAACTCGGGAGCTTTGCCTTTCGCGGGCAAGTGCTCTACCAACTGAGCTACCCAAGCATGACTCACGCCCCGTCGTATGATCTTTACTTCTGCCAATACCTCGTCTCCTACCTTCCAAACTTCACAGAAGCTCTCCTCTCCTGCGAACCTTGCGGAACTAGCACTCCTGGAAGAAAGGATATTGCGGAGACGTGGCTTAGCCACAGCATAGGGGACGTTTCGAGAATGAGATTTTCACTTTGCAGCGGAGTGGTAGAGCACTTGCCCATGAAAGGCAAAGGTCCCGAGTTCGAGTCTCGGTCCGGCACACAGTTTTAATCTGCCAGGAAGTTTCATATCAGCGCACCCTCCGCTGCAGACTGAAAATCTCATTCTGGAAACATTCCCCAGGCTGTGGCTAAGCCATGTCTCCGCAGTATCCTTTCTTCCAGGAGTGCTAGTTCTGCAAGGTTCGCAAGAGAGAATGAGATTTTCACTTTGCAGCGGAGTGGTAGAGCACTTGCCCATGAAAGGCAAAGGTCCCGAGTTCGAGTCTCAGTCCGGCACACAGTTTTAATCTGCCAGGAAGTTTCATATCTGTGAAGTTTGGAAAGTAGAGGACGAGGTACTGGCGGAGTTAAAACTGTGAGGACGGGGCGTGAGTCGTGCTTGGGTAGCTCAGTTGGCAGAGCACTTTCCCGCGAAAGGCAAAGGTCCCGATTTCGAGTCTCGGCCCGGCACACAGTTTTAATCTGCCAGGAAGTTTCATATCAGCGCACACTCCACTACACAGTGAAAATTTCATTCTAAACACAAAGAGCATGTTTCTCGCCTTTCACCTGTTAGTTTGACGCTGATGTGTGCTTGTTGGCACTTTGGCGTATCCCTTCGGTGCTGTAATCAGCAATACACATTTCGTCCCTGATTATCACACAGACCAAAATTTATGATCAGTTTGAGCTCGCTGCCAAACATTTCCTCTAATAACCTCACAGTATTGCCTTTCGCTGTACAGGGTGATTCAAAAAGAATACCACAACTTTAGGAATTTAAAACTCTGCAACGACAAAAGGCAGAGCTAAGCACTATCTGTCGGCGAATTAAGGGAGCTATAAAGTTTCATTTAGTTGTGCATTTGTTCGCTTGAGGCGCTGTTGACTAGGCGTCAGCGTCAGTTGATGCTAAGATGGCGACTGCTCAACAGAAAGCTCTTTGTGTTATTGAGGACGGCAGAAGTGAATCGACGACAGTTGTTCAGCGTGCATTTCGAACGAAGTATGGTGTTAAACCTCCTGATAGGTGGTGTATTAAACGTCGGTATAAACAGTTTACAGAGAATGGGTGTTTGTGCAAAGGGAAAAGTTCTGGACGGCCGAGAACGAGTGATGAAAATGTAGCACGCATCCAGCAAGCATTTGTTCGCAGCCCAGGAAAATCGAGTCGCAGACCTAGCAGAGAGCTGCAAATTCCACAATCATCTGTATGGAGAGTCCTACGAAAAAGGTTACTTATGAAACCTTATCGTCTGAAATTGGTTCAAGCACTGTCTGCAGCTGATAAGATTAAAAGAATCGATTTCTGTGATTTTATCCTTGCTCAAATGGAAACAGATGAATCTTTCGTTTCAAAGATTGTGTTTAGTGATGAAGCAACTTTCCACACTAACGGGAAAGTCAACCGTCACAATGTCTGTATATGGGGCACTGAGAATCCGCGGGAAACAACTCAGTATGAACGTGACTCGCCTAAGGTGAACGTTTTCTGTGCCATTTCAGCCAATAAAGTTTTTGGTCCCTTTTTCTTCGAAGGTGCTACTGTAACTGGACTACAGTATCTGGAGATGTTAGAGAATAGGCTGTTCCCTCAGCTCGAACAAGAAGCACAACAATTCATATTTCAGCAGGATGGAGCGCCACCATATTGGCACTTATCTGTCCGTAACTACCTGAACGTCAACTACCCGAGGCGATGGATCGGCCGCCAGGCAGCCCGTGACAGAGCACTTCATCACTGGCCTCCAAGAAGCCCTGATCTTACCCCCTGCGATTTTTTCTTATGGGTGTATGTTAAGGATATGGTGTTTCGGCCACCTCTCCCAGCCACCATTGATGATTTGAAACGAGAAATAACAGCAGCTATCCAAACTGTTACGCCTGATATGCTACAGAGAGTGTGGAACGAGTTGGAGTATCGGGTTGATGTTGCTCGAGTGTCTGGAGGGGGCCATATTGAACATCTCTGAACTTGTTTTTGAGTGAAAAAAACCTTTTTAAATACTCTTTGTAATGATGTATAACAGAAAGTTATATTATGTTTCTTTCATTAAATACACATTTTTAAAGTTGTGGTATTCTTTTTGAATCACCCTGTATTTCGATTTCTAGACAGGCTGCCACAGTTTTTCCTCATCTGCAGATCTTGGGTAATAATGGTGCGCACAGTTCTCTATTAATTCCTGCGAGGTCTGTGCTCAACCAAACACTTAACCGCTGCTCTGAGTTCAACACATCACACACACATTGCACATTCTCGTCTTTCCTCTCTCTGTACGAGCATCCTGCGTCGAATTCGTCTTCCATAGTCTGTAGACAGATTTTGAAGGACTAGTTCCTCCTCAGAATGTCTGCTTTTTATAGGCTTTCACTTCGAGAGACTTTCTATGTTTTGGCCAATGTCACCATAGCCGATTTCACGAGTTCCGCACAGAATTTGTTGTACAGAACGTTGAATTTTAAGCTTAAACATTACCTATAGACAAGGGTATACTAAAATGACGACACTGGGGATCATTACTTTTAATATACACCCTCGTGGGGACTGTGGGTGGCGATTGAGCTGTGGGAAATAGTGGGGAGCATATTATATAGAAAATGAGGTGGGCTGAGTATCTGCGAATAAGCAGATAAGTGATAACTGCGCAAGAAATGGATGGATTGGAGCCTTCATTTGGGACGCATGAAGTAGGCTTTGCACTGCTGTAACTGGGAGTAGACTTCACGGATGAATTCATGGTTCCGATGGGGAAGGTCACTGAAATTAAATTGGAAAATTACGTTGAGAGTTTGGAGACGAAAAGAACGCGGGGTGTGCTGGTAGAGGCGCGGCAGCAGGCTAGTCTTCTCAAGTCTGGGGAAGACTGCAGGGTGACGCGACGAGATGTAGGAGAGGTGAAGGTGTTCTGGATATTTGATGAGGTGTGGGAACTTCATGAACTGGTAAGAGGAAGCGAGTGGCAAAAGGCAGCCGCATACAGAAAGTGAGCCTGAGTCAATGTCGTTCGACCATTTGGAGGGAGTGACGAAACTGGGGAATAGGGGAACTGCTTGGTGCAATGGCATGGGTAAAGATGAAATGGATGAGGGTTTTGTATCTTTTCAGGTCAGAAAAAGTTAAAAACGCATATAAATAAGCCAGGGTAAAACAAGGTTTTTGACGTGTTGCGATAAAATACCTTTGTATTCCATTTTGGTAGAACTATGTCACGTGTATTTATGCACAGCAGTAACATCCTTAATCCATTACAATATCCGTTTCTGTGAGTTTTCCCCAGATTATATTTCAGAATGTATTAAGATGGTTCTCAGTTACCACCTCGTCTTCGTTTTCACATCGTCATCAACCATTTGACACCCAATACTGGATAAAGACTATCTGTACAGAGCAATCGCACTTCCAGATACCTTTACGCTATAAACCGCTTTTCCGGCCTTTTCAGTTAACGAGTTACGATATAACGTATTCTGATGTGTATGGTTCTGTACAGAAGCTAGTTTTATTTGTATTTTAATTTGGTAGTTTTTAATATCTTCTTTTTTCTTTCTATTTAAACGTAACGTCTTATGTATTTACCGTATAATGAGAGCAAAAAATTCTAGAGAAGTGATTACAACACACAGAAACACATACACACAAAAATACACACACACACACACAATCTCAAGTTAGTAATGTTTTCATAGACTAAAGTCCAGGTTTGAAATCCAATCACAATCTTCCAGACACAGATGGTGAAGGCCTTCCATTGTCCATTTGAATACTCTGAGGTAACACTAAAATGTTATACGATTTACAAATTTGCTGCTCTTCGTTGCAGTCACATTTGCATTAAGGAGATGATCTCTATCGCTATTGGTGCAGCAATGCTCCACATCTGCCGTAGTCAGTTCTATGCACCAGGGGTAGATGAAAACCTGTTGGTCGCTCCCAGGTAGTTTTTATTAATTGCTGATACATCAAGAAGATTTGCTTCTGCCATTGATTATGAAAGACATTTTGCATATTGAAATGATTGTTCTGGACGCTGATTATTGTATAGCATGATGGTTTTCTATAACTCTGTCACTGATCGCTGAAATGTCCTCCAAAATAGGAAGAATTCTAGAAAGATATAATATCAAAAGTACTTTTCGTCCTCCAGCCAAGATTAGAGCGCTTCTTGGCTCAATTAAGGATGACTTGGGTTTGAGGCAGCCCGGTGTGTACAAGATCCCTTGCCATTGTGGGAACGCTTATATTGGTCAGACAATCCGGACCATTCAGGACCGATGTGTTGAGCACCAGCGGCTTCAGCCTGAGAAATCTGCAGTGGCGGAGCACTGTCTCACCGAGGGACATAGAATGCTGTATGACGACACACAAATGGTTGCCCTTGCATCTCGCTATTGGGACTGTGTTTTAAATGAATCCAAAGAGATTCGATTATCTGATAATCTTATTAATAGAGACAAGGGTTCCTTTTAAGTAAGACTTGGAACCCGGTGTCATCAGACATTAAAAAATAACGGTCTGTGTTTCGATCGTCGGAATAATTTTTAATTTTTGATAGCGATATCTCGATTTCGCCTGTTTCCACCACTGGGGCGCTGTATGTTTACTTGCGCTAGAGGGCAGTTACGGCACCTTCTCGCGCACGCGTTGTGGGCCTTCTGCGGCCTATACAGGGTATTACAAAAAGGTACTGCCAAACATTCAGGAAACATTCCTCTCACAAAAAGAAAGAAAATCTGTTATGTGGACATGTGTCCGGAAACTCTTACTTTCCATGTTAGAGCTCATTTTGTTACTTCTCTTCAAATCAGATTAATCATGGAATGGAAACACACAGCAACAGAACGTACCAGCGTGACTTCAAACTGTTACAGGAAATGTTCAAAATGTCCTCCGTTAGCGAGGATACATGCATCCACCCTCCGTCGCATGGAATCCCTGATGCGCTGATGCAGCCCTGGAGAATGGTGTATTGTATCACAGCCGTCCACAATACGAGCATGAAGAGCCTCTACATTTGGTACCGGGGTTGCGTAGACAATAGCTTTCAAATGCCCCTATAATTGAAAGTCAAGAGGGTTGACGTCAAGAAAGCGTGGAGGCCATGGAATTGGTCCGCCTCTACCAATCGATCGGTCACCGAATCTGTTGTTGAGAAGTGTACGAACACTTCGACTGAAATGTGCAGGAGCTCCATCGTGCATGAACCACATGTTGTGTCGTACTTGTAAAGGCACATGTTCTAGCAGCACAGGTAGAGTATCCCGTATGAAATCATGATAACGTGCTCCATTGAGCGTAGGTGGAAGAACATGGGGCCCAATCAGGACATCACCAACAATGCCTGCCCAAACGTTCACAGAAAATCTGTGTTGATGACGTGATTGCACAATTGCGTACGGATTCTCGTCAGCCCACACACGTTGATTGTGAAAATTAACAATTTGATCACGTTGGAATGAAGCCTCACCCGCAAAGAGAACATTTGCACTGAAATGAGGATTGACACATTGTTGGATGAACCATTCGCAGAAGCGTACCCGTGGAGGCCAATCAGCTGCTGATAGTGCCTGCACACGCTGTACATGGTACGGAAACAACTGGTTCTCCCGTAGCACCCTCCATACAGTGACATGGTCAACGTTACCTTGTACAGCAGCAACTTCTCTGACGCTGCCATTAGGGTTGTCGTCAAATGCACGAAGAATTGCCTCGTCCATTGCAGGTGTCCTCCTCGTTCTAGGTCTTCCCCAGTCGCGAGTCATAGGCTGGAATGTTCCGTGCTCCCTAAGACCCCGATCAACTGCTTCGAACGTCTTCCTGTCGGGACACCTTCGTTCTGGAAATCCGTCTCGATACAAACGTACCGCGCCACGGCTATTGCCCCGTGCTAATCCATACATCAAATGGGCATCTGCCAACTCCGCATTTCTAAACATTGCACTGACTGCAAAACCACGATCGTGACGAACACTAACCTGTTGATGCTACGTACTGATGTGCTTGATGCTAGTACTGTAGAGCAATGAGTCGCATGTCAACACAAGCACAGAAGTCAACATTACCTTCCTTCAATTGGGCCAACTGGCGGTGAATCGAGGAAGTACAGTACATACTGACGAAACTAAAATGATCTCTAACATGGAAATTTTCGGACGCATGTGCACATAACATCTTTTCTTTATTTGTGTGTGAGGAATGTTTCCGGAAAGTTTGGCCGTAACTATTTGTAACACCCTGTATAGGGCCCGCCGTTTGCGCTGAGAAGTCAGTTCCGGCGAGATCGTGTACCAGCAATCTCACCTGAAGATGGCGGCCAGATGGACCGCTGAAATATTGTGTCAAGATGTCGTTATGATCCGGCTGCACACCCGAGTAGAATATTATCAATTGACACACAGTAGGAATCAGGTCATCAAAGTCACATTGACTCCGCCAAAAATTATAGGAGGTTGGAGACAGATGCTGGACGCGCCACAGCACAGTATACAGGCCAGAAAAGTGGGGAATGCAGACTGCTGCAGACCATGAACCGACAGGATGGCATGGCTGTCTGGCCCGCCCTATACAGAGTGAAAAGTATTTAAACTGACAAACTCTGGGAGGTTGCAGGGGACATCAAAACAAATATTTTTCCCTATTGTCATTTTTTCCTATGAGGTGTATTTGAACCGGTAGAGGAAGATTTCTCTGGTGGCAAATTAATTAAACCAACAAAATCTTTTCCACTTTTTTATGACCAAGAGACAACACATTAACACATCCCAATTGTAATTACAGTAGATTTTTAAAAATGCCTCCATTGACACGTAAACAAAGGTTACACCGTCGGATCATGTTCAGTTAGACACGGGCAAAAACCCCAGAAGTACCTGAATTGTTCCTGCTGCTGCTACTATCCGGGCAACCAGATCCTCTTCTGATGCAACAGGAGTTGCGTAAACAAGGTTGCGCATCTCTACCCACACAAAAAAGTCCAGAGGGGACATATCTGGAGATCGAACAGACCATGGTACAGGACCACCTCTGCCAATCCACATTTCTGGGAACCGTCGGTCCAGGAATCGACGCACACGATGACTGAAACGTGCCGGTGCCCCGTCATGTTGGAACCACATGCATTGCCTTGTAGGGAGCGGGACGTCTTCCAACAATTCTGGCAATGCTCTGGCGAGAAAATTGTAATAGTGCCTGCCATTTAATGGCCTAGGAAGCAGATACGGCCCAACTAAACAGTCCCCAACAACAGTGAGCCACACATTAACGAAGAACAGCACTTGATGAGTGCTAGTAACTGTGGCATGTGGGTTATCCTCACTCCAAACATTCGAATTGTGCATATTGAAGACTCCATCACGCCCGAACGTTGCTTCATCGGTAAAGAACACAGAGGACGGAAATGTAGGATGCATTTCACACTGTTCCAGGTACCTCAGCGAAAACTGTGCTCTGGGTGGATAATCAACTGGTTCCAGGTTGTGGACGTAACAATTGCTCTCCATGGACTGTTTCTACATTCGTCTGATTCGTCCCCATGTTACGTGCAATTGCACGAGTGCTGATTGAAGGATCCCGCTCCACATGCTGCAAGACAGCTTCCTCAAATTGCAGCGTTCTTACCGTGTGACGGCGTCCCTGTCCAGGTAATCTGCTAAATGACCCGGTCTCGCGCAGACGTTGGTACACAGCAACAAAGGTCGTATGGTGCGGGATACGGCGATTATGACATTGTTGTTGATGAACCCGCTGTGCAGCTCCTCCGTTTTGGTGCGCTACGTAGTACGCACCAACCATATCAGTGTACTCACTCCAGGCGTATCGCTAAATTAGTAAACAGAGACAATGCACTATTACACTGGTATACAGCAGTTGCCTACAACTGACGAGCGTAACACGCCCTCTAACAACTGAAGATCGTTATACGACATATAACAACTGAAGAGCGTAATACGGCCTCCACTGGTTTAAATGATCCTCATAGGAAAAAATAACGTTAGGGAAAAATATTTGTTTTGATGTCCACTACAACCTCGCAGAGTTTGTCGGTTTAAATGCTTTTCACCCTGTATGACGTGGCGGGGCAGGTGGGCTAGATATGTACCCTGTATGGGCCGGCGAGTGAGCACGGGGAGGTCGGGCTGACATCGGCACTGTGCGTGGCTCTACAGGCGAGGTATGCAGGGGAACTGGTGTGAGTAATTTTTAACATTTTTATGCAGCGACAGCAACTTATATTGTTTATATAAGAATATAAAGCCAACAGTTGCAGGTTAACTTTATCGTTTACCTAGGTTTCAACGTTAGTAATAACGTGATCTTCAGAACCTTGTAACTCTCCGGTTTAATCTTACTGACTTATCCCGCTCGATCGGGGTCTGATAGCAGCCCAAATAGATATTAATTAATGTGACCGTGTGCCTAATGGGGCTGGCAATCGGATTGGACTGCTACGGAGTTGTTACATTCCATTTTGTCCTTCGCAAATACTGTAATAATGTACTGTTTGGTGGCAAGAAGAACAACAAACACAGCTTCACTAAACAAAACCTATATTCTTATCAAAAAACCACAAAGATATGGAGACAGCCACTGCCTTCGTCAATACACTGTTAATAACGGCTAATCTCAGCACAGGCTTCCTCGCTATTCATAATCGTCACACGCAACATACAATCACTGTAATCCAACACTGTAATCCAAATAATGCCGGCGCGGTAGACGCGAGATCTCAATAACGGCACATAAATATCACTGAATCACTCTGTTAATTATACTTTCTCACTTTCCCGTATAATACTAACACAAAGGGGTTGAACCGCGGCGGTGGACACTCCCTTTGTCGGTAATTTCTATCAATTGCTGGCTTCTGCTCAGCTCTGCCCGCCTCGCGGGAACCTACAACACGCACTGACTTGACTCAACTCTCGCTCTCGCGACCCGACACACTAATCGATAGTTGCCCTGTCGACCTGTGTGAGTGCAAACCTAGTAGTAAGGGCCTGCGGACCCCTTACAACCTGCAACAAGTTAATATTATAATGCGCTAGTAAATTATATTAGATATGGTGATCTTACAGGATGCAACGTGTAGTACTTACATAAAATATTATTTAAATGTTTGCCTAAAAGAAGCCATGTCGTAAGTCAACTTTATAAAACTTGATGCATAACCATAAGGTTTTGTCACATCTATTGAACAAGCTGTAGCAAATTCACTTTAAGCCCGTTGTATGGGCCTCGTGGTGTGACTAGAGACTGCGGACCGCGAGGGCTTCGCGGTCTGCGTCACAGAGGGCGGCGCGCATGCGCGAGACGTGTAGAATCAAACTCTTATTACGCACGCGTCGGATAACATTTTTGCTATGAATTAATTTTATACTTTACTATTGTAAGTTGATTACAATATCCAGCATGACTACGTTTTACATTCTACTACAGAACCTTATAAACTTACCAACAAATCTCGTATGAACATCTGTAGGAAAGGTTCTATTATTACAGAAACTGTAATGGTCACATGCACTATGGATTATTGTAAACCTAATATAGGCTGGAAGCCTTCGAAGCATGCCCTATTTTTTAGATACAGTTGATCGTTCAGTAAATTGCCTCTATCTGTAATTAGGTGTGCATAAATTTGTAGTTCCTCAAGCGTAGCTCTATGTCACGTAAAGGTTTAGGTGTATGAGCCATTTGCACCATATGTTCGGCAAAGGCTGACCCCCGTGTTTCTACGCCCTTTATTGGAATATGTTCTTTAAACCTTAGTGCTATAGCTCTGCCTGTTTGACCGATGTTCGCTGAGTCTTTCTCAAGGGTCAGCGAAATCAGGCGTATGTGTGATGATTGTCCATGTTATTACATAGGTCAAACAGGCAGAATGAGATTTTATGTAAGTACTACACGTTGCATCCTGTAGGATGACCATATCTAATATAATTTACTAGCGCATTATAATATTAACTTGTTACAGGATCTGGTCCAAACCTCCCCCTCCTGTTCATCTTCTCCAGTTCGCTGATGACACCGCCTTCCTAGCCCTTTATCTTCCCCTTCAACGGTCCCAACGTACCCTCCAAACCCACCTTGACCAATTCACCGCTTGGTTCCTCCGACGTAATCCCTCGAAGACCCAGGCGATCATCATAGGCTGCACCACCTGCTCCTTCCGCCTCCATGATTTCTACCTCACCATTTATGGCTGTCCTATCCACCTCACTCCTACTCTCAAATACCTTGGCCTCACTCTTGACCGCCACCTCACCTGGTCTCCCCATCTCCTTACCATCCAAAACAAAGTGCACAACCGCCTCCGCCTGCTGAAACTCCTGTCCGGCTGGACGTGGGGTCTGCATCCTTCCACCATCCTTCACACCTACAAATCCTTGATCCACCCCATCCTCTGTTATGCCAGCATAGCTTGGATTTCCGCCCCTCCCCGGTTCTATAAAGCCCTCCAAGTCCTCGAACGCCATGCGCTCCGCCTCGCCTTCTGCATCCGCCTTCCGTCGCCAACGCGCATCCTCTACGACCTCATCCCCTTCACCCACCTTCTCCTTTTCCTTGAACACATCTGCACACTATATACTGTCCGCCACCTTGATCCCCCTCACCCCTTGGTGTCTCCCTTCATCCCCAACCAGTTGCTGCGCCTTTACCATTGTGTCCCCCCCTCTCTCCATCTCCACACCCTCCATCCCCTTTCCCAACGCAACTTCCACCGTCTACCCCACCCAGATGATGAGCTTCGCCCTGACATCTACCCTTCCTACCAACTCTAACCCCATCTTCCTGCCTCCTCCTCAGGGCTCCCTCTCCTCCCCCTCCCCCCTTCTGAGCTGCTTCCCCCTCCTACTCCCCCTCCTTTTAGTGTCTGCACTCCCTCCTGCCCTGTCTTCTCTCTTCATCTCCCGCCCCACGTGTCTCCTGCCTCTTCGTGAACCCACTGACGCCCCTCCTCTCTTCATCCCGCCGCTTCCCCTGCTGCCCCATGCTCTCCCCTCCTTTTCCATCCTCTCTGCCCTTTCCCTCGGCAGGTCCCACCTGGCAGTTTTATTCTTCGTCGTGTGTGCTCCAAGTGGGTTTTAAGTGTGTTGTTCTGGAGTGATTCTACTACTGTGGCCGACTTTTAACGTGTGCATGTCCATTCAGTGTCTTCTCTGAGTTTTGAAGAATCGCCAACTGTGTTTTTTAACTTTCTGGTGACTTTTTTTTTAACTGTCCTCCATGGACGTCTCCATGCTAGTCTGTATTTTGTACCTCCATTTTCTCCCATTATTCTGTTTTAAGTTCCCCTGTATCACCTTATGTATGTACCATTTTATTCTTATTTTAAGCTCATGTCACTCAGCTGAAGAGTGGCGGATTGTGCCACTGACAGCCCTGCCCTGCAGGGGAATGAAATCACAATACAGAAAAAAAACAGGTTCTGAAGAAGACGTTATTACTAACGTTGAAACCTAGGTAAACGATAAAGTTAACCTCCAACTGTAGGCTGTATATTCTTATATATAACTTGTGTGAGGTTTGGAAGGTACTGGCGGAAGTGAGGATGTGAGGTGAGCTGGTGTAGGGGGTAGATGGGAACGAGTCTCGCCCAGATAATTCAGTCGTTAGAGCACTGCACGTGGAGGGAAACTGTCCCGGTCCAGTGCCCAGGGTTTAGACGTGACCGGCGACCTGTGTGTGGCGGCAGCTGCTGATGGACCTGGTGCTGCTGATGGTGCTGACGCCGCTGGTGATGATGGCGCTCTACCTGGTGGTGTGGTCGACGCGCGCCGTCAGCGAGCAGGCGGACCCGGCGGCGCGCGCCTCCTACATGCTGGTCGTGACCATGATGAGCTCGTCGTTCGTGCTGGCGTCCTACTACTCGTGGCTGACGGCCGCCGTGCAGCAGCACGTGGAGGACTGGCGCCAGTGGTGGCGCACCAACTACACCGTGCGCCTGCTGGACGACGGGCCGTCGGCGCCCGCGTGGCGCACGCGCCTCGGCGGCAAGGGGTCGGGCTCCGGCAGCGGCAGCGGCAGCGGAGGCTGCGGCAGCGCAGAGAGCGCGGCGGCGGGCCGCGCGAGGAGGGCCCACCGCCGGCCGCTGCCGCCGTCCGCCTCCGCCACCACCGACAGCGAGGAGGTGCAGCTGCAGACCGTCTCCTACTCGTCGCTCGGCCCCCAGCAGCCGTACGACTAGCGGCGCACGGGGCCACACCGATCGTGGTCCACCACACTCTGTAGTGAAACTGCTCTCAGGGAACACTAGAGTGTTCAGCACTGGCTTCCTCGTTGAGTAGCCACTGGTCCACTACACCAGAGACATGTCTAGGAAGTGGGCAGTGTTTTAAGTTTAGAACCGAAGCATCGAGACCGCGAGAGTGCCTTACGGCCAGCCTACCATCACCGACATAAGAAATTTTAGAGAAGTGAAACTATCACTGCAACATATACTCGTCTCGGCCGGTTAGTCCTAAGAGGAACTGTAACACTGTGTCACAAAAGAATCGGGTGTATCGTCCATTACTGTGGTTAGTGTTGTCTATTTGTAATTGAATAAATTTTTTGGCTTTTATGATAAATAAATGCATGTCTTTGTAAAAGTATTTTTAATGCGGTGATCTGCACTTCACTATTCCAATATACAGGGCGAGTCCAAAGTCCTTTGACACCTTCATAAGTTGGAAGATTAAGGGGAAAATTGAAATGTGATGATGGCAACATAGGTTTGACGTGCGCCGCAACTTTTGGAGTGAATGTCATTCGTGGCCGCCATCTTGAAATCCTCCGATTTGGATTCAAGTCATTTTTGTAATGGGGTTGGGTTGGGTTGTTTTTGGGGAGGAGACCAGACAGCGAGGTCATCGGTCTCAACGGATTAGGGAAGGACCAGGAAGGAAGTCGGCCGTGCCATTTGAAAGGAACCATCCCGGAATTTTCCTGGAGCGATTTAGGGAAATCACGGAAAACCTAAATCAGGATGGCCGAACGCGGGATTGAACCGTCGTCCTCCCGAATGCGAGTCCAGTGTCTAACCACTGCGCCACCTCGCTCGGTTTTTGTAATGGGAAAGGGGGTGTATGACACATCAAATAACACTCGCTTGAGCTCTGGAATTGAGTGGTGTAATTTGTTTTTGTCTATCTTATACAGTTTAGAAGTTATTAATGTGGTTGTAGCGACTACAGTTGTGCATTGCACGGGATGGACAACGTGTAGAACATGTGTTGTAGCAGCCAGTATGAAGGTAATTTCCCAGTTTTGAACATTAATAACCTCTAAACTATACAAGATAGACAAAAACAAATTACACCGCTAAATCCCAGAGCTCAAGCGAGTGTTATCTGATGTGTCATACACCCCCCCTTCCCATAAAAAAAACTGACTTGAATCCAAAATGTAGGATATCAAGATGGCGGCCACGAATGACATTCACTCCAAAAGTTGCGGCTCCACGTCAAACCTATGTTCCCATCATCACATTTCAATTTTCCCTTTAATCTTCCAACTTATGAAGGTCTCCAAAGACTTTTGACTCGCCCTGTATGTATATTAATGTTCCTGAGACAGTGTCGATTCGCTTCCTGCAAGGTACAGACTCGAATGACCATCTCTGTATTTTGTACAATGTCTCGAGTCCTATGCAAAGTAGAGCTGTTGGGCGTGATTATGGATAAGAAAGGAAGTAAATCCCAGAAAAACGACGAAGTGTATTTCCCCGTAATAGCTGACAGCCAAATGAGAGTACCATGAAGCTCTGCCCCTAGTTCATTTGATACTGTACTGTCGATCAGCATTTCGCTCCCAAAATTGTCCCACTTTCTGTTAAATCAATCAACTACTTGATGGTGCCATCATTCCTCACCTCGCCCATCGAATACTCGTGCTGATTGAACAAATTTCTTTCACCATTATGTTTAAAATCTTAAGATTGGGGACAACCACACTATCTTATACCATCCACAAAGGTCAGCCATTTTGAAGATACACGAAAGACGAGGCATGAAGATATTACTCAGTGTCCTACAAAGTTGTGACACATGCTATATGAAAGATTCAAGGTTTGCCAGAAAACCAGTAGTGTCTGTGATACCACCGTATCTCTGTGTATAATCAAGAAAGGTACCCCTATACTATATAAGACAATATACAATACCTTTTCTCACCATGCGTTTTATGAGACAGGCATCAGCTGTTTCTGATAAATTAACATTTCTGCCAGACCGGGACTCCAACCCGGATTCCTCACTAATCACGAGCAGTCGCCGTATCAGACCACTCCTCCAGGTTCGTCACGGAGCCCACAACCCTAACCTCACACATTCCCTTATCCGCGTACAGCGAGAGAGAAATATTTTACTATCAGTTTAGCCCATCAAGGCATGGGTACATCATTGACGATTACAATGTCTGTGTTTATGCACCGAGCGTATGGTTGTGAACTCCGAGACATATGGACCCCTGGGTCAGTCATGAAGGCGTGCTCAGATAGCCGAAGTTGAAGTCTTCCTCTTGCAGCAGAGCAGTGCAGACGGAGCTGTTTATGTCCTTGCTGCTGCGTAAACTATTGAGGTGTTCACATGTTTAAGCAGTCTTCACGCGAATGAGTGTCTCTCGAAGTAAATGGTCAATTCACGTTGGAAATCGACAATGTAATTCAATTTCAACAAAACGGCCTTGCTGTGCTGGTACTGCGAACGGCTGAAAGCAAGGGGAAACTACGGCCGTAATTTTTTCCCGAGGGCATGCAGCTTTACTGTTTGATTCAGAAGGATGTAGGTTGCAGTAGGTACTGGGAGATGAAGAAGCTTGCACAGGATAGAGTAGCATGGAGAGCTGCATCAAACCAGTCTCAGGACTGAAGACCACAACAGCAACAATTCAATTTCTCGAATGAATATGCACGTCTCAGAGCGCTGGAAGTAGAATGATTTATTCGAGACGATGTGAAGATTCGCTGCACTGATCTTGTTGAAACCCATCTCTCAACTGTTAGCAGTTTGGTTTACATTAAATTAGTAAGTGATGTTGCACCGACGCGGTTTTAGGTAAAACGAAGGACAGGTTCAAGTTCCAACATTCGGACAGCAACATTGATCCAGTGACTGTTGATTTTTGAGGTCTGGAACTCAGGATGATCCGCATATTCCAAATCTTGTTCAGAGTGCCAGCAGACAATGTGATGGCTGCATTCGGCATCTTATTGGACCACTATGGCCACATCATTATTGACAGAGATCTTAATACTGTGATGTTCTAGAAAGACCAACAATGAAACTACACTCTTGTGCCCCAAACTGCATTTCTTAGTACAACACCTGCATCTTGCTGCTACTTGGGAGGTGTTAGACGGTGATTGCCATGGCTTTACTCACGTGACCAGTCATACCACCAGCATACTCGATCTCATCTACATCTTCTTTAACCTTGCGATGGCGATACTAGTTGTGCAGTGCAGGCCTACAGCTTTCTCAAACCACAGAGCGTGCAACTGCATGGTCGACGACGAGTTGCAGATGGTGTGAAGAAGTCGGGGTTATGGAAACTGACTATTGGGCTCAGGAATGTAGGTAACTAATAGTAAGCAAGTGAGCCTTATGTGAACATCGTTTGCTGCGGTATCTCTCACGGTTTCAATGGTGGCTCGAATGTGTCAAACCAACTTTATGACATGCGCTTGTTGGTTACCATAGGTAAAGATCATTGTGGCATGGCAAATGATGAACTTCTATTAAGCACTTCTCTGAGAATTTACGGTGCTCCACCAACGCCTCGATAGCGAGGTGGAAATACGTTGGGCCAAAAATTCTCGCCCTTATCTGCCATAGGCTTGAAGGTATCGTGGTGTGGAGGAGATGCCAGGGTGGCTCGGTATAGAATCTTCCTCTATGGACCACATTACCTCAGAATGATGACAAAGACGACGAACACTGGTACGCGTTCTAGATCTCCCAGATGCTAGAAGGGTGGTTATCCAGGCAGACCCTGTTCGTGCATTCATCGACCACTATCACCGACTATATCAGAATGTGGCCTAGGCAGCAGTCCCCCACACCCTCACTGCCACACTTGATGATAGGGCATTAGCATCCCTTTTGGAGCAGATCACAAGAAACGATGTTGCAGACGCACTTGACAAGGGGGCAGTAAATAAATCACCAGATCCAGATTGTGTTCCTTTGGATTTCTGCGTGACCCTTAAGGGACGATGGCTCTGCAGTGAAAGGAGATGTACCAAGAACTGCTGTCATTGCCGGTCCCTGCTCCACCGGCTTTCATGGTAGGTTTCATTATTCTGATCCCCAAACCAGCTGGGGGCACGTGGATTGAGCATTACCGCCCATTCACTCTCCTCAAATTTGCTTTCAAGATCTTCATCAGAAGGTTGGCTATGTGTCTTAAGCGGGTATTGCACCAAGTTATTTCATATTTACAAACGTCATTGTGGGGGAAAGGGAGCAGGTAATAATATCCAGATAGCCTTTATTGACTATCGAGATGTGTTGGCCCTTCCGTTGGCCCGCAATTTGCACAGTACCTTGGTCTCCATGGACTTTGATCGCGCATTTCGTAAAGTGAGCCATTCTTTTATGGCCGCCGTTATGGATTGTATGGCCCTTCCAGCCACCTTTACTCGAGCGATCATGCGCATTCCCAATGGTGCATCAGCAAGGGAGATGGTGTGGTGAAGGACACATCGCCATCTTACGTCCAGGCTGACACGATTGTCCCCTCTCAATGATACTTTAGGCAATAGCAACAAAGCCACCTTGTAGGTGGGCTGAAACACTATTTCTTGGGGACACACTGAGAGGACACAGTTTTCGGTGCCACGATTATGCGGATGATCTAGTCTTCCTCGCCCCTTCTGAGGAGAAGATCAGGACGGTACTAGAAAGGATCGAGCGATAAGTGAATGCTGCAGGCAGTAACATGAAGATGATCGAGACAAGTACCATGGAAATCAGCAGAGGGTTCCGGGAGTGGAGTTTGACCCTGCTGTGGACGATGGATAGAATTCGGTGTTTGGGCATTGTATTTACTTGAGACGTCCGCCATACGACAGCACTCAACTATAACCACGTTTTACAAGCTCTCCGTATGTGTGCCTGAGGGCACCTCCTTCGAGCTTTAGATACGGCCCAAAGGGTCGCCTTCATTAATACCCACACTGTCTCCCTGGTCATTTGGTGCAGGTACTGCTGATGACCCCAGTAGCGGCACAGCGGATCCAGGCGGCCTTTGGTTACTTCGTTAGCAATGGACTTCCCTTCAAGATACAATACTAAGGCCTCACCCTCCCCTTCTCAGTAGACAACGGGGACTTACCATCGTTCGAACACATGGGGCTGCCCTCTGCATCAGCACCATGCTCACGATCTGGACCCTTCGTTGATGCACACCCACTGGTCTCTTCATTGATGAACTGGTGGATCCTCCCTGTCTGCTCTCTGTTGCATTCGCTCACATCACGCCTGCGCACTCCCACATCAAAACATTCTTCCTCGATTATACGTATCTGTACACGAATATATCCCGTACCTGGACACGTACAACGCTTGATGTGAACGGCCTGTTGATGATGAATCACCTTTTGAATGTGGTTGAAAGACGTCATCCAGGTAGGGCATCGTCTGCGGTGTGGTAAGCGATTCACCAAAAATATTTCACGGCGGTAATCCACGCCAGCTGGTACCTCATGGTCAACGAGAAACTTCCGACGAGATATAGACTGCACAAAATTTCTCTAGCTGAATCCCAATGTGCATCTGGTGTCATGCGACCAGCACAGATGGACATCGCCTGTAATGTGGACCTTTCGCGGATGTGTGTCTTCGCATTAGAAGATGCTTGCTTTTTATCTCCGAGTGCGACTTCACACGATCAAGCCCAGAATGCTCCTTCACCTGGTTAAGACACACTTTCCCCAATCATAGATAGATGCAATGAACTGGATCAAAGGACTTTCTGTGTACTACCTTTTTTGGGAAGGTCTCAAAAATATGTTTGACTTCTGGACTTTCTTGCAGGAACGATACGATCAGCTGCAGTCTATTCCAGATATCGTCAGGATTTTGCTTGTTATTTAAACAATGTATTAGAGGATTCCACCTCCACCTCACCCCCTCCCTACAGCTGGGTATTACAACGTAAGAGAAGCTGATTCTTGTGGACACTGATTTGAATCTCGCACAGGACCATTGAACAAGATCGTATTCCGCGAAGACGTACTCGGATTCCTGCTGTGGAGAGTCGGAACCGGACGGTGTTTATTTTCTGATATTTTCGAGTAGTAGTATTTCTTAAGCTGTACTACGACAAGGGTATCTCCAGTTTGGTTGTATTCTGGTTTATATTGTTTACTAATAAAATACAACACTGTTAAATGAGTTTCATTTTGTATTGGAATTTTATTATGTTCACTATTGATAGGACCAAGTGAGTCCTCAACTTATAAAATAATAAAAAATAAAAAATAATAAAAATAAAAAGTTTAAAAATAAAAATTAAAGACAAGATCTTAGTGTCGCAAGATGAAAAATTACTGTGACATTTTTCTTCTTCAAATAGCACAGCACAATTTCCAACTCGTCTTTATTATAAAATTTTTGAAATGGTGATATTTATGATTGACAATAATAATAATGACAGAAATCGTTAAGGCTTCCGCTTGTGATAGGCAAGAAATCCAGTTCGACTCCCCGTTCAGCACAAATTTTCATGTTTCACTAACTGATTGTACATCTATACCTAGCACAGCTGACGTCAAATTCTTTCAGAATCTGCCAATGAATTTCGTTATTGTCTAAAATACACACATCAAAAAAGTTTTGCATCACCTCGGTTCCGAGAGTTTCAGAACCTACACCGAAAATTGGAATAGAGATCAACATAAACACCACTTCTGCCGTTTTTATTGCTCATGAAAACCACACATTGCATTTTGTACCACCATATAGCAAGAACTTCACAGGTGGTGGTCCAGATTTCTGTACACACCATTACCTCCAATACCCAGTAGCTCGTCCTTTTACAATGTTGCATGCCTGAAATTGTCGTGGCACACTATTCACAAGTTCATAAAGGCACTGTTGGTCCAGATTGTCTCACTCCTCAACGGCGATTCGGTGTAGTTCCCTCAGAGTGGTTGGTGGGTCACGACGTCCATAAACAGCCATTTTCACTCTATCCCAGGCATATTCGACAGGGTTCACGTCTGGAGAACGTGCTGGCCAGTCTAGTCGAGCTCCGGACGGTATGGCCGAGCGGTTCTAGGCGCTTCAGTCTGGAACCGCGCGACCGTTACAGTCGCAGGTTCGAATCTCGTCTCGGGCATGGATCTGTGTGATGTCCTTAGGTTACTTAGGTTTCAGTAGTTCTAAGTTCTAGGGGACTGATGACCTTAGAAGTTAAGTCCCATGGTGCTCAGAGCCATTTTCATCCACGTACGTCTTTATGCACCGAGGTTGTACAAACAACTGATCCGACCCAAATCGCCACTGCCCGTTAAATAGCCTCGATCTGTCACTGCGAAAAGTCACAAAATTATCCTTATGTAACTATTAAAATTAAAACTACACATCCAAACAGTTTGCATGACTTTCACTTGAGTGCCGATTCCTTTGAGATGTTAAAAATGCCAGTTTTGTCGTCCTTTTATTAGTAGCGATAATATATCTTTCGTTGATTTCACATAAACTTCAGAAATTCACAAAAATTAGATTGAAGTTATTACTGATGTAAGTATTACACGTGAATTAGGACTAGAATTTCACCAATTTTTCGGTGATAATATTAGTTTTGTTGGGAGGTTGATTTTAGAATTCTTTGGATCTATCAAATGAAATGGCCAAATTTGGCATTATTTATCATTACACATGTTCTCAGGAAAATTATGTGTCTACACATAGTTATCGTAATTCGTTATCTAAACTGCGGCTACACTTACTATTTGCAATCTGTTTTTTCCTAAATACGTTTTTTAACCCCCGCAATCAATATCCCTGCCCACAATTCGAATTGTATGCCTTTAACAGAAATTCTGAAGTTGAGTTTCGGTAGCCCTCTTCAAGCGCTGTAAGTTACTCATTAAAATGTATTACGGGGTTTACAGATTACTATCTTTTAAAGTAAGGTTGTTTTAGAAAGCGTCGCTGGCGAATCTCAGCTTGCCCTTTTCTTACATGATATATTGAGAATTATGGAAGAGGGGCAACAAAAAATGGCTCTGAGCACTATGGGACTTAACATCAAAGGTCATCAGTCCCCTAGAACTTAGAACTACTTAAACCTAACTAACCTATCACACACATCTATGTCCGAGGCAGGATACGGAACTGCAACCGTAGCAGCAGCGCGGTTCCGGACTGAAGCGCCTAGAACCGCTCGGCCACAGCGGCCGGCAAGGGCAACAGACAGATTTCATATTTCTAGATTTCCCAAAATCATTTGATACGGTACTCCATTCCAGGCTGTTAATGAAGGTACGAACATATGGAATAGGTTCACAGATGTGTGAGTGGGTCGAAGACTTTTTAAATAACAGAACCCGGTACGATGCCCTGGACGTCGAGTGTTCATCAGAGACAAGGGTATAGTGAGGAGTGCCACATGGAAGTGTGACAGGACCACAGCTGTTGTTCTCTGTGTACATAAATGGTTTGGCGGACAGGGTGGGCAGCAGTCTACAGTTGTTTGCTGATGATGGCGTGGTGTACGGTAAGGTGTCGAAGTTGAGTGACGGTAGGAAGACACAAAACGACGTAGACAAAATTTCTTGTTGGTGTGTTGAATGACAGCTACCCCTAAATGTTGAAAAATGTAAATAATGCGGGTTAGTAGGAAGAACAAACCTGTAATTTTGGGTTACCGTATTACTAGCACTCTGCTTGATACAATAAAAGACGTTTAAATATCTTGGCGTAACATTGCAAAGCGTTGTGAAATGGAACGAGCGGGTGAGAACTGTAGTGGGGAAGGCGAATGGCCGATGTCGGTTCATTGGGAGAGTTTTAGGAAAGAGTGGTTCACCTGTAAAAGAGACCGCATATGGGGCGCTGGTGAGACCTATTCTTGAGTAATGCTCGAGTTTTTGGGATCCGTACCGGGTCGGATTGAAGGAAGACATCGAATCGATTCAGAGGCGGGCTGCTAAATTTGTTCCCGGTAGGTTCGAACAATAAGTAATTGTTATGGAGATGCGTCGGGAACTCAAATGGGAATCCCTGGAGGGAAGGCGACTTTCTTTTCGAGAAACACTACTGAGAAAATTTAGAGAACCGGCATTTGAAGCTGACTGCCGAACGATTCTACTGCCGCCAACATACATCGCGCGTAAGGACCACGAAGATAAGGTACGAGAAATTAGGGCTCATACGGAGCCGTATAAGCAATTGTTTTTCCCTCGCTCTGTTGCGAGTGTAACAGGAGGGGAAATGGCAAGTAGTGATACAGAATACCCTCCGCCACGCATCATAAGATGGCTTGCGGAGTATATATGTAGATATAGATGTAGATATAAGTACATTTACGTCTTCCATTGTCAATATCTAAACTACTAAGGGAGCTCGTCGCCTCATTTTCATCTTTCGTGAGCTGTCATTGCATATTCTCTAATTTATTAGTGTGAATTTTACTTATAAGCCGGCCATAAAAAAGTTTCTTGTCTTTGTATTCACGCCTGATGCTTCGCGCGGACGTACAACAGCCATTCGCTCTAGGAAATCTATCGTACTAACCCCTCAGTTTATTTGCTGCATATCTGACCGGCGGCCTACTTCGTGATCCGTACGTTTGGCCAATGCCACAGGCTCAAATGTCTACTGCACTCAAACTGACACCACCACCCGCTGCCTCCTGCAGAGTTATGCGTGTCAAACTGCCGCTCGCGTAGACGCGACTGTCTTGCAATTTTACAGTGGCGAAAAAAATAAAAGTCAAATTAGTAGTATCTATATACAACCGCAGACCGAAATCGTAGTGGAAGACACTGCGATGCATCCGCCTGGCGTGACCTGCAACATTACTGGCTTGTTCGCTTGGCAAACCGTATTGTTTTTGAAACTTTCTGGCAAATTAAAACTGTGTGCCCGACCGAGACTCCAGCTCGGGACCTTTGCCTTTCGCGGGCAAGTGCTCAGCCATCTGAGCTACCGAAGCACGACTCACGCCCGGTCCTCACAGCTTTATTTCTGCCAGTATCTCGTCTCCTACCTTCCAAACTTTACAGAAGCTCTCCTGCGAACCTTTCAGAACTAGCACTCCTGAAAGAAAGGATACTGCGGAGACATGGCTTAGCCACAGCCTGGAGGATGTTTCCAGAATGAGATTTTCACTCTGCAGCGGAGTGTGCGCTGATATGAAACTTCCTGGCAGATTAAAACTGTGTGCCCGACCGAGACTCGAACTCGGGACGGATTGGAAGGTAGGAGACGAGATACTGGCAGAAGTAAAGCTGTGAGGACCGGGCGTGAGTCATGCTTCGGTAGCTCAGATGGTAGAGCACTTGCCCGCGAAAGAGAAAGGTCCCGAGTTAGAGTCTCGGTCGGGCACACAGTTTTAATCTGCCAGGAAGTTTCATATCAGCGCACACTCCGCTGCAGAGTGAAAATCTCATTATGGCGTATTGTTTTTCTTTGATATTTACGACCGTAACTTTAAAGAAACACTATCACATCATATATTATCAGGGAAGGCCTTGTAGAATATACACGAAGTTCCGTATGGTCAGCGGAAAAAATAGTAATAATTTTCGCTCTGTTGGCGAGTACTAACAACAGCTTAATCGGTACGGAATGGACTGAATAATATTCTGCGTGTAAGAGAGTGTGATGCACACTTCCTGGAAAGCAACTCGTAAAGCTGGATCAGACTGCATAGGTCCCGCATGTGAAGTTCCACTCGGATGAAATCTAGGGACATGTTAGTCATTTGTGACGAGTGATTACTCCTGGCTCTGGACACGAGAAAACAGAGTCGGTAACGTTAGTGTCCTTCAGAGAGCAGTAGACGGGACATTTAGGGTCTCCTAGAGTCACACGTTGTCATTCAGAGTCAAAGCTTCTTTCACCTCAGCGTAACTAGACATTTCTGTGTAGTGGTGTTCATGGGAGGCAATTCCGCGAAGAGCGGCTGTTCGGAAACAACGGAAAAAAGGTTAGCGTTCTGTGGTAATTTGAGACTCGTTGCGGGAAGACTTGGAGTCCGGAATACTCACCAGCGGTGCAAGTCATTCACAATACTTTTCGATTGCAAATACGATAATACAGAGTTCTGTATTTTAGTTGTTGATCGGGATATAACTACAGTCGGTCAATCAACTTATAACAACCCCCTACTTCCCGGGATTTGCGAGATTAGAAGCTTACAATGACAGTGTATTATGAATTTTGACCCGCGTCGGGATAAGGCATCCGAATCCAAAGTAAATAATGATTATTCTGCGGGAAACAGGAGACGTTAACTTGATCGTTATTGAATGAGTTATTTCATTCAATAACGATCGGTAAATGAAATAATGGAAATAATATGGAAATAAATTTTGCCAGTGGAAATTTTGCCGAAAGAAATGATTAAGTTGTAAAAGCAATTAAAAAATCGGTTGTCAGCTCAACTGACGAACGACAGTACTGTTAAGTACGTGAATAATTGTGTCAAAAATAAAGTTTACATGTTTGTAGCGCAGCAGCTGGAACGGGAACTTTCCGTAAGTGCTGTGTCAGGCTCAGTAGTCATAAAAAACAATGTCATAACAATCTAACTACACTTATTTGGCTCATAATTTGTGAGCTAACTGAAATGCTGACAACACAGATAATTATCTATCGAGATTTTGAATAAGGGACTATCATTCTGTCTTTAAAATTAGGTACTTTGCACGGTTTAATCTACTGATAATGAAATATATTGCCAATAATTGATTAACTATGTTTTGAATGATAATAATTCATTAATTGGAGGATTGTCAGGTGGAATAAGCTTTATAGTTTCATGAAATATCCTTGAATTAACTTCAGCTGAATATGCATTGAAATAAATCTTAATAACCAAATTTGTTACTTCAGTCAGTTATTAAGTTACTACGGTGGGCGTAAGCTTATTAAGTGCAACAATTAACTACGATAACCAGTGTGAAATTTACTCTTCACCGTCTATGCAAATAATTTGATAATTAACATATTTTCTCTTGATAATGGCGTGACACACTCGGTTCAATAAGGTAAGGATTGGTGTTGTTGTCGGGTGGAATGTAACTGCAACACTTCGATTATAAAGTGCTTCTTATTAATTGTTCAACTTCAGAGGAAAGCACAGTCACTGACAAGCCTTCTACAATTTTATCCTACGAAAATTGCGTAGATCTTACTTCCCTCGTTGTCGGTGGATCGACGGAAGTCCACGGCAGCGACACAATGTGGCAGAGGGCTTTTACTGTTGCGACTTGGACCCACAGTGCGCTTCACATTTAAGTCCTCGTTTCTTCAGCACTACGCCCATTAATCCATAATAACTTGCCCGGGCATGCTCCCAGATATGCCGTCCACTACTTTCCCGTCGTACTTAGATCGACACACTAGCCGTTAGATGTAACACAGCTAGGACTAGCAGCACTCGACTGTACTTCTTACTCCCAGCACGGCGTCACTGCTACTACTGGCCGCTGGCGCGCTCCCGCGCCCAGCGGCACGATAAAACAATCTCTCTGACTTCAACGTTAACTAAATATGCCCTGACTTGCCAGTGTTAAATATTACATAATTTAAACATAGTATTTATAATACGTATTTACACTAGACAATACCTCGTATACAAACAGTTTCGTGTGTTAAGTAAGCGAAAAAATTCATAGCAAGGACTGCGTTGTAACGTCACAAGCAAGCCCTTGGCACAATGAAGGCAATCAGTGAAATACGAGGGTTGTCCAGAAAGTACCGATCGGCCGCGAAATGGAAATTACTGGGAAAATCCGGTAAAGCTTTGCACATATGTGTTGGGCAGTCGCTAGTATGTCCGTCTATCGTGTTACGACGCTCTTTTCAGTTTTGAGTGAACAGTGAGTACGTAAAGATGCGTAGGGAAAAGCGTCTCCCGCGAAGTGTGAGGGCCTGATTAGAGATTTCGCCTGTGTCATGGAGCCCACGTAACACAACTGTCGAGCAGTTCCTTCTTCATGCCAATTCTCGGCCTCACACTGCAGGGGCAATAAGACGCTCCTGCAGCGTTTCCGATGAAAAGTGTTTGATCACCCACAATACAGTCCGTAATTGTCTCCCCCTGAGTCTCATCTCTGCTCACAAGAACCGCTGCCTATGAAGACGAAATTTTTCCACAGACAACGAGCTGCAGACCAGTGAAGATAACTGGCCGAAAGCACAGGCGGGTGCTTTTTATGACGAGGATATTGGAAAGTTGATACAACACTACGACAAAACTCGAAGTTGGAGCGGCGACTATGTAGAGAAGAAGGTGGAAGGTGTACGTAACTGTTGCAAATAAAACGTTTCTGGTTTTCACTGTGGTTTCCGTTTCGCGACCGATCGCAACTTACTTGCTGGACAACCCTCGTACAGTGAGAAGTAGGAAGTATGTGAATGACGGTAGTGGCCAGTCTTTGGGTTAGTTACGTCGTGAGACGAGGCACTGTGGCTTCGGACAAAGCTACTCCGCTACTGAGTGCAGCACCAGAATGAACTACCAGCCGGGCCGTTGACGTAACTACTGCATTAGCTAATCTTTGACAGGCTACATTATTTCTAATCTTTTAACAACGGCGATAGCCGCAGTATGTACTCTCGTGTGTTACGAAAGGGTTTAGGCGAGCGAGCTGCGTTGCACAGGAAAGTAACGCATCGGCGAACAAACCGATACTACGAAATAAAGTATGCACTTGCCATCCTTACTTTGGATCCGGTCTTTGGTTCGACACCAGGTAAGTTGGAAGAAAGCATTTATGCAGACTGTTATTTTTTAACTTTTAAATTATTGCCCATTATTACTTTTCACTTTACATAAAGAATTAATTTTACGTGAAATTGGCGAGTGTGTGTTACTAAATTCCCGTTCTGAAAATGAATGTCCAACACTGCTCAACAATAAAAACCGGACAAGTGAAGTGCGAAAAGGACTCGTGTTCTCACTGTTCTCACTTAATCACGCGTATGTAAATAGTTCATCCACAGGCTTTGATGAGTGACTTGGCGATTATCAAAATACGTGACGTCTCTTTTGACTGCATATGCTTAAGAGCTCAAATTTTTTACGCCGTCAAGGGAATGCACACCACAGCATTGCCATAAGTTTCAACTTACTATCTCTAACCGTTTCCGAGAAAAAGGGGTCTTAACAGACGAACAGATATTCGGACAACAAAGTAATCCCATAGGGGTTCCATTTTAAGCGATTCTATACAAAAAGTCTTTTCCATACTATCTGATGGTTGGTTAAGTCATTACTTATCCTGCGTTATTATTGGAGTCCAGTTTCATCCCATACATATATCTCATTCTGTTGTACAATCAACTGTAGCTGCAATTTCATTATTTGATTTTTTATCAATCGATGCACTAGAACAGGAAATAAATTTATAGAAATATGACCGGAAATAATTGTTTTAGTAACGACGTATTTATACACTGAGGTGACAAGAGTCACTGGATACCTTCTAATACCGTGTCGGACCTGCTTTTGCCGCGCGTAGTCCAGCACCTCGACGTCGGACGTACTGAACAAGTCACCAGAAGTCCCGTGCAGAAATACGTGCCAAGCTGCTCCTATAGCCGTCTGTGATTGCGAAGGGAGTTGCTGGTGCAGGATTTTGTTCACGAACTGTCATCTTGAGTATGTCCCATAAATATTTGATGGCGGGCGATCTGGGAGGCTAAATCACTCCCTCGAATGATCCACAATCTTCTTCAAACCAATCGCCACCAATCGTACCTCGGTAACATGACGTCGTTGTTTTGGAACATGCAGTCCACGAATGGCTGAAAATGGTCTCCGAGTAGCCGAACATAACCATTGCCGGTCAATGATCTGTTCAACTGAATCAAAGGATCCAGTCCACTCCATGCTAACACAGCCCATAGCATTACGGAGCCCTCGCACAACACCGTGTTGACAGCTTGCGTCCGTGGCCCCGTGGAGTCAGCGCCAGAAGCGAACTTTACCGTCAGCTCTTACCATCTGACTGGCACGCGGTTTTCCAGTCGTCTACGTTCCAACCGACACGGTCACGAGGCGATGTCGTGCTGTTGGCAAAGGCACTAGCGTCGGTCGTCTGCTCCCACAGCCAATTAACATTAAACTTCGCAGCACTGTCCTAACGAATACGTTCATCGTAGGTCCCACATTGATTTCTGCCGCTATTTCACACTGTGTTGCTTGTCTGTTAGCACTGACAACTCTACCCAAACGCCACAGCTCTCGGGCGTTAAGTGAAGACCGCCGGCCGCTGCGTTGTCCATGGTGAGAGATACTGCCTCAAATTTGGTATTTTCCACACTCTCTTTGTCGTACCAAGGTTCGATACCACACTTGTTAGGGGTTGCAGTTATCGACCGTGGTCCGTACTACACTACTGGCCGTTAAAATTGCTACACCACGAAGATGACGTGCTACAGACGCGAAATTTAACCGACGGGAAGGAGATGCTGTGATATGCAAATGATTAGCTTTTCAGAGCATTCACACAAAGTTGGCGCCGGTGGTGACACATACAACGTGCTGACATGAGGAAAGTTTGCAACCGATTTCTCATACACAAACAGCGCTTGACCGGCGTTGCCTGGTGAAACGTTGTTGTGATGCCTCGTGTAAGGAGGAGAAATGCGTACCATCACGTTTCCGACTTTGATAAAGGTCGCATTGTAGCCTATCGCGATTGCGGTTTATCGTATCGCGACATTTCTGCTCGCGTTGGTCGAGATCCAATGACTGTTAGCAGAATATGGAACCGGTGGGTTGAGGGGGGTAATACGGAACGCCGTGCCGGACCCCAACGGCCTCGTATCACTCCCAGTCGAGATGACAGGCATCTTATCCGCATGGCTCTAACGGATGGTGCAGCCACGTCTCGGTGCCTGAGTCAACAGATGGGGACGTTTACAAGACAACAACCGTCTGCACGAACAGTTCGACGACGTTTGCAGCAGCATGGACTATCAGTTCGGAGACCATGGCTGCGGTTACCCTTGACGCTGCATCACAGACAGGAGCGCCTGCGACGGCGTACTCAACCTGGGTGCACGAATGGCAAAACGTCATTTTTTTCGGAAGAATCCAGGTTCTGTTTACAGCACCATGATGGTCGCATCCGTGTTTGGCGACATCGCGGTGAACGCACATTGGAACCGTGTATTCGTCATCGCCATACTGGCGTATCACCTGGTGTGATGGTATGGGGTGCCATTGGTTACACGTCTCCGTCACCTCTCGTTCGCATTGACGGCGCTTTGAACAGTGGACGTTACATTCCAGATGTGTTACGACCCGTGGCTCTACCCTTCATTCGATTTCCGCGAAACCCTACATTTCAGCAGGATCATGCACGACCGCATGTTGCAGGTCCAGTACGCGCCTTTCTGGATACAGAAAATGTTCGACTGCTGTCCTGGCCAGCACATTCTCCAGATCTTTCACTAATTGAAAACGTCAGATCAATGGTGGCCTAGCAACTGGCTCGTCACAATATGCCAGTCACTACTCTTGATGAACTGTGGTATCGTGTTGAAGCTGCATGAGCAGCTGTACCTGTACACGCCATCCAAGCTCTGTTTGACTCAATGCCCAAGAGTATCAAGGCCGTTATTAGGGCAGAGGTGGTTGTTCTGGATACTGATTTCTCAGGATGTATGCACCGAAATTGCGTGAAAATGTAATCACATGTCAGTTCTAGTACAATATATTTGTCCAATGAATACCCGTTTATCATCTGCATTTCTTCTTCGTGTAGCAATTTTAATGGCCAATAGTGTAGTATCGCTGGACCCGCGAGTCGCGACTAGTTCCGCTAGCGCCGCTCCGCGGCTTGTGTCAAGTTTCTAGCGAGCTCTCGTCCACTCTTGCTCGGGATGTCAACTAATGAAGTACCATAGCCTCTAACAAGGCCGTTAGTGACGCATGGCCTAGGTGATGCCTCAATAGCTATGTGTTTATAATTATATGTATGCAGCCAAGAAGAATCCAGTACAGCCAGTTAAATAGAATGTATATTATTTTTTACCAACGACTTCTAATTATTTTAGTCGTTGCAGATCCAGACCATGCAGCCAGCACCTTATCGATGTTGCGGACAATCCTGCTCTAATTTGTATGTTTCTATTTAGCATTGGCCACCAGTCAACATTGGCGACTACTCGTTCGTCGTCATCATAACACTCTTGACAATGCGGGTCTCGGAATATTGAATTCCCTAACGATTTGCGAAATGTAATGTCCCATACGTCCAGCTCCAACTACCATTCCTCATTGACGGTCTGTTAATTCCTGCCGTGTGGCTGTAATCAAGATGGAAACCTTTTCTCGTGAATTACCTGAGTACAAATGACACCTCCACCATTATACTGCCCTTTCATAAATTCTGTACGCAAAACTACCGCCATCTCTATATATGCAATTCGCTGTCCTATGACTTTTGTCACCGCGTTGTATATTATTTCATTCAAAGCGCACCGTCGGAAAATTAGGAAATAAAAGGAGTAAGTATTTCACACTTTGATTGCCTAAGTGAGGGCACACTTTCGTATATGATTGATGTCGGCGCTGAAACGACGATGTCTTAATCCGCCTCGCAGCTTTCGATGTGCGTGACGGGTCTTTGTGGAAAGGAGCCAATGAAACAAAGGCGCGTAAAATGCGGCGTGACATTTGTAGGGCGAGAGGCAACGACCCGCAGACGGCCGGCAGCACGCGGCCATTGAGCGAGCGGCCGGTGAATGGCGGTGGGGTGGGGTGGACGTTGTTTACCGCAGCGGCCGCTGGGTGTCGCAGGCCGCCAAGTATGTGGAGCGGAAGCGCAGCGTCGCGCGGGTTATATTGGACGCCGCGCCGACGAGTCGAAACAGCTGACAAGCAGCATCACTCGCTGGAGCGCCGGCGCGCGTAAATATAGCGACCGCACCTACCGCCCTCTCTCTCTCTCTCTCTCTCTCTGTGCAGCTTCGTGAAGCCGTCAGGACCGAGCGGGGTCGCGGGCTCGAGCCCCACTTTGGGCAAGTGTGCTTGCCTTCACGTATGTATCGTTTACTTACACTTTGTCTTACACGGTCTTCTGTAGCCACCTACGGTGAACCTCGTCCTGTGGAGAGAAATGGCTCTGAGCACTATGGGACTTAACTTCTGAGGTCTTCAGTCCCCTAGAACTTAGAACTACTTAAACCTAACTAACCTAAGGACATCACACACATCCATGCCCGTGGCAGGATTCGAACCCGCGACCGTTGTGGTCGCGCGGGTCCAGACTGTAGCGCCTAGAACCGCTCGGCCACCCAGGCCGGCATCCTGTCCTGTGGAGAGATTATACTATAACTGCAATTCTGACAAGGGAAACTCTCCATCCAACCCCCCTCAGATTCAGTCTTAAGAGGGTCCAGTTCACAGACCGTCAAAAACTGAATACAGATAAAGCATGAAAACACGAACAAGGTGCACTGAACCATGATAGAAGAAGCAAAATAGGAATAGTAAACGGTCCAATCACAGGAAGTGCAACATAGAGGTGTATGGAGGAGCCCCGGTGTCGTGGTTAAATGGTCACGGTGTTGGTCTGCAAATCTGGCGAAAGGTATTCGAAGCTTCTTCGTCCCCATTTTTTTCGCACTGTTCGCCGTATTCAAATCTGCGTCTATGTTGTGGTGCAATGTCCGTTTGCAACAGCGAAGTGTAACCAAGAGACCTATAATCAAAACTGATTCTGCACAATTACTGTATTTGCAGCCGAAAGGAACTGGCTCTCGAATGGGAACCGCAAACGTTTGACGACAATGCGACAAATCAGCCGAATCCTCCACCGAAAAACAAGTCTGGCGTGTCACACACGGCATTAGTGACAATATGTGTGCCATATGATAGGTATCTCTCATCGACGCACCTAACTTGCACGGCTGGTGAGTGAGTGAGACAGGGCCGGCCGTTTGGCAGAGCGGTTCTAGGCGCTTCAGTCTGGAACCGCGCGACCACCACGGTCGCAGGTTCGAATCCTTCCTCGGGCATGGATGTGTGTGACGTCCTTAGGTTAGTTGGGTTTAAGTAGTTCTAAGTTGTACGGGGATGATGACCTCAGATGTTAAGTCCCATAGTGCTCAGAGCCATTTGAACCATTTTTCGTACCATTTTGGACGTTTTCACTTTTCAGTTCCTTGGTAGTAACGTGGTTCTCACTCGTCTATTTGTTGTTTTCATTTCTGTGAGACGTCTATGTTGTACCTCATTTGCTCTCGCTATTCGTCACATTTACTTGCGACGGTAATATTCTCTTACCACATGACTCATATTCCATAACCAGTGTTTAGTGTGACGACAGCCAAGACTACACAAAAAGGACAAATATTTACACGACCAGACGAACAGTTCATATCTTTGTGAAAAAAAATAAGATTAATGACAGATGGGAGTTTTGAACCCACGTCGTCCGGTTGGGAGTCCAGCAGCGTAGCGGCTTTTTTTAATCTAATTTTGCTATATATTGTTAGTTGAATTTGTTCGTGGTGGACGTCCGGTGACACTCGTTCAGGTTGTTCGTTGATCCATTCACTCAGTTTTTTACTTCAGTGGGTAGCTAGACCCTCTCACCGAGCACGCTCAACTACCTTGCCGGCGATTAGCCACGGCGCGACGGCTTTTCCAGTCCGCTCGATGTTGCAATTGATAACGTGGTCTATTCAGTGTTCCTACTCCGCTCTTATTCAGTATGTGCAGTGCTTTTGAATGTCGTATATCTTGGCCGCTACCACCGAATGGCGGACGTCAGCCTACCAGCTGATCGGCTTAACGACCTTGCTATTCTTTTTTTTTTTTTTTTTTTTTTTTGTGATATGTTACAATACAGCATCACCGGTCTATTGCGGTCTAACTGTGTTGGTGAGGCAGTAAATTTCCACAGGGCAGTGACTGGGTCACTGCAATTCACTTTGGAGGTGTGGCGGTGGGACTTGTAGTCCCGTACCACCCTCTGACGGTGACAGTACTACGAGGGCAGTTCAATAAGTAATGCAACACATTTTTTTTCTGAAACAGGGGTTGTTTTATTCAGCATTGAAATACACCAGGTTATTCCCCAATCTTTTAGCTACACAACACTATTTTTCAACGTAATCTCCATTCAATGCTACGGCTTTACGCCACCTTGAAATGAGGGCCTGTATGCCTGCACGGTACCATTCCACTGGTCGATGTCGGAGCCAACGTCGTACTGCATCAATAACTTCTTCATCATCCGCGTAGTGCCTCCCACGGATTGCGTCCTTCATTGGGCCAAACATATGGAAATCCGACGGTGCGAGATCGGGGCTGTCGGGTGCATGAGGAAGAACAGTCCACTGAAGTTTTGTGAGCTCCTCTCGGGTGCGAAGACTTGTGTGAGGTCTTGCGTTGTCATGAAGAAGGAGAAGTTCGTTCAGATTTTTGTGCCTACGAACACGCTGAAGTCGTTTCTTCAATTTCTGAAGAGTAGCACAATACACTTCAGAGTTGATCGTTTGACCATGGGGAAGGACATTGAACAGAATAACCCCTTCAGCGTTCCAGAAGACTGTAACCATGACTTTACCGGCTGAGGGTATGGCTTTAAACTTTTTTTTGGTAGGGGAGTGGGTGTGGCGCCACTCCATTGATTGCCGTTTTGTTTCAGGTTCGAAGTGATGAACCCATGTTTCATCGCCTGTAACAATCTTTGACAAGAAATTGTCACCCTCAGCCACATGACGAGCAAGCAATTCCGCACAGATGGTTCTCCTTTGCTCTTTATGGTGTTCGGTTAGACAACGAGGGAACAAACCTTTGAATATCCCAACTGGTGAACAATTGTGACAGCACTACCAACAGAGATGTCAAGTTGAGCACTGAGTTGTTTGATGGTGATCCGTCGATCATCTCGAACGAGTGTGTTCGCACGCTCCGCCATTGCAGGAGTCACAGCTGTGCACGGCCGGCCCGCACGCGGGAGATCAGACAGTCTTGCTTGACCTTGCGGCGATGATGACACACGCTTTGCCCAACGACTCACCGTGCTCTTGTCCACTGCCAGATCACCGTAGACATTCTGCAAGCGCCTATGAATATCTGAGATGCCCTGGTTTTCCGCCAAAAGAAACTCGATCACTGCCTGTTGTTTGCAACGCACATCCGTTACAGACGCCATTTTAACAGCTCCGTACAGCGCTGCCACCTGTCGGAAGTCAATGAAACTATACGAGACGAAGCGGGAATGTTTGAAAATATTCCACAAGAAATTTCCGGTTTATTCAACCAAAATTGGCCGAGAAAAAAAATGTGCTGCATTACTTATTGAACTGCCCTAGTTAGGTTTAAGTAGTTCTAAGTTCTAGGGGACTGATGACCATAGATGTTAAGTCCCATAGTGCTCAGAGCCATTTCTTTAAATTCCGTTACCAACTGTACGGCGCCCCTATCGATACGTGATACCACAGATCTTATACTCTAGACAGCGTTCAAGAAGAGATTTTCTCCAAATCCCACCCCTAAGGGGGTGAAACACAGGTCGAAAGATTTTTTTGAAAAATGTCGCTATTAATGTAATCGCGAGATTGAAAGTACGTAACTTGGTTTTTGGTTTCTCGGCCAAAAATAAAGAAATACGTGTCTCAGCATTTTTGGAAATTTGTAAAATGAACCCCTATGGGAGTTAAATAGTTCGTGAAAGTGTTTTCTTTTTAATGTGTGTTAAAGTTGTTTTGGAAATTTAACCTCTAAGGCAGTAAAACTGGAGCTGAAGCTGAAACTTTTTAAAGAAATATTTCATTACGAAAGAATTTTTGAAACTAAATCTCTGAAACTTTGTATTTGGCTTCTCAGTTAGAAATTTAAAAATTACTTGCTTCAGTATTTTCTTTTTTTTTTTTAATGATAGTATTTCTTTGTATATAAATTTTTTATAGTTAAATCTATGAAGATATCTGAAAAAAATGTTTCTACAGAAATATCATTACCAAAATTCAAAAGGCAGGGTTAACAAAGAGCTCGGACTATAACTGTCAGACTTGCTTTCTTTATCAGAAGTACATTCGGAAAACACGTTCCTTCTATGGAATTATCTAGTGTAGACAGCTTACAAGACGTTGCAGTTTGTGCACAACATAAAAATCCCTTTAGAGGAAAAAAATCTGCGCACACCATACAGTCAACGCGAATGAGGTAGCGGGCGCTAAGCAGGTTCTGTAATATAAAAACCGTCACTAATGTTAATGACACTGCAATTTTTATTTTTGTATGATGTAATCAGGAGAAAGAAAACTGTCGTTCTACGGATCGGAGCGTGGAATGTCAGATCCCTTAATCGGGCAGGTAGGTTAGAAAATTTAAAAAGGGAAATGGATAGGTTAAAGTTAGATATAGTGGGAATTAGTGAAGTTCGGTGGCAGGAGGAACAAGACTTCTGGTCAGGTGTCTACAGGGTTATAAACACAAAATCAAATAGGGGTAATGCAGGAGTAGGTTTAATAATGAATAGGAAAATAGGAATGCAGGTAAGCTACTACAAACAGCATAGTGAACGCATTATTGTGGCCAAGATAGATACGAAGCCCACACCTACTACAGTAGTACAAGTTTATATGCCAACTAGCTCTGCACATGTCGAAGAAATTGAAGAAATGTATGATCAAATAAAAGAAATTATTCAGATAGTGAATGGTGACGAAAATTTAATGGTCATGGGTGATTGGAATTCGGTAGTAGGAAAAGGGAGTGAAAGGAAACGTAGTAGGTGAATATGGACTGGGGCAAAGAAATGAAAGAGGAAGCTCCCTGACAGAATTTTGCACAGAGCACAACTTAATCATAGCTAACACTTGGTTCAAGAATCATAAAAGAAGGCTGTATACATGGAAGAAGCGTGGAGATACTGACAGGTTTCAGATAGATTATATAATGGTAAGACAGAGATTTAGGAACCAGATTTTAAATTGCAAGACCTTTCCAGGGCCAGATGTGGACTCTGACCACAATCTGTTGGTTATGACCTGTAGATTAAAACTGAAGAAACTGCAAAGAGGTGGGAATTTACGGAGATGGGACCTGGATAAACTGACTAAACCAGAGGTTGTACAGAGTTTCAGGGAGAGCATAAGGGAACAATTGCCAGGAATAGGGGAAAGAATTACAGTAGAAGAAGAATGGGTAGCTTTGAGGGATGAAGTAGTGAAGGCAGCAGAGGATCAAGTAGGTAAAAAGACGTAGGCTAGTAGAAATCCTTGGGTAACAGAAGAATTATTGAATTTAATTGATAAAAGGAGAAAATATAAAAATGCAGTAAATGAAGAAGGCAAAAAGGAATACAAACGTCTCAAAAATGAGATCGACAGGAAGTGCAAAATGGCTAAGCAGGCATGGCTAGAGGACAAATGTAAGGATGTAGAGGCTTATCTCACTAGCGGTAAGATAGATACTGAGCCACTAGTATGAATATCAAGAGCTCAGATGGAATCCCAGTTCCAAGCAAAGAAGGGAAAGCACAAAGGTGGAGGGAGTATATAGAGGGCCTATACAAGGGCAATGTACTTAAGGACAATATTATGGAAATGGAAGAGGATGTAGATGGAGATGAAATGGGAGATACGATACTGCGTGAAGAGTTTGACAGAGCACTGAAAGACCTGAGTCAAACAACATTCCATTGGAACTACTGACGGCCTTGGAAGAGCCAGTGCTGACAAAACTCTTACCATCTGGTGAGCAAGATGTATGAGACAGGCGAAATACCCTCAGACTTCAAGAAGAATATAATAATTCCAATCCCAAAGAAAGTAGGTGTCGACAGATGTGAAAATTACCGAACTATCAGTTTAATAAGTCACAGCTGCAAAATACTAACACGAATTCTTTACAGACGAATGGAAAAACTGATAGAAGCCGATCTCGGCGAAGATCAGTTTGGATTCCGTAGAAATGTTGGAACACGTGAGGCAATACTGACCCTACGACTTCTCTTAGAAGCTAGATTAAGGAAGGGCAAACCTGCATTTCTAGCATTTGTAGACTTAGAGAAAGCTTTTGACAATGTTGACTGGAATACTCTCTTTCAAATTCTAAAGGTGCCAGGGGTAAAACACAGGGAGCGAAAGGCTATTTAAAATTTGTACAGAAACCAGATGGCAGTTATAAGAGTCGAGGGACATGAAAGGGAAGCAGTGGTTGGCAAGGGAGTGAGACAGGGTTGTAGTCTCTCCCCGACGTTATTCAATCTGTATATTGAGCAAGCAGTGAAGGAAACAAAAGAAAAATTCGGAGTAGGTACTAAAATCCATGGAGAAGAAATAAAAGCTTTGAGGTTCTCCGATGACATCGTAATTCTGTCAGAGACAGCAAAGGACTTGGAAGAGCAGTTGAACGGATTGGATAGTGTCTTGAAAGGGGGATATAAGATGAACATCAACAAAAGCAAAACGAGGATAATGGAATGTAGTCGAATTAAGTCGGGTGATGCTGAGGGAATTAGATTAGGAAATGAGAAACTTAAAGTAGTAAAGGAGTTTTGCTATTTGGGGGGCAAAATAACTGATGATGGTCGAAGTAGAGAGGATATAAAATGTAGACTGGCAATGGCAAGGAAAGCGTTTCTGGAGAAGAGAAATTTGTTAACATCGAGTATAGATTTAAGTGTCAGGAAATCGTTTCTGAAAGTATTTTTATGGAATGTAGCCATGTATGGAAGTGAAACATGGACGATAAATAGTTTGGACAAGAAGGGAATAGAAGCTTTTGAAATGTGGTGCTACAGAAGAATGCTGAAGATTAGATGGGTAGATCACACAACTAATGAGGAGGTATTGGATAGGATTGGGGAGAAGAGGAGTTTGTGGCACAACTTGACCAGAAGAAGGGATCAGTTGGTATGACATGTTCTGAGGCATCAAGGTATCAGCAGTTTAGTATTGGAGGACAGCGTGGAGGGTAAAAATCGTAGAGGGAGACCAAGAGATGACTACACTAAGAAGATTCAGAAGGATGTAGGTTGCAGTATGTACTGGGAGATGAAGAAGCTCGCACAGGATAGAGTGGCATGGAGAGTTGCATCAAACCAGTCTCAGGACTGAAGACCATAAGAAAAAAAAAATGATGTAATGTGACTGCAAAAGAAAATGTTAGTGGAACAAAATGCAGCATGCATATCTGTTCTTGATCCCACAGTCATTATGTTTAGGTGGGCCTCGATCTGTATACTACACTTGAGATGACGATTTCTGGAGCATGCCAAAACGTGAGCTGTTTTACCTGCATCACGGTGGCGCTTCTTTCATGGTGACTGTTTCTTTTCTTTTCTTTTCTTCTGTTTTTGAAAGATTATTTGATTTATGAATAAACCCACATAAGTGGCTTTTGAGTTAAAAATTATTGTTATTTATCCTGTGTGAGGCAAAAGATACAAGACACAGTTCTACAGTTTTATAAGAGAGAGCGCCTCACAGCATGACGAGCCCGCAGAGAGGCGCTCCATAGTTATGGTCAGACTCCATAGAGGACACAAACGACACGTGCTCAGTTATGCTTCCACCTAACATGACTAAACAACTATGCTACAAACTCTGTGCTCGGTTATTTCCAGAAGTGGCTGGTTGCAATCTCAGGTTGCAAAATATCACATAGAGGTAATTAATTTGTCAACTCTGTAAGAGATATGGTGGTATCATGTATCGATACCACCGTAATGGCATCTCGGAGTTGGCAACAAAATTGCAAGTTTCAGTGAGACGCCGACAGCGGTCGTGCAGCGTCCTGCGGAGCCAGTGGTGCGCGCCTGCTGAGCCACATAGCTCCATACCACGAGCGCCCTCTGACGCTGCAGTATAGGTCGACCCACTCACAGTGGCAACCTCTTCGCTACATGACGCAATGCAGGCGCCACCTACTTGCAGCTCCGACATCATCGCTTGTGCTGTAGTTCAGAGTCCTTCAACCGTGTTACCCTCGTATTAACTGGACTCTATTTGTTGCTTCATCCTTCACAATGAGTCTTTGCATGTTTGGAGAAACACAACGCAACTAAATCTTCTGTTTACTGTGTTAACCTGTTTGCTAATCATTTCTGCTCCTCTCCAGCTTTCCTATGACGACAGCTGCCACAACAGCCTGCCCAACCTCTTGGGAGTTAACGAGCATTTCGATGTCATTTAAGTATATGGCCGAAAGAGACAGCCTTCCAGGAATTGTGAAACGAATCCTGTTGTCCAGGACCGTGTGCCACAAAAAGCGCAGATTCGCCACGAGATGGGGAAATTCACAGGCGTCTATTGAGCTGAATGAGGCCACTGATCAGGCCTAAGTGCTGTAGTGTTCGATTGGGACAGACGAGAACCTACATCGTAGAGAAAATCCGTAGGATCTGTTTGTGCCCAGGGAATCGTAGCAGTGTTAAATATGGCGGACCTAAGATCGGTCATAAGGGGAAACATTTGTGGAAACTATTTAATTCTCTAGTAATTTAGGGAATTCAGCCACAGTAATTTGAATCTACCATCTTTCTTAAATTTTCATGGTGATCCCAATAAAACTTGAATATTGATCATATCTATAATAGTTGAGGATTTACTGTTAAAGTCAAATTAACAAGTTTTGTAACAAAGGCTTGAATGCTAAAATCTGAACGCTTTGGTCGACCTTAACGATCGACGTTTCATATAAAAGCGCGTCATTAAAATGACAAATGTTGTAAATATCAACGCTGTAACTTTATTTGTCCAAACGACATAGTAAATTTAAATTATCAGTGATTTCAGTTAAGCGTCAGATCATCATTTCCTCCACACAAAACACATTGAAAAAAAAATGGTTCAAATGGCTCTGAGCACTATGGGACTTAACTTCTGAGGTCATCAGTCCCCTAGAACTTAGAACTACTTACACCTAACTAACCTAAGGACACCACACACATCCATGCCCGAGGCAGGTTCAAATGGTTCAAATGGCTCTGAGCACTATGGGACTTAACATCTATGGTCATCAGTCCCCTAGAACTTAGAACTACTTAAACCTAACTAACCTAAGGACATCACACAACACCCAGCCATCACGAGGCAGAGAAAATCCCTGACCCCGCCGGGAATCGAACCCGGGAACCCGGGCGTGGGAAGCGAGAACGCTACCGCACGGCCACGAGATGCGGGCCCCGAGGCAGGATTCGAACCTGCAACCGTAGCGGTCGCGCGGTTCCAGACTGTAGCGCCTAGAACCGCTCGGCCACCCCGGCCGGCCAAAACACATTGAACGATGACAGCATGACACCTTATTGAATCATTTCGTAATAGAATTTTTGTTGTAAAGTTTAGTGCATAATAGTTACTTTTGTTCTTTGTTTATTTATCAGAAATCACATCGGTGCAAGGCTACTGGCCGTGACATTGGAAGTTAAGAAGGAATTTGTATCGATTTTATGTAAAAGAATTTAACGTTTATTACGTAATGTATATTATTGTTACTTTATTTAGAATCTGAAAGTGGTCAAGTTTTTATTATTTAAATATGTTAAAAAGTAAAATAATACAGAATAAGCTGTAGCCAATCAGATGGACGGCTTCAGAGAACGAAACTGCACTAGTCATTTGAGCGACGATGTTCGGCATGCGGGAGATGTGGCCGCAGACGGGTAGAGGGACAGTTCAAATTGAGACGCGAAAGCGGACAGTCGGTCTTTAGGCAGCTAGGAAGTGAGACGACTTGGAAAATTTCGCGTTGTATGGTATCGCGGGACTTAGTCTCTGAACGGTGGGCAGCCGCGCGCCTGGTGTGAACTCAAACTTTTCGCGTAGTTAACGACTTTTATTTCGCGGTGAGGTTGTGAATGATAGAACTGTGACCAATGGATATGCCCTCGAGTGTAACAGTAACTCTAAATATGGCCACTTTCGCTATTATTTTGCTTTTCTGAATTAACATTATTCTAACCAAAACACAGCTATGTGACCTACACCATTTATGAGTAGTTAATTTAGTTCCCAATATTATTATTACTGTTATTATATGTTGTATCAACTTTGTACGTTTCATACAATGTCGAAAACTCACCATCAGCGAGACAATGTAATCAAAGGTTCACAAGTGTCTAATTTAGGGCGTGTAATGCCACACACGCGGTTCAACCCCTAGACGAGTTTGGGCCAAGACATTTCGACGAAGAGGCACCGCATGTGAGCCCCAACATCTTTGGGATGTGAGGTCGCACTCTACATATCATTGTGTCTTAAGTAGTACCGAACAGATATGACAAACGCTTGCATGTCAAACGTGATTATGTAAAATAGTAATAAAAATCTGAAATAGAAATACAACTTCTAACACCCAACGATCCCAACAATTGCTCTACAATAGCGATCTTGGCTGTTTGAAGTTGTACTTCGGTTTCTGGATTAATCTAGATCGCCCTGCAACATGTCAGTGCCAAGTAAGTACAATACAAAGCTGCAGTTTCAGATTTTTTCCAGCGAATTATCTTCGGCTTATAGTAATTTTACTTATAACCAAGTCGGAAAGCACTATACACTGGGTTACTGCACAAAGCACCGGGCTATATTTATCAAACTTTTCGGTGATGTTCACCGCGTGATGGGTTAATACCAATTTTAAAATGAAATTGGTGTGTATCAGCAACATCAGGATAAGGTGTGGCTCCTAACGGCAGGAATATATTCTTGTATTCGTTGTTGCATGGATGTAAGTGAGCCTCCTAATGCCATCTCTCTATCAGCTTTGAGCGCCCCCATCAGAATGGGCCACAAAGCTTACCTCCGCTACAGCGCTACCCTCTACCACTACTATTATTCTTAGCGGCGTCCCCTTAGAGAGGGGTCATATCTCTGGGTTGTCACCCTACCACAGACAGCAGAGACTTTCCTAGTCAAGAGCCAGAGTCAACTGGGACACTGAGTGGCATTCTTTGGGTGTTCGACGAGTCTGGAATCTGTTTGTAGGAGTCAGATCGACACCAACTTGGTCAAAGGGTACCTGATGAAATGTCAGAGGAAGCATCAACTGTCGAAACCTATCATTCATCAGTTCATAGAGTTGTGGTGGTATATGACAACAGGACTGATTTGGTAATTGTTAATGGGATATTGGATGCTCGCCACTATGTGGCAAGAATGGTCCTTTTGTAACACCCTTCATCTATCTACATCTACATGTACGTGATTACCCTGCTATTCACAATAAAGTGCCTGGCAGAGGGTTGAACCACCTCCAACCTGTCTCTCTACCGTTCCACTCTCCAACGGCACGTGGGCAAAATGAGCTCTTAAATTTTTCTGTGCGGGCCCTGATTTCTCTTATTTTATGGTGGTGATCATTTCTCCCTATGTAGATGGGTGCCAACAGAATGTTTTCGCAATCGGAGGAGAAAACTGGTGATTGAAATTTCATGAGAACATCCCGTCGCAACGGAAAACGCCTTTGTTTTAATGATTACCACTGCAATTCACGTATCATGTCTGTGGCACTATCTCCCCTATTTTGCGATAATACAAAACGAGCTGCTCTTCTTTGTACTTTTTCGATGTCATCCGTCAGTCCCACCTGATGCGGATCCCACACCTCACAGCAATACTCCAGAATAGGGCGGACAAGCGTGGTGTAAGCAGTCTCTTTAGTAGACCTGTTGCACCTTCTTTCTGCGAATGAATCGCAGTCTTTGGTTTGCTTTACCCACAATATTATCTATGCGATCGTTCCAATTTAGGTTATTTGTAATTGTAATCCCTAAGTATTTAGTTGAATTTAGAACATTCGGATTTGTATGAGTTATCGGGTATTGAAATTTAGCGGAATTCTTTTAGTACTCATATGAATATCTTCACGCTTTTCTTTATTAAGGGACGACTACCACTTTTCCCACCATACAAATACCTTATCTAAATCATTTTGCAATTCGTTTTGGTCATCTGATGACTTTACAAGACTGTAAATGACAGCTTCATCTGTAAATAATTTAAGACGGCTACTAAGATTGTCTCCTATGTCGTTAATATAGATCAGGAACAATAGAGTGCCTATAACACTTCCTTGGGGGACGCTGTTTTACTCGATGACTTTCCGTCTGTTACTACAAACCGTGACCTTTCTGACAGGGAATCACGAATCCAGTAGCACAACTGAGGCGATTCTCCGTAGGCACGCAGTTTGGTTAGAAGACGCTTGTGAGGAACGGTGTCGAAAGTCTTCTGGAAATCTAAAAAATATGGAGTCAATTTGACATCCCCCGTCGATAGCACTTATTACTTCATAAGTATAAAGAGCTAGTTGTGTTTCACAAGAACGAGATTTTCTGAAACTGTGCTATGTGTCAATAAATCGTTTTCTTCGAGGTACTTCACGATCAAGGTACCAAATAACGTATTCCAGGAGAATATTTCAATACTCCACACTCCAGTTCACACCACAAACGCCTTGTGGAATGCTTGGACCCTTGTGTGGTGTGCGTACTGTAAGACCTTCGATACACACACCATCAGATTATTTGACTTGTCGCTCTAGTGAAGTAGGCGAGTGTCAGCAATGTGTCTCGTGCTCTTATCGTGGCGTGTTTATCTTCCGCCGTTAGGTCAGACGATAGAAATGCCGTCCGCAGCTCGTGGTCGTGCGGTAGCGTTCTCGCTTCCCACGCCCGGGTTCCCGGGTTCGATTCCCGGGGGGGGTCAGGGATTTTCTCTGCCTCGTGATGACTGGGTGTCGTGTGATGTCCTTAGGTTAGTTAGGTTTAAGTAGTTCTAAGTTCTAGGGGACTGATGACCATAGATGTTAAGTCCCATAGTACTCAGAGCCATTTGAGATAGAAATGCCACTTGCACGCTTAGAGTAGCAGATTGACTGTGACCGACTTTAAACAGAACTTGATTAATTTTCACACACATTTATTAAAATAATAAAAAGGCATAGATATTACGTAACTTGATTCTGTATGCTGTTTACAATTGACAATCTGAAGTTCCTTTGGTCTTGGTATGTTAATCTTATTCTCACATCTCTCTGATACTTGACAAAGTGTCTATACATTTCTCTTCATGGCTATGTACAGGAATATGATAATCTGATCAGGCGCACACTGAAACTTGACTATAGACTGGTACAGACAAATGTAGAACTCGTACAGACTGTTGCAAACAAATGCAGACTGACTCATTGGAGGTCTGTACACTCGTTATAATACCTCGCGCGTTCAGTTATCACTGCGCGAGTGTGATCCGCCAGGAGAATAGGTTCAACGTTAGCAGCAATCTCATTGGCTGCGTTACATATTAATACGCGGATCGGCGGAAGCAGAATTTGGTCCGTCTCTATGGCAGCGCCATCTCGTAGTGCGGAGACGGACGAGCGCTGCGCCTGCGCTGTTGTGCTTAGCGGGGCGCGCTCTAGTGGGAAAGTTGTGTACGCGCTGACTACGCGGAACTATGTACACAATACCTTGTTTGGTCTGCCAGGTTCCCTGATGTGTCACCTACAGAACGTGTTTGGTATACGATGAGAAGACGTATAATTTGGAACCAGTTCGGAGCCAATAATATTCGTAAACTAAGACAGTCTGTGTTTTAGACACTTGGAGACGCAGGCGACGGTACGGCCAGAGTGGAGGGGAGCCTGCTGGCCGCACGGTGTGGCTCTGTAGGACGGTGGCCATGCGTGTAGGCCGTGCCGTGAGCGGCGGGCGGCAGCCGTGACGTGACGTGACGTGCCGTGACGTCGGCCAGACGCCGGGATGAGCCGGCGCGGCGCCGTCCCCCTCTGTGTGTGACACGAGAGACAGAGCCGAGGAACGACTAGCCTCTCGGGCAACGCCAGACTTCACATCTAACAGCACAGCACATACTGAACAACTCTGTTACGTGCTGTGCCACTCATATTCAGTCCATGTCAGACTTTCATCTGGAAACTGTGATTGTTTATGACACAAAAGATAAATTATAATAGTTCTCCGTGTCACTCACTTTTATTTTCTCCCACTACCACTTACACCTTCGTCTACAGGTGGACGAGTGGATGACATTACATTTTTGTTGGCGGGATGTAACCAGTTGTGTATTTTGAACTTCATTTCGCTAGAAATAAGAAATAACTTGCTCTTGTCATCGTAATATGGGACTGAGTTGTTGTCTGTTGTGGTCTTCAGTCCTGAGACTGGTTTGATGCAGCTCTCCATGCTGTTCTATCCTGTGCAAGCTTCTTCATCTCCCAGTACCTACTGCAACGTACATCCTTCTGAATCTGCTTAGTGTATTCATCTCTTGGTCTCCCTCTACGATTTTTACCCTCCGCGCTGCCCTTCAATACTAAATTGGTGATCCCTTGATGCCTCAGAATGTGCCCTACCAATAGATCCCTTCTTCTAGTCAAGTTGTGCCACAAATTTCTCTTCTCTCCAATTCTATTCAATACCTCTTCATTAGTTATGTGATCTGCCCATCTAATGTTCAGCATTCTTCTGTAGCACCACATTTAGAAAGCTTCTATTCTCTTCTTGTCCAAACTATTTATCGTCCATGTTTCACTTCCATACATGGCTACACTCCATACAAATACTTTCAGAAACGACTTCCTGACACTTAAATCTATACTCGATGTTAACAAATTTCTCTTCTTCAGAAACGCTTTCCTTGCCATTGCCAGTCTACATTTTATATCCTATCTACTTCGACCATTATCAGCAAAACTCATTTACTACTTTAAGCGTCTCATTTCCTAATCCAATTCCTGCAGCATCACCCGATTTAATGCGACTACATTCCACTATCCTCGTTTTGCTTTTGTTGATGTTCAGCTTATATCCTCCTGAATTATAAATATTAAATAATATCAAAGTTACTTGCAATATGTTACACCAGAAATAACCCTTACGTTCGCCATATACGTAAACACCAACGCTACAGATATTGTACAGATGTATAAGTACAGTGTCTTCCATGGACGTAAGTGGCGTATTATTGTTTCGTAATGTAGGACTGTAATGCTGTTTGATTTGAATGAAACATTTGGCATTAGCCTTATAAATTATTAAATAACTTCTTTGCAATACAGTACTGTACACTGACGATAAATAGAATGAGACAGAGCTGTATTCTACTGTCCTCGATTTCGGGAGGCTCTAGTCTTTTATCTGTTTATGTTGATTTAGGTTTTTTGAGATCTTGCTAAATGCCGAAACAGCTCGTACTGTAAGGCCACAGCTTTTATACTTTCATGTATTTCTTACCTCGCCATTCGTTTCCAAGAAAATTCTACCTAAGCCTGTTGTCATCATACCCTACTTATCTGTTCATTTCGTTTTTCACAAAAATTGTTCCTCATTGTAGAATACACTTTGGCCAAACATTTTTCTTGTAGCTTCTCAATGCATTTCTTCCCAACTCATTTTCTTATATAGCATACCCCTCTTAAACTAACTTAAATCTACTGATTCAGCTACATAAATTAGAGAACGCGGCAATGCACCAGCACAAAACACTTAACACAAACAACAACAACAAAAATGCAAATTGGCAAAGCAAGCAGTTGCATATAAAAAAATGCAATACTACAATTAATATCAAGCAATATGCAGTAAACAAGAAAGGTAAATCAGTGGTAAAACTGGCTTATCGCAGTAAGCCGGCCGAAGTGGCCGAGCGGTTCTAGGCGTTACAGTCTGGAACTGCGCGACCGCTACGGTCGCAGTTTCGCATCCTGCCTCGGGCATGGATGTGTGTGATGTCCTTAGGCTAGTTAAGTTTAAGTAGTTCTAAGTTCTAGGAGACTGATGGCCTCAGAAGTTAAGTCTCATAGTACTCAGAGCCATATCACAGTAATACAAAGTAAAATTCAGTGGGACAATGCCCGACAAATAGCAGCAGCAAATGCAATAACTTATACCTAAACATGACAAAGTATAAGCAGAAAAAATATTACAGTAAAGACAACAATGCAGGTAAGGGAAATGATTATGCACATCCTAATGTCTATGTTACATCTTAATGTCTGTGTCACATCTTAATGTCTGTGTCACATCTTAACACTAGAGTGGTACACTACAACTTATTCTAACAAAAAAATTACCAAGCAAATTATGTATGCAATTCCCGTTACTAGTCCCTTCTCACTCCTATTGTTCTTTCCTTTCCAAGTAGCCTTTTTTTTTGGGGGGGGGGGGGGGGGGAGGGGAAATGTGGATCACAAAATTATTATTTAATGGATCCGTTGACATAAAGTGTTGACATTAGCATATGTATTAAATTTTATTTTATAAAACCAATGCTGCTGGGCAGCTATAGATATCAAATAAAATAAACATCATTCTCCAGCTATATGGCATTTCATAAGTCAGTAAAAATTCTCTCAGCTCTCGTAAATGTCATAATCAGGTGTGTACATGTAAGAATATTTCTTATCACTTCATAAGCATTTCAGTAAGTAGCACAAAGTGCTAGCCCCAAAGTGTAATCATATTGGTTGGGTTGTTTGGGGGAAGAGACCAAACACCGAGATCATCGGTCTCATCGGATTAGGGAAGGAAGTCGGCTGTGCCATTTCAAAGGAACCATCCCAGCATTTGCCTCGAGCGATTTAGGGAATTCACGGGAAACCTAAATCAGGATGGCCGGGCGCAGGATTGAACCGTCGTCCTCCCGAATGCGAGTCCAGTGTGCTAACCACTGCGCCACCTCGCTCGGTGTAATCATATGTTTCCAAGTAAAAATGTGTCGTGTTTGTGGTGCGTTCTGCAAAGAAATGTCAATAGCGAGGTCAACGGCCTCTCTATTCTATAGACACAAAAGATAAATTATAATAGTTCTCCGTGTCACTCACTTTTATTTTCTCCCACTACCACTTACACCTTCGTCTACAGGTGGACGAGTGGATGACATTACATTTTTGTTGGCTGGATGTAACCAGTTGTGTATTTTGAACTTCATTTCGCTAGAAATAAGAAATAACTTGCTCTTGTCATCGTAATATGGGACTGAGTTGTTGTCTGTTGTGGTCTTCAGTCCTGAGACTGGTTTGATGCAGCTCTCCATGCTGTTCTATCCTGTGCAAGCTTCTTCATCTCCCAGTACCTACTGCAACGTACATCCTTCTGAATCTGCTTAGTGTATTCATCTCTTGGTCTCCCTCTACGATTTTTACCCTCCGCGCTGCCCTTCAATACTAAATTGGTGATCCCTTGATGCCTCAGAATGTGCCCTACCAATAGATCCCTTCTTCTAGTCAAGTTGTGCCACAAATTTCTCTTCTCTCCAATTCTATTCAATACCTCTTCATTAGTTATGTGATCTGCCCATCTAATGTTCAGCATTCTTCTGTAGCACCACATTTAGAAAGCTTCTATTCTCTTCTTGTCCAAACTATTTATCGTCCATGTTTCACTTCCATACATGGCTACACTCCATACAAATACTTTCAGAAACGACTTCCTGACACTTAAATCTATACTCGATGTTAACAAATTTCTCTTCTTCAGAAACGCTTTCCTTGCCATTGCCAGTCTACATTTTATATCCTCTCTACTTCGACCATTATCAGCAAAACTCATTTACTACTTTAAGCGTCTCATTTCCTAATCCAATTCCTGCAGCATCACCCGATTTAATGCGACTACATTCCACTATCCTCGTTTTGCTTTTGTTGATGTTCAGCTTATATCCTCCTGAATTATAAATATTAAATAATATCAAAGTTACTTGCAATATGTTACACCAGAAATAACCCTTACGTTCGCCATATACGTAAACACCAACGCTACAGATATTGTACAGATGTATAAGTACAGTGTCTTCCATGGACGTAAGTGGCGTATTATTGTTTCGTAATGTAGGACTGTAATGCTGTTTGATTTGAATGAAACATTTGGCATTAGCCTTATAAATTATTAAATAACTTCTTTGCAATACAGTACTGTACACTGACGATAAATAGAATGAGACAGAGCTGTATTCTACTGTCCTCGATTTCGGGAGGCTCTAGTCTTTTATCTGTTTATGTTGATTTAGGTTTTTTGAGATCTTGCTAAATGCCGAAACAGCTCGTACTGTAAGGCCACAGCTTTTATACTTTCATGTATTTCTTACCTCACCATTCGTTTCCAAGAAAATTCTACCTAAGCCTGTTGTCATCATACCCTACTTATCTGTTCATTTCGTTTTTCACAAAAATTGTTCCTCATTGTAGAATACACTTTGGCCAAACATTTTTCTTGTAGCTTCTCAATGCATTTCTTCCCAACTCATTTTCTTATATAGCATACCCCTCTTAAACTAACTTAAATCTACTGATTCAGTTACATAAATTAGAGAACGCGGCAATGCACCAGCACAAAACACTTAACACAAACAACAACAACAAAAATGCAAATTGGCAAAGCAAGCAGTTGCATATAAAAAAATGCAATACTACAGTTAATATCAAGCAATATGCAGTAAACAAGAAAGGTAAATCAGTGGTAAAACTGGCTTATCGCAGTAAGCCGGCCGAAGTGGCCGAGCGGTTCTAGGCGTTACAGTCTGGAACTGCGCGACCGCTACGGTCGCAGTTTCGCATCCTGCCTCGGGCATGGATGTGTGTGATGTCCTTAGGCTAGTTAAGTTTAAGTAGTTCTAAGTTCTAGGAGACTGATGGCCTCAGAAGTTAAGTCCCATAGTACTCAGAGCCATATCACAGTAATACAAAGTAAAATTCAGTGGGACAATGCCCGACAAATAGCAGCAGCAAATGCAATAACTTATACCTAAACATGACAAAGTATAAGCAGAAAAAATATTACAGTAAAGACAACAATGCAGGTAAGGGAAATGATTATGCACATCCTAATGTCTATGTTACATCTTAATGTCTGTGTCACATCTTATGTCTGTGTCACATCTTAACACTAGAGTGGTACACTACAACTTATTCTAACAAAAAAATTACCAAGCAAATTATGTATGCAATTCCCGTTACTAGTCCCTTCTCACTCTTATTGTTCTTTCCTTTCCAAGTAGCCTTTTTTTTGGGGGGGGGGGGGAGGGGAAATGTGGATCACAAAATTATTATTTAATGGATCCGTTGACATAAAGTGTTGACATTAGCATATGTATTAAATTTTATTTTATAAAACCAATGCTGCTGGGCAGCTATAGATATCAAATAAAATAAACATCATTCTCCAGCTATATGGCATTTCATAAGTCAGTAAAAATTCTCTCAGCTCTCGTAAATGTCATAATCAGGTGTGTACATGTAAGAATATTTCTTATCACTTCATAAGCATTTCAGTAAGTAGCACAAAGTGCTAGCCCCAAAGTGTAATCATATTGGTTGGGTTGTTTGGGGGAAGAGACCAAACACCGAGATCATCGGTCTCATCGGATTAGGGAAGGAAGTCGGCTGTGCCATTTCAAAGGAACCATCCCAGCATTTGCCTCGAGCGATTTAGGGAATTCACGGGAAACCTAAATCAGGATGGCCGGGCGCAGGATTGAACCGTCGTCCTCCCGAATGCGAGTCCAGTGTGCTAACCACTGCGCCACCTCGCTCGGTGTAATCATATGTTTCCAAGTAAAAATGTGTCGTGTTTGTGGTGCGTTCTGCAAAGAAATGTCAATAGCGAGGTCAACGGCCTCTCTATTCTATAGCTGTGCGAGCGCTTCCGGGTGTGCGGCGTGCTTCACAGCGGCTTATACGCGACACCGTTTAAAGTTGGAAGGCAACACAACAATGGGTTTTTCCAGGCGGCTAGCGTGCAGCTGAGCGCAGCAAAGCATTGCGTCAAGGTCACCTATACTCTTCACGAAATTATTTACAACAGTTTCAGCTGCAATGACAGTTTCACACAAATAAAAAATTTCACAGGTTGAAAATTTACTCTGGAAGTGTGTAGTAACGAAAACTCATCAACAACAGTGTCCAAATATTTTTGTCAGCAGTCTGGTACTCACGTTCACATATATACACACTTTTCATAACACTTGAAGTACGATTGTTGGTTTCCAACATTCTTTTCCACAAACCAGAGTCCCTAACACCTCCTCATTATTCATATACATATACGTTGATACTGCTTCAATACTTCATCATAATAAACACATAGCATAATCGCATTACGTATACAGCATCGCCTTACTGATCATAAACATATCTCAACATCATAATACACATCGTCATCGTAATAATATCATCATAACACATCAGTCAAATCCCAAAATCGTAGTAGTTTCCTTCAATAATCTCGAAATCTTAAAAAAATGCTCTCTGCTCGTTTCAGTAGTGTTATCTACCTCAAACATACTTCAAAAATCATGATCCCATACAATATACAACACTCAAAGCTCTCACAATATCACAATGGTTCCGAAAATATATGAACAGTTCACAAAGTGCAGACAAAGTACAATTTTCTAAATGCGAAGTAATCCAACTATGTAATCATGTAAGACATGTGTCAGTGACATAATAAAAAAGTTTATTCCTCTCAGTTAAATGACCAGATAGCTGTGTAATTCTGTGTTAGAGAAATATGGTACCAATGAATAAAACTGTAGAAGCAAATACCATATTAGCTAGGGCTCCTTGCACTTGCCACGTGTATGGTACACAAAGTAGGCGTACCTGCATGAGGGATAATGTAATTATACCTCAGATGTTACAGATTAAAACTGCAGAATGAAATCTATCACCGAAAACCTTCTCTGTATCACTGTAGTCCAAAAATATTTCCTAAAAATGTTCCAAGTACAAAAAGTAATCACTCAAATGCGTGTCCTGTAGCGCTAAACTATGCTTCTTGCTGTAAGAAAATTTCTGTCGTCGCTTAGCGGTAAAAATGTGCCAAGCGTCGTAGGTATCGTCGTCCATAAACCAAGTTCTCCAAAAAAATGTACTTACCTTGTCATAGTCTGTACAAAACCGAACCGCTATGCGTATAAATGTTGTAGTTATTACTTTCATTGCCGTGACCTTGAAAGTACTGTACTGTAACGTCTTATTGTGTTACGAAAATAGCTGTCTCACTGTAGCTATGCTACAAAAGTCATAACCAAAACGTGTTTTACTTTCCAGAAGAACGCAGAAAAACTGCGCAGGCATAAAACAGATACAGTGCAAAAGCAGTAATGACGATTGCGTCACTCCTAAGTAGCGTCGTACCATAATCGTGCAGCAATCAAACAAACCGAATACCCTGTCATCTGTGACCTCTCAGAAAGTACTTAAAATAAAAATGTCTTTTCAAGTAAACCAAAACGTTGCAGTAAACCTCATTAGCATTATATGTTCCAAGAATGTAAACCTTATAGTCGTTACATAATCGTGCTACTAACAAGCAAAAATGTACACGCAATAAGACTGTATCGTCTGTTCCCCAAAAGAAGTTCCATAGGTCTTAAGAAGTTCCATAAGTTCTTTACTAGATAGTTAACTTCAAAACATTGCTGTATGATAAATGTGACAAAGCGTGATAGTAACTTCAAGTGAAAAATTTAGTGGCAAAGACTAAGTCAGAAAGCAAAGTATTTCTGAATAAACGGTTTTACGCGAGAAATGTTGTATAATCTTTTGTTAATTTTTTTTTGTACTTTAATGGTCAATTAGGAGGAAAGCAATAAGAAAATTGATGAAGCCAAGCCTCTGGATATATGTTATTACTAGAATTTTTGAATGTTATAAATTTACACGTTGCGATGAAGAGCTTATGATCAAAGTCATCCTGAGGGCGAGTCGCAAATCGATCATCCTTACGCCGTGTCGGCGGTTCCATCTCAAGGTTCGGTGCACCCTGCCGACTTTCAAGATCTCCGAGGTGCTCACTCAAAATTTTGAACCAGAACACATCCCTAATGAAAAGCACTTTGTATCTGTTCGGTATTATTCCATCACTACCCGCCAATATACGAGAGGTTACCAGAAAAAAAGCGGAATTAATTTTTAAAAGCTATATACTTTCAAACTGTTTACCAAACAACCTTCATCATCATCATCATCATCATCAGCCAATTCAATCATTAGATGATGTGGCCTCTTCGAGTCGTGGATTCAGGTAGGCTTCCAGAAGTCTTCTCCAAGTGGGACGGTCTTGGGCAGTTCTCTGCCAGGTGTTACCAGCGATCTTCTTGATGTCTTTGTCCCATCTGTCTGGTGGTCTTCCTCTAGGCCTCCGGTGATCTCTCGGACTCCACTCCAGTACTAGCTTCGTCCATCTGTTGTCTTTTCTTCTTGCAACGTGGCCAGCCCACTGCCATTTCAAGGAACCTACTCTCTCTAAGATGTCGTTAACCTTCGTCACAGACCAGATGTCATCTGCCCTTTTCCTGTCCTTTCTTGTATAGCCCAGTATTGATCTCTCCATGGCTCTCTGTGCTGTCCTAAGTTTCCCTTTTGTGAATGAGTTCAGTGTCCATGTCTCGCAGCCATACGTCATCACAGGAAGAATGCATTGATCAGATACTGCTTTCTTCAGATTTACTGGCATTTCTGATCTGAATACTTTTGAATTCTTCCCAAATGCTTGCCAGCCAAGCTTGATGCGTCGATAGATTTCTGGTCTTATGTCTCCCTTCATATTTATAATCTGGCCAAGGTAGATGTGGTGTCACCGCCAGACACCACACTTGCTGGGTGGTAGCCTTTAAATCGGCCGCGGTCCATTAGTATACCGGACCCGCGTGTCGCCACTGTCAATGATCGCAGACCGAGCGCCACCACACGGCAGGTCTCGAGAGACGGAACAGCACTCGCCCCAGTTGTACGGACGACGTAGCTAGCGATGCACACTGACGAAGCCTCGCTCAATTGCAGAGCAGATAGTTAGAATATCCTTCAGCTAAGTCAATGGCTACGACCTAGCAAGGCGCCATTAGCATTACATTGCATGTATCTACAGACTCTCACTTGTATCGTCAAGAGCGATGTACAACAAGGATGGATTAAAGTTAAGTATTCGCAGCTACGTACTTTTCTTTATAGCATTCATTACGTATCCTGTTTCAGACCTCACGCCATCCTGCGTGAGCTTATAGCGTGCATTTCGGTCTCCTCAAACCACACTGTGTCGGCACTTCTGTCGACACATCAGTAGACATATTCACTGACCTCTTCTAGTAGACTGTCCTTGACTTTCACATCTCCAGCTGGGACCCATTCGTTGGAAATTACTTTTGTTTTGGAAAAGTTCATATTCAAGCCAACCAGCTGACATTCCGATGCAAGATCTGTAACTAAGTTTTGGAGCTCTGCGAAGTCTTTGGCCAGTAAGGCAATATCATCAGCAAATCTCAAGTTGGTAAGCCTTCTTCCATTAATTCTAATTCCCTTACCTTCCCAGCTCAACTTTGACATAGCCATTTCCAATACAGCAGAGAACAGTTTTGGGGAGATGGGATCCCCTTAAAAATACTCTCCATTAAAATAAATACATTTGCCAACCGGTGCTTCCATTGTTCGAAACATATTTCGTAGTCATCTTTAGAAATGGCTGACAGCTCGTCCTTAGTTTTTTTTCTAGACTCCTCCAATATCGTCAAATCGGTGTCCTTTTATGCCCGCTTTTCATGTGTGGAAATAAGAGAAAGTCGCACAGAGCCAGTTCAGGCCAGTAAAGTGAGTGAGGCAGCAATTTTTAGCCAAAAACTAACAGAGACGGCTGTGTGTACAGGAGCGTTGTCGCGATGGAAGATCCAGTCTCCCCTCTGCCACAAATCAGCCAGCCGGGTGGTCGTGCGGTTCTAGGCGCTGCACAGTCTGGAACCGCGTGACCGCTACAGTCGCAGGTTCGAATCCTGCCTCGGGCATGGATGTGTGTGACGTCCTTAGGTTAGTTAGGTTTAACTAGTTCTAAGTTCTAGGGGACTGATGACCTCAGCAGTTGAGTCCCATAGTGCTCAGAGCCATTCTGCCACAAATCGGATCTTTTTTTAAGAACACTGTTGCACAATCTTCATAAAACTTCCAGATAAAATGTTTGATTGACAGTCTGACGTGGGGGAGCAATCTCTGAATGAACCACGCTATGGGCCTCAAAGAAGCAAATCAGTACTGTTTTGACGTTTGATCTGACTTGACGACATTTTTTTAGAACGGGTGACGATGACGTTTTCCTTTGTCTATTCTGTTGCTCTGCTTTTGGGTCGTAAGCATACCACTGTTGTTTCAAAGCACGACATGTTTCAACTAGACCTTCCTTTTGACTGCCGGCCGCTGTGGCCGAGCGGTTCTAGGAGCTTCAGTTCGGAACCGCGCTTCTGCTACGATCGAAGGTCCGAATCCTGCCTCGGGCATTGATGTGTGTGATGTTCTTAGGTTAGTTAGGCTTAAGTAGTTCTAAGTCTTGGGGACTGATGACATCAGATTTAAGTCCCATAGTGCTTAGAGCCATTTGAACCATTTCCTTTTCACTGTCAGTCTCAACCCGAGGAACTAACTTGGCAGCGGCACTTTTCATTCCCAAATCTTGCGTTAAAGTTCCCTGAACTGAGCCCCAAGCTAACCCACTAATCTCTGACAGTTGATCAATTGTCTGTCGACGGTCTATGAGCACAAGCTCTCAAATTTTTTCGTAATTTCTTCGATTCGAGCAGCTGATGGACGTCCAGAACGAGTTTTGTCATCAGTCGTCATGTCGCCGCTTTTAAATCGAGCAAACCACTCGTACACTTGAGTTCCTCCCATAGCCTCATCCTGGTAAGCTACTTCCAACACTAAAACAGTTTCAGCAGCATTTTTACCGAGTAAAAACAAAATTTCAGAGCTCCACGTTCTTCACTTAAACTTGCAGCCACAGAAAACGAAACAAGAACAAAACAACGCTAGCAAAAACAATCGAAGCCAGGTCGTCAGCACAGGCGGCACTGAGCTGGCCATGAGTTGGGCTATACACGCCTAGCGGCAGAAATTCGTACTACACAAGCTCCAGCCACGGCAACGTTTCTCCTTTCTTCGGGGAAAGAGAGCAATTGTATTTTTTAATTGCCAAATAATGCATCGGACGCAGAGCGAGCGGCGTCAATAATCAAATTTTATGCGATCAGCCGCGCCGGAAACGAGCGCAGTGAAGTCTCTCGAACATTTTTCCAATCAAGGCGCTTCCAGAACAGGAAGAGAATGAGAGAAAATGACAGTAAAATTGCCTTCAATTTTCTACTTGTACACTATGTGATCAAAAGTATCCAGACACCTGGCTGAAAATGACTTACAAGTTCGCCGCGCCCTCCATCGGTAATGCTGGAATTCAGTATGGTGTTGGCCCACCCTTAGCCTTGATGACAGATTCCCATCTCGCACGCATACTTTCAATCAGGTGCTGGAAGGGTTCTTCGGAAATGGTAGCCCATTCTTCAAGGAGTGCAGCACTGAGGAGAGGTATCGATGTCGGTCAGTGAGTCCAGGCACGAAGTCGGCGTTCCAAAACATCCCAAAGGTGTTCTGTAGGATTCAGGTCCGGACTCTGCGCAAGCCAGTCCGTTACAGGGATGGTATTGTGTAATCAGTTTATGAACAGGGGCTCCATTGTGCTAAAAGATGCACTCGTCACCCCCGAATTGCTCTTCAACAGTGGGAAGCAAGAAGGTGTTTAAAACATCAATGTAGGCCTGTGTTGTGATAGTGCCACGCAAAACAGCAACGGGTGCAAGACCCATCCATGAAAAACACGACCACACCTCACCTCTCGCCTACCTGTCATGGTACTTGCAGTGGATCCTGATGCAGTTTGGAATTCCAGTGTGATGGTCTGAACAGACATCTGCCTATTACACATTACGACCCTCTTCAACTATCGGCGATCTCTGTCAGTCAACAGACGAGGTCGGCCTGTACGCTTTTGTGCTGTACGTGTCCCTTCGCGTTTCCACTTCGCTATCACATCGGAAACAATGGACCTAGGGATTTTTAGGAGTGTGCAAATCTCGCGTACTGACGTATGACACAAGTGATACCCTATCACCTGACCACGTTCAAAGTCCGTGAGATCCGCGGAGCGCCCCATACTGCACTCTCAAGATGTCTAATGACTACTGAGGTCGCTTATTTGGAGTACCTGGCAGTAGGTGGCAGCACAATGCGGCCAATACGAAAAACCTATGTATTTTGGGGTGTCCGTAAACTTTCGATCACTTACTGTATATAAACACGATCGGCGTCTGGCTCGCTCTTTCTCGATCTCTCTCTCTCTCTCTCTCTCTCTCTCTCTCTCTCTCTCTTGAGGCTTGCTCCCTATTGACGTCTCCGCTCTTGTCAATCGCTCTCTCTTAATGGTCGCTCTCTCGAATGATTTTTTGTAACGGTCAGTTGTACTTGAAAAATTGAAAGATATTTTCAAGGTGTGTAAAGTATTCATCTATGTAAAAGTGTCGTCAGTATATGAATAATTGTTACTGTTTACCAATGCTTCATTTCAACAACATTAACCTTGCCTGCCTACTTTAGTATGTTTCAGCTAGGAGAACTGCAAGACATCTGACATATCACTTGGTGGCCGCTGTTGAACATCACTCATGTTCGAGTTTGTAGCAGTCACTCGTGCTTCGCTGAGATCTGTTAAGCCGATCTGTAAACGCAGTTTGCAGGCAGCACTTCGGTGCATAACGCGTAATATTAATGATCGTTATACGGCCAACAAACGATGCGCGCAGTAAGTCCCCTCCATGATATCAAAGCAGGTTAGACAAAATCTTGTGGTTATGATAACATATCTACAAAGTTAATAAAAGAGTGTTCATGTGAGCTTAGTCATATCTTAAGCTATTTGTGTAATCAACCACTTGTCACAGGAACATTCCCGGACTGGCTTAAATATGCTGAAGTTATACCTCTCCACAAGAATGGGGACAAAGAAATGCCGTCAAATTACCGACCGATCTCACTTTTGCCATCTTTTTCAAAAATCTTTGAACAGGTTATGTTCAAGCGTCTACTTAAGTACCTTAGTGAAAATAACATACTGTCAAAGTCACAGTTTGGGTTTCTTAAGGGTTCTGATATTGAGAAAGCTATTTACACTAACAGCGAAAATGTCCTTAATTCATTGGACAACAAATTAGAGGCAACTGGCACATTCTGTGACCTGTCAAAGGCGTCTGACCGTGTGAATCACAGCATTCTTTTAAGTAAATTTAAATATTATGGCGTCACTGGAAGTGCTGCAAAGTGGTTTCAGTCATAACTTACTAATAGAAAACAAAGGGTGTCATTACATAACACTTCAGCAGTAGGCAATCAGACACCATCTGGCTGGGAAGAAATTACATGTGGTGTTCCCCAAGGTTCCACACTAGCTCCACTACTGTTTCTTGTGTGTGTTAACGACCTGTCATCTGTTACATTACCAGATGCCAACCTTGTCTTATTTGCAGATGATACAAACATTGCAATAAATAGTAAATCAAATATAAATTTAGAAAGCGTAGCTAATCAAATTTTTACTGACATTAATAAGTGGTTCATAGCCAATTCACTGTCGTTAAACTTGGAAAAGACCCACTATATGCAGTTCAGAACTTCCAAGAGATTTCCTTCTGATGTGTGTATAAAATATGACGACATGGAAATAGGAGAAGTTGAGAGTGTAAAGTTATTGGGATTACAACTTGATAATAAATTCAGTTGGGAGCAACATACTAACGAACTGATAAAGTGCCTAAACAAGTCTGTGTCTGCAATTCGAATGATGTCAGATATAGGAGATATAAATATAAAAAACCTGGCATATTTTTGTTATTTTCACTCCATTATGTCATATGGAATCATATTTCGGGGTAACGCCACAAACAGAGAAAAAATGTTTAGAGTACAGAAGCGTATAATAAGAATAATGTGTAGTGTAAATCCAAGAACATCATGTCGAGAGCTATTCAAGGAATTGGGCATATTAACCACAGCTTCTCAGTATATTTATTCCTTAATGAAGTTTGTTGTAAATAATACATCTCTTTTTCCAACTAACTGCTTAGTACATAGTATCAATACTAGGAATAACAACAATATACATAAAGATTTAAAATCACTTACTCTTGTCCAGAAAGGAGTCCAGTACTCAGCAACGCATATTTTCAATAACTTACCAGCAACCATTAAGAGTTTAGTTTCAGACAAGGCACAATTTAAACATAATTTAAAAGAATTTTTGGTGGCCCACTCCTTCTATTCCATCCATGAGTTTCTCAACAAGTGCAGTGGCCCATTTTAATGAGAATTTATTATACTTTAATTTTTGACACTACTTGGTTGTAACAGCCAAGTAACTACCTACTGTGTGAATGATGGATGTATGGAAAGCAGATGTAAGTCTTAAGTCTGTAAATAGTGGAAGTTTAATTTTAAATCTTGTACATAAGCTGTGTGTCCTTAACTGAGGATTACTGAAATGAATAATTTACTTTAATTTTTGACAATACTTGGTTGTAATATCCAAGAAACTAGCAAATGTCTGAATGATGAATTTAATGAAAGCAGATATAAGTATTAAACCTGTAAATATTAGAAGTTTAAATTTAATTAATGTAGATAATTTAACTGTTTATTGACTGAGGATCATTGAAGTTAATGAAACTCAAGTTTATCTAATTACATTTCTGTAATATCTTTATCTGACATGTTCCACACCCAGGAGGATTCCCTACTTTATGCGTCTATGGCATGAATAATTAATCTGATCTAATCTAATATAATCTTGAATTATTAATTTTCCCTCTCTTAGTGGTAAATTTATGCTTCTTTTAATTACTGGCACTGACCTCGTTACTTCAACATTGCATAAGTACAGATGTTTACGCTGACTGTGGTATTTGGAATGATAGAGTTTGATTTACTCTTTCAGTGACCAGTGTAATGTAACCTTTAAAGGTCTTTCTGAAATGTTTCTCTGTTCTTTCGGAAGCACTTAATGTGTTTAAAACGGACAAGTAATACCTTTAATGAATGAATCTCACACCTGTTTTGGCGCGTGACCTACATCACGTCGAGTCGTAATTATTCCTTGGGCCCTGAACTCCATTCGCGCGGTTGAGTGCGAACAATCAGAGTCATGCTCTTGACATTTACCGGAGAAGTAAACATTATAAATTACGCTCTTTAGGAACATATGCAGTTGTGGGTTCTCCTTGTAGTTAAGGGAACCGCTATAAAGTTACAAAGCGTTGTCGGCGCTACAAAAGGCCACACGTGGAGGCCGTCCAGGCGCTAAAGGATTTGCGAGGAGTGTGAGCGAAATCTGGCAATTAATGGTGCGGCTGCCTCATTAACATCAGCTTAACGTCTCGCGAGGTGACTTACGGCGTTTAAATTGCCATTTAAGCCGGTAAAATGCAAACGCGTTTGAACGGCGTTCCCTTCTGGTTTTAATTATTGGCCGGAAAAAGTTGCATATGCCTCCGAAGCCACTTGTGTTAATTTGCTGAACCAACGTGTGTTTAACAAAGACTTTTTTCCTACTTTCAGTTTCTAAGATTGTTTTCTGTCGGTCGGAATTTGTAATCTCATTAAACTATAGACTGTTTTGCTGACTTTTACAGACAATTTTGAATTACCTAACAATCTTGGTTACTAAGTTAAAAAAATAAAGAATGTCCGAGACCGAATAGACAAAATCACCAAATTGCGAGAAATATAAGAGCACAGAGTACAACAAAAAGTCTAAAAATTTGCAAGAGACTAGGAAAACAGCGGTTTACACGTGTAACACACATTTCATTTGGAAATGAATAATCAACGCCATTGCTAATACATAAATCAGATCCTGTATTGCATGTCTATTTGTATATTTCTACCCCATAGATTACCTCTACCCTAGAATCAGATAAGCTCTCAGGTGATTTCGGTGGGATTGTTGGTAGTTACGCACTAACTAGACTTTTTCGATGAGGATTCAAAATTATTTACGAATTATAACCAACATCTGTTGCTTTTTAAGCATTTTTTTCTCAACAGACGTAGTTTTCTTAATTTATTGTTGAAATTCAATTTTTGTGTTCTTTTCGTTTTTCAGTAGATGACTGAAGAGCTTTTCATGTTTTTGTTCGATCTGTATGAAAGGTACTAGAAAAATACTACGTTGATTACAAATGTAGAAATACTCTACGCGATAGTTCGTTTTGTGCTGTTCTATGACTTGTATAAGAAGTGGCATCGCCTGTGAGGATTTATTCCTTGTTCAGCTGTACTGAGGATCATCTTGCCAATAGATATTTTATACTAAATTTTGTTTTGTGTGTTTTGAGTTAAATCTTTTAAACATATCATGAACATTTTTGAGACATTCAGAGGAACTCCATTTCCTTTTCCGAACAAAAAGTTTTGTGAATTTCATTTCGTATTTCAGAGTTTTGAACCGAATACACACTTTGCATCACGCTTAAATCTTTAGCTTTTTGGAGTAATGTTTCTCTTCACGAGATGTTTTGGTACCACCTTGCACCATCACTTTGAATAAATAGTCTGTAACGGTGATCAGTAAAATGAGCTGTAATTTCAATAAATATTGTGATGACACGGAAATAACATTATGCTTTCATGCTTGAACGTATTACCTATCAACCATTTAAAACGCTAATTGTGTACATCTTTCAGCAGTGACGTATGTTTCCCTGTCCCATTTTAAGTATTTGTTCAGTACTTTTCTTTGCTTTTTGTTTGCGCGCGCGTGCGCTCGTGTGTGTGTGTGTGTGTAAACACATTTACCCGAAACAAAACGTGTTGGATGAAGAGTTGAATTTACACGCGGACCGCTATTTCGGATCCACAAACGTGAAAGTAAAAACTTTATACAAGTTGCACAGAGTAAAAATTTCGAATTGTTTGCCTTTGTAAGTAAATGGCTTGCACTCCTGGACGGCATCCAGCCTACGAGACGGGTGGTTCTTATGGTGCCTCACATGCAACTAAGCTACACGTCTTGCGAGAGGTTTAGGTGTTCATTTTCAATTTAGTCTTTCATTCTCTATTCGTATATTTCATGATGTTCTCTGCACCTTAAACTATTTCTTCAATGCACTAAGAATGTATTCTGATGGTGGCCAAGAGCTTCGAAATACCACATTTTCCTTACACCTTTAATCAGAGCCGGACGGAGTGACCGAGCGGTTCTACGCGCTACAGTCAGGAACCGCGCAACCGCTACGGTCGCAGGTTCGAATCCTGCCTCAGGCATGGATGTGTGTGATGTCCTTAGGTTAGTTAGGTTTAAGTAGTTCTAAGTTCTAGGGGACTGATGACCTCATAAATTAAGTCCCATAGTGCTCAGAGCCATTTGAACCATTTTTCTTTAATCGCAGGTTTTACAGGACTTCAGTAAATTTACTTTCGAAAAATTTTACTGTGTGTAGACGTTGTAACTTTCAAATCAACTGGAAGTTATTTTTCAAGTACTAGTATTTTTGAGCCACTCCATTATATTTAGTGCGACTATCGCATTTGTCTTACTTTTCCTACATTAATGATAGAGAAAGTACCGAGATTTTACTTATCGGTGAGTCTTAATATTTTATGTGTATCTTCACAATACATGCAGCACAATACATGAAGATCCCTTCCGCTGTCGGGTCTTCGGTTTCTGCGCACGAGAGTTAATGAGAACTGAATGGTTCGTTTACTGTTAGGCTATAGCAGAAAGGGAAAATTTACCCTGCCATTAAAAGTGCGAATACGGAAACAAATGACAAATATCTACGGTATTGTTCACTATCCTCTGTGACAACTGCAACGATGTGAAGATTCTGCATTTACGTTTACATATACACTTCGAAAAAAACTGCAGTTTCTTATGCTTGCAAACAACAGCACAATAACAATTTGGTACAGCCCAGTTGTCTTTCAAATTGACGCCATTTCGGCGACTTACGTGTCCCTATTGTACCCCATATGGTCTTGACAAGACCCGCAAACGCTAGAGCAGCTCTGTATGAACGTCGTGGCAAATCGTGGTGAGCACCTGCTATCTCCTAGAATTCTTCCAAAAAGTATACGTATTCCGTCCATCTTCTCTGTTAAGTGTTTCAACTGTTGGTTTCATTTCTTCCTTTCTACAGAATAATCACTCTGCAGTACAATATATTCTGTTCTATTACTCGGCTTTTCTTAATGATATATATTTCACAAATTATCGTATCTTCGTGGTCAATTGACAGTTGCGTATAGCACCGCACGGCACTTCCGTTCAAGGAAATCAACCATCTACAATAATGTTATTAGGTTGTTGTATTCACAGGCCTGAAAAATTCATTCTGGAAGTCTGTATGACTTTACACACCATAAATACTTGCGAAGCTGCCTTTCGACGCAGTAACGTGCTAAACAAATTGTGAATTCCAATGAATGAGGTTTGGAATATGTTCCTGAAATAAGGTAATGCGATAGCTTCTGCGCAAATGAAGGTTTCTTAGGTTCCGCAGTGGTAACTACTTGACGAGCACTACAAGCGAGCCTCCCGTGATCGATCGATACAATGGCTGTGAATTGAGAACGTCAGGGATAAATGGCGTTTGGCATGGACGAAAATTGTTGAACATTCCTTATAGCCGGCCGGAGTGACCGAACAATTCTAGGCGCTACAGTCGGGAACCGCGCGACAGCTACGGTCGCAGGTTCGAATCCTGCCTCGGGCATGGATGTGTGTGATGTCCTCAGGTTAGTTAGGTTTAAGTAGTTCTAAGTTCTAGGGGACTGATGACCTCAGTAGTCAAGTCCCATAGTGCTCAGAGCCATTTCAACCAATTCCTTACAATACTTAATGTAAGAATTCACCTACGTACTACCGGTATATGATCTTAATGCTAATGCACTGACAGACAGATGCTATAGAAGAATAGTTTATGACCAGATCAACACTTAAAACGTTAGCCTGTGGGTAGCCCAGCAAGATGAAGTGTCACATCACAGACATTATTAATGCACCTCAGAGATCAGCTGATGAATACTCTAACTGCTGGTGACTACGGCGGAATAACTGAAGGTGTGGCGTGCCGAACCGACTACTGTACGGGGTCCGTATTCTGAAGAAGGAAGGTTAAAATCACCGTCCAACAGTTCTAAGTTGTGTTTTTCATGATTTCCCTAAACGGCTTCATGTGATTTTCAGAAGTCTCCCTCAACAGCTTCATCTGATTTTCAGAAGTCACCCTCAACAATGCTGTGTCCTATTCCTCGTCCGTTATTATCATATACGATTAGTACATCATTTCTAATTTTATTTTACTTGTTTATTTAATTTTCTTCCATGACTGTAGAAGATGTAATTAGCCGTAAAACAGGCAGAAGTTACTGAATAAAAATATCGGTCTTTTTTCTTTTCTTTTTTTCTTTTTAGTCTTGTGACTGGTTTGATGCAGCCCACCCCAAGTTCCTCTCCAGTGCCAGCCGTTTCATCTCAGAGTAGTACTTACAACCTCTGTCCTCAATTATTTGCTGTATGTATTCCAGTCTCCGTCTTCCCTACAGTTTTTACCCTCTACAGCTCCTTCTGGTACCTTCGAAGTTATTCTCTGATGCCTTAGAAATTCTCTTATCGCCGCGCGGGATTAGCCGAGCGGTCTCAGGCGCTGTAAGTCATGGACTGTGCGGTTGGTCCCGGCGGAGGTTCGAGTCCTCCCTCGGGCATGGATGTGTGTGTGTGTGTGTCATTGGGATAATTTAGGTTAAGTAGTGTGTAAGCTTAGGGACTGCTGACCTTAGCAGTTAAGTCCCATAAGATTTCACACAAACAATTCTCTTATTGTCTAGTCCCTTCTACTTGTCAATGTTTTCCGTATATTCCTTTCCTCAACGATTCTGCGGAGAACCTCCTCACTCCTTACCTTATCAGCCAGCCTAATTTTCAACATTCCTCTCCAGCACCATACCTCAAATGCTTGTATTCTGTTCTGGTTTGCTTACAGTCCATATTTCACTACCACACAATGCTGTGCTCCAATCGCGCATTCTCACAAGTTTATTCTCCGAATTAAGGCCTATGTTTAATACTAGTAGACTTCTCTTGTCCAGGAATGCCCTTTTTGGCAGTGTAAATCTTCTTTTCATGTCCTCTTTGCTCTGTCCATCATGCGTTATTTTCCTGTTAAGTTTCTCGCTGTTCTCATTTCTGCCACTTTTCATTACTTTCGTCTATCCTCGAGTTACTCTCAGTTCATATTCAGCATTCAGTAGTCTGCTCATTACATTTATTACATGCTGTAATTGTGGTGGCCGTGCGGTTCTAGGCGCTGCAGTCCGGAACTGCGGGCATGGATGTGTGTGATGTCCTTAGGTTAGTTAGGTTTAAGTAGTTCTAAGTTCTAGGGAACTGCTGACCTAAGATGTCAAGTCCCATAGTGCTCAGAGCCATTTGAACCATGCTGTAATTCCCCTTCGTTTTCACTGAGGATAGCAATGTCATCAGCGAGTGTTCTCATTGATATCCTTTTCATCTTGAATTTTAAGCCCACTTTTCAGATTGAACAGTAGGGATGAAAGACTCCATCCCTGTCTTACACACTTTTTAATCCCAGCACTTCGCTCTTGCTCTTCTTTTTGTTCCCTCTTGGCTCTTGTACGTAATGTCTTTCCCTATAGCTTACTCCTATTTGTTTCACAATTTCGAGCATCTTGCTCTATTTGACATTGTCGAACGCGTTTTCCACGTCGACAAATCCTATGAATGTGTGTTGACTTTCCTTCAGTTTTACTTCCATTACCAACAGCAACGTCATAACTGCCTCTGTGTGTTATTACATTGCCAAAAGCCAGACTAATCATCATCAAACAAATCCTCACTTTTCTTTTCCATTCTTCTATACGTTATTCTTGTCATCAATTTGGATACATGAGGTGTTACGCTGATTTTGCAACAACTCTCGCACTTGTCGGCTTTTCCAAAATTCAGAATTGTGTGGATGATTTTTCCCCGAAATGTGATAGGATATCGTCAGTATCATAAAATTTATACACCAACGTGAACAGTCGTTCTTTTCCCACTTCCCCCAGTGATTTTAGAAATCGCTGAATACAAATATTAAAAAACAGCAATTATAATAACAGCAGTAAACATATACAAGAACAGTGTTAGCTCATTTTACAAACCGAAAAAGTCAGCAAGCAAAGGGAAGGTCTCGATTATGAACTATCTTTCAGTAATCTACATCTCCGTCTACATGGGTAGTTTATAAATCACACTTAAGTGCCTGGCAGAAGGTTTATCGAACCACCTTCAAAATAATCCTCTATTATTCCAATCTCGAACAGCGCGTGGAAAAAACGAAAACCTATATCTTTCCGTACGAGCTCTGATTTTCCTTATTTTATTGTGATGATCGTTTCTCCCTATGTAGCTTGACATCAACAAAATAATTCCGCATTCAGAGGAGCAAGTTGGTGATTGAAATTTCATGAGATGATTCTGCCGCAAGACACACGCCTTTGTTTTAATGATGTCCACGCCAAAATCCTGTATCACTTCAGTGACATTCTCTCCCAAATTTCTCGATAATACAAAATGTGCTGCTCTTCTTTGAACTTGCTCTATGTACTTCATTAATCCTACACTGAAGCGCCAAAGAAACTTGTATAGGAGTGCGTATTCAACTACAGAGATATGTAAACAGGCGGAATACGACTCTGCGGCTGGTAACGCCCATATAAGACAAGTGTCCGGCGTAATTTTCAGATCGGTTACTGCGGCTACAATGGCAGGTTATCAACATTTAACAGAATTTGAACGTGGTGTTATAGTTGGCACCGCGCGATGGGACACAGCATTTCCAAGGTAGCGATGAAGTGGCGATTTTCCGATACGTGCATTTCACGAGTGTACCGTGAATATCAGGAATTCGGTAAAAGATAAAATCTCCGACATCGCTGCGGCCGGAAAAATATCGTGCGATAACAGGACCAATGACGACTGTAGAGAAACATTCAGCGTGATAGAAGTGCAATCCTTCCGCAAATTGCTGCAGATTTCAGTTCCAGGCCATCAACGAGTGTGAGCGTACGAACCATTCAACGAAACATCATCGATGTGGGCTTTCGGAGCCGAAGGCTGACTTGTGTACCCTTGATGACTGCAAGACACAAAGCTTCGCGTTCGCCTGGGCCCGTCAACACCGACATTGGACTGTTGATGACTGGAAACATGTTGCCTCGTCGGACGAGTCTCGTTTCAAATTGTATCGAGCGGATGGACGTGACCGGGTATGGACACAATCTTATGAATCCATGGACCCTGCATGTCAACAGGGGACCGTCCAACCTGGTGCAGGCTCTTTAATGGTGTGAGGCGTGTGTAGTTGGACTGATATGAGACCCCTGATGCGTCTTTATACGACTCTGACAGGTCACACGCGCGTAAGCATCACGTCTAATCACCTGTATCCATTCATGTCCGTCGCGCATTGCGACGGACTTGGGCACTTCCAGCAGGACAATGAGACACCCCACACGTCCAGAATTGCTACAGAGAGACCCCAGGAACACACTTCTGAGTTTAAACACTTCCGCTGGCCACCAAACTCCTCAGACATGAACATTAGTGAGCATATCTGGGATGCCTTGTGACGTGCCGTTCAGAAGAGATCTCCACCCCCTCGTACTCTTGCGGATTTATGGACAGTCCTGCAGGATTCATGCTGCCAGTTCCCTCCAGCACTACTCCAGAAATTAGTCGAGTCCATGCCATGTCGTGTCGTGTTGCGGCAGTTCTGCGTGCTCGACGGCGCCCTATACGGTATTAGGCAGGTGTACCATTTTCTCTGGTTCTTCAGTATAAGGCCTTCTGTAAGTGGTGGAAACTACTTGGTTTGCTAAGTTTTATATCAGCCCTTTCACGACCTCGCGCAAAAACGATTAAACATCGCTCGGTCAACTGGGGAGGCGTTTGTGAAACAAAACAGCCAATCTGTTAACCAAATATGATAAGAGAACTAAGCAACTAATCTACTGCACACTGCCCTTCAAAAACGTTTTGAAAACGTAAGTAACAATGATATTGTACTATAGTTATTAAGATTATCTTTTTATTGCTTGTACATCCATTATATTAGTCTTCATTGCGATCTTCTGCAGGTATTCTCTGACAAACTCCTGCACCTAGTTTATGTAAGAAGATTTAGCACATGTGACATACACTAAAAGTTTTGTGCGCCTCAGGAGTGTCATTATCGCATTTTTTCTTCCATTGCCATGAACCGATTTCTGTTATGTCCTTGGCACTCCCTTCACTATGATTTCATTCTAATATTTGTACGTCCTGCTTACTTAGCTCTTACGCTTTGCCTTTCGAATAACACTACTTGCGTTCTAATAGAATTTTTTTGTGACAGCTTATTGATGACGGATTTCGATTTCGCTGTAAAGATTTGTACAATTCTTCCTCGTTTTAAATAACTCTGTAACGACGTATCGGCCGCGTTTTCTCTTTGTCACTATTGGAAGTGCGTTTTATGTATCTTGGTAGAAAGCTGTATCATAAAGTATAACGAATGTATGTATGAATGCCTTCTATATATCAACCCTGATAAGTTATCTACCCCTCCAACCAGTGACTGTTCACCAAAACTTGAACTAACTAGCAGTTACTAAGCGCCTAAGTTTCTTCCACAACTGCGTACTTGTCATGCCCTTCTTAACACTATTTATTATAACATTAATATCAGTGCTCCATGGTCTTACGGCATTCATGTCGACAAGGTGCTAAATTCTAGCGTTCAGTTATCCTTTACAGTCAATGCATCATTAGACTCCACATATGTATCAGAAAAACTATTTCTGGATTCAAGTTAAAGGAAAAAATTAAGTAAGCTATTCATTGTTAGAAAAACAAAGAGAAATTTACTTACCTGAAAACACAGAGAAGAAACGCTAAGTCCTCATCTCAGCTCTAGCTTATTCCATGGGTGCTAGAAATAGCACTCTACGAAGCATACAAATATAGAGATTGTAAGAACTGGAACACAACAAATACTGTTAACATAATAGAAGATCTGAAATTGATATTTGCAAGAAAACAGAGTGAGGAAGTAATAGTGAGAGCAATATTAAAATGATAGAAGCCTTCTCAGACAAGAAAGTGAGGAACATACTGTAGACATAGTCATAAAATCGTTTTTGTTGAGGTCATGGTGTCCCTAGTTGCTGAACTGTTTGTTTAGATAATATTTATGGAATATTTCGTCGGTTCTTGGAGTAACATAGACGTTTTAATAGCTTGAATAGAAAGTGTTAATGATCCGCAATAATATTTATTAGTTCGTTGTGAACCGGCTTTCGCCTTCTTGGGCCATCGTCATATAACGCTAAAAAGATAGTCCACATAAGTTTAGCAAGAATTCATAGCTGTACAAAGAATGCTGTAGAAAGGTATGTGACATTTCATGACTATACCGATACAAAACTCAAGCATGGTGCAATATTTAAAGAGGCACTGAAACAATACATCTTATAGTACAGTATATTCAAATATTAAAACTATGTGACTGTATAAAAGAGAAATGTTCTACAAATGAGTAATGGCACAGGCTACTGTGTCATATGGACTGGGGAATTTGACGAACAGACCGAATAAATGGAGGGGAAGAAAGGCGTCTAAGGAATGTGGGTATTATAACACAGTTATAACAAACTTACTGGCTAATGGCGAGAGGAATAATAACTGGCTGCAACTTTAATAAGGGTGAGTAATGGAACTCTGTTTGATCATTAACACCAGGTCAGGATTCTCTGATAACTATTTATTAAGGGCTAGAATTCCAAGTAATGTTAGTTTTGTCCCTTTAGTTCCTTTGTGGAGAACGTTATGTGAAATGTGATGTTCTTCATTGTACCAGTTATTAGGGTTTCTTCACGTTCCATTAACGTCTGGAGAACGGGAAGAATGATTGTTTGGATAACTCTGTGCGTTCAGTAATTATTCTAATCTTATCCTCACGATCCGTTTTAGAGCGACACATAAGGGTTTGTATTATATTCAGAGAGTCATCATTTAAAGCCAGTTTTTGAAGCTCTGTTAAGAGACCTTCTCGGGACAGTTTACGTCTATCTTCAAGGGTCTTCAGCGCCTTCAGAATCTCTGTGACACTCTCCCACGGATTAAACGAGCCTGTGCCCATTCGTACTGCCCTTCTCTGTATACGTTCAGTTTCCGTGTTAGTTCTATCTGGTACGTGTCCCACACGCTTGAGCAATACTCTAAAGACGGTCACAGGAGTGATATGTAAGCAATCTTCTTTGTAGACTTCTACAGTATTCTACCAATAAACCGAAGTCTACCACCTCCTTTACACACGCTGAACCTATGTGATCATTCTGTTTCATGTCCCTACAAAGTATTTCGTCCAGTCCGCCCCTGGCAGCTGAGTGGTCAGCGCGACGGAATGTCATACCCAGCGGCCCAGGTTCGATTCCTGGCTGGGTCGGAGATTTTCTCCTCTCGGGAACTGGGTGTTGTGTTGTCCTTATCATCATCATTTCATCCCCATCGACACGCAAGTTGCCGAAGTGGCGTCAACTCGAAAGACTTGCACCAGCCGAACGGTCTACCCGACGAGAAGCCCTAGTCACATGGCATTTCCATTCTACATCTACATCTACATGACTACTCTTCAATTCACATTTAAGTGCTTGGCAGAGGGTTCATCGGACCACAATCATACTATCTCTCTACCATTCCACTCCCGAACAGCGCGCGGGAAAAACGAACACCTAAACCTTTCTGTTCGAGCTCTAATTTCTCTTATTTTATTTTGATGATCATTCCTACCTATGTAGGTTGGGCTCAACAAAATATTTTCGCATTCGGAAGAGAAAGTTGGTGACTGAAATTTCGTAAATAGATCTCGCCGCGACGAAAAACGTCTTTGCTTTAATGACTTCAATCCCAACTCGCGTATCATATCTGCCACACTCTCTCCCCTATTACGTGATAATACAAAACGAGCTGCCCTTTTTTGCACCCTTTCGATGTCCTCCGACAGTCCCACCTGGTAAGGATCCCACACCGCGCAGCAATATTCTAACAGAAGACCAACGAGTGTAGTGTAAGCTGTCTCTTTAGTGGGCTTGTTGCATCTTCTAAGTGTCCTGCCAATGAAACGCAACCTTTGGCTCGCCTTCCCCACAATATTATCTATGTGGTCTTTCCAACTGAAGTTGTTTGTAATTTTAACACCCAGGTACTTAGTTGAATTGACAGCCTTAAGCATTGTACTATTTATCGAGTAATCGAATTCCAACGGATTTCTTTTGGAACTCATGTGGATCACCTCACACTTTTTGTTATTTAGCGTCAACTGCCACCTGCCACACCATACAGAAATCTTTTCTAAATCACTTTGCAACTGATACTGGTCTACGGATGACCTTACTAGACGGTAAATTACAGCATTATCTGCAAACAACCTAAGAGAACTGCTGAGATTGTCACCCAGGTCATTTATATAGATCAGGAACAGCAGAGGTCCCACGACGCTTCCCTGGGGAACACCTGATATCACTTCAGTTTTACCCGATGATTTGCCGTCTATTACTACGAACTGCGACATTACACCCAGGAATTTGTACGAGCTGACTGATTCCAAAATTGACTCATGATATTATAGCCATAGGATACCGCGATTCGCGAAGTACATAGTTTTAAATTTCTGAACATTTAAAGCAAGTGGTCAGTCTCTGAAACACTTTAAAATCTTATCAAGATCTGACTGAATATTTATGAAGCTACTTTCGGACAGTACTTCATTATAGATAACTGCATTATGTGTTAGTATGTGGGGCTACTATTAGTATTGTCTGCGAGGCCATTAATATACAACATGAACAGCAAGGGTCCCAGCAAACTTCCTTGGGCAGACCTGAAGTTACTTCTACATTTAACGCTGACTCGCCATCCATGGTAACGTACTGCGTCCGCCCTACCAAAAAGTTCTTAATCCATTTACATACTTCTCTTTATACACCATATGATGGTACCTTTGACAATGAGTGAAGGTGTGGTACTGAGTCAACTACCTTTCTGAAATCAAGAAATACTGCATCTACGTGGCTGTCTAGATCTAAACGTTTCAGTATGTCCTGTCAGAAAAGAGCGAGTTGGGTTCCACATGATCGAAGTTTTGGAATCCATGCCGGCTAACGTTGAGGCACTCTGTTCAAGATACCTCTTTATCAGAATGAGATTTTCACTCTGCAGCGGAGTGTGCGCTGATATGAAACTTCCTGGCAGATTAAAACTGTGTGCCCGACCGAGACTCGAACTCGGGACCTTTGCCTTTCGCGGGCAAGTGCTCTACCATCTGAGCTACCGAAGCACGACTCACGCCCGGTACTCACAGCTTTACTTCTGCCAGTATCTCGTCTCCTACCTTCCAAACTTTACAGAAGCTCTTCTGCGAACCTTGCAGAACTAGCACTCCTGAAAGAAAGGATATTGCGGAGACATGGCTTAGCCACAGCCTGAGGGATGTTTCCAGAATGAGATTTTCACTCTGCAGCGGAGTGTGCGCTGATATGAAACTTCCTGGCAGATTAAAACTGTGTGCCCGACCGAGACTCGAACTCGGGACCTTTGCCTTTCGCGGGCAAGTGCTCTACCATCTGAGCTACCGAAGCACGACTCACGCCCGGTACTCACAGCTTTACTTCTGCCAGTATCTCGTCTCCTACCTTCCAAACTTTACAGAAGCTCTTCTGCGAACCTTGCAGAACTAGCACTCCTGAAAGAAAGGATATTGCGGAGACATGGCTTAGCCACAGCCTGAGGGATGTTTCCAGAATGAGATTTTCACTCTGCAGCGGAGTGTGCGCTGATATGAAACTTCCTGGCAGATTAAAACTGTGTGCCCGACCGAGACTCGAACTCGGGACCTTTGCCTTTCGCGGGCAAGTGCTCTACCATCTGAGCTACCGAAGCACGACTCACGCCCGGTACTCACAGCTTTACTTCTGCCAGTATCTCGTCTCCTACCTTCCAAACTTTACAGAAGCTCTTCTGCGAACCTTGCAGAACTAGCACTCCTGAAAGAAAGGATATTGCGGAGACATGGCTTAGCCACAGCCTGAGGGATGTTTCCAGAATGAGATTTTCACTCTGCAGCGGAGTGTGCGCTGATATGAAACTTCCTGGCAGATTAAAACTGTGTGCCCGACCGAGACTCGAACTCGGGACCTTTGCCTTTCGCGGGCAAGTGCTCTACCATCTGAGCTACCGAAGCACGACTCACGCCCGGTACTCACAGCTTTACTTCTGCCAGTATCTCGTCTCCTACCTTCCAAACTTTACAGAAGCTCTTCTGCGAACCTTGCAGAACTAGCACTCCTGAAAGAAAGGATATTGCGGAGACATGGCTTAGCCACAGCCTGAGGGATGTTTCCAGAATGAGATTTTCACTCTGCAGCGGAGTGTGCGCTGATATGAAACTTCCTGGCAGATTAAAACTGTGTGCCCGACCGAGACTCGAACTCGGGACCTTTGCCTTTCGCGGGCAAGTGCTCTACCATCTGAGCTACCGAAGCACGACTCACGCCCGGTACTCACAGCTTTACTTCTGCCAGTATCTCGTCTCCTACAGAAGAGCTTCTGTAAAGTTTGGAAGGTAGGAGACGAGATACTGGCAGAAGTAAAGCTGTGAGTACCGGGCGTGAGTCGTGCTTCGGTAGCTCAGATGGTAGAGCACTTGCCCGCGAAAGGCAAAGGTCCCGAGTTCGAGTCTCGGTCGGGCACACAGTTTTAATCTGCCAGGAAGTTTACCTCTTTATGTTTGAGCTCAGAATACTTTCTAAGATTCTGCAGAAAATCGATGTCAAGGAAATTGAACGGTAGTTTTGTGGATCACTTGTACTACTCTTCTTGTAGATGGGTGTGACCTGTGCTTTTTTCCAAGAACTGGGCACGGTTTTTTGTTAGAGAGATCTACGATGGATTCTAGTTATGAGAGGGGCTAACTGAGCCGCAAATTCATTATAGAATCTGACAGGGTTTTCATCGAGCCCTGGAGCTTTTCTCAGGTTTAACGATTTCAGCTGTTTCTCAACACCTCAGACACTATTACGTATTTCATTCTTCCTTTTAGTTGTATGAGGGTTAAACTGGGGCAGATCTCCTGGGCTTTCCTTTGTGAAGGATCGTTGAAAACGGAGGTAAGCATTTCACCTGCAAGCCGCGTCGACGAACGAGCAGCATTGGAGAAGCCACGCCCAGAAACGTTTCAACTCTACATGAATGTTACTGTCGAATGTAAGCTAAGTGAGGCACTTGTATTTTGTCTGTGTCAAGTGATACGTTAATGTTCAGAAACAGCTGTGAGATCTCATGACATTCCTGTGGAAATCTATTGTACAAAGTTGATGAATTCTTCTTGTCTGTGTTGTAATAAAGTGGACTAATGTTTTATGTGTTATAGTATCCACTCTATCTTGCCCCACACGAAAGCAAAGAACTCAGCATTCTACCGACGACTGTATTTTCGCCCAGTTCTGGACTGCACATTTCTTCATAACGTAATGGATCTGATAGTGTTGTACAAAATAATCCTTGGACAAATGAGAGTACTGGTACTGACGCTATTACCATCAGACTCCAAACAGTGGTCCCCTGCTGTTATATGCACCCAGCAAGGTACTGAAATAGTTGTATCAGACCAGGTGCTACACCGCCCGTGATTTAGTCGGCATTTTGAAGAGTAGCTGCCATTCGAAGCTGTAAGAACTCAACCTCTGACATTTTATCATGCTCGACGTTCATCCGGTGCAGCCAATCAATAGTGCGAGGTTGAACTTTGGGAGGTTATGCAGGGGTTAAGACACTGGGCGTGCACATGATGATACTGGGTTCAAACACACTCAGCCACTGATAGGTTTTCCAGTGCTTCTCCAAATCAATTTAAACGAATGCCGGGCTGGTTCTCACGAAAAGAAAACAGTACATATCTTCCCAACGTTCCTTTACGCGACTTATAGCTTTGGTTCCTATGACATCGTCGGCGGCGTAACCCTAAACGATAAATGTCAAATTATCTCGCTTCTTCCGTGAGAATTCCCCTTTATAGTGTTTATGCGATATGTGCGAAAATTATCGAGGTATCACTTTAATAAGTCATGGCTGCAAAATAATGACACGAATTTTTTACAGAAGAGTGGAAAGACTGATAATAGCCGACCCCTGGGAAGATCAGTTTGGATTCCGGAGAAGTGTAGGAACACGGGAGGCGATGTTGACCTTGTAAGATACGTTAAGGAAAGGCAAACGTACGTTTATAGCACTTGTAGACTTAGACAGAGCTTTTGACACTGTTGACTGAAATACTCTCTCTGAAATTCTGAAGGTAGCAGGGGTAAAACACAGTAACCGAAAGGCTATTTACAGCTTGCACAGAAACCAGACGGCAGAGTCGAGGGGCATGATAGGAAAGCAGTGGTTGGGAAAGGAGTGAGGCAGGGTTGTAGCCTATCCCCGATGTTATTCAGGCTGTGCACTGAACAAGCAAAATAAATAAATAAATAATAAAAATAAAAATTGGGAGAGCAGCAAAAGACTTAGAAGACAGGGTCTTGAAAGGAAGATATAAGGTGAACATAATCAAAAGCAAACAAGGATAATGGAATTGAATCGAATCAAATCAGGCGATGGTAAGGGAATTGGATTAGGAATCGAGACACTTAAGGTAGGAGATGAGTTTTGCTAGTTGGGCAACAAAGTAACTGATGATGGTCGAAGTAGAGAGGGAATAACTGTAGAGTCACAATGTCAAGAATAGTGTTTCTGAAGAAGAAAAATTTGCTAACATCAAATATATAGATTTAAGTGTTAGGAAGTATTTTCTTAACGTATTTGTCCGGATTGTAGTCATGTATGGGAGTGAAACACAGACAATGAGTAGTTTAGACAAAAGAGAATAGAATTTTCGAAAAGTGATGATACAGAAAAATGTTGAGGATTAGGTGGGTAGGTCATGCAACTGATGAGGAGGTCCAGAACAGAACTGAGGAGACAAGAAAGTTGCGGCGCAACTTGACCAAGAGAAGGGATTAGTTGATAGAATATAATCCGAGACATCAATGGATCACCAGTTTAGTACCGGAGTGAAGTGTGGGGGGGTTAAAGTAGTTGAGGGAGACCAAGAAATTAATACACTAAGCAGATTCAGAAGGATGTTGGTTGCAGTAGTTATTCAAGGATAAAGAGGCTCTCAGAGGATAGAGTGGCGTGGAGAGCTGCGTCAAACCAGTCTTCTGACTGAAAACCACAACAAAAACAGCACTGTTTATTACATACTAAGCCTCCATTATAGATCATATTTGAAGTCGCCTTCTTGCGAATTGACGCGCGACCGTCTGTATTGCTACCTGCTAACCGGGGGGAGGAACAAGCTAACGTCAGCGTTGTATGAAGTTCTCCAAGGAAACTGATCTCTGCCGTGGGCCGGGGTAAGCCTGCAACATTCTTTAACAGTGCTGGCCCAATTTTGTTTGACTTGTCGCACCATAACCGCTTAGCCGCACCCCAGTATTTTTTTCTTATTTTTTTTTACTGTTTTGTGTTATATAGACTGTTTGAACTGTTGTGTGGGACTAGTCTGTTTATAAGATACATATAAATGATTGATGTTAACATTAATTTAACATATTAGTTTTTAGTCGTACTCATGCAGCTACACTAAACAACTAGTCTTTTTAACATGCTACCAGTTTTTAAATAAAAATTCGTCCATGGAATAGAAGGAGTTTTCCAGGAGGAATGATTCTGAATTAGATTCAAAATTTGTATTGCTACCTGCCCGACATTTTGTATTATTGGGGAAAAATCAAACATTATTGTTCAGCACGCTGAACTACTTCCTGAGCTGCTGACAGCTCTAATAATGGATAACAAAGGTCTCTCTTCCTTTAGTGTTGTAGCTATGGACATCGCTTCTCTCAAACAGTGATGGATCACTTATAACTAATTCACTGGCGAGTATGTGTCCCATCAAGTTGCAACTTAACGTTGTACTCCTCCTTCAAGAAGTACCTACATGGTGACCGCGGGTAAACAACAGATATTATTCTTACTCCCCGTTTTTGTGCACTCACTACTTTGTAAGTGATGAGTTACAACAGAAAACTATTGAATAAGACGTTATTGAGTTGAAATATGTCGAAAGGTTGATTCGTTTGTATCCACTAAAATTTATATGAAGAGCAAAAGTAGCAGAACAAAATGGCTTCTCTCAGTTAAAGTTTGTAACAACATGTAGACCTAAAAAAAATTGCAGCATTTTACCTCGTTTACTGAATAGTGTTCATTCGCTGCGTCAACTGGCGGTATGACTATTTGTTGCACAGAACTGAATACAGCGTGTTTTCTAAGAATCTTGAGAGAGTCCGTTTTCAGAGAACCACTTAATTCTTCCAAAGACAACATTACGAATATCTTCTGTTGCTTTCTCTCTAATAGTATTTATTTTAGTGTCAGTATCACCTGCAAGAAGTACCAATTCTGCTTCATGAGAATTAAGTACAAGGTCATGCGCATATACAAGAAATAGACATGGACCCAAAACGGAACCTTGTGGGACACTCTTCCCAATTTCTCTCCAGTTATTAAAATTTTCTCTCCTTGTAAGGTTGCTTGAACTATTCAGCACAACTTATTTGGATTCTGTGTGTTAAGTATGATTCAAAGTAATTGCTTGTAAAGCCATTAGTTCCAGAAAACTTAAATTTTTCTAAGAGAGTAACAGACATCGGGACAAATTATGTGTTAGAATAAGCGAATGGAAACTAAAAATATACCAACTAAACTTTAACGCCTATTCTCTCATGTAAGAGTCTTTTTCGCGCCTTAGGGCATGAATGGATCATTAATTAAAACGGTCTGGGGTGCATGTGACTTGAAAACCCCACATCATAGGCCGATGACACCATTTTGTACGACACACAGCGATGTCACACGGATTACACTGAGCAATAAAGAAACTTCCAATGTGCTATAAATTTTCCTTTCTGTCGCTTTGTAAGGAACCTTGAGATTCACACCGAAGAAAAAAAAAAAGTGTGAATTCGCAGAGGACAGCGATAAATGAACAGCCAGTTGCGACCACACTCGTGCACCGTGATCGCAGCCCTGCCACACCTGCGAGGCGCCGGTGTCCGCCGCTAATCCACACCCAGGGCTGGCGTTTACGGGTTCAGTAAATATCTCCCGTCCACACTTTTTATTACACTGTCCGCAAATGTGAAGGAATTTTTACTGTCTGCTCGTTTCAGAGCTCGTGTATTTCTGGACGCGCGTGTTTACCTCGCGGGCAGGCGCCGTCCCGCAAGGCGGGCCGTTTTACGGCTTCTGCTGCTGCTGCAGCGGCAGCTCCCGGTGGTCCACCACGGCCGTCTACCAAGACGTGTCTCGGCGTTCCCGCATTAAGCCTGTTACCAAACACGTTTCATGGCAGCTGTGTCCCGAGGAGTAGCCAGTTCGTGAATACAGTTAATGTCTATCTCAGAGAGATTGTCGTGGTATTATTGCACTAAAATTCCCTTCTAAATGGCAAATACACTCTCGCTGTTATACGTTTTAGAAACCATTCATTGAAGCACTGCCCATTACGGACCGTGAATGGCTGTACGCAACATCTAAGAACCTTTTCTTTTATTTAAATTTCACTGCCTGCATTCTTCTTTTCCATTTTCGAGCGTTCATAAAGCCAAATAACAAGATAAAAATACACTGATGAGCCAAAACATGTTGACCACCTGTTTAATAACTCGTTTGGCCGTTTGTGGAACTATTTACATCACTGACTCCGCGTGGCATGGATACAACAATTTGTTGGTACGTTCTTAGAGGTACGTGGCATTAGATGTCCACGTACAGCTAATGTAATTTGCACAAATAACGGGTCGCTGATTTGCGTACACGGCGCTGGTGCCCGATAGCGACCCATATGGGTTCCATCAGATGTACATCAGACGAATTTCGTCGCCGAGACATGAACGTGAGTTCACTATAATGCTACTCGAATCACTGTATCACGGTTCTGGCTCTGAGACACGGACAAATACACTGCAGAAATATGACACCGACGTCGGGGAAGCCATCAAGCATGAAGGGATGCAAGTGGTCCGCAGTCAGTCAGTGTGTCTTCGATTGCTACCACAGGTGCCATGCAAGCGCAGGAGAAAGTCTCCCATAGCACAGTACTGCTCCCGCCACACTGCGTCCGTGGCGCGCTGCACGTTTCGAGCCGCCGTTCACCTCATTGACGGCTTTTTTGGAGATGATCAGCGATGTAGCGTAGCAAAAATGTGATTTACCCGAAGAGCCGACACGTTTCTACACTGCTGGCCACCGTAAATGCAACACCCTGAAGGAAGCATCCGAATCAAGTGAAATTTACACCATGGGTTTGCAGCGATGACATATGCAACTGATTAGAATTTCAGCGCAGACGCACATCACGCGCGCCTGTGGCGCCACCTCATAGCGCCATTTAAGGCTTAGCGATTTCGACGAGTGTACGTTCGGCACGTGTGTTTACCTTGTGGTTGTTTCACAAGACGATCAGTTATGCCTCGTAGACAACAGCGAACATCGTTTGATCAAGTATCCGAGTTCGACAGAGGAAGGATAGTGGCTTACCGAGGTTGTGGATTATCATACAGAGAAATCGCTAGTCGTATTGGACGAAACCAAACAACTGTAATGCGGATATGTGACCGTTGGATGCAGGAGGGTACGACGGACGACGTGGTCGATCGCATTCACCTCGGTGCACCACTGCACGTGCTGATAGGCAAATTGTGCGCATGGCAGTGACGGATCGCTCAGTGACATCCCGAACCATAGCACAGCACATTGCGTCTGTAACGCATCATCCAGTGTCTGCGCGTACCATTCGACGCCGTTTACAGCAGAGTGGTCTGTCCGCAAGACGTCCATTGCTTCGTCTACCATTGACGCAGAACCACAGACGTCTCCGTCGCCAATGGTGTGATGGCAGACGGATGTGGACGGCAGAATGGAATGACGTTGTCTTTACTGACGAGGCACGCTTCTGTCTGCAGCACCACGATGGTCGGATTCGAGTGTGGAGACACCGTGGAGAGAGGATGCTGGACAGCTGCATTATGCACCGCCACACTGGTCTTGCACCGGGTATTATGGTATGGGGCGGTATTGGATATTACTCTCGCACGCCTCTAGTACGCATTGCCGGTACTTTAAATAGCCGGCGCTACATATCCGAGGTGCTGGAGCCAGTTGTCCTTCCTTACCTTCAGGGCTCGGCCACAGCCATATTTCAACAGGATAATGCGCGACCACACGTGGCTCGCATTGTCCAAAGGTTCTTCGTCAATAACCAGATTGAAGTGCTTCCCTGGCCGGCTCGCTCTCCGGATCTTTCGCCGATAGAAAACATGTGGTCCATGGTTGCTCAACGAGTGACCCAGATTACATCCCCAGCTGCCACACCAGATGATCTTTGGCAACGTGTGGAAGGTGCTTGGACTGCTGTACCCCAGGAACACATCCAACGTCTCTTTGACTCAATGCCGAGACGTGTGGCAGCGGTGATCTCCAACAATGGCGGCTACTCTGGCTACTGATTCTGGCAGGAACCACATGTCACAGACGTCTGTAAACGTAATCATTTGATACTTGGTCAACATGTTATCTACAAAATAAATCTTGTTGTGCTGCCGCTTGTCTTTCTTAGTGTTGCATTTACGGTGGCCAGCAGTGTATTTATCGACGGTCGAAATCAGACGGTTCCGTGCCCACTGCGATCGTAACTGGCGAAGACGCTGGGTCAACATGTGAGCACGTAGGGCTTGTCTGCTTCCGCGCTCTATGTTCAACAATGAACGATCAACGGTGCACTCCGAAACACCTTGTCCGTGGCGTAAAGTTCATTTTAGAAAATGTATACAAAGACCTTGCAAGGGCCCACCGCCGAGTATACTTCGATTACAATGAAGAGAGTTCTAGATGTTTGTATGTACCCGACATCCGTGAAACTCTCACAACGGAATGCAAACAACCAGACACTAATTAGTATGGAGATACATAAATTGGTGGTTGAAGTGTACGCGGGTGAGGTCTGCTTGCAGGAACCCTACACCAGGGATGACAAACTAGTAGGTTTTAATTACAAACAAATCACCATAACAGGTACATCCAACGTGAAGGCTGCGATAGTTTGTAACGTCCACGCTCGGGCGTACGTTAACTCTTTAAAGCCTGTACAGTGATAAGTTGACGGGCTTCACCTTTTAAGAAAGGATTTTAGTAAATATGATGACCGCGTGTACCTGAATGGAAGCAAAATCGGACTTATACCCAGTCAGTAACAACAATGATACGTCAAGCAAGTATAAAGTGCAACTACACGTTAGGACGGGCAAGAAACATACACAGCAGATGCTACCGATGGTTAATAATACGGTCGCCAGCCTAATTAGGCATTAAGTGAGTTTTTTCCTTGTACAAGTGGATGTACGTACAAGCATAACCTCACGTAGTAATACTGCATTATATGATAAATTTTATAACCAGAAAAATCTACTGAACTAATATTTTCCCTTTTTGGTACTAATTTGGACAAGCTATAAATACACAACATTACACTAGAATGATTACTACACACTGCATTTTTTCTATTGCTCCAACTGAAATCGGGCATAGGTTACCCTAGAAATAGCACTTTTGAAACACGCATACAATATCAATTTTAATAAGGGTAAAACACAGACAAGTTTAGGTTTTATATAGACTTTAACTTTGCTGGTCAAATCAGTTCAGTACACTTCAGGATTTAAAAGAATAGAAAAGAAAAGGGGGGTGGGGGGGGACCCTGAAACTGTTATGATCACTGTGTTGAAACTATTAACTATCGTAAGCATTAAGCACTCAAGATTTACAATATATGAGTGACTACTCTTTTTTTCTTATTAATTCCTCATTTAACTACCATTATTTTTGTCTCAAATTAATTAAGCTTCATTTTTAAACCAATTCCAAAATTATTTTCCAACCTTGGCAAACCTTTGTTCTTTGCTTATATTTTCATTAACAATAAAGCTCCTTAAACATCTTTCTAGCATAGATAGGCCTGCATGTAATTCTTATCAACATAAACTTTAAATCCTCATTTCGGGACACTCGGATTGCACAACATGCGGAAAGGACCCTGGCTAGGTTAGTGACGAGGATAATTCATTGATAGGGCAATTCTGGTAAAAGTTAAGTTATTATTGAACAGTTAGGAACAAAATTAACACTGGTCCACACGAATACAATTCTAAAGATTCAACCTGTTCGTGTCGATGCGGCGGTTGGCGGGCGGCGATATGGCGAAGCGCACAGCACACACACAATCACAGCTATGGCTCTTGCTGTATCGGCACTTTGCTTCTTCTTAGCGTCGCAATCCTTTTCAATTCAGTGCCTATAGAATATAGCCATGCTGCATAGTCGTCGGAAACGGCACATCCGAGGCTCAATGAAACCACTTTTTTCAGGATAGCCTCCTCGATCCGGAACGTGTTTCCCAGACCGATGCCCAACTCCGACTACTACTGCTGAGCCTTTTATGCCGTGCCGCGCCCGTGTGCATTTTCCCGCGCTCGCCTGCCATCCACCTTTTACCTCTCCCCTACAGATAGGGTATTCACCAAAGGTTTTACATTCCACATATCCTAATACATTGTCTACGTATGGACCAGGCGCACAATTACAATTTTAAACACGTTACAATAGATTCAACATGGGTTACACTTCAATTCTGTTATAGTATTGCTTGAAATTTAACATAAATATTAATATTCACATCGAAAGTTGCTTACATTTTCTTTAACATAATGACACGAAAAGAAAAAGAAATGAAATCAAAATATTGCTTACATTAATTCATCGAAAATCAGAAGAAAAATTATTATATGTACAGTTGTTGTTGTTACAAGTTGTCAAAAATCGAAACTTAACATTTACGCAGATAACTGTGTACCGAACACCTCGCGACAATGGAAGTAGAGGACGAAGGCAAAAAGTGGATTACTGCGTTGTTATACGCGCAGTGCTCGCTCGACACATAACTGTATCTCAGTTATATCAGGTTATATCAGAGACGTTGTCGAACATGTGAATAACAGAAACTTACTAATAGCTGCAGACATAATTGCTACGTCGACTGTATGGTACTCTCACACAAGGAGACGATCGGGTGCACCAAGTACATAAGGTGCTATCTGAACACAACCTCTACATCGTCAACAGTCCGAATCAGCCACCCTCCTACATAGCGCCATCGGGAGCCAGCAGCAGGATTGACATAACAATTGCAAATGCAAATGCACTGCCACTTGTAACGGGGTGGGAGGTTATGGATGGAGCTGGTCACAGCGACCACAAAGCTATCCTCATGAACACAGACACACAAATATACACACATACACAGGACAGCCGTCAGCGATTGTCATTTCATAAGGCGGACTGGGAAAAACTAAGACAGATGGTTCAAATGGCTCTGAGCACTATGGGACTGAACATCTGAGGTCATCAGTCCCCTAGAGCTTAGAACTACTTAAACCTAACTAACCTAAGGACATCACATACATCCATGCCCGAGGAACGATTCGAACCTGCGACCGTAGCAGTTGCGCCGTTCCGGACTGAAGCGCGTAGAACCGCTCGGCCACCGCGGCCGGCTAAGACAGATGATTGAGACCTTCACGCTACATGCAGTTGAGGCGTCAGTGGATTATGAAGCACATATTTTGGCTTTCGACACTAAGCACAAAGGTTTGTAATAGTAAATGAAAAGCTCGAGTTTGCTTTTGTTCTACAATATTACTTTTATTGCTAACCGGTTTTCGGCTTACAAGCCATCTTCAGACATCTTCAGACATGTAAGCCGAAAACCGGTTAGCAATAAAAGTAATATTGTAGAACAAAAGCAAACTCGTGCTTTTCATTTATTATTATAATGTTGTTCTACCAAGAACCGACGGAAGATTCTGTTAATATGACAAAGGTTTGTATTCCGACTGTTGACACAGGACGAAAGCTAAACATACCATGAACTAGAAGACTAAGGAAGTAGCTCAAAGAAGCAAGAAACAAACTGGAAATGGTATCAAAGAGCGACAAAGGCAACGAACAGAGATGTCAGACTCATACAGTTCAGGGAAGCAAAACAACGCTATAAACAAGAGTTACAAAAAACACGAGAAGAACGTTGGAACACACACATGCAGAAACAGCTCGAAACCAGCATTTGATCAAACTCTTCCAAATACAAACGGAGCATCTAAGGTCGCCACTAGTCTTGTTATCGTTGAGACGAGATGGTACCATAACAGAGGGATGGAGAAGTTCTGCGTAATTTTGCTAAACAAACTCCTCCCCCAATGACGAGCAACAGTCCAATAAACATGTTCACACTGGACAACGAACCTTAATGAACTCTTGCTATGAAAATGGTATCGTCATCATTCCTTTTGCGTGTGAGGAGGTCACGCTTGCTATTGCCAAACTAAACAACAAAAAATCCCTCGGGCCAGATGGTATTCCGAGACACTGAAATTTGTAATTCCACAGATTGTTCCATACCTGACCTATCTACTCAACGAAGCGCTATGGCTGGGACGGGTACCTGCAGTCTGGAAAACAGCATTCGATTGGCGCGCGGGAAGTCAGAAAGTCATTAAAAGAATTACCCGCAAGGACCAATCTGTAGCTTCGACTTTTGGAATATCACATTTGAACCCCTCCTACATCAACTGGATGAGGACAACATTGCGAACGGGACGATAGGATATGCAGGTGAGCTCCTGGCTGTGGACTGCACGGACTCAAGAGCGCAACTCGAACACCGATCAACACGGCGACTCACAAGCGTCAGCCAGTGGTGCAAACGTAATAAACTCCAGATGGTTCTACACAGAACTGTTTATGTGCTACTCAAAGGAACACTACAAAGTAATCTTACCATGAAGCTACTCGACATAAACATACGCAGACAACGGGAAACACGATATCTTGGATTGCAACTCGGCGAACGATTGTCATTTGACGAACACACCAGAACAACGGCTGACAGGGCTGCCAAGATCATACACAAGCTGGCCAGCCTCAACACAACAAACTTCAGGGTACCATTACACACATTGCGAACTTACCATTGTGCGTTCTTTGAGTCTGTGCTCTGCGTTGCATTTAGTCCATGGGCCCAAGAGTACGTAAAGTGAGAAAAAGGAACATCGTGCGGCGAGGGCAGAAAAGTGGCCTGGTAAGGCTATCAGAAGCTTTCAGCACCACGTCAGCAGAGTCACTCTGCGCGGTGCTTGGGACCTTCCCTATCGACATAACCTTTCGGTTTCGGGCTGCAATGTACTGGTTGAGGAGAGGGAGACAGGATAAGGTAATGGAGGTTACCGGACAGGACATCGTCGAAAAGCGACAACTAGTCAAATGTGGCATGGATACCTGGCAAAGGGAATGGGAATTAAGCGATTAGGGCCGTAGGGTATACCATTTCTTCCCGGACATCAGGGACCCTCTGAGACTGAGTCATATCAACCCCAGACGGTATGTGGTTCACTTCCTGACAGTTCAGGACCCTTACCCTGCAATCTTTCTGTTACCGCGTAGCCCGCAGCCAGAGAGCTACTTGTACATGTGGGGAACATGGATCCCCAGAACACATACTTTTTACTGTCACCGATACAGAGCAGCACACCAGATGCCAAGGCAGTACGACAGTGACGTGATATGGGCAATAAGAGACAAAGACGAGTGGGGGATAATAAATAAAATCGCTGATGACGTCTCAAGAACATTACATGACGAATACAGACAGACACGACCGTATAACAGAACACTGCAACACACACGAAGCACATAAGACACCATTTCCAATTCTTGCACCTACGCAGACAGCAGTACCGAAACACAAACTGACTCAAACAACCTTACACAACATCTAGAATAATTAACTTGTATTAGAATAAACGGTGTATTGAATCAACCCTGTAAACCTGTTCTAGCTTAAGTATAAACAGCAGGAATATCCATCCTGCGGTTGTTATACCGCTGTTGGGATGTAACACTCGTAACTGCACACTAAGTGTATAAGCAACATAATAGGTAAAATTCAAGACAGTATAGAAACTGAACGCTAATTAATAACCTCAAAAAATAACACACTTTACACTAACACACCACTACCCTTTCCACAATGCAGATAACAGTTACAGTGTTTTTGTAAATAGTGTTTAGAAATATTAATCCATAAATTAAACTGTAGCGAACCAGGACTGGAAGGCTGGAAGTACTTCCGAGGCTTTCAGACCAGGCTGGCTCAGATAGTGTACCATTTCACTCTCTCTCTTTTTGTATCTAAGTCTTTCCTATCAACTACCATCATATCTTCTTGAAAGCTGATAATTATTGTATTAATGCAATTTTCCCATATGATGGCATGGTTGGAGACCGTGGCTGTTTTTTGAAGACAAATGTTGATGGTGTTTAAATACCTTTACTCTAGATAGAATAAAGGAACTTAAAATAAATTTGTGGCTGGTTGCTGTCTCAACGCCATCAAAATTTTTGTATGTTTTTCGTTTCAATTTCTAATGTATTTTTAATTTATTATTACTTCCATTGTGATTGCTGAAAAAATAATTGCTGTTTGTAATCTGGAATATGTTTCGTAATCTACATGAAAAGCTATAAAATGAACGACATGTTACACAGTGTAAGGCAACAGGCCTCTAAACGAGAAATAAAGCAAATCGAATCGACCCCTGTTGGTAAAGTTGTGTAGTAATGACCTTTCAAGCAATATTTTAGTAATCTCAGACTTTTTGCAGATTATATAGTTGTCTATAAAGATGCATTATTTGAGGAACTGTGAGCCAAATACCCTCATTTCTAGCAAGAAAACCAAAATGCTCGGTACTCCCTTTGAAGGGTGACTCCCTTTGAAGACTTGGGTGAATTTGCAGTTGACTGTTTTGAAGTCACCATAAGGCATGGGCGAAGCCTCGTGGCCATCGACGTTAACAGACCCTTGACGTCACAGGAAAATAAGAATGATAAAAAGTAAGGACAAATTAAAACGGAAAGGAGAAATGGGAAAATTAGTAAAATCGTTTATTGAAGTGATTCTTACGGTAAAATAATCAAATACGGTTCTGGAAGTCCTCTAATTGTAAATATACACGTATCATTTATCTCCTTCACCTAGATCAAATGTCAGTCTGAATTAGCGTTCGAACATCAATTGCTTGAACATAGAAGGAAAGAGTCAAGAAGCGAGTAAATGTCGCGGCCAAGGCGATGCTGAAGCCTGCGCCGCGAGTGGAATATAGGAAGCTGTGCCAAAGGGGATCAAGTTACACTTTAAATTATCGATGGGGGTTAATAAGCAAACAACATTGTATTCCGATACAGGTGACAACTTCTATAAACGCTTTTGGCCGCAGCGTGTTAAGGGGTGGGATTTAAAAACTTGTTCCGTGAGTACTTCCAAGATAATGCTGAAGACTCTAAACCCACCGCGCTGTGCTGGCCGAATGTGGTACTATCTCTGCAATTAAGAAGACCTTTGTTGCTGATCTTGTGCTCTGACAGACGCATTTCATGAGAGTAAGATGTGTGATGAACGAAATTAGCAACAACTTGTAGAAACATACCTGCTTGCTACAGCTTTGTTCTTCAATGCAAATTAGTACAAGGAATCAGTGTAGTAGCAAAGGCCTTGAAATCTGAGAGTGTGGAAGTTGCAGTAATTGTATATGACCTGTTAGGAACCACGCTGTCAAAACCAACTGGTACAAAAGGACAATTGGAGAAAAACTTTCAAAAATGTCTGAAATATGAAGCATCGCACGTAAATTGTCTAACAAACGAATAAAAACAATAAAGTTGCGTTTCTACGACCTTCGCGAGATTGAGAGATCGACAGAGCCCATAAGTGGACTCAGAATGGCATTTTATTTACCCAGTATATGACAACATTCATTCGCAACTAAATAGCTGGTTGTAATGAATGAAATAAGCTATAGGTGTCTGCAGAAAAATATGACCTGTTTTCACTATGGTCAGATGGATTTTACCTTAAAATTTACAGTGATAGAGCACTAACCACTTAGAAGTGAAAACGTAGCAGGTGTTAGGTATATGGGAAAAATTCTTTAAAGACAAATGATGAAATACTCAATGGTAAATTTAAAAACTGTACACATTTTAATTTTGTTTTCCTTTTTTTTTCTTAGGAGATAGTCTGAGCATTTCCTTAGCCGATCCGTTACACTTCCCGAGAAAAACATTCCAACGGAATTTCAATAAATTTCATTCGCTTTACCTCTTGCGAATACTAGCTGATATACGCAGCTCAACTGCCGCTGCTGCTTAACATAGTAAATCATTTTCTAGTTGATGTACAGTTATTACAGCGTCTGTACTTTACAGTGACTGTGTGGGTCAATGCATGTACGTCTGAAGGAAATTTGCATCGGAAGTACTCAGGCTCTGTGACATACGAGCAGTGCAAAGGCAAACTGACGAGCAAAATATAGTTGCTCCCTGTGTGGCAATCACATAGTGTGCGAGCAGTATGGAACCCAGAAATTAGGACATATGGAAGTTTGGATCAGTCCTGGAGGCGTGATAGGATAGCCGAAGTTGAGCCGGCACGGTAGCTCAGCGTGTTCGGTCAGAGTGCTGGCTGGCCTCTATAATAAAAAAAAACCTGAATGAATTCACCAACCACGAACTTCAACGGACTTCCTGTGACGTCCGCTACGACCAAAATACAACGAACAAAATGAAAAAAAAGTAGTTAAGACGACCGCTCGCGATAAAAGGGAGATCCGTGCTGGAGTCCCTGACTGGCGTAAATTTTCATGAGTTTCTAGCAAATGGTATATCTGATGTATAATCGCATTCGCAGTTTGAGAATACGTTTCGTGTGCGACTAGCTGTGTCACACCACGGGGAACGAGACGGTGGAAGAAGTCATCTACAAGTGATACTGCTACAAATTAGTTGTTGTATTAAGCAATAACGACTATAGTGTTAGGACTGCTGCGCATTGTATCGTTTGATCTTTACAGTTGGCAGCGAGAGGAATTAAAATATTAGCTACACTAATTCCAGCGACCTCTACTGATTCTGTATTAGGAGACGAGGCCAAGTCGGCATGGGCGCTTTTTACTGCGACTGGAAATACGAACTGCACTGGCAAGAGGACGATAAAACTCACTTATCTAATTTAACTATGCGTCAGCAGATACAACATTCCGCTAACATCGACGCTTTTAAAGATTCATATAGTTTAAATGGCTAATTAGTTTCCTGACAAAAAAAATTTAAAGGCGGGAGTTTGTCTATTATTTGTTCGAAACTCTTTTAAAAACCTATTATTCGTTATGGTAAACGCATGGAAAATTTGTTTCGAAGCACCATGGGGTAATTTCCAAGAATGATTGCCTATCGAAGTGGCAGGGTCCAAACGATACATATCGAACGTGCGATCGTAAATCGCTCAAGCGACCCTGGTGGCGGGCGTTATGAGTATGTTTACGGCGGTCGCTACAGCAACGACAAAAGAAGAGCGTTACAAAAATGCTTTTAATTGCAGAGGAGACGACTTACTTTACTCGTCGTCGGTGTTGGAATCATGTGAAAGTCCATTACAGTGGTCTGGATGGATAATTTGGAAGAGTCGAACCATGTATTCTTCCTGATACTCGTTCGTTTTCCGCACTGTCCACAATGAAATAGTAAACGGTATTTCAGCATCGAAACTGTTCTTACTAAGTTTTACACACTTCTCACCGCCACCGTCTACACAGTCCCTTCTTTCCTCGTCGAGTAGTACTCCATATTTGCGACAAAAAGTCGAACAATTTTCTACGCTGGATAAACATGGAATTAGATTTTTCCATGTGAGAGAATCCGCCGAAGAAACGTCAAGAATACCAAACATCCCACTCACTAAACATATAAATCGTCTGGGATTCCCTAGCAACTCACAAATAATTCGCGGAGGTGTGTAATTTAGAGCAACTAAGGGAACGACGGGAAACAGATAAAAATGACGATCACAAATAACTGATCACAACGCCCGTCACAAGAGTCGCATGATCGATTTAACATCGCAAGTTCGATATGTATCGTTTGGACATCGCAACTTCGATAGGTAATCATTCTTGGAAATTACCCACCATGGTGATAAATTCGACTTGTTGAACATTATCAGCGCAAGCGAATGCAGATGTGCAAATTGCCACAGAAACTTTATAGGAGTACGCATAATTTGCAATATTCCGTCGTAATCACAACAATTACAACACTAAGGTTTCTGCAACACGAACTGCTACAGATAAGCGGTGAAAATGAGTCTGTATGGCAGCTTTGCAAGATCAAATTACCCTAAATATAGCTGTGGTGTCGAAGATCTCCATACCATTAAACACATATACCTGTTGGTGTTGTGCATTGCCAGAGATGTAGAGTCGTTTAGACACCTGTATTTTGAGTGCCATGTATTAGTTGTCAGAACTCAAATGTTTGTTGATGGCGTGTCTTCTGGCTGTTGTCGTTGCTCCGCTCCCATACCGCATTTCACGCGTTTTCTGAAGATTTAGCTGACGGTGGACTGACGTTTGTCACCGACAGTCCCGTGCCAGACTGTTGCTAAGCAACGGCATGGGCCCTGCAGGAGCTCCTATATTGTCGAGAACTGCGTCGAGTCGCAGTCTGTTGCTTTACTCTTAGAGGATATTCAGAAAATAATTACCACATAATTAAGGAAATTACCCAGCTATAATAGCAGGGTGTAAGTAGGTGGTTACACCGGAGGTAATGTCACTGGTCCCCGAAGAGACAGAGTACTGGGGAAAAAACGAAACAACAATCTGACAGGAAAATTACAAAAAATAGCAAAAATGATCAGTCAAGTGAAGTATTTTGCAATCTTAAGAAAAGCAAAGATGGTTCTAGAAAACTTTCAGACGTAAAGAGATGCAAATCATTTAGATCTTTCATTCAGCTCAAAGATTAGTCTGCCTTACAATTCGAACGTCATTTAACTGAACCTGTAGAACGAAATGGCAAGATGTGAGGAAATTTTGCGTCCAAGGCTATGGCAGGTACAAGGATATGAAAAAAGACTCATGTTAAAATTTTTAATTTACTTCCTCAAGGCATTGTAGAAGCTAATCAAGAAACAGATCTGCACTTTGAAACAGGTGCTATCGGAAAATCTTTTCGTCTCAGGATGCCACAATGGTACGGTTTAAAAACTTTTTGAGTGACTACATGAAAAGTAGCTTGAACGACACTAAACTTAACGCTTTTAGCGGGCATATATGACGTCATCTATGCACTTAAAGAGAGATTCCTTGATTTTATTTTGGTTCGCACAAACACAGTTCACATAAGTGAGAAATGTTATCGAAGGAAGTGTAACAATAGGTCTGAAAAACATAATTCAGTCCCACAAAGGCCCTGAAACATGAGTGTATTAACTGTATTGACGTTGCAGCTTCATAGCCTTAGGAACGATACTTTCAGCAAACAATCGTTCTACCCTTGACTAGACTTAGACTTAAATTTAATTTACCTAGCACCTAACAACATTTTCTTTTCAAATAAATTCCTAGCTTTAAAAAATGAAATAATCTTCAGACGCAAATGGAGTGATACAGCTTCATTCCATAGGTAACGCCTGTGATGAAATCCTGAAAATGAACTACTTAAGTTTTTCGATGACGTTTCCTCATGAAACGACTGTTGCAAACACAGCTGCTACTGATAACAACTCCATCATAACTTCCGGAGTACAAGATTTAACACTGCTGATATCGAGTTACCGTGACGTATGCACAACCGCGCTGATTCCTTTTCCAACATCACAACATTTACCTTCTACTCTGAATCAGGAACAGTTACGTGGTCTGGAAATACTATCAGTCGGTTAGGGTCGTTATGTCTTGTTCCAAGATTGTTTGAATAGCGAGCTAGTGTAACAGAAATGTTGAAAAAATTTAGTGTCAGGACTCGAGCCACGCCGCTGTAAATTTCATAACAACCCGCTTGGAAAACTACAAGATCCGTCTTTCAACGTGGGAAGTATAAATATTCTTTAGTCAGCCACGTGCCCGTACCGAAGGATTCTTTCCTACCTTTCGTTTATTCTGTGACCAGTCTTCTGATGGTTCAGTGCAGCCCAAAAAAGACCTCCTCATATGTGCCAACCTTTTCATCTCAGAATATCAATTGCAATCTACGTCCTCATTTATTTGTTGGATGTATTCCAGTACCTGTCTTCCTCTACAGACTGTACCCTCTGCAGCTTCCTCTAGTACCATGAACGCACTTCCTACCATCGTGATCCTTCTTCCTGTCACTGTTTACGTATGATGTTTTTTCGCCGATTCTGTGGAAAATCTCTTCATTCCTCACCTCATCAGTCCATCACAGTTTCAACATCCTTCTACACCACCTCATCTCAAATGCTTTAATTCTCTCCTGTTCCGTTTTTCCCACGGTCCTTGATTCTGCACCATACAATGCTGTGCTCGAAACGTACCTTTTCAGAAATTTCCTCCTGAAATTAAGGCCGATCTTTTGTGCTATCAGATTTCTGTTTGCCAGAAATGCACTATTTGCCTGTCCTTTTTATGTGATCCGTGCTTCGTGGTCATGTGTTATTTTGCTCCAAAGGTACTTCGTGGTCCCCAATTTTAATGACTATTTCATCACTAATACCTTTTCTGCTACTTCTCATTACTTTTGTATTTCTCCGGTTTACTTTCAATCCGTATTCTGTACTCATTAGACTGTTCATTCTAGTCAACAGATCCTGTAACTCTTCTTCAAAAAAATGGTTCAAATGGCTCTGAGCACTATGGGACTTAACATCTATGGTCATCAGTCCCCTAGAACTTAGAACTACTTAAACCTAACTAACCTAAGGACAGCACACAACACCCAGCCATCACGAGGCAGAGAAAATCCCTGACCCCGCCGGGAATCGAACCCGAGAACCCGGGCGTGGGAAGCGAGAACGCTTCCGCACGACCACGAGATGCGGGCAACTCTTCTTCAATTTCAGTTAGTATAGCAATGTCATCAGAGAATCTAACATCTCCTTTCACCCTAAATTTTAATCTCACTCTTGAACTGTTCTTTTGCCACCAATTTACAAACACGCGGACCACATGACAGCAGCAGGACTCTTAGCATCTGAAGAGGACTGCCGGGTCGAGCGTGGAAATGTTGTGCGTGACATGGAAACACGTAACTGGCAGAGCACTTGGAAGCTTACCATTTATGTAGAAAAACATTTCGTACACGCAGTGCACAGTAAAATCTGGGAAGTCCTAAAATACCTATCTGATCAACAATAGCTGGACACTTATCAATGACCATTGATATGAGGATATCACCTTTCGCCTTAATTACGACTCGAACGCTGCTGGAGACACTTTTCGGTGAACTCTCTGGATGTCTGTGGTGGAAAGACTGCCCATTCTTCGTCAAGAGCCGAAACCAAAGAAGATAGTGGTGTTGGACGCATGGATCTGTAGCGAAGTCGACGTCCTAACTCATCCCAAAGGTGTTCCATTGGATTCAGGTCCGGACTCGGGACTCCAATCCATATCAGGAACATTATCGTCCACAAAGCATTGCCTCACAGATGCTACTTTGTTGAATTCTAATACAATCAGTCGTCGTCCACGAATCACAAAATGTGTTCATATCCTTCAGAATTAAGCGTTTTCTTCAGCCCGATAAGGGAATGACTCTCTAACCTCAAAAAACCCTCCCATAGCGTAACACCACCTCTTCCGTACTTCGCCGCTGTCGCGACACGTGACGGCAGGGTAAAGTTCTCGAGGCATTCGCCAGACCCAGTCCCTTCCATCAGATTAGCACAGCGGATAGCGCGATTTATAGCTCAGAATCACTCGTTTCCAGTCACCCAGCGTCCAATGGTGTCTGTCTTCACACCACCTCAAGCGTCTATAACACTGTCTACAAAGTTTTGTGGCTTATGAGAAGCTGCTCCATCACTGTACCCCGTTCTTTTTAACTCCCTACGCATAGTGACTACTGTGCTAGTTGAATTTGTGGTAACACTGTGCAACTCACAACTGATTCCTGCCACTGCTACCATGCGATTTTTCACAACAACCACCCAAAATTCTCGGCTGCCGCCGTCCATCAGTACATGAGATGTGCCTGGTCTTGTTTTAGTTGCGGTTGTTCCTCCTAGTTTCCACTCCAAAATCACATCATAAACAGTCGATGTAGGCAGCTTTAAAAGGTTTGAAACATCCCTGATCGATTTATATTCAGGTGATATGAAATGACTAGCCAACGTTCGAAGTCACTGACCTCATCTGACTGACCTATTCTCCAGTGGCTGCTTAGATAAGCCACATTTTTAACACAACAGGTACTTCCTTATGTACTGCTGCTCCCATCACCCATGACATCTACTGGTCCAGTCCGCATTACATAGGGGTGTCCGAATACTTTTGGGGTGACTGTGTATTAATTTTTGGTCATTGGTTTTTATTTCAAAATGCTGTTGTCAGTTTAGGGGCCTCTATCATCTACATAAGTTTTATTTTAAAGGTTTATAGCATGCTGTTTACATATACAGGATTGTCCATTGATAGTGACCGGGCCAAATATCTCACGAAATAAGCATCAAACGAAAGAACTACAAAGATCGAAACTCGTCTAGCTTGAAGGGGGAAACCAGATGGCGCTATGGTTGACCCGCTAGATGGTGCTGGCATAGGTCAAACGGATATCAACTGCGTTTTTTTAAAAACGAACCCCCCTTTTTTATTACATATTCGTGTAGTACGTAAAGAAATATGAATGTTTTAGTTGGACCACTTTTTTCTCTTTGTGATAGATGGCTCTGTAATAGTCACAAACGTATAAGTACGTGGTATTACGTAACATTCCGCCAGTGCGGACGGTATTTGCTTCGTGATACATTACCCGTGTTAAAATGGACCGTTTACCAATTGCGGAAAAGGTCGATATCGTGTTGATGTATGGCTATTGTGATCAAAATGCCCAACGGGCGTGTGCTATGTATGCTGCTCGGTATCCTGGACGACATCATCCAAGTGTCCGGACAGTTCGCCGGATACTTACGTTATTTAAGGAAACAGGAAGTGTTCAGCCACTGTGAAACGTCAACCACGACCTGCAACAAATGATGATGCCCAAGTAGGTGTTTCAGCTGCTGTCGCGGCTAATACCGCACATCAGTAGCAGACAAATTGCGCGAGAATCGGGAATCTCAAAGACGTCGGTGTTGAGAATGCTACATCAACATCAATTGCCCCCGTACCATATTTCTATGCACCAGGAATTGCATGGCGACGACTTTGAACGTCGTGTACAGTTCTGCCACTGGACACAAGAGAATTGCGGGACGATGACAGATTTTGTGCACGCGTTCTATTTAGTGACGAAGCGTCATTCAACAACAGCGGTAACGTAAACCGGCATAATATGCACTATTGGGCAACGGAAAATCCACGATGGCTGCGACAAATGGAACATTAGCGACCTTGGCGGGTTAATGTATGGTGCGGTATTACGAGAGGAAGGATAATTGGCCCCCATTTTATCGATGGCAATGTAAATGGTGCAATGTGTGCTGATTTCCTACGTAATGTTCTACCGATGTTACTACAAGATGTTTCACTGCATGACAGAATGGCGATGTACTTCCAACATGATGGATGTCCGGCACATACGTCACGTCCGGTTGAAGCGGTATTGAATAGCATATTTCATAACAGGTGGATCTGACGTCCCCGGATTTCTTTCTGTGGAGAAAGTTGAAAGATATTTGCTATCGTGATCCACCGACAACGCCTGACAAAATGCGTCAGCGCATTGTCAATACATGAGCTAAAATTACGGAAGGCGAACTACTCACTGTTGAGAGGAATGTCGTTACACGTATTGCCAAATGCACTGAGGTTGACTGACATCATTTTGAGCATTTATTGCATTAATGTGGTATTTATAGGTAATCACGTTGTAACAGCATGCGTTCTCAGAAATGATAAGTTCACAAAAGTACATGTATCACATTGGAACAACCGAAATAAAATGTCCAAGCGTATCTACGTTCTGTATTTTAATTTAAAAAACCTACCTGTTACCAACTGTTCATCTAAAATTGTGAGCCATATGTTTGTGATTATTACAGCGCCATCTATCACAAAGCGAAGAAAGTGGTCCAACTAAAACATTCATATTTCTTCACGTACTACACGAATATGTAACAAAAAAGGGGGATACCTATTTAAAACAACGCAGTTGATATCCGTTTGACCTATGGTAGCGCCATCTAGCGGGCCAACCATAGCGCCATTTAGTTTCCCCCTTCAAGCTAGACAAGTTTCGTACTTTGTAGTTTTTTCGTTTGACGCTTATTTCGTGAGATATTTGGCCCGGTCACGATCAATGGACCACCCTGTATATACCTAGAAGTTTTGTGAACATAATGTTTCTATGAAGTACATATTTGAGTTCGTCTTAGTGCCATTACTCCAACTGGTTCAAACCGTATTGTTTTATACTTTCTTTTGTCCAAAAACTTATAAATAATGCTATTGGAAACTTGGATGTCTCCAATCATATTGTTCTTTTTTACTACACAAAAGCGTTAAGTAACAGCGCATAGTTTTTTAGAACAGATGGTTAGTGAAGAGAAGAAACGTATGGAGAGGGAAAGAGTGGGGGATAGTGAGTGGGAGAGGATTGCAGGTAGAAAGAGAGAGACGGTTAAGGCAATGATGAAAACAAAGTTGCTAACCTTGAACACTAATACAAGAGAACTGCTGCACAGTTACGAAATTCGTATTCTGATTAATGACCGGATGGCACCAATTCATTTACAATTGTGAGATTTCCTGATCTCATGGAATATGTGTAAACTAAAAAAAAAGGTATGGATTATGAAATAAAATAATGCCGTTAAAAGCGCAACTAAAGTAGCGGGCAAAATGGACACTACCGGCATCTCCTAGCGACCTTGAAGCAAATCTGAAGTACCCTCACATCCAGGTAACGGTGTCGCGTTTCTCTCATAAAGATGCTGTTTTAGAGTCAACTGTTTCTCTTGTGGGGCCCGCATGGTGCGAGGACAGCACGAACATTGAGAGTAGTTAACATGTAAACGAACACGTTTGGGAGACATAAGAAAATGTTTAGTACCCAGTGGCCTCTGATCCTCGTTACAGCGAATATATCAGCAATTCATTAGCGTCGTACCTGTTCTCAAATTTGGAAATGAAACCTGGTGTGGGCCGCCCACGTCGTATATTTGCCGCAATAAAAATCACACCACGCTGCTAATGAACTCCCTCGAGCAGTAAGAGCTGTAACTTACGATTTTAGACTGTGCATCACACCATCCTAAGGTGATAAAATTCGTTGCTTGTACTGCAGTACGGGGACTGTCAGGTTTCCTACTACTCTTTTATTTTTGATCAGCAGCAAATACAAGTGGTTGCTTCGGAGAGCAGATTTCTAAGAAGAGGTTATTTAACTCGAAACACAGCAGCAAGTAATAATTTCGTTCAATAGTGCAGATTAAACGAAAGAAAATCTGTGAAAGTGTAGAACAGAAACCAGAGTGCGTTGAGGGTGATAGTAAGAGACCAAGAGAGTCTCCAAATCATATAAATTTCGTGCTTTACGCACGCACAAGTTCCTTTCCCCAGGAGGTATCCATCACACACCAGAATTTACTTCTGACATGGAGTTCAGCAGCAGTAGGAGACGTAGAACAATTAGCAGTACAGTTTCGCAACGAGGCTCAAACGTCCGTCTCTGTACTATCACAGTATTCATTACCCAAAAAATGCGGAGAGAAAGAAGGCAAGAAAAGCACTTTACTACACTCTCGAGTGGTAGCGTGTGTAGTAAATCTTCCAGTACGAAAAAAAAGAGAGAAGACTACGGACATTATTAACATAGAATAAGTCTGGGAATGGAAAAAGGTTTTCAAAGATGGTTCCCCACATGTAGATAGAGTTATGATTTATTTCTGTTAGTAATTATGCTCTTAGTTTAAGTTGTAATTTTAGTTTTTTTAAACGATAGATAGGTATCTACAAGCACATTTTTGGAGATGTTAATTAATATGACCAGTAGAAATTAGGGACGAGGGCAGTGTTGTGTAAGAGTAGGGACTCACGTCTTCTTAAAGTTGTAGGAACTAACCTGGTATGGTGCTGAGTGCCCACAGGAATAGGTAGAAGTACTAAGAGATCAGAAATTTGTATAACGCACTAATAAAATACGCAGATTTCTGTAGCAGTAAGGCAATCTGTCTTAAGTTTTGGTTAAGTTTTTGATAAATTAAGTAAAAAATGTGTTTCGTTGTGCAAAGTGATCAGACTTTTCATTTAGTGTAACAGGAGGAAAAATGCTGCCACAAAAAATTAGAACTGTTTATTTAAAAGGCTCTGACTGAAAAGTTTGGTACCAACTGCCTCATTCCACCTTCCTCAGAATCACTAAAATTTCTCTCAAAAATTTTGGGATCAGAATATATTCGCTTTCTTTTTTCTTTTTGCACATGCAATTCACCTCAAACTCCCACAAGCTTCCCTAATAGTAGCTCACTGACAACCACTAGTCCATCGCGGTAAGTCACTCATACCCATCCACTCCCAGTTGCCCTTTCTCAGCCACTCATTCAGCCCAACTCATTGCCATTCTCTGTCACTGTCTTCTGTGTCACAGTACAGTCTCTCTCCTCTCTCTGTCATTGTCTCCCTCTTGCTCTCTCTTACTGCTGATATCTCATTCCTTCCTTCCCACTCCTGTTTCTTCACACTATCTCTATCTCTCTCTTCCCAGTTGTCATCATCATATACTCTGTTTCTCATTTCACTGGGTCTCCCCACTTTCACACTCTTTCTCTTTTCCCACCCTCCTTGCACTGTGTCCTTCACTCTTTTCCTAGCGCTGTTCTGTGACTGTCAGCTACGTTCCACTACCACTGTCCCCCTCTCTTTCTATCACTCTGCCATTGTCTCCTTCGTTCTTTCTATAACACAACCACTATTTTCAAGTATTTATTACTTTCCCCTCTCTGCCACTGTCTTCTTCCCCCTGAGCATAAAAGAGTGCGAATATGCCACAATGTTTCTGAAACTTTTTAAAAGTGCTGAGGAAGGTAGAATGAGGTAGCTGGTTCACCACCTGTCAGTCTTTTAAATAAACAGGAACACACTGGCATATTTCGTTCTCCGATAGGAGCATTTATCCTTTGGTTCCCTTCTTTTCTCTCCTGCAACAGGGCATGTAACTTACATGAAAAGAACTGTATTGGTCAGTAATATTTAGGTATTTTAACTATGTGAAACCGAAATAACGCAAAACTAATTTTATACCTCATACCGGATTACACGTACAAAACGATTTTGCGTGTGCTTCAGCACTACAAAATGAGGTTCCCGTATCATAACGAAGATACTTTGCAGCATATTTCTCCGTGCTACGTCACTTTATAAACTACGCTTTCGCCTCACACCGGATTCTGTGTGCATATTTTACGTGTGCAGGTAGGGTAACTTTGAACCTCTGCATCTTGGAAACGGAGAACGACATCAAGAAAATTTTCAAAGTTGCTCGAGATAGGCATCTTAGGCATACATCGTAAAAATTTCAGCCATTTGCTGTGCATGGGTGTCTCGGGGTCCTTGGTTGGGTTTGGTCAGCTGGTGACGGTGAAAAAATAGCAACAGCTTTTTGCGCGTTTTTCCAAGGGACGGCCCATGAACTAATGGTGCCTCCACAAGTTTCATCAAGCCCACCGTAGACCAACCACATCAAATAAAAAATGGACCAACCGATTTCCTCCATTTGCGCAAGTAGAAGGAAGTGTGTAATACTCATACTTCGTCCCTGTACTGTAGGATAGTGGCACTAAAACGATCCTTCTGCCTTCTGTTGCGTATACAAACGGTCCCTAGACCAAGGGCTATTCAGAATACTTGATCCCATATTTATAGCACGAATAGAAAACGAGCTATGATCACCAGAAAATCACGTATTTATGCGTGGAGTTTGGGAACATAACATATAGCATGCTGTCGCATGCATACCTATATTGGGAGACAGTTGGGTAAGTAACGGAGACGTTCCTGGATGCGCTGCTTCGGTGTCGACTGAGGATATTGTGTTTCCGAGTAACGTCTTAGGTCTTCACAAGATTGGCAGGCAATACTTGTTAGGGAATTTGTCTAACGGAAAGGCAGCTGTACAGTCACTTCGAGCACGGTCATGTTATCAGAAGTGAAATTGTCTCGTATACACTATCTCAGAGCACGTACGGAACAGTGTGGGTTCAAGGATTCGAGTAATCTGACAGGTCAGTATCCGGTCTAAGGTCTTCCTTGAGCAGTTAGTGAAGACAGTACTACGACAGCTACTCGGACCTGTTCAGTCCTTCCCATTTTTAGGAGGCGGAAGGGACGAACCTTTTTTTCTTCGGAAATGTACGATATCTCATATTAAATTTAAAAGATACCAACGATTATCATTCTTCGCCAGATGCCATAAAATGATGTGAAGGAAGTTGTCGTGACTCTTTGCAGTATATCGTGCCATAGATAATCAATACAAGTCACACACATTGCATTGTCTGAGGAATTAACTGTTCTTCCGTCAGCTTCCATAGCTGAGAAATCAGCGCCGCCGAACAGGCTCTATTCCCGGCCGGGCAGAGATTTTCTCCACTCGGGTACTTGCTGTTGTGTTGCCTTCCTCATTATTCCATCCTCACCTCCACCCAAGTCAGCAAAGTGGCGCCAGCTAAAAACGATTTGCACCAGGCGGCGGGTATATCTGACAGGAGGCCCTAGCCTTTCATTTCTGCTGCTCTTTTCGAAACTGATTTGATGTGCGGCAGCAAACTGACTTGTAGCTGAAGATCACCGTAATTATAACTACATGGGTCGTTAGAGTTTGGGCAGTGCCTCCTTGGATGATCTTAAAGTTCTTCTTGTTCGTTCTAGTACTCTTGTGGCACAAGTAAGGTTGGTTATCGTTAAACTTTCACTACTTGAGCGAGTATAGACAGAAAAATATTTACTGTATGGGTACCCAGCTTTATAGGAATGACTACCCTCCTCCCCACATCTTCGCCTGCAAATGTGTTCGACACATATGTTGAAAACACCTCCTCCTCACCCAATCTCTTTTTCCACCTGATCGTCACATCTCTGTCTATCACCTCCATCCCACTCTTTCCATCACTTCATCATCTCCTCCTCCCCCTCTCTTCGTCCATTTCCTCCACTGCTTCTATCCGACGATATTTTCCTACCCCCTCTTTCTGACCATATCCTTCTCCCTCTCGTTCTTTCCATATACACCAACACAGTCCCGTGCATTCCAGGAAAAGTTAACGGACGCGCGCTGAATCACCGCCTCTTAACGGGCTTTGTACTCTCTAGCTGTTGGTACTGCATTCAATAGCTTTCTCCTGGCACGATCAACCTAGACGTTGGCATCTGTTCCCAACCTTTCCGAGACCATTAACCCCGAGTGAATCTGATACTAGCAACTACTACCCTGCCCCCACCACAGTCAACATTAGCGCCTAATTAAACTTTAGAACGAAAAGGAATTGTCTTTGAACAGATTACGAACTGTTGAGTCAATAAGGCAATTGTTACTGTTTGTTTCTAACATTTTTAATATAATGATAAGCGCTTCTCAGTGCATCGTGAGCGTTACCTGCAGCCCATCCTCAGAAAAGAAGCTGATTATCCACGTTCAGGATAGACACTCGTTACAAAATGTGCTTCCTCTGCAACACTCCTCTCACTAGCGAAATTTCCTTCACCCATCCCTTCATCCCTATTTAAAATGCACCTGGTTCAGATGTATACAATATGCTTACTCTCTTACACTTTACTGTTGGACTCTTCTTTTGGAATGGCAGAAACCGGAGTCGGCTGCCAGTTCTTTTGTCTGACCGCTGCCATTAGTAATAATAATAATATGTAGGACCTACGGCACTGTAGTAGCCATTACATAGTTACTGTTGTATTATACTACCAATGTGTTCCTTTATTGTTGGAAAGTGAATAATAAAGCAATTTCTGATGTACTGCAAGAACTGCATACAACTTGGAGAAGACATTTTCATGAAGCATTTAAACTTCCGTGATGTTGTTGTTATGGTCTTCAGTCCTGAGACTGGTTTAATGCAGCTCTCCATGCTATTCTATCCTGTGCAAGCTTCTTCATCTCCCAGTACTTACTGCAACCTGATACTAACAACCTGAATCTGCTTAGTGTATTCATCTCTTGGTCTCCCTCTACGATTTTTACCCTCCACGCTGCCCTCCAATGCTAAATTTGTGATTCCTTGACGGCTCAAAACATTTCCTACCAACCGATCCCTTCTTCTAGTCAAGTTGTGCCACAAACTTCTCTTCTCCCCAATCCTATTCAATACCTCCTCATTAGTTACGTGATCTACCCACCTTATCTTCAGCATTCTTCTGTAGCACCACATTTCGAAAGCTTCTATTCTCTTCTTGTCCAAACTAGTTATCGTCCATGTTTTACCTCCATACATGGCCGGCCGAAGTGGCCGTGCGGTTAAAGGCGCTGCAGTCTAGAATCGCAAGACCGCTACGGTCGCAGGTTCGAATCCTGCCTCGGGCATGGATGTTTGTGATGTCCTTAGGTTAGTTAGGTTTAACTAGTTCTAAGTTCTAGGGGACTAATGACCTCAGCAGTTGAGTCCCATAGTGCTCAGAACCAGAACCTCCATACATGGCTACACTCCATACAAATACTTTCAGAAACGACTTCCTGACACTTAAATCTATACTCGATGTTAACAAATTTCTCTTCTTCAGAAACGATTTCCTTGCCATTGCCCGTCTACATTTTATATCCTCTCTACTTCGACCATCATCAGTTATTTTACTCCCTAAATAGCAAAACTCCTTTACTACTTTAAGTGTCTCATTTCCTAATCTAATTCCCTCAGCATCACCCGACTCAATTAGACTACATTCCATTATCCTCGTTTTGCTTTTGTTGATGTTCATCTTATACCCTCCCTTCAAGACACTGTCCATTCCGTTCAACTGCTCTTCCAAGTCCTTTGCTGCCTCTGACAGAATTACAATGTCATCGGCGAGCCTCAAAGTTTTTACTTCTTCTCCATGAATTTTAATACCTACTCCGAATTTTTCTTTTGTTTCCTTTACTGCTTGCTCAATATACAGATTGAATAACATCGGGGAGAGGCTACAACCCTGTCTCACTCCTTTCCCAACCACTGCTTCCCTTTCATGCCCCTCGACTCTTATAAGCGCCATCTGGTTTCTGTACAAATAGCCTTTCGCTCCCTGTATTTTACCCCTGCCACCTTCAGAATTTGAAAGAGAGTATTCCAGTTAACATTATCAAAAGCTTTCTCTAAGTCTACAAATGTGATATAATGTCTCAATTTTACTGTTATAGAGGTGCGAGGTGCCGGGTCTAGCAGTGTATTTAACACTAAATTCTTCTAGAATCTTCATATGGAAATGATGCTCTAAGCCCCCCCTTTTCTAACTCCGACTTTTGCTGTTGCACATGGATTAAGAAGAAACGCCAACTGACTGTAATCGACCCTGCAAGTGGAGTAGAAAAGAGTTTGGCACCTGCAATAATTTAATTTAATAGAAATTAATTAGATAAAGGAAAGTTTCATTAACGTAGTGAGAAATGAAAGGGTTGCTTTACCGATTAACAGAATGAAAGTTCTGTACGAAATAACATTTTGATTTATTATGACTAAACTCAAAATAATAAACAAACACATGAAACATTTACAATACGTCAAATTGGATACTCAAATAAATGTTGTGAAGGTGGAGTTGTCCATAAACTAGCTTGTGACGTTTATGACCAAGTGGTATGTAGACCCAATTCCTTGCAACTCAAATCTTAAGAGAAACACACAGCCAAACCAACATTACTTGCTGCTACAGTAGTGAGAACTCAGGCAATGAACATCCAAGACAGAACCACGTAAGAAAAGATGGGAACACGCGCGCTCTGCTGAGCTCTGATTATCACAGAGCAAAATTCCCTAATCTGTCGGTGCTGCGGACATACATTACCAAGCTGTCTTCTTAACTGCAAGGACACGATCTGGCGTACCGGAGGCGATGGCTGGTTGCTTCGACGTCCTGTCGTGGTAATGATAATGTCGCGAGTATAGCCCGAAACAAATTCTCTTGGTCTGGTTGTCCCATACTAAAGACTTCCTAGTGACACAAATACGCCTCTGAGGGAGATGAAGAAGGCTCGCTACACAAGCACTGACGGTACAGTGAGTGATTTTAACAAGAGAAGTCACACAGTAACTCCGGTACAGTCAACTTTAGCCAAAACTGCTCAAGACGGACAACATAGGCCGCTTGTACGCAGAACGCTGAATTGCCAACTGTACTCGGAAAGTTACGTTGAAGTCGAAACTTCAGCAACTTCGTCAAACAGTTACAATTAAATGAAAGTATATAAGACAACTAACGGAAGGCAGGCTGTGCAGAGCAGCGAGAGCTCAGTCTTGTAACCTACTCCGACCGAAAGGCGAGAGCCGACCCTCTCAAGAGCACCTGTACAAGCCGAACACAGAACATTCCCGCCCCCACGACAGTGGCCGTGGTTAAACGTTCCAATCAGCAACTCGGAAACCGGCGGAAAATTCCACTCTATTGCCGACACACTACTATTCCACAAATGGAGATACTTGGCGCCAATTGCCAATTTCTGCGCCGATTTTGCTACATGACAGACCTATACCCTGAGCCAGCCAATCACAGTTATGATTTTGCAGAAAACGCGGGAATTTGCCTGACAAGACCGCCTGGGAACACAAGTCATTCCCACGCCTCGCTGGTAGCCTGCCAGAAAGTGTTTTCAGTAAATTTCTGCGAAGTAACGGAATCTCTAGCCTAGCTGCTCCGTCAGTCCCCTGTGGACGTGTCGCTCCCACTCTTATGAAAATGTCGGCGTCTGGGAAGCATTCACACGACTCCCTCACGCCCGTCGGCTTAACCCTTTCATGTTCAGCAGAGCCCGTCTGTCACTGGACCACCTGGGTGACGAGAGACGCTGCGTGGGAAGTCCGCGTGTGAAGGAATAGCGACTTTTCACCGCATGCAATTAGAGAGAAAAATCGAATTACTCAGAGTAAGATAGAAATATGAGAGGGGGCTCCTGCCACCTCTCAGAGGCAGAGGAAGGCGTTCGTATATTCGTTTGACAGGCTGTAACCTCAAATATTGTCTCGTCACAGGTCCTCTTCCGCACTGGGACTGAAGAACATGATTAGTAAGCTCGAATTAATTGGTGATTTGAGAGTTGCTACTGGGAGAGGCCTAGAGCCAATTGCGCTAAAAATTGTTGAAGTTACTGTTGCCATGGCTAAGAATATTAGACGTAATGTGCGATCTTGAAGCAGTCCATTAGCTGTGTCACGGCAGCTAGACATTCCATGGTCTATTGTCGTGTCGGGCAGCAGTGCTTCCAGGCTGTCGTGGATGCGGATGGTCGTCACACTGAGAAACGTTTGTAAGCTGAAAAGTAAATCCTGCGGGCACTCGTTTGACATGGGCGCCCCACACAAGTAGCGAAAGTTTAATTATTAGCACCCCGCATACTGATGAGCGAAATAACTTCTCTCCACCGCGGGACTGAATGCGGCCCGTCGGTGTCGTGGGGACGTGACACAGTGAAGACAGTACGAATATGTTAAGTGCAGCATAGAAGAGCATCATTCTAGTCAGTATACGAGCCACAGGTGGCGAAACCCACTGAAGTAAGCAGTTTTGACAAAGGGCAGATTGTACGGACCATTGTCTGAAAACAAGCACTTCAGGAACGGCGAAGCTGGTCGGCTATTCGCGGGCTACTGTCGTGACCATCTACGAAAAATGGTGGAAAGTTGGCGAAACCCCGAGTTGGCGAACAGGTCTTGGAACTCCACCCCTCACCACAGAATGTGAAGGTCGAAGACTCGCTCACTCTGTGAAGCAGGATAAGCGGCGATCTGTAGCACATCTGACGACAGAGTGCAGTGCCGGTATGGGCAAGTTGTGGAGCAAACCGTTAACAGCACACTGTTCAACATGAGACTTCGTAGAAGATAACCCATACCTGTACCAATGTTCATGCAATGGTATCGTCAGATATGATTGCAGGGGGCACGGGATTCTCGAGATTTGACTTGAATAAATGGAAATGTGTCACCTTGACGGACGAATCACGTTTCTTTAACCACGAGGTCGATTGTCGACTCTTGATAGGCCGTCATCCAGCCGAAAGCCTCCTCCAGACATGTGGTGTGCCACGGATGCACGGGGAGTACAAATGGTTCAAATGGCGCTGAGCACTATGGGACTTAACTGCTGTGGTCATCAGTCCCCTAGAACTTAGAACTACTTAAACCTAACTACCCTTATGACATCACACACATCCATTCCCGAGGCAGGATTCGAACCTGCGACCGTAGCGGTCGCGCGGTTCCAGACTGAAGCGCCTAGAACCGCTCGGCCACAACGGCCGGCCCTCGGGGAGTGTTATACTGCAGGTAACATTCATCTGTGCTTCCACACTATCTATGGTAGTAATAAAAAGCGTCACAACAGCTGTGGACTATGTGAACGTTACTGCTGTCCACTGGAATCCCTTAATGGTTTATGTCTTCCCGGACGGCGACGGGATCTTCCCGTAGGTTAACTGCCCATGTCACAAGGCCAGAATCATTCTGAAGTGCCCTGAGGAGTTTAATATTAAACTCGTCCATCGTAGTACGTCTAGTAAGTAATGATTGTTCCAACTGCATTCACCCACTCCCACAAGAGCAGTTACAAAACCTAATAGATGATGCAATATGTACATCTCCATCTACATCCATACTCTGTGAACCACTGCAAACTGCGTGGCAAAGGATACTTCCCACTGCATCAGTTGATACGCCTTCTTCCTGTTCCATTCACGTATGGACGGCAAGTAGAGTGACTATTCTGCACTTCTTAGTATTAGTTCGATAATCTCTGTTAGTTCTGTTTCGGACGTGTCCCACATACTTGAACAATATAATAATATGGGTTGCACGAGTGGTTTGAAAGCAATCTCCTTTGTAAACTGATTGCGTTTCCCTGTATTCTACCAATAAGCTGAAGTCTGCCACCTGTTCTACCCACGACGGAGCTTAGGCCATCGTTGAATTTCACAAACTGTTGCACCCAGGTATTTGTATGAGTTGACCGATTCCAACAGTGACTCGCTGATGTTCTAGTCATAAGATACAACGCTTTTCGTTCTGTTAATTTCATAAATTTACATTTTTGAACATTTGAAGCAAGGTGCCAAACTCTGCATAACTTTCAAATCTTACCATGATCGGACCGAATACCTGCGCAGCAATTTCCAGTCGGTGCTTCATTACAGATAACTACCATCTGCTAAAAGTTCAGGTGAGTATTAATACTATGTGCAAGGTCATTAATATACAACGTGAACAGCAAGGGTATCAACATACTTCCTTGGGGCACATCCGAAGTTACTTCCACATCTATCGAAGACGCTCCATCCAAGATAACATGCTGTGTCCCCCCTTACCAAAAACTTCGCTTCATATCCCACACTACCGTATCATTTATAGTAAGTGTAGATATGATACTGAGTCAAATACTTTTAGGAAACCGAGAAACACAGCGTCTTCTTGACAGCCCTGATCCATGGCTTTCACGATGTCATGTGAGAAAAGTGAGAGTTGGGTTTCAAGTCATCGATGTTTTCGGAATCCATGCTGGTTGACAATGAGGAGCTCATCCTGATCATGACACCTCATTATGTTGGAGCTCAGAATATGTTCAAAAATTCTACAACAATTCTAGTTTTCTGGATCATTTCTAATAACCTTCTCGTAGCCCGGCGTGATCTGTGCTTTCTTCCACCTACTGGACATGCTTTTCTGTTTGAGGGATCTACGGTAGATAAAAGGTAACAGAGAGGCTCTCAGCCGTATATTCAGTATAGAATCTTACAGAGATTCCATTGGACTCTGCAACTTTGTCAGTTTTAAGGATTTCAGCTGTTCCTCAATGCCACTGCCATTAATATCTTTTTTCACACACCTTTACAGTGGTAGAAATGATAAATTGGTGCAACACTCCTAAATTTTCCTTTTTTAAAGGAACATTCTAAAACAGAGCTAAGTATTTCTGCTTTTGCTTTGCTACACCTAATTATACTTCCAGTCTCGTCCATCGTGACTCGACACTAACTTTCGTACCACTAACAGCGTTTCAATACAACCAGAATTTCTTTGGATTTTGTGAAAAATCTTTTGATATATTCTGCTACTGTAGCCACTGAAGGTTTCATGCATTACCCTCTTGACAGCCAAACGCGTTTCATTCAGTATCTGTCTCTATAGCCCTATGATTTGTTTTACACGTATTGTACAGAATTTCTAAAATCATTGTGGGAAGTGGCAATAAAACGACTATTCACATTGGTCTGTACTGTGTATGACTCTGGAGATACAACATCTGACTTTCGAAAAAAAATCATCCACACAATTCCAAAGACTGACGAGAACAATATAGAGAAGAATTGAAAAGAAAATAGAGGATGTCATAAATGACGATCAGTTTAGCTTTAGGAAATGTAAAGACAGCAGAGACGTTCTGACATTGCGATTGATAATGGAAGCAACACTAAAGAAATATCAAGACATACTCATAGGATTTGTCGGCCTAAAAAAAGCTTTCGACAATGTGAACTTGTGCAAGATGTTCGAAATTCTGAGGAAAGTAGGGGTAAGCTGCAGGGAAAGACGGGTAATATATAACAGTGACAAGAACCAAGAGAGGAGAATGGAAGACCAATAACGAAGTGCTCGGATTAAAAATGGTATAAGACACGGATGTAGTCTTTCGCTCCTACTGTTCAGTCTATACATAGAAGAAGGAATGGCGGTAATAAAAGAAAGGTTCAAGAGGCGAATCGAAATTCAAAGTGAAAAGAAAGAAATATAAATTGAGAGTTAATGGAAGAAAGGCGAAAGTAATGAGAAGTAGCAGAAATGAGAAAAGCGAGAAACTTTCATCAGCATCATGAAGTAGATGAAGGAATTTTTCTTCCTAGGCAGAGGAATAACCCATGATGGACGGAGCAAGGCAGACATAAAAAGCAGACTAGCTCCGGCAAAAAGCGCATTCCTGCCAAGAGAAGTCTACTAGTTTCAAACATAGGCCTTAATTTGAGGAAGAAATTTCTGAGTATGTACCTTTGGAGCACAGCATTGTACAGTGGTGAAATGTGGACTATAGGAAAACCGGAAAAGAAGAGATTCAAGGCATGTGCGATGTGGCGCTACAGAATGATATCGAAATTTAGGTGGATTGGTTTGTGGGATGAAAGGGACCAGACAACGATGGTCATCGGTCCGAAATTTAGGTGGACTTATAACGTAAGGAAATAGGAGGTTCTCTGCAGAATCGGCGAGGAAAGGAATATATGGGAAACTCTGACAAGAAGAAGGGACAGAATGTTAGGATGTCTGTTAAGACATCGGGGAATAACTTCCGCGATACTAGAGGGAGCATTAGAGGGCAAAAACTGTAGAAAAAGCCAGAGATTGGAATACATCCAGCAAATAATTGAGGTCGTAGGTTGCAAGCGCTACTCCGAGACGAAGAGAGTGGCACAGGAGAGGAATTCTTGGCGGTGCACATCAAACCAATCAGAAGACTGATGATTAAGAAAAAAAGGTAGTAGTGTGTTTACAGTGACTGTCTACCATGGAGGGTGCTTCGGATCATTGACTGTCTTACTAGACACTTATCTATGAAGTGCGTGGTCAACTATTCTTCGGAACGTCAGCCACAACTCTTGTCCATGATATTCTGCAGTGCTAAATCTTACAAGTTCGTTATTGAGATGCGCCTGCCTCTTTTTATAGTTCTTTGAAAATATAAACCTTTCTACTTGTTTTAGCTGGTCTTTGTACTTTTGTAATCATTGTTGTTATAACTGCCTCATGGTCACTGATACCAGTTCTTATGCGGGCATCCTCAAAGATGTCAGGTCCATCTCTTGCTGTTGGATCCAATATATTTCCATCACGATCGGGCTTCCGAGCAAACTGTTGTAGAATAGTGTTTGGACAAGGGCATTTAGTAATGTTTCTCAAAAGTCTTGTCATGCCCCCTTCCCATTTACAAGACTGTAATTTTCCCAGTTGACTGGCGGATGATTGAAGTGTACTCCACTATAACTGGAAAACTTAAGTACCAGTGAATTTACGTTTTATCTAAGGTTTTCGGGTACGCCTGGAGGTGAGTCCCGTAATCGATAGAAGTATCTACTTATATGTTTATGCCTGCCTTGATACTGACTTTTCCCTAGACAGTCACTCACGTAGTTTCAATGTTTATTTCGGTGGATTTGAGATTCGTTTGAGTTTCCTGCCTACTGGGACAAATATCTGGACGACGCAAACGAACTGCCACGCTGACGCTCCCCATGTTGTAGTTTTGTGCAGAACGTCCGCGCCTCCGATACATTCAACTCGTTCGACAGTCTATTTGCTCTTTACTTGGTTATTTTTATCTTTAGCGTTCTCGTTAATTTGGAAAGCCAACCAACAACTAATCCTTCCGTCGCTACTTGGTAGAGCAACTTCATATTAAAAAAAAGCACAAACATGTGAATGTTCTATAATATTAATTTATTTAGTTTATCACTTTTGAGCTTATATGGATATCATGAATCTACCTAGTGCGTGACGTAAAACCGGCCCGTCGTACGCAACGACAATGTTCCCGTGCGTGCGCGCGCGTCAATAATGATTGAAAACGAAAAACGCCGTCCAAACAGTCGAGCACGAACTTACCATTTTCTGTGATGTACTGACACTGCGCGGAACTTAGTTGATGCGTAAGGGAGCTGCACCCGCAGCCAGTGAAATTTGTCGAAACCAGCTGAGAAAAAGGCCTCATTGCGCGAAGCCGCGTTAGTGTGAGTGTGTGACAATGACGTATTCCTTACCCTAGAGTGTTGTCATTGTAGAGCCGTTCATTTGCAATGGATCTTTCGTGGAAACAAAGAATTTGTTTCAGGAGGAACTTCCAGGAATTCATTGAAAAATGGTGGCGGTTCAAAATCCTCCCGGAACAGAACGTAGAACTACTTAAGCTTAACTAACCTATCACACACATCCATGCCCGAGGCAGGATTCGAACCTGCGACCGTAGCGGTTGCACGGTTCCAGACTTAAGCGCCTACAACCGCTCGGCCACACCGGCCGTCTGTGAAGGTGAGTAGTCATATTCAGTACGTTATATTTCATTTTATGTTAATGTGATGACTTTACAGGCCGGTTCTACGTGCCGCACCCTCTATAAATATGGTCGTTAAAGAGGATACACTAACGGTTAACAGATTCGAAAAAGATATTAGACCTGCAGACAGAGGTGCAGAGATGGAGTAACAGTATCGTTGTCCTGCAATTGTATATTACGTAGACTGTTTCAATTGTGTTACAAGTGCACTGTCAAAAATGGCATTAACCCAGTTTTTGCATCTCACTCTCCAAGTGTAATAACATTTTCAAAGATCTTCGCGATTACTGCAGCCTTTTTAATGATGATAGTCAGTTATAGTTTTATGATAGCTCTCTAATTGAAAAACCGGCAACTAAATCAATTAATACTGTAAACAGGTTACATGACATGGAACTAACAAGCACCAAAGTTTTTTAACACAAAATATGGAAAAATTAAATGGGTTTCACAGTTTAAATACTTGGGGGAAATCATACAAGAAATCGGTGTGGAAAAAGCTGCAAACGGAGATCGCTGCCAAAAAATGGCAACTGCATTCAGATTAACACAACATATATATAATAGAAAACCACTTTCTAAATTCAGTAAACTTATGCATTACAGCACTGTAACCAAACCTGAATGTTTTTATGGAGGAGGAACTTCAATTTTAAATAGAAAGAGGGATATGAAAGAAATTCAAAAGAAAGTAAGATAATTAGGAAAACATTGGGCCCCAAAATTACTGATGAAGAAAGTTATAGGCTAAGAAGCAATAAGGAAATAGAAAAATACACAAACATACATGGCGACATGAGAAAACGAAGACTTAAATTTTGTAAGCACATTAGGAGAATGTTAGAAATATATGACCGTGTAAGCATGTGCCTAAGCAATTCGAATAAAATTTTGAAAAGGCTATCGTTCCGAAGATTCAATATAAAGTCGATAAATAAGGGGGAAGTTAACAACAAGATGCCTTCTAGAACAACTTATTCCGCCTGCTTAAGTACTGTAAAATTTAGTATGGTTGTTCGAAAGGTTTGTGCTATCATTCACGTACTGTGCCAACGAGAAGGGATACCACGTGGATCGGAAGAGAATAATAAGAGTTACTGAAATAATTATAGCTAAAAGAAATATGGTCGACAGCCCAATTGGGCAAAATTTCTGTTCGGTAGGTGAATTAATGAGGCGAACAGCCAATGTCAAGAATTACTCGAACACACGCGGCATCAGAGGGCTGCACGCACGTTAGTAAAAACAACTGAAACATTTACGTAATAAAACGAGAAAGAAAATAGTTTGCACTCGAAATATCACTAACTAATAGAGCTGAAATTTTGAAATCATAGAAGATAACACTTAGATTAATGGTTACTTACTGTTGTAAGTGACAATGGCGCTACCTCCCAATAACGTCTACTATTTTCGTATGAATTTTGGAAAATGGCAAAAGGTAATTAAAATAAACTCTATTGACTTCTGAACAGGGAAGTAGAAATTGATAATTACTGTATCAAAAGGTAATTATTATACTTTAACACGACTGCAAGTCAAAATGTGAACCAGAACTTTACTAACAACAAATTACAATAATCACTGATATTTGCACTCACTCATTAATTCTAGTTAGTGCTTTTCTTCATAGTGCCAGGAATCATATTAATATGATTAGTTGATTAACTACTTGCAACAATTAGATCGCCTCAGATTAAAGTTCAAATTTAAAATTAGGGAGACTAAAATTACTGAATGCTTTAAGTTCAAACCTTTAATCTAACTGAATCATTTAGTTCGTAAGCAAAATTAACTGGCACTGCAATTTTCATTTTTCATAAACGTTACTCGGATTATTGTAACAATAGGACAGGACAGGAACCTACTTGGTGAATGATTTTAGGAGAATCACGGGTAAACAGTTTCGATTAAACTATGGTAATTATTCACTCGCAAAACACCACAAAGCTGAGTAACGCCGTTACAAAACTAGTTGACAATAAGCTGTGACGTAGTAATCTTACTTCAGTCCATTCTCGCCGTGACGAAGTTGCTGGCGACGATACTGCTGCTGGCTCCTTTCCATGATCATTAGCGAGCACGGGAGTTATGTTGCTGCAGCCAATATTTCCACCGCCCACGCTCATCACTTGCTACGTGCCGCTAAACAATCACTCCTCCAGTACAGTGCACGCCATCGATTGGTCCGCACTTCACCAAGTCTCACACCAGAGCTCTCTCTCAGTGTAGCGCGCGCTCTGACGTAACATCCTCCCACGTCCAGAGACGCCGCTACTCCAACGATACTTATTCGTTGCCAAAAACCTAACGTTTCCCTAACATTCCCTAAGCGATTACTCAGCGATATTTACGTAATATACATAATTTATTATACAGCAAAATAAACAAATTAATTCATACATCGTGTACATATAAATTTACATAAAGATAAAAGCAAATATATATACAATAATAAATGGTCAAAGAGCACATAGGCATGAAAGTGTTAGAATTTCAAAAGAAGAAGTATCATTTAAGTTGAGTGCTTCTTCACGTTAATAAATATCATTGTTGGGAATTTTTCTGATTGAAGATAACTTAAGCCGTCCTCCTTCATTCCCAAGAAAAATTATGAGAACACTCTTCAGACTGTGGGTGCTGAAAGTTTGATATTTCATTTATAGGTCAATGTAATCCTCGAAACGTTGAGAGCAAACACACAAGTGTCGTTGTCAGAACACCGCAGGTTTTAATACCAATATTTTCAGTGTTAAAATAAGAAAATACACTACTGGCCATTAAAATTGCTACACCACGAAGTTGACGTGCTACAGACGCGAAATTTAACCGACGGGAAGAAGATGCTGTGATATGCAAATGATTAGCTTTTCAGAGACGGTGGCGACACCTACAACGTGCTGACATGAGGAAAGTTTTCAACCGATTTCTCATACACAAACAGCAGTTGACTGGCGTTGTCTGGTGAAACGTTGTTGTGATGCCTCGTGTAAGGAGGAGAAATGCGTACCATTACGCTTACGACTTTGATAAAGGACCGATTGTAGCCTATCCCGATTGCGGTTTACCGTATCGCAACATTGCTGCTGACGTTCGTCGAGATCCAATGACTGTTAGTAGAATATGGAATCGGTGGCTTCAGGAGGGTAATATGGAACGCCGTGCTGGCTCCCAATGGCCTCGTATCACTAGCAATCGAGATGACAGGCATCTTATCCGCATGATTGTAACGGATCGTGCAGCCACGTCTCGATCCCTGAGTCTACAGATGGGGACATTTGCAAAACAACAATCATCTGCACCAACAGTTCGACGACGTTTGCAGCAGCGTGGACTATCAGCTCGGAGACCATGGCTGCGCTTACCCTTGACGCTGCATCACATCGCTCCTGCGATGGTGCACTCAACGACGAACCTGGGTGCACCAATGGCAAAGCGTCATTTTCTCGGATGAATCCAGGTTCTGTTTACAGCATCATGATGGTCATATCCGTGTTTGGCGGCATCGCGGTGAACGCACATTGGAAGCGTGTATTCGTCACCGCCATACTGGCGTATCACCCGGCGTGATGGTATGGGGTGCCATTGGTTACACGTCTCGGTCACCTCTTGTTCGCACTGACGGCACTTTGAACACCGGACGTTACATTTCAGATGTGTTACGACCCGTGGCTCTGCCCTTCACTCGATCCCTGCGAAACCCTACATTTCAGCAGGATAATGCACGACCGCTTGTTGCAGGTCCTGTACGGGCGTTTCTGGATACAGAAAATGTTCGACTGCTGTCCTGGTCAGCACATTCTCCAGATCTCTCACCAATTGAAAACGTCTGGTCAATGGTGGCCGAGCAACTGGTTCGTCACAATACGCCAGTCACTACTCTCGATGAACTGTGGTATCGTGTTGAAGCTGCATGGACAGCTGTACCTGTACACGCCATCCAAGCTCTGTTTGACTCGATGCCCAGGCGTATCAAGGCCGTTATTACGGCCAGAGGTGGTTGTTCTGGGTACTGATTTCTCAGGATCTGTGCAACCAAATTCCGTGGAAATGTAATCACATTGCAGTTCTAGTATAATATTTTTGTCCAATGAATACCCGTTTATCATCTGCGTTTCTTCTTGCTGTAGCAATTTTAATGGCCGGTAAGTGTTGATAAATATGTTTCCTCGTGCGATGAATAGGAGTCCAGGCGTGCAGGAAGACCCATTGAGCGCGCAGAGAACGGGGCGTCCAGACGCGCGACGACAATTGCCGCTCAGAGGCACCGCCGTTTGTCCCGGTCGTGGCGCTCCAGCGCCGCTTTCAGTCCCCCCGTCTGCGCCTATCTGCCGGCTGCATCTCGCCCGAGGATCGGAGAACACGGCGGCGATAAGACGGCAGTGTCTTGGTGGCGTGCCGGCTCGCCCTCTAGCAGTAACAGGTGCCGCCGCCGGGGCCCAGGTAGGGGAGCGCCCCACACAGCCCGGGGGGAACCTTTTCTTTTTTGTGGAGGCGGTGCTCGCGTTATGAATAACGCCGGCCGCGTTCGTTATTCCCCTTTCTGCCCTTCCCGGGCGCGCATTAAGCGGCCCTTGTGCCGCGCGTTCCGATTTAGAACGCCGGAGCGTGCGCGCCCTGTTTTCGTTTTGCTACGAGCACACATTAGCCGAGGCCCGCTAAGTGCCACTGGGCCTCCTGGATAAATGTTTGACTCTGCGGGATTTAAAAAACAGCCAGCACGATCTACCGCCGGCCCTCGCCGCGCCGCCGTAGCCGCTGTTGTCTATGCCCCGCGTGAATGAATCGGCCGGCGTCTCGGGACGGAGAGAAACATTCTGGAGCGGCCGCCCCCGGCGTCTGAGAGAGCTTCCAGAAATACTGGCAACGCGAGGCGGCCGACATCCCTCCACTCATCACCCGCGGTCCATTAACCCGCTCGGTGGCTCAGTGGGCGTACGTACCCGTTCCGGCCTACATGCCGAAGTGTCCCAAACACAGAAAAACCCCTGATATTCCACAAATGGTTCAAGACATCGAAGCAGGTTTTAGATAAACGATAGCAGTGAACGGGACAAGTATGTTGCTATTCAACAGCCAAGTTAAAAGTCGTTGCGGGAGTGAAAGATACACTACTGGCCATTAAAATCGCTACACCAAGAAGAAATGCAGATGATAAAGGGGTATTCATTGGACAAATATATTATACTGGAACTGACATGTGATTACATTTTCACGCAATTTGGGTGCATAGATCCTGAGAAATCAGTACCCAGAATGACCACCTCTGGCCGTAATAACGGCCTTGATACGCCTGGGCATTGAGTCAAACAGAGCTTGGATGGCGTGTAGAGGTACAGCTGCCCGTGCAGCTTCAACACGATACCACAGTTCATCAAGAGTATTGCGACGAGCCAATTGCTCGGCCACCATTGACCAGACGTATGGCGATAACGAATACACGCTTCCAATGTGCGTTCGCCGATGACATTGTAATTCTGTCAGAGACAGCAAAGGACTTGGAAGAGCAGTTGAATGGAATGGGCAGTGTCTTGAACGGAGGGTATAAGATTAACATCAACAAAAGCAAAACGAGGATAATGGAACGTAGTCGAATTAAGTCGGGTAATGCTGAGGGAATTAGATTAGGAACTGAGACACTTAAAGTAGTAAAGGAGTTTTGCTATTTGGGAGCAAAATAACTGATGATGGTCGAAGTAGAGAGGATATAAAATGTAGACTGGCAATGGCAAGGAAAGCGTTTCTGAAGAAGAGAAATTTGTTAACATCGAGTATAGATTTAAGTGTCAGGAAGTCATTTCTGAAAGTATTTGTATGGAGAGTAGCCATGTATGGAAGTGAAACATGGACGACAAGTAGTTTGGACAAGAAGAGAATAGAAGCTTTCGAAATGTGGTGCTACAGAAGAATGCTGAAGATTAGATAGGTAGATGACATAACTAATGAGGAGGTATTGAACAGAACTGGGGCGAAAAATTTGTGGCACAACGTGACTAGAAGAAGGGATCGGTTGGTAGGACATATTCTGAGGCATCAAGGGATCAGCAATTTAGTATTGGAGGGCAGCGTGGAGGCTAAAAATCGTAGAGGGAGACCAAGAGATGAATACACTAAGCAGATTCAGAAGGATGTAGGTTGCAGTAGGTACTGGGAGATGAAGAAGCTTGCACAGGATAGAGTAGCATGGAGATGTGCATCAAACCAGTCTCAGGACTGAAGACCACAACAACAACAACAACAACAACAACAATGTGCGTTCACGGCGATGTCGCCAAACACGGATGCGATCATCATGATGCTGTAAGAAGAACCTGGATTCATCCGAAAAAATGAGGTTTTGCCATTCGTGCACCCAGGTTCGTCATTGAGTACACCGTCGTAGGCGCTCCAGTCTGTGATGCAGCGTCAAGGGTAACTGCAGCCACGGTCTCCGAGCCGCTAGTCCATGCTGCTGCAAACGTCGTTGAACTGTTCGTGCAGATGGTTGTTGTCTTGCAAACGTCCCCATCTGTCGACTCAGGGATCGAGACGTGGCTGCACGATCCGTTACAACCATGCGGATAAGATGCGTGTCATCTCGACTGCTGGTGATACGAGGCCGTTGGGATCCAGCACGGCGTTCCGTATTACCCTCCTGAACCCACCGATTCCACATTCTGCTAACAGTAGTTGGATCTCGACCAATGGGAGCAGAAATGTCGCGATACGATAAACCGCAATCGCAATAGGCTACAATTCGACCTTTATCAAAGTCGGAAACGTGATGGTACGCATTTCTCCTCCTTACACGAGGCATCACAACAACGTTTCACCAGACAACGCCAGTCAACTGCTGTTTGTGTGTGATAAGTCGGTTGGAAACTTTCCTCATGTCAGCACGTTGTAGGTTGCGCCACCGGCGCCAACCTTGTGTGAATGCTCTGAATAGCTAATCATTTGCGTATCACAGCATCTTCTTCCTGTCGGTTAAATTTCGCGTCTGTAGCACGTCATCTTTGTGGTGTAGCAATTTTAATGGCCAGTAGGGTACATAATCGTAGACTCAATGGAAACTGAAGCTTTCTAGACAAATAAAAGCTGAAAGAAGCATAAGGATAATAATGTAAGAGACTGCAGCAAAGCTACGGCTGCAGTTGATAAAAAAGTATGAACCCACCTTCAATATAACACCAGTATTCCAAAACCCAAATTGTGAATTTCGTCAACGTAATGTCACGAATTTTATGACTGCAGTAAAAACTTCGAGGTTTGCCGATGACATTGTAATTCTGTCAGAGACACAAAGGACTTAGAAGATCAGATGACAGTGTCTGAAAAGCAAGATATAACATCAACAAATGCAAAACAAGGACAATGGAATGTAGTCGAATTAAATCAGATGATGCTGAGGGTGATCCGTGCTGCGGGTCGCGTTGGTGCTGTTTGTTGGTTTCCGCCCTCTGTTGGAGTCCTTTAGTTGGTATGGTTGCGGTTGTTTGTCTTCCTCTCGTCTTGACTGGCGCCACTCGTTTCACAAGCGTTGCCTGTCCGCTGCTGGCAGCAGCGGCGGTTATCGATACGAAGTAACTGTTGCCTATCTTTGCGGCGACGTCGTCGTTTTTCCGCGTCGTGTGAGTCTGGCAGTTCGGTTGACGACACGGTCTGCACAGTGCGCGAACACGCCGGGACCGCTGGCATGGACTGCCGGATGGAAGGGCTGTGGTCACGACGGTGCACGACCTCGTCGTAAACCAGATCCTGCGGGCATTAAGGTGAGTGCGTTTCAATTCAAGTAGAGAAACCTCCACCATTGTGACATCTCGCGATTCTCCAGTGACTTGGCTTCGTGTTGCTGCTCGCAGTGTCGCCGAGGCGAAGAGCAGCGAGTGGAGTTCTTGGGGAAAGTGGATCTGATTAGCTTTTCTCGACTTCTATATCTACATCTACATGACTACTATGCAATTCACATTTAAGTGCTTGGCAGAGGGTTCATCGAACCACAGTCATACTATCTCTCTACCATTCCACTCCCGAACAGCGCGCGGGAAAAACGAACACCTAAACCTTTCTGTTCGAGCTCTGATTTCTCTTATTTTATTTAGATGATCATTCCTACCTATGTAGGTTGGGCTCAACAAAATATTTTCGCATTCGGAAGAGAAAGTTGGTGACTGAAATTTCGTAAATAGATCTCGCCGCGACGAGAAACGTCTTTGCTGTAATGACTTCCATCCCAATTCACGTATCATATCTGCCACACTCTCTCCCCTACTACGTGATAATACAGAACGAGCTGCCCTTCTTTGCACCCTTTCGATGTCCTCCGTCAATCCCACCTGGTAAGGATCCCACACCGCGCAGCAATATTCTAACAGAGGACAAACGAGTGTAGTGTAAGCTGTCTCTTTAGTGGACTTGTTGCATCTTCTAAGTGCCAATGAAACGCAACCTTTGTCTCGCCTTCCCCACAATATTATTTATGTGGTCTTTCCAACTAAAGTTGTTTGTAATTTTAACACCCAATTGACAGCCTTGAGAATTGTACTATTTATCGAGTAATCGAATTCCAACGGATTTCTTTTGGAACTCATGTGGATCACCTCACACTTTTCGTTATTTAGCGTCAACTGCCACCTGCCACACCATACACCAATCTTTTCTAAATCGCTTTACAACTGATACTGGTCTTCGGATGACCTTACTAGACGGTAAATTACAGCATCATCTGCGAACAACCTAAGAGAACTGCTCAGATTGTCACCCAGGTCATTTATATAGATCAGGAACAGCAGAGGTCCCAGGACGCTTCCCTGGGGAACACCTGATATCACTTCAGTTTTACTCGATGATTTGCCTTCTATTACTACGAACTGCGACCTTCCTGACAGGAAATCACGAATCCAGTCGCACAACTGACACGATACCCCATAGGCCCCCAGCTTGATTAGAAGTCGCTTGTGAGGAATGGTGTCAAAAGCTTTCCGGAAATCTAGAAACGCGGAATCAACTTGCGATCCCCTGTCGATAGCGGCCATTACTTCGTGCGAATAAAGAGCTACCTGCGTTGCACAAGACGGATGTTTTCTGCAACCATGCTGATTACGTATCAATAGATCGTTCCCTTCGAGGTGATTCATAATGTTTGAATACAGTATATGCTCCAAAACCCTGCTGCAAACCACCGTCAATGATATAGGGCTGTAGTTAGATGGATTACTCCTACTACCCTTCTTAAACACTGGTGCGACCTGCGCAATTTTCCAATCTGTAGGTACAGATCTATCGGTGAGCGAGCGGTTGTATATGAGTGCTAAGTAGGGACTATTGTATCAGCAAATACTACAGGGCTATTAAAAATGATTGAAGCGGTTTCACAAATTCACTGTAGCTCCATTCATTGACATATGGTCACGACACACTACAGATACGTAGATAAACTCATAAAGTTTTGTTCGGCTGAAGCCGCACTTCAAGTTTCTGCCGCCAGAGCGCTCGAGAGCGCAGGGAGACAAAATGGCGACAGGAGCCGAGAAAGCGTATGTCGTGCTTGAAATGCACTCACATCAGTCAGTCATAACAGTGCAACGACACTTCAGGACGAAGTTCAACAAAGATCTGCCAACTCCATTCGGCGATGGTATGCGCAGTTTAAAGCTTCTGGGTGCGTCTGTAAGGGGAAATCAACGGGTCGGCCTGCAGTGAGCGAAGAAACGGTTGAACGCGTGCGGGCAAGTTTCATGCGTAGCCCGCGGAAGTCGACGAATATAGCAAGCAGGGAGCTAAACGTACCACAGCCGACGGTTTGGAAAATCTTACGGAAAAGGCTAAAGCAGAAACATTTCTTAAACAGGAGATTGGAAAACCGATGGATCGGTCGTGGTGGAGATCATGATCAACAAACAATCCATGTCATGGCCTCCACGCTCTCCCGACTTAACCCCATGCGATTTCTTTCTGTGGGGTTATGTGAAAGATTCAGTGTTTAAACCTCCTCTACCAAGAAACGTGCCAGAACTGCGAGCTCGCATCAACGGTGCCTTCGAACTCATTGGTGGGGACATGCTGCGCCGAGAGTGGGAGGAACTTGATTATCGGCTTGATGTCTGCCGAATCACTAAAGGGGCACATATCGAACATTTGTGAATGCCTAAAAAAACTTTTTGAGTTTTTGTATGTGTGTGCAAAGCATTGTGAAAACATCTCAAATAATAAAGTTATTGTAGAGCTGTGAAATCGCTTCAATCATTTGTAATAACCCTGTATTTACTGCGGTCAGCTTGTTACAATTTGTTAAGTTCAACCAGCGGTATTTTTCCTTCCTGGTAGCCACTAACGCCCCAGTTATCTGCCCTGGGGGATAGTGTATGTAACGGCAGTGTACGTTTCTTCGCCTTACCGATTATGTCCGGTAAGGTGTGTAGTTTTGATAACTTTCTTGATTTTAGGCCGTTTGTTATTCTTCTACTCTGGTAGTAGTGATTCCTTTCTCGTTCCGGGCGCTCTAAGCACAGTTTTCTGGGAGCGTAGTGCAGTCCACCGGTTCCGGCTTTGGCGTGTTGTTCGATTCTTGCATTTGGTTTATTGGACATCAGGTAGCTTCAGCAAGGTTGTCATTAGTCATTCGTTACACAACCACTAGTCTGAGTTACCATCTTGTGAAGTGAATCCAACTCTTGGCTGCCTATCTCATCGCTTGCGAAAGTGTTTGTTGCTGGACCTTCTCAGAGGGCGATTCCTGGAGCACCGTCTGTGACTGGTCCTTGTGTTTTATTATTGTAATACCTACTTTAAAGGTTATCTATGTCTAGTTAATAGTGCTGGTCTCCTTCTGGAATAAATCTAGCAGTGTAAGGGTTGTGATACAAGGTTACCATCATCTTATTTCACCCATTTGGTGGTCAGTTGCTTGTTTCTTTTAATTAATCTTTGCTTGTATTTGCTGTTTTACAGCAGGTTTCTGGTGTGTAAGGCCTTCAGCCGTGATTGTGGTCATTTGCTTTGAAAAAATTATTCGATATTTATATTTTAGCAGTAAGCCTTAACACCTTATTTACTGTCATTCCTGGCGCCTGATACCTTCTGCTGTGTTTGTGGCCACTTACTTTTTAATATTTCAATACGTGTAAGCTGTAATTGCAGCGAGTACTTAAACATTCTTAATTTATTCCCATTCTTGGCGTGTAAGGCCTTCAGCCGCGATCACAGTGGCTTGTTTTTTTCTTTTTTTTAACTTTATCTGTATTTTATGGTGATTTGCTGAATTGTAACGCACTTAAAACACTATTATTTACACAGTTGTTTATTCCTTCATTAATAACGTGCAATATTTTTTATTTATTGTTGAGTCTGGAATTACCGGTTTAAAACTAAAAGTAACTGTAAAAGGCAACCAATAGGAACTGATTACGGCCGCGTCCACAATCGTAACCGAATCCTGCTTTCCCTTGACTATCAGGTCCCAGAGGGAATTAGATTAGGAAATGAGACACGTGAACTAGTAGATGAATTTTGCTATTTGGGCAGCGAAATAATTGATGATGGCCGACGTAAAGGGGATATAAAATGTAGGATGGCAATGGAAAGAAGAGCGTTTCTGAACAAGATAAATTTATCAACATCGAATTTATATTCGTAATTGCTGAAGATTAAATGGGTATATGACGTAACTGATCAGGAGGTACCGGAATTGGGGAGAAATGAAATCTGTGGCACAATCTGACTAGGCGAAGCGATCGCTTGATAGGACACAAGGAGCCCAAGAGATGAATACAGTAAGCAGTTTCAAAAGGGTGCACGTTGCAGTAATTATTCGGAGATGAAGAGGCTGGCACAGTTTAGAGTTGCATGGAGAGCTGCACCAGGCCAGTCTTCGGTCTGAATCTACAACAACAGTAGTCTATTCCTGGTCTCTAGTCCCTAATTTCACTTTTGTAGCTGATGTGCAATGTAATCTCCGATAAGGGAAACAAATTTTCAAAGCTAAGCATTTATGTTATAAACAATTGGCAGGGTATAACCGACATTCGAAAATGTTCAGATGTGTGTGAATTCCTAAGGGACCAAACTGCTGAGGTCATCGGTCCCTAAACTTACACACTACTTAATGTAACTTATGCGAAGAAAAACACACACGCACCCATGCCCGAGGGAGGACTCGAACCTCCGGCGATGTGGGCCGTGCAGTCCTTGACATGGCACCTGAAACCGCGCGGCCACTCCGCGTGGCATAACTTACATTCGCCATGTTGTACTCTGATGCCAAATTACGTTTGGTAGTCATTCACAAAACTTAGAACTATTGCAGGTGCACATCACTTACCACATCATCAGTTCACGCTCAAGTGCTCCTTGGCACCTGCTCAAAATGTATTTAAAGACATCTTTACTTTCCGACAGTAGTTCTGATTCACTGCTCAGAGCGAGTACCGTCAGAGATACTCGGGCATCGTATTCCGGCGTCTGCTTGCTCCCTTGTGAAGTAGCACGTCACACGGACCCCGTTGTTGATGGGAGTACTCCGGTAAATGCTGTGGCGCGGCTCTTGTAGCCAGCCTCTTGCTAGTCAGTGAAGCCTTTAGTTACGCCCAAAACTACCGTAAGCTACCGTAGACTATCATAAGTAAGCGTAGACTACGGTAGTTTTCCTAGTAGACTTAGTATCCGCATTTCCTCTGGGTAAGGAGTGTCGATTATCCGTGGGTAAGGCGTGTCGATACCTGTCTGGCTTTACCTCATATCGACCGCTTTATTTACATACGCGATCAGTCTCTTACTAGATTCCCCTAGAAATCTGAAGTGTTGAACCGTATGGGAATTGAGTGAGGACATATAAAGGGCCACGTGACCTACGGAATATCTCCGCTCTTCTTAGTTCCTCTCCTGTCTGTTACTTAAAACTACACGGTACTTATAGCAAAATTGAATCTTTTGATGTTTCACTCAGCTTTTTTTCGAAAATTGTTGATTTGCAAAGTAAGACAGACGGGGTAGTAAAAATATTATATAGCGCTCTTAAAGGCAGTTTCCTCGAGAAGGGATAAAATTAGGAAAAACTCAAAACAAAAATTTGTCTAACTTCGCTTCAGTACTTCGTAGAGCTTATACAGGTTGATAGGAAAATCACGTTATGAACTTCGAGGACTTGTGAAATGATAATTAAATCAATACCCTACGCTGCCGACAGGCGTTGATATACATCAACGGGTAGAGGCGAATGAGTAAATAATACTTAGAATAGGATCCCATGTCCGGAAACATACTATTTCCTTCCTACGGTGGTTTTAATTCAGATTTTTAACTCGGCCACTTCTACTTGAGGAACTGAATTAGGCGTGACACAATTCGAAAAGAAACATCCATTTATCACTTAAGCACTTTTTGGTGTTAATACTTAAACATTACGTGTTTACATTATTCCAAAACAAAAAAGGACCCAGCATCCTGTACACACAGAACGATACTGATGCATTACAACAGCAGTTCGATGTGGCAACCACCCACGATGTTACGGACATAGTACTTACGAAGTATGTTCTGGTACACACTCTCCATACCACGTAGTGTCTCTTTCAGTTTCCAGTGCAACGGCCAGAATTCGTGCCAGCAGATCTTCCTCTGTCTCTACAGGAGTCTCGCAGCAAGGCTGACGTTCCGTGACATCAGCTGACCGTGTGACGTAGTACACGTCAGCCTCTCTACTCTATTGCATACCAGGACAAGCAGTTCTCAGACTTTTCTCTTTCCCTCAGCAGTCGTGGACGCGCTATACATCTGAACTGAAGCCGTCGTAGAACGGAAACGGACATGGGTTTCTGTTCATAATAATATGTACTCAATCCCCTCTAGAAGACCTATTATTTAGACATTTTTATTTTTTTCAATGTAAACTGTACTTGCATCAGAAGTTCTTGGTTTGGTTGCATAAAGGCGCAGAACTTACGCGATCAGCTAATTTTTATTACTTATAAAACGACATTTATATTCTGTAATGACACAAAATACACAACAAACACTGAATAATGTGCTTTCTTAATATGTGCAAAAGAAAAAACAACGAAGAGAATGAGAAGTAGTGGGATAAGAAAACGTGCCAGTCTCCAACCTTTTAGGGAATATGATGTCACAAAACGAACTATAAGAATTTATTTAATGATAGAGGTATGGTGCCTGAAAGTTAGCTCTATTTTCATTTACATTAGTATTAAACATACAAGTGATTTTCTGTTACATATTAAATTTATTTTGCGATCCAACAATTTTTTATCGTCATCACAGCTTTGCGATCTCAGAGATAATTTAATCATTATATACGTGCTACGAAGTTGTTTCGTTCCGAATTTGTTTTTAGGACAAATGCTAACGTCTCAGTACTGTCTTGCACCCACTCTTCTCTCGTATCCGAATAACTGCTTCCTTAAGGGCTAGCGGTGGGCCAACAAGCTACTGTCTGTACACGTACGTCATGTCTATTGAGTTCCGTTGCTTCCCGACAATTCCTTCGCGGTGCGGGTTTCTTATCTTTTAAAAAAATAAAAAATAAAAAAAGAAGAAACTATAACTTCTTTAGCATACAACACTAAAGCTAGGAACATAATCCTCACAAAACTGTTTTGGGAGTCATCAATCGTCTAGCTCTGCTCGTAAACAATATATAAACATGCACCTAAAAAGCACACAAAATCGAAAAATTAAAACAGTTATTAGGACAAGACATTCTCGTCTTACTTTAAAAATTTCGCAGAAAGTGTCGAATATTTTTAGACCATACAATGTAAGGCTGTCTTTCACAGCAAACAACTTAATCGGATATAGTTCAAAGCACGACGTCAACAACAGTATAAGTAAATTTGAACAGATAGATCTTTAGAAAATGTATACTGTTCTTCGTGTGACGCCAAATGTGTAGGACAGACGGGGAGGAAATTTTCTACAAGATGTAGGGAGCATGCAGACGCTTTTAGACTGAGCAGTTACGGTAAATTGGTCTTTGATAAGCATATATATATGAGACTGGCCACCCACTGAAAGGCATAGAAGAGGAGTTACAGATGATGAACGTAGAGAAGAAACTTGAATAACATGAAATAGCATTTCACCGAGTTAAGTTCGATAACGTACTTAATGTACGTAGCGGTCAGGGTAGTAACGCTTTCTTCAATAATTTTTTATTTTTTTATTTTTAAGGTTAGCGTCAATACCGAAACCGTGAGCGGTTTTGCGTACATAACTATTGATGTTAACTTTTAATACCTTTCAGAAATCTTGGGAACACTTTTTATTTCCAAACTCCCCTTATGCGTTTCGACATTCCGTCATTTTCAAAGGCTGTAAAACACAATTAAAAACTGGTATCGAAGTATATGAGAGTGTTTGATTACAGACAAAGTGTAGTGGCTAGAATACGGCATTTTTAGCTTATCAGTGTTATGTCAAACACAGAAAACTGTTCAATAGATACGCTGTATCTCGTCAATATTCTTAACCAAGAGAGAAAAGCAGATTGCTGCCAAGGAACAAATCAGAAAGAAAGTGGCCTGCAGCACCAGGCGGCGTTACATGCGTCGTACACGATGCATTTCTTTGTTCACAACTACCTTTTTTTCAACATTGCGTCGGATAAAACAACGTCATCACGAAGACTTTATAGAAATCACCTTACGATGCTGTGGGTCCACCATCAGGTGTAATTTGTCTTAATACATGCTTTATGTTTTCTCTCGTGAGAGGTGAAATGCATATTCCTATCACGAAAAGGTTGGTAATTTCCAAGAATGTTTTGCCTATCGAAGCCGAGGGCTCCAAACGATAGATATCGAACGTGCGATTCTAAATCGATCACGCAACTGTGGTGGCGGGCGTTATGAGACTGTTGGATGTTAGGTTATGAATTTCGTAAGTCAAACACGGAAAATATGTGCGAAATAGTGGAAAAGATCAACAGTGTAAACTTACCAAATAATCCAAGAAAAGCGTTTTTATGTTTTAGCACAAGCATATACTCTTTTCTTCATCGTTTTCGTACATGTCACTTCATTCAAGAGGCACATTCGCACACACATGTTTGTAAACACTTCACAGATGTTTTTGTGCAATGTGTGGTCAAAGATGAGTTTACTCGTAGAGCTAAAGATATATTTATTAAACAATTGACATATGCAAGAAATAATTGACATATGCAGTTGAAGCTGCGAAATATGGATAAAATTAAAATACAAATGTTTTTTAAAACAGTTTTAAAATATTTTTCAATGTGTCAAGATTAATCCTGTTTATCTCCATCCCCAGCCTCACCCCCCGTGGCCCCCCGGTTCCGGTAAATTGCGTCCTCAGTTTTCCAGTGGAATGGCGGCCACTTCCAGGGTGACTGCCTCGTTATGCGAATGCAGGGTTGTGGGGCGATGTTTGTAGACTTGAGCCAGTAAGTTCCTCACAGAAAAAAAATCACAAGATGACACAAATCGTGTGATCCTGGGGACCGAGCGATTTCTCCTCGCGAAGAGAGAACTCGTCCAGGAAACCACTCTCCCAAAATTTCTAGACAACGCCGAGAAGTGTGAAGCTGTAGCTTCGTCTTGTTGGAAGCAGATTTCTCCCTCCTCATAGTTCCCAACAAACTGGGTTAAGTTAGATCGGAGGAAGGTCTGTGTCATGTGACAATAGCGATTCGAATTAACCGTCACCGTTACGCCATCTTCTGAGAATAAATACGGGTCCCACACTCCAAATTCAGCAACGGCACACCAAACTGTTACACGATGGCTTTGAAGTGGTAATTGGTGAAGTTCCTGAGCATTTTCTGCTTCCTGGTAGTGGAACTCTTGTTTATTTGCGGTATCTGCCAAGTGGAAGTGTTGCAAGCGTATTGTCATATCGCTGGCTTAGTTGTGGAGTATCTTTGCGGGCAGCTGCGTCTGTAGTGAGTCGAGCACGGGACACGAAACTGTTATGTTGTGTAGTGTGTAGCTCTGCATGTAGAAGCATTGTTAGTATTCAGGTTGAAGTGTTGCTGCAAGTGCTATTATAGTAAAGTGGTGACATACGGAAATTGTTCAGAGGAAAGTGCGTCAAGAAGTAATTGAAAATTAGCAGTGGCGTTAATAACGTATTTATGTATCCTCTCGTTGCGTGTCGGTGTTCGGTGAATCAGTAATACTATTTACCACAAAAGAGTGCAATCAAGTGCCAGTGATTAGTAGCGAGCGTGAGGACGTGCGTTCGATCATCGCGTTTCCGCATCATCAACAATCAGCCGCGCCGCGACGGTTACGCGCACGCTCGTACAACTGAGAACTGAGAACTGAAAAATTAACTTTACGAACAGTGTTGTATCATTACTAGTGACAAGGAGGACTATTACCAGATATCTGTATGTGTGACGAGCGTAAGAACTTTCGTTCGATCATTCGGCTTCCGCATCATCAACAAAAAATGGTTCAAATGGCTCTGAGCACTATGGGACTTAACTTCTGAGGTCACCAGTCCCCTAGACCTTAGAACTACTTAAACCTAACTAACCTAAGGACACACACACACACATCCAAGTCCGAGGCAGGATTCGAACCTGCGACCGTAACGGTCGTGCGGTTCCACACTGAAGCGCCTAGAACCGCTCGGCCACAACGGCCGGCCATCATCAACAATCATCCGCGTCGTGTCGGTTACACGTACGCTAGTCTGGATTATATTTTGGACTGTTAATCATCAAGATTGATAATTGGGATAAACATTTACGATTTAGAGTGTAAACAGTGCAACCTGTGGTTTCCATATCGTCTCAGAATATAGACATAGGACAGTGATGTGTTCAAACGTTGAGTGGCTCCCCTAAACCCGCTTGCATTTTTTCGATAGATAATTCGAGGCAAGCCAGCAGCAGTGTGGAGCAGAAGCAGTATGACCGCCGCGGGATTACCAGGTACGTGGTGTGGACAGGGCGCACGGTCAAGAAACGAGAAGTCAGTATAAGGAATCCCCCCAGCCATTCGTACTCCCGGGCGTGTTACAGTGGGTCTCATGAGAAGAAATCAAAACAGTGCCCGGAGATATGTTCTGAAGAATTTCCTCACACGAAGCTCTGCAAGATTCAAAATCTCTCTCTCTCTCTCTCTCTTAATTCTTGGGTAACAATCATGCTGTGTGGGTACAGGTAAAGTTCTCTGTGCAGGATTTCTCTTCTGTCAGACAATCCCAAAGGAGTTGCATGTTTCAGTTCTGAGCGCTTTGGAGATTGCTGGACGGCCACATTTTCCCGCGTTGCTACCGTCCGAGGTCCAGCAGTAGATCTTCTGTTCAGTGCAGACTGTGATGCTCTAAAGCAGGATACCCAAACTAGAATAGGTTTTCTATCAGGAATAGAGTTATATCTGTCAATTTCAAACTAAAAGCGATATTCTCGATGAGTATTAATGACAAAACCACCATCATGAATATACTCCTCCACGATGTTCAACCAGACAAGCCACTGCGCCTGCTGAAATGGCACGTACACCGCAGTCGATTGATACCCGCTCCACATCAGTACGTCTACCACAGTTGACACAGCAGCCTTTCCAAGTACGGGAGGTCTTTTTGCCGCACCATGTAATTGCAGCCCTCTGCCGCTAGAGGGATCGGAACTGTATCGTGTAACATAGCGATGTGTAACGTAAGTGTGTCAGTGTGTGACAAACAGCGTACTGAAGATGTCGTCCAAACTCGGAGTACCCTCTCCTTCGACTTGGCAGTGCCAGACCACACGCGAGCGCTGCGACATCTGCAACAGTCCGACGCCTTGTCTTCACTGTCATCGATCATCCTCCATACAGTCCCGACGTGGCTCAATCCTATTTTTATCTTTCCAAAACTTAAAGAACGCCTTCGAGGACTTCACTTCGATACGGATGAAGCGGAGCAAGCAGAAGTGAGGAGAAAAGCAAACATTCTATAATGAAAGTATCAACAAACTGGTCTCTCGTTGGGAGAAATGTGTTCGTCGCCAAGGCGACTATGTAGAGAAATAAATACTTACAGGTGAAGACTAAAGTTGTAGAATGTTAATAACGTCCGCTTTATTTAAAAAAAACTTTAAGAGTTGCCACATAAAAAATTCGAGGAAAGGGGAGGGGGGGGGGGGGGAGGCATTTTCTCAGCACGCCCTCGTAAATAAAGCAGTGAGTGCATAATGCTTGACTTCACAAGACCGTTTCCTGGAACTCACTGTGTATCCATCGATTAAAAAAGCATTCAAGTATTTCTCTCTCCTCGACAAACAACTCACGATGAGTGACAGACCTCTTTACTCAACTCCGCTGAGAACGTAGGTTTAGTCACACTCACGTAGCGATTCGCGGTAGTCAAAAGGGGCTAACAAACATACACGGGCTATTCTTGTCAGCAGGATTGTGCGCAACTATTTTTGAGCAGCTTAGTTGTGTAACCGGGGCATACGTTTGATTTTAGGGGGCATGCCAAGAGTTTGGAAGTCATTATTCCAATTATCGCTTTAGCGGAATTGATTTCCCAATTAAGACGTATTTCGTGATAAGAAACACGATCTACTAGTACTCAGCAGAATAGGACTGTAATTTCCATGTTACCAATGACGCTCAGTGCAAACCGTTTGAAGATCTGTCGTTAATTTATTCAAAAACTTCTAATATACACTGTAATTTGTGTAAAATACGGGAGCCAGAGTGGTAGCACATTATTATTAGCTTCACTTGAAACTGGCACATGAGCCGATATCGCGAAAGCAAATAAGCTCAGCAGCCCAGGGGGAAAATGTTGCCACTCCTACAATACTGCAGGACAGTGGACACAAGTAAACAGAAAATAATTGTTTTTTTAACAATTTTTGGATCACTCCCGATGTCATCTTTCCTCCTGGTGAACACTAATCGTCTACGTCAACCCACCGTGCTCTATGAGTCAGACAAATTCGAGCCAGTCGTAAATATCCGGAGGTATTCCATTTGTTAATACATTTGTTATGAGGTGCGTATCTAGCATTTTTTATAGCAGTGGCTAACTATACTGACCGGTGTCTACATCACATAGTGCTTGGACAGAGTATATTTCCGTGCGGGACTGTAGTAGTCAGTAAACCACTACTAGGTAGTACAACATTCTGTATTGAATTTCGTTTGTGTTCCGGTCGATGTTGAAGACGTTGCTATTTGTTAGTGTATGCAAGAATTCTAACCAGTCGTACAACGGAAGATCAGCTTGTCTGCGAAATGGAGTGTACAGCGTGCCAGAGTGTGCCGTTGTAGGGAATAGATGCGTAGTAGAGTTACCCTCCGCGGCATCTGAGAAGTGTCACTGAGGAGGTGATAGGTACAAGACCCAACTTCAGCGTAAAAATAAGGTATTAAATGTGTTCTTACTCTGCAATTTCTACAAACCTTTGGTACACGGAATGATAACACGCAATATCGACCGTAATTATGAAATATAAATATCGAGTGGTGAGTACGGGCAGCAGAGGTGGGTAGTAATACTGACGTGATACCTGTTGGGATAGACGAGCCAGAAACGAAATTGTTCTTGTTGTGGTCTGGTTTGATGCAGCTCCCTATGCTACTATACCACGTGCAAGCTTCTTCATCTCCCAGTACCTACTGCAGCCTACATCCTTCTGAATTTGTTTAGTCTATCGATTTCTTGGTCTCCCTCTACGATTTTTACCCTCCACGCTGCCCTCCAATGCTAAATTTGTGATCCATTGATGCCTCAAAACATATCCTAGCAACAGGTCCCTTCTTCTTGTCAATTTGTGCCACAAACTCCTCCCCAATTCTATTCAATACCTCCTCATTAGTTATGTGATCTACCCATCTAATCACCAGCATTCTTCTGTAGCACCACGTTTCGAAAGCTTCTATTCCCTTCTTGTCCAAACTATTTATCGTCCATGTTTCACTTCCATACGTGACTACACTCCATACAAATACTTTCAGAAACAACTTAATGACACTTAAATCTATACTCGAAGTTAACAAATTTGTCTTTTTCAGAAACGTTTACTTTTCCATTGCCAGTCTACATTTTATATCCTCTCTACTTCGACAATCATCAGTTATTTTGCTCCCCAAATAGCAAAACTCCTTTACTACTTTAAGTGTCTCATTTCCTAATCTAATTCCCTCAGCATCACCCGACTTAATGCGACTACATTCCATTAGCCTCTTTTTGCTTTTGTTGATGTTCATCTTATATCCTCCTTTCAAGACACTGTCCATTCCGTTCAACTGCTTTTCCAAGTCCTTTGCTGTCTCTGGCAGAATTACAATGTCATCGGCGAACCTCAAAGTTTTTATTTCTTCTCCCTCGATTTTAATACCTACTCCAAATTTTTCTTTTGTTTCCTTTACTGCCTGCTCAATATACAGATTGATTAATATCGGGGAGAGGCTACAACCCTGTCTGACTCCCTTCCCAACCACTGCTTCCATTTCATGCCCCTCGACTCTTATAACTGCCATCTGGTTTCTATACAAATTGTAAATAGCCTTTTTACCCCTGCCTCCTTCAGAATTTGAAACAGAGTATTCCAGTCAACATTGTCAAAAGATTTCTCTAAGTCTACAAATGCTATAAACGTAGGTTTGCCTTTTCTTAATCTAGCTTCTAAGATAAGTCGTAGGGTCAGTATTGCCTCACATGTTACAACATTTTTACGGAATCCAAACTGATCTTCACCGAGGTCGGCTTCTACCAGTTTTTCTATTCGTCTGTAAAGAATTGGTGTTAGTGTTTCGCAGCCGTGGCTTATTAAACTGATAGTTCGGTAATTTTCACATCTGTCAACCTCTGCTTTCTTTGGGATTGGAATTATTATATTCTTTTTGAAGTCTGAGGGCATTTCGCCTGTCTCATACATCTTGTTTACCAGACGGTAGAGCTTTGTCAGGGCTGGCTCTCCCAAGCCTATCAGTAGTTCTAATGGAATGTTGTCTACTCCGGGGGTCTTGTTTCGACTTAGGTCTTTCAGCGCTCTGTCAAACGAAATTTAAAAAAAAAAAAAGAAGAAGAGAGAGAGTAAGTAGCAGAGCGCCCAGAACAACTCGTGCTTTCTCAGCAGCAGAAGTGGATCTGTTTGTGTGTGTGTGTGTGTGTGAGAGAGAGAGAGAGAGAGAGAGAGAGAGAGAGAGAGAGTGTCCTCGTTTACAGCTGGCTGTATCTGGGTCTGAAATGAAATGTTGTGCTCAGGTTCACGTTGTGCCCACATCACGTCTCTACTGTGAGCTGCTCTCCAACAAACAAAAGCCCGTACGCTATGCCTGTGTTTGTCGGCGTTGTTTGTAGACAAACTCACGCCGTAATGGCTGGAAAACAATGTGTTTACACAGTCCAGACACCCACACCCTTCCTCTGGAGTGCATGTGACTCTTCTGCCGTGTTCAATACAGTGCTTTCATTTCGTTCTATAAGTACAGATTGTCTCCTTAATGCAGTGGAGACATTAGCATATGCTTCTGTCTGTAATGGGAACAAACGACTTCGAAATATGCTACAGTATTTGTGCCGTCTGCAGTCAACTTCAGCATTCATATTCTGACAGAAAAAACAGCGTGTGCGACTACTGAAAAAAAGAGCCAGCTTTCAGTATTTGTAACAAACGAGGCAGCCTCGAAGTAAACACGATAATTGTAGGTGTAGGTTTGAATACTTCTCCGTAATTTCCCCTAAATATGAGATTCAAGACATCATCTTGGCTTATTAGCAAAGTCGAGGAGTCGTGTTGTTCCAACGCTTCGACGAGTTTCCTAGTCGTCATCTTCAGGTGAACATCACGAGTACGATAGTCGTCGAAACGTTGCGACAACATGGCCCCACTTCATCGGTGACATTCACCGAGAAAACCTGCATTCCCACAAATGCATGACTGATTCCTTCGCATAGGCCACGACGGAAATTCTTTCCTATCTTCCTTCCCCATTTCCCTAATTTCGATCTTCATTGCCGTTCAGGAATTTGCCTTGCTGACAGTATTGAAATTTTGATAATCTCATTCTCGTTAGGAGCTGTCTGAAGTAAAACCAGCGGTTACTACCCACCATTTTGATTTGCAGCTCCTTGTATTGGCCGTGTTTGCACTTAAAATTGTAGGATGTGAGGGCCGCCAGTTATGCAAATCACCATTTCTTCTCAGCACCAAAACAGGTTTCGGCGCCACTGTGCCATCATCAGTGGGTTTTCGTTTTTATTTATTCTGCAATGTGAACATTTTTGTTAAATGATTATAGAATTATGTGCATTTTTAGTTCAAACAACAGAACGTTTCTTTTTGTAAATACCTTTACATTTGGTGTGCATGAATTTTCTGGATCACATGTGTGTTAATTAGTACAGGTAGCTTGTCATCTGCAACCAAACGATGTTGATGACTAAGTTTTTTGCTGGAAGTTAACCTATCTTCTAGAATGTAATTCAGTTTTTCGCGATGTTTTCGCGCCTATATTCATTTTTACTTACGTTTTCGTGTGGCAAGCACTTCCATTCTCCGTATCATGCTGAGGTGTTATGATGCAGACGTAACTATAACAAGTATTTTCCACAAATAACGTGGTGAAAACCCTTTCCACCTCATCAAAACACAGTGTGATTGTGGTTTGTTATATGTCCCAGCCCAGTCAGCAATCATTTGTTCACCAGAGAGTTCGGCGCCAAATTTGAATTTTGTTTGCATTTTATCTTTGTGCGTGTGTGTGTGTGTGTGTGTGCGTGCGTGCGTACATGTGTGTGTGTGTGTGTGTGTGTGTGTGTGTGTGTGTGTGTGTGTCTGTGTGTGTGGTTGTTATTCGAATACACTACACCTGGCAAGCGCACACTATTTAACACATTAAAGGAACTTTACGCACAACACACACACCACCCACCCACCCACCCACCCACCCACACACACACACACACACACACACACACACACACGCATGTACGGACACACGCACACACACACACACACACACACACACACACACACACACAAAGATAAAATGCAAACAAAATTCAAATTTGGCGCCGAACTCTCTGGTGAACAAATGAACAGTGGCTGGGTTGGGACGTATAACAAACCACAATCACACTGTGTTCTGGTGTAGTGAAAAGTGTTTTCACCACGTTATTTGTGGAAAATACTTGTTATAGTTACGTATGCATCATAACACCTCAGCATGATACGGAGAATGGAAGTGCTTGCCACACGAAAACGTAAGTAAAAATGAATACAGGCGCGAAAACATCGCGAAAAACTGAATTACATTCTAGAAGATAGGTTAACTTCAACATCGTTTGGTTGCAGATGACAAGCTACCTGTACTAATTAACACACAAGTGATCCAGAAAATTCATGCACATCAAATGGAAAACGTATTTACAAAAAGAAACGTTCTGTTGTTTGAACTAAAAATGCACATAATTTTATAATGATTTAACAAAAATGTTCACATTGCAGAATAAATAAAAACGAAAACCCATTGGTGATGGCACAGTGGTGCCAAAACATGTTTGGGTACTGAGAAAAAACGGTGTTTTGCATAACTGGCGGACCTCACATCCAGCGGTTACTGTTTAAGTACTACCACGTCACTGTATCAGCAACATTCCTCGACAGTAGTGACATTTTCGGTAAATGGTGAAGCTGGTTTCCAATACCCTTTGTGATTTTAGCTCCAAGGAACTCAGTACACTTTGCATTATATATGTCATATTAGCACACCGTTTCGCCAGCTACAGGAGGTACCCAAACATTTGGAAACACCAAAAACACAACACATTAACGTGCCTAAAGCGGCGTTGCAGAACCGCCGGCATTTATAAAAGCTTCCAGTCTTCTCGGAAAGGAAAAATATTGGTCGTGTATAGTTTTGAAGGGATTCTTCTACCATTCTTCCTGCAAAATATTGGCGAGCTCGGGTAACGATGATGGAGTTGCACACACTTCTTTCCGACGAAGGTCACAGTGACTCAACAATATTAGATATGATGACCGTGGTAGCCAGGGGAGGTACGACAATTCATGCTCGTGCTCACAAAACCAGCTCTGGACAATGTGGGCTGTGTCAACAGGGAACCTGTCGTCTTGTAACTCAGCATCATCATTGCAGAAAAAATATTGTACCATAGGATGGAAGCGATCAGCATAAATAGTCACCATAGCAGTAATGCGACCTTCTACAGTAACCGTGGTGCCCATGGAACTCCACGATGTGGCTGCCCAAATCATTACTCCTGGCAACAAGCAGCCTCCATCATTTGCCTGGGATCCTGTTCGCCAGACGTACGCAAACTCACCCACAAGTTGGAAACGGTGTGAAACAAGTCTCCTCCGACCATATGACTTTCTTCCATTCCTCCATAGTCCAGGTTTCATGGCTTCGGTACCACGTTTTCCCGTCACGGAGATTTGCTTTTTGAATTATAGCTTTCTCTGCATTTCCCAGCTTCTAGAGCTCCCTTCGTCTCGACGCCCGGTTCTGCAGTGACTTCTGCAATTGTCGTCCCTTTGTTTCTCGTCACAGTCCTCTTCAAGGACCGACCGTCACGACCAGTGGACACACACTTATCGCCCGCGTTGTGACACAGTGGATGACGTTTTTCCTGTTTCCCTGTATGTGTATAAATCTTCGATACGGTGCCTCTTGAAACACCAAACACTTCGAGTTCCTTGATCACTGAAGCACACACCATACAAGCACCAGCAATTTTCGCACGTTCGAATACTCTTAGCTCCGACATAATGCACTCACAACTACACAGAACACTGTTTCAACCAAGACTAACGCTTACAACGTGTTGACGACATTGTACAGGTGTTGTTCGTGGCCAGATACATCAGCCCCACCTGCAGGTTTCGCTGGAACATGAATTTATGTTCAAGCATGCTTTTCTCGTGGTGTTTGCATATTTTTGTCCAACTCCAGTACATCTGTTTGCTATCTCTTACCACCCTGTGATACTGGGATGTCGATACTGCACGGAAATGTACCAGAAGGAATAATCACGCATGTCATAATACAACCACAAACCTTTTCTTTCTGTTTATACTAAAGTGCAGCTCATGCAATATTTTTAGTTGATTTATTAGGTGACTTGTAGCGTATTTATAAAGGGACATGATTTTGTCTGAAATTCCGAACACGGATGACAAATATGATGAGATTACCGGTACGATAACTTGTCAAGTCGTTGCTGTCCTGCTACATTCCTTTACATCTATTTTACCAAGTCAGTGTGGAATGAGTAACAGTGATCACATTTAACAGCTCGTGGACTAAGGGCATACGATTTTTTTTTCTATTATCTTTGTGGTCTCCAGTCCGAAGAATGATCTGATACAGCTCTCCAGCTAGTGGATAATGTGTAAGCATTTTCATCTTTGTATAATTAATGTACCCTCTATTTATTTGAACGTACCTACGATAGCCAAGCATTGGTCTCCCTCCAAAAATTTTAGTCCCTATAGTTCCCTCCATTACCAAATTCACTATTCCTTCATGACTCAAGATGTATATCACCTGGTCACCTCTTTTAGTCAAATTGTTCCATACATTTCCTTTTTCCTCAACTCTACTCAGTAATTCCTCAACAATCATTCCATTCAGCCATCTAATTTACAAACTTCTTCTGTAACACCACATTTCAAAAGTTTCTATTCTCTTCTGTTCTGAGCTATCTAAAGTCCACGTTGCAGTTCAGTACCATGCTACACTCCAGAAAAAACACTCAGAAAACACAAGAAAACGCTCAATATTATATTCGATTTTAACACATTTCTCTTTTTCAGAAGCGATTTACTCGCTATTGACGATCTGTATTTTATTTCCTCATGTCCTAGAGTTTTTATAATGCCAGTTGTTTTGCTCCCCAAATAGCAAAACTTATCTAGAACTTTTACCGCCTCATTTCCCAATGTAATTCTCTCAGTATCCCCTGATGTAACACGACTGCTCTCCATTGCCTCTGTTTCGGCGCTTTTGTTCATATTCACCTTGTAACCTCTTTTAAAGACATTATGTCTTCCATTCAACTGATCTCCCAGATCATTTGCCGTCTTTTACAGAACAGACCTCTAAGTTTTTACTCTTCCTGAACTTTAATTTCTTTTCTTTTTTTTCTTTCATACTTGATCTAAGTACAGATTCAGTAACATGGAGGATGGTCTAAAACCCTCCCCCTCAGCCTTCTGAACTACTCCTTCCTTTTCGTGCCCTTCGATTCTTATATCTGGAGTCAGGTTTCTGTAAGGATTATAGATAAGCTTTCGCCCCCTATTTCTTACTCCTACTACCTTCAGAATTTCGGAAATTGTATTCATTCTTGAAATTATCAGCAGAAGAGAACGGGACTTAAATACTTTCCACTGAAACGGCGCAAAACGTAGCATCGGAGAGTCTTTCTTATGCGTGGGCGCTGCCGTGTCGTCCCAACTCTTACGTTCCGGCGGCTCCCTTTTCCACATAAACGGAACGTAATCTCCTCACTCAACTATAAACCCACAAGAAAATGCTTGTTTCTTTGGTACCCTCCGATAGTGATGCTTTGTCGAAAGCTTAAAGAAATCTACAAATACATGATCTGCCTTGTAAACTGCTGGTTGCGGCATATCAAAAAATGGTTCTGAGAGCTATGGGACTTCACATCTGAGGTCATCGGTCCCCTAGAACTTAGAACTACTTAAACCTAACTAGCCTAAGGACATCACACAAATCCATTCCCGAGGCAGGATTCGAACCTGCGACCGTAGCGGTCGCGCGGTTCCAGACTGAAGCGCCTAGAACAGCTCGGCCACTGCGGCTGGCTGCATATCAAAAGCACGAGATAGGTTTCCCGTGTGTTATACTTCCTAAATCCATAGATACTTTGCTTATTAACTTATGTATCTCTAAGTGCGTCAGTTTGTTAGGGCATACATATCGTAAGTACGCTGATGGGTAGCAAGGGTACAGATTCGAGTGCCGGTCCGGCTCACAGTTTTAGTGCCTGAGAAACTTTAGTGACATAGCACAGTCCGCTTCAGAGTGGATCATTCTTTGTCGTTAGTGGCATATTATCCTGCTGCTTACGAGCAGCAGTAATTTGTTCTTCTTTTACAGTCAGTCGATAGTGCTTGCTGCGCGAGAGCGAACCCGAAGACTGGCGTCGTCTCTCTAGAATACGTTCTTTGTTTCGAATAGTCTCTGTTACTTCTTAACGGAGGTGACTGTGTAGCAGAATTTTCTTGGATGCCACAATGAATTTTTTACTCTGCAGTGGAGTGTGCACTGATATGAAACTTCCTGGCAGATTAAAACTGTGTGCCGGACCAAGACTCGAACTCGGTACTTTTACCTACCGTGGGCAAGTGCTCTAGTGGCGGAACTAAAACCTTGAGGTGATAATTTGGGTCGAGCTTTGGTAGCTCAGTACAGTGTGTGTCTTCGGCGGCGCAGCGATTGCGACCGCGTTTACGTCCTGCCGCACGTGCTGCGCGCGAGGTGTTTACACTATGTACGTTGTCGTGTAATGCGGTAGTGTGTACAATGAAACCCAGCCTTGTCGTTCCGAAAATCGACGTTTAGATTTGTTATCGAATGTGCTCCACCGAAAGCTAGCGAAATAGAACGTTATTTAGAGGATGAGATAAAAATCGAACCAGACGCTCTAGAGAGCGTACACTTATTTGTAGCCAGCAGCGCCGTTTATGTCAGGCCCATTCATGAGGGGGAGTGTGACCGATAAGGACTTCGTTTCGGTCATTGTCGCGGGAATGTTGGAACGGTTACTGTTCAACACCTTGGCAATGGGACTACGAATGGTTCAAATGGCTCTGAGCATTATGGGACTTAACATCTATGGTCATCAGTCCCCTAGAACTTAGAACTACTGAAACCTAACTAACCTAAGGACAGCACACAACACCCAGCCTTCACGAGGCAGAGAAAATCACTGACCCCGGCGGGAATCGAACCCGGGAACCCGGCCGTGGGACGCGAGAACGCTACCGCACGACCACGAGATGCGGGCGGACTACGAATGATCGAGGCCTTTGGGCTCACGTTCGAGGTGCCTGAAGACATGGTGATCGATGGATAGCGCCCTTCCGTAACCGTCCCAACCCATGTGACTGAAAAATGAGCGAATTTCAAAATATATCCTGTTCTCAGTGGCTTTATACAAATACGAATCGAACTTCGAAAATATGTCCCGTATTGCTCGTACATCGCTGGTTGAAGGGCTTGTCTGGGTGAGGAAAAGGACACCTACTTTCCAAGTGTACCCAGAGAAGGTTGTTACAGTTGCCACAGGGTTAGCCCCCCACTCAATCCGCAACATACGGTGCCCCCCGAGACCTATGTCGCGGCAATACGCGATGAAAGAGGTCACGCGACCGAAACATACCGGAACGAACGGACAGTGGCAGATTACGGCGAACCATGGGAGGATGTCGTCGCGCCGACCGTCCTCAGCGGTCGCAGTACACCCTGCCTTCGGTGGCGTTCCCGGACCCTTCAGATACGGCACTTACGGACGTAGACAGAGGTAAGATGAACGTCTCCCATCTGCGTGACGCAAATTGCCACCGGACGGTGGGGGACACGTGGTACGGCAGCCTCCTCCGAAGAAATGCGTATGGTTGTGTCCTGCAGTGGCGAAACGAGAGCGCAAAGTTAGCTTTAATCAGGACGTTAACAACTAATGGGAAGGAGGCTTCTCGGTGGCAGTGCACGACCCCTGACTTTTACTTTACGGTCCTCCGGGGACTGTTCGCTCAACCGCCTCCACCGCGACGTCAGACAGCCGTCCTCCGAGTCAAGGCGAAGCTGATGCAACTTGTGACGCTACGGATGGTGGGTACAGTGGTAAGCGAGGGGTCGCAGAGCTGCCTCCCAACGAACTACCCTCGATGTATCATGTGGTACGGGGAAGATGACACACACGCGGGACGTTCATTCCTGACAAGGGAACCTCCCCATCAAACCCCCCCTCAGATTTAGTTATAAGTTGGCACAGGGATAGGCCTTGAAAAACTGAACACAGATGAATCGAGAAAACAGGAAGAAGTTGTGTGGAACTACGAAAAAAATAAGCAAAATATACAAACTGAGTAGTCCATGCGCAAGGTAGGCAACATCAAGTGAAATGTGAGCTTACGAGCGCCGTGGTCCCGTGGTTAGCGTGAGCAGCTGCGGAACGAGAGGTCCTTGGTACAAGTCTTCTCTCGAGTGGAAAGTTTAATTTTTTAATTTCAGACAATTATCAAAGGTCAGGCACTCACACATAATCAACTTTGCTCTCAAAAATTCCAGGACATGTTCAGATTTGCTTGGACATATGCAGGATTTGACGGTCTACACACGGAAACATTTGAAAACGTAAAAAACATATGTTTGGACAGAGCACAGGGAAAACTGTGCGACTGTGAAACTGTTGCATTAATTTGTTGCAGTTTATGTCACAAACTCTTATGTTTTCATCACTTTTTTGGGAGTGATTATCACATTCACAAGAAAACCTAAATGGGACAAGGTAGAAGAATCTTTTTACCCATTCGCCAGGTGTGCAAGTTAGGTGGGTCGACAACATATTCCTGTCATGTGACGCACATGCCGTCACCGGTGTCGTATAGAATATATCAGACGTGTTTTCCCGTGGAGGAATCGGTTGACCTATGACCTTGCGATCAAATGTTTTCGGTTCCTATTGGAAAGGATCGTCCTTTCGTCTACTAATCGCACGGTTTTGCGGTGCGGTTACAAAACACAGACACTAAACTTATTACAGTGAACAGAGACGTCAATGAATGAACGGACAGATCGTAACTTTGCGAAAATAAAGAAAGTAAAATTTCCACTGGAGGGAAGATTCGAACCAAGGATCTCTCACTCCGCAGTTACTAACTCTAACCACGGGACTACGGCGCTCGTCAGAGCCCATCCTCCTTAATGTTGCCTGTGTTGCGCATGGACTACTCAGTTTGTATATTTTGCTTATTTTTTCACAGTTCCACACAACTTCTTCCTGTTTTCTCGATTGATCTGTGTTCAGTTTTTCAAGGCCTATCCACAGTGTCAATTTATACCTAAATCTGAGGAGGGTGCGATGGGGAAGTTCCCTTGTGAGATCGATCTCGGCGAAGGCCATTGTTTTACAGCACAACAGAACAAAGCACAGGCGTTCACGGATCATTTTAGCATATTCTATGGGACCGCCGATTAGCGCCAGAGGGAGCTGGGGACCGTCCTGGACGAAACCCCAGACCGGACACTTTCGAACGGGGAAGCAGACGTCTTATCTCAAATAACGGGTAAGGTGCCTGAGGAAGCGGTTACACGATGGGTCTCCAGGCCCTGACGAGTTCCCGTTGAAATTTTACCGTGTCTTGGTCACCTTTATGACACCGATGTGGCTATACATGTTTAATGAGCTTCTGAAGAAGGAAGTCCCGGTTCTCTTTGAATCCACAGAAGGGCTCGTGATCCCGATACCTAAATCGCGTCGAGCAAACGATCCTGTGATTATCGCTGATTGACCCTCCTTAACAGTGACTAAGTTCTTAATGCGCATACAGGATGTTCGTATCAAATGGTCCAAATGGCTCTGAGCACTATGGGACTTAACATCTGTGGTCATCAGTCGCCTAGAACTGAGAACTACTTAAACCTAACTAGCGTAAGGACATCACACACATCCATGCCCGAGGCAGGATTCGAACCTGCGACCGTAGCAGTCACGCGGTTCCGGACTGAGCGCCTAGAACCGCTAGACCACCGCGGCCGGCATGTTCGTATCGAAACGTCAGAGGCAGACCGTACACATGCAGATCAGACATGTCTTGGCGGCACAAGCGATATTCATACAGCCTTGGCGTATTATCGTGACGTCATCGCCCTCGTGGCAGCATGTGGCTCCCAGGGTACACTGGCCGCCATATATTTCGACCATGAATTTGATGGGAGGGGTGATGCGTGCCTCGCGACGGTGACGGGAGAGATGGGTGACCCGCCAATACTGACTGCTGCAGTGATGCGACTGGTGCGCAGTGCGAGACCAGCAGTGGTGATCAACGGAGGGAGAACGGAGTACTTGAAGATCCTACGTTCTGTCAGTCAGGGTTGCCACTTGTTGAACCGCCTGTGGGCGATCTCCTTAGAATCATGTCTTGCAGGCCTTCCCCTTCGGATCTCCCTAGGGCATCTATCATTCAAATTTAGAGGATATGCAAATGATATTTTGTTTCTCATCCGGACTCATGGGGAGACACGCTCCACGCGAATTCAACCTCCGACAATCACGATACACGCTCATGGGGGGGAGGGGGGGGGGGGGGAGGGGCGTGGACTAGAACCAGGAACAGATGGACTCTTACCAGTAGTGCAAACGCTGCGATTTTTCGGTGTCACTTTTCGTAAGGAGACGGCAGGGACTGTTGCGGACAACTACCGACAGTTGTTGGGCAGAGTTGACATGTCTGTATGATTCAATGCCCTGCGGTTGATAGATATGCTGCAGCGAGTATCACTCATAAACCTTTACCTCGCTCGAATTGTGTACTACCTGACACAGCTTCTCCATATGACGCGTACGATGTCTAAGAGGATTCGGGAACAGCTCGTTAAAGTACAGTAAGACACAGTTAACTTCCCAGCGGGAGAAGAGGTCAAGAAGGCGCGGGGCATGAATATTAATGCCATGCACAAATAATGGCGCAAAAGGAATCACTTACTGGCACGATCATCAAAGAATTATTACCAACAACGCAGCTTCCACCGATCAGAGTCGGACATCAGTGATCAGCCAGGACATTATGCCACCTACCTAAAAGCTGGTACGTCCACCATCGCCACGTATAACAGCAGCGACGTGTCGTGGCATGGAAGCAGTGAGGCTCTGGTAGGTAGCTGGTGAGAGCTGGCTCCACATCTGCATACACAACTGTAAGGTAGCAGAATAAATGGTCAGATTCGCACCTTACGTGAGACCTTTACAAATCGCAATGAGAAGGTGAAGATGACACCTAACGTAAATCGACAGTTATGAGAACATTTGCCTATCAATATGTAACGCAAAAAGGGATGAGAGTCAATTGACGGTAATTAACACACCATTCCTATACAATGCATGTCTTTGAGCGGAAGGTAGAACAGAGAACACGAGTTGAGTTGCTTTCAGTTTTGAAAAGCCAGCTCCACGATGGCTTAGCGAAGCCGCGTTGCGGGAGCTATGCTGGCAACCACTTCAAGGGGTGGCCGGTAGCGAGGGCATCGGTACAAGAGCAGAGAAGAACCTTTAGAAAACTGTGTTTCGAAATTCAAACGAGATACAAACAAAAGCAAGTGACGCATTTTAGTCCAGCGAGTGCGACACACGGAAAGGTCAATATACTTTAGGCGTCTGGAATGGGCACAAAACGTCCGATTGGTGGAAACTCACTAGGAAAGTGAAAACTACTGAAGTTTCGACACAGTTTGATAGAAGAGACGTTGTAATTGTTAGAGGGTGTTTCTACAAAATAAAAGGAACGCTCCCATTGGTCAAAAAAATCCATGACGTGGAAAAGGAACCCAAGTGGAGGGAGGCAGTTCTGCCATGAGAGGACAAGAGAGAAATTTTGGATGCACTCTTCTCTGAACCGGCGTCAAGTGCAGAATGGAGCGCTTAACGCTCCGTACAATGCAGAGAAGAAATTGGTGTGGATACTGTGTTCGCAGTGGCTGCACTCCAGCTAAAATTAGCTGTAGCAATGTTTAGCTCCAACTGTGAAGAAACGAACCAGCCAAATTAGTTAATTATTCTTGCAAAAAATGAGAGGGCACTATAATATGCACACTGCTCCAACCATACTATGAATATCGCCAAAGAATAAGCCTGGGGCTGAGTACATGTTTTCTTACTTAACAAGAAAGATAGGGAAAGTTTCTGCTGGAAAGTTCAGTAAAGGCCAGACTAGTTTTGTAGGAATTTCAGTGGGAGAGAGCGGCCTTGCAGACAGCAGCGCGTCGCAGCTCAGGGTAAATACCGTGTGCAGAAGCATAAACTTTGTTGGTTCACCAGCTTGCATCCGCTGTGAACTCGAGCGGCTTTGGGTAATCTTGCGCTAAATTTGTCACATAACTAACCATCCACTGTAGACTCGATTGTTATCCTAAATAGTACTGCACTCTGAACCGGAATCGGACGATTTTCGTAGTACTCACGAACATCATAATGTATGTGTAGGAGCAATTTTGTAAAGAAAGGTCCAATTAAACTTTCGTATTACTGTGCTTAGGATTAATATGAAGAAACTTCCAATTAAACTTTCATAATATTGTGCTTAAGATTAATGTTCTTTCAGAGAGTGAATATTTAACATTTTTATGTATAAACTTATGTCACTTTTTGATGTTGGCAATATGCGTTATCCAGTGCGCTGTTTTTATGTTGGGGAGTTGAAAACTGTGTGAAAAGCTGTAATTGGATGAGAAATATTGCAACATTAAACTTCTCATTTCACCTCATGCATTTGTTCTCAATTCAAGAATAAGCAAGCAAAAAGCAAATCCCTGCAACCATAGACAAGTTACCTCATTCCCTTAAATCCCGAGGATGGGAATGATGAGCTCTGAAGCCACATTCAGTCAGATCCCTGGTGTGTTCGAGTGCGTTCTGACCTCGCGGGTTGCGGGACCAGCTCATCAATTGGAACATGCCACTGTGTTCCTCAAACCACTCCATCACACTCCTGGCCTTGTGACATGGCGCATTATCCTGTGGAAAAACGCCACTGGCGTCTGGAAACACGATCGTCATGAAGGGGTGTACGTGGTCTGCAACCAGTGTACGATACTCCTTGGCCTCTTGTTACCTTGCACGAGCTCCGCTGTACCCATGGATGCTCACATGAATGTTCCCCAGAGCACGATGCAGCCGCCGCCAGCATGTCTCCGTCCCCACTGTACAGGTGTCGGGCAATTGTTCGCATGGAACAAGACGCATTCGCGCACTTCCATCGACTCATCGGGATTCATCAGACCATGAAATGCTCTTCCACTGCTCCAACGTGCAGTGCCAATGGTCATGTGCCCATTTCAGTCGTAGTTGCCGATGTCATGGTGTTAACATTGGGACATGCATGGGTCGTCGTCTGCAGAGGCCCACCGTTAGGAGTGTGTGGTGCACTGTGTGTTCAGACACACTATGCCAGCATTAAAGTTTGATGTTAGTTCCACCGTAGTTCACCGCCTGTCCTGTTTTACCAATCTACCCATCCTACGACTCCGACATTTGGACTGAGGGGTGGCCGCCTACACCCTCGACGTCTGGTCGAAGTTTCACCTTAATTTCACCACGTGTTGAAGACATTCAGCTCAGCACTCTTCGAACACCCGGCATGTACAGTTTTCGAAATGCTTGTGCTGGGCCATCACAGTCCGTCCTCGGTCGCTTCCCTTCCCCATTCTACACACGGACAGCACTCTCACTGATACTAATAGTGGGTCCGTGGTCGGTCATACATGTGCTTCTTCGACAGATCATCCGGACGATAGTGGATCAGAAACATCCCGCCGTTATTTGGAGAGTGGTGTGGCACGCGGTTCATCACCGCCACCTACCTACATCAACTGGATCACCGTAGTAACTTGTCGTGAACCAGAAGTACCCGACGAATGACAAAAAGTACGCTATTCATTTATTTGTCCATGTGCCAACGATGGGACATGCTTGATAAGGTCGACACCGATTGGCCTGCGGTGCGGTGTTGGAGGTGGACCCCGTCAAGGAATATCATAGCGTTCGGGCAGCTCACTATAAACACCGAAACCTCTCCCACCATAGCGTGATTTTTTTCGGAGGAAACGTATTTTCCGCGTCATAAGATGAATGCAGTGGTATGGGTCAAGGGTAGCGTGGGCCATTACATATACCGCGATACAAATACGAACGTAATAATTGCCAGACGGACGTACAAAACTGCTACTCTTAGTCAAATACGAGGACTGATGTGGACATACCATAGGAGAGGTTTTTGCCGACCCTCCAAATAGGTGGTGCGCATATATGAGCAGCTGTGATGTCGTTTGTGGAACCGATCATGTAAAGGGATCAGCTAAAGAAGCAGAGCGAGTAAACGAGCCAGGAACACGGAACAGATGTGAGGCTCGCAACGGAAGGACTTTTTTATTTTCATTTTTTAATTAGTTCCTGAATTCAGAATGAGATTTTCACTCTGCAGCGGAGTGTGCGCTGAAATGAAACTTCCTGGCAGATTAAAACTGTGTGCCGGACCGAGACTCGAACTCGGGACCTTTGCCTTTCGAGGGCAAGTGCTCTACCAACTGAGCTACCCAAGCACGACTCACGCCCCGTTCTCACAGTTTTACTTCTGCCAGTATCTCGTCTTCTACCTTCCAAACTTTACAGAAGCACTCCTGCGAACCTTACAGAACTAGCACTCCTGGAACGAAGGATATTGCAGAGACATGGCTTAGCCATGGAGACGAGGTACGGGCAGAATTGAAGCTGGGAGGACGGGTGGTGAGTCGTGCTTGGGTAGCTCAAATGGTAGAGTACTTGCCTGCGAAAGGCAAAGGTCCCGAGTTCGAGTCTCCGTCCGGCACACAGTTTTAATCTGCCAGGGAGTTTCAGTTTCTGAATTGTTGGAGGGTGTCGAGAGTGATCGCGTCTTGTTGTTATTTTCCCCCTGCATGGTCGGATGGCAGCGAAGTGGCTTCCAGGACAAGCATAAGGTTATCAGGGCATACTAGGGTTTTGTGAATAGTAAAGGTTCCTGTTTCACCTACTTCCTACACCCAACAGGCTCGATGGCGGTCAATGGGACACTGCGGCTAGACCTCGGGTTCGACCCCTCCCCGCTCTGTCACTGGGCTGCCACGGGCCCTTCCTTTTATATATATATATATATATATATATATATATATATATATATATATATATATATATATTGAAAGATATTTTGCTAATGGGCATCAGTGTATCAATACAAAACATCTTACGAACGCCTAATGTAACATATTTTGCGGTGAAACTTTCCTGTCTGACTCCTAAATACGTTATATGGTCGCTTCTATGCGGATATAGAATCTCCTTTCTGAACACAAACTAACTCGGATTAATACTAAATGCTATTTTGTCGAAAACTGACATTTTGAGATAGTGTGTGTGTGTGTGTACAAAATATAGACTGATCCTTTCAAACGAAAAGGCAGCAAGCAGCAGTTATTAATAATGCTTTTTCGAAATTGACAGGTTGATCTTCAGACGGCTGTTCATGTCAAGATGCAAATTTCCTGGAGTTTACCAAAGTTTTGTGCCCTTTATTCCCTCTTGTAGGCAAATATCCTTGGGGTGATGTTAGAAACGACTTATATGAACGTAAGAATCGTTCATAACGATCGAACTCAAAGTAAACAAATCTTTAAGACTGAGCTGTTGCAGTTCTGTTTTACTACAACAGTTCAGTCTTAAAGATTTGTTTACTTTGAGTTCGATCGTTCAAATAAGTCGTTTCTAATATCATTGTTTACTGTAAGGCACCATCACCCCAAAGATATTTGATCACAAGGGGGAATAAAGGGCAAAAGACTTAGATAAACTTCAGCAAATTTGCATCTTGACATGAACAGCCTTCTGAAGATCAACCTGTCAGTTCGAAAACGGTTACGGCGCTTTTTGTGCAAATAAATAGCGTTATCAACAATGACCATTGCTATCTTTTTCTCTGAAAGAATCAAACTATATTTAACAGCAAATAATTTAACCACGACGTCTTTTAAAATGAGCCCTTTTTATTATTGATGATTTCTTTGACAGTTTTACAATTATTGCTTATCGATTTCGTTTGGAAATGTTCTCCGTTTCTATTAACACATTTGCTTCGCTCAACGGCCGACAAAGAAGTACCAGTTCAGATTTTTATAGTTTGTTTCATCAGACAGTACATCAAGCCAGCGACAACAATTTCTCTGGATTAAAATTACACACATGACCAACCTATCGAACCTAGCTCTCAATGTCAACTATATAAATTCTACTAAATCATAATAATAATAATAACAATAGTAATAACCAGTCCGTAATTCGTCACAGACTTATAAACTCCAAAGTTAAAATTGTAACGATTACAGATTTTAAAAAGGCATTTGACTCGGTTGGTAGGGAAATACTAGATAAAGTGATCAGAGAATTTGGCATCAAATCTAAATTTGCAAACCTTATTCGTGAAACGCTCACAGACACCAAATCAAAACTAAAGTTTTAGGATGAAATATAGAAGGCATTATCGCATCATAGAAAACAAAAATGAAACACTACGAAAGAGGCGACTGACACTTTTTGGAAACTTATATAGAATGAACAGCAACAGGTTAACCAAACAGATTTTCAAATATCTTTGGAACAAGAAGTCAACAATAGCCTGGATTCAAGAAGTTAGGAAAGATTTGGAAAGAAACAATATAAGTGAAAAAGATGCAACAGAAAGATATTTTCAAGAGGAAAGTGTTAAAAATGGAAGAATTCCAAGGCAAGAGGGAGAAGAAGACAGGGTCAAAATGGCCCGAGGAGATAAAAAGGATAAATAGCGAAAAGATGAAAGAATACTGCAGGAAAAAGAAGGAAGCATTGAAATTGGTGCGTGGTCCATAGATGATCCAAACGAATAAAGAAGAAGAAAAAGTAATAATCAGCCAGTTCCTGCCACAGCTGGTGCAAAAAATTACATTACATAGCTTTAAATTCATTATTGTTCTAGAAGGACAACAGCCTGTGATCTCATCATTTTACAGTGCGACAATTACACCAGGTAGGCATCATTTCCGTCCTCGTACACTTTATTTCCGTATCATGGCGTACAAAGATCACAACTCTACGTGAACAGAATTCTAATTATAATTTTACTTGGTTGACTGTGGGTTAGTGACAGTTCCCCTGTCCTAAGGAACATGAAAATTTTTCTTCTTGATAGCTTTTCTTTCTTTAATAAAGAATGTCGCCACTGTGGAATCGTGACAACCAATTCCTATCTGTTTACCTAGAACGACGGGTTTATTTACTTACAATAGACGCAGGATACTTCAGTGACGTGTCATCTGTCGAAATGAACGTTCCAACCAGTTATGGTAACGTAAATTCAGATGACGTTAGACTATTTAGCCTATATCGTTATTGAATATCCAGCTACCGTTAATGTTAAACAGAAGGGTACAGTTATCATATGGACAAAGTGTTTGTCCACGGTTGAACCTGCAGTGTGTCCCAGGAAGAATAGTCAAAATTCAGGGATATTACGGCAAAGAAGTTTAGTAAACTGAAGTTCTGAAAAACATAAGAGCCATGAACACTTCTTCATAGTCGATTCTGTGAAACAGTCGTCTTCTGGTACAAGTTTGTAATTGTGACAAAGTCACGCAGGAAAGATACGACCGTATTGCAAATCAGTAGGAGTACTGCACTGCTGCTGTATTGTTCACCAAATAACAAGACGCCAGCTGATAAACCATTGCCTATATTGACGTGTTTCGGGTAGAACACATCTTCAAAAAAAAATGGTTCAAATGGCTCTGAGCAGTATGGGACTTAACATCTGTGGTCATCAGCCCCTAGAACTTAGAACTACTTAAACCTAACTAACCTAAGGACATCACACACATCCATGCCCGAGGCAGGATTCGAACCTGCGACCGTAGCAGTCGCACGGTTCCGGACTGAGCGCCTAGAACCGCTAGACCACCGCGGCCGGCAACACATCTTCAAATGTCTGCAAACCACAAATACATAGCAAATAACACAAAATGTGCCTATACAAAGGACGTGGAAGAATGTGAAACTACAAATGTCAATATAAAACATCATGAACATCTTGGTGATCAGACATTTAAAGACAGAATGTAACAAAACAAGATGTCAAGCATACTAACCTACTAGCTACAACGGCATAACCAGGGAGACAATTTAAATGGTTCAAATGGCTCTGAGCACTATGGGACTTAACATCTGTGGTCATCAGTCCCCTAGAACTTAGAACTACTTAAACCTAACTAACCTAAGGACATCAAACACATCCATGCCCGAGGCAGGATTCGAACCTGCGACCGTAGCAGTGGCGCGGTTCCGGACTGAGCGCCTTAACCGCTAGACCACCGCGGCCGGCGGAGACAATTTAAATACCAGAGGACGGTGAAGAATACAAAACTAGTGCCACTTCGCGACAAAAGCGGCAGCTGTGTAGTTTTTCTTTTTGTTCTACTGCAAGCTCTTCACTTTCCTTATTTTGAACGCTGATAGTACAAAAATCGTCTAACAAACATGGGCTCCAAACCGCATACCTTAAGAATTATGGGCACTTGATCAGTGGAAGAGATGTGTTTCGCAGTAGGGAAGACGAACAAGTGGTCATTGTTCTTAAGGTGTGCGCTTTAGAGTTTCTTTTGGTCCATACCTTCACCTCTCAAAATATACAAAGCAAAGAGCTTGCAGTATAAAAGCTTTGTTTTGCGCTATCAAATAGGAAAGTGCTGATATCTCTGAAGTACACATTTTAGGGCCAATGTTTACTAAACTTTTTTGCTTCGAATGATCGTTCCTGCCATGTCCCTGAATACTGACCATTCCTCCCGGGAGACCGTGGGTTGTCTTCTACGACTATCATAGCTTACAGCTCATTCTGATCTGTTTATTCTCAGCCTTGGGCTCTTTTCCGAGGGCGGTAAATTCGTACTATAAAGGAACTATGATATTCTAACAGCTAAAGTTTGAGATACTTTTCATAATGATCCTTAGTATAGCCAAGACTTTATTTTTTTCTTGTTTTTTCTGTGTTCAGACCTGCTCTTTTCTTTTTCGAGTTCTCGAGACGGTGGTTGAGAGCGTGAAGACCTTCGGTGGCAGGAGATTCAGCGCTAATCCCGGTAATGGCTGGGCACTTGGAACGCTAGCGGCAGCACTTGGCGGGCTTCCAGCACTCCGCGCAGGCCTGGAACTGGAGGCTGCTCTGGAAGCTGACCTCCTCCAGAGTTGGCTGGCTGGATTCAGAGCAGGCCCACAGCAGGCTCTGCTGCAATAATGACGCAGCTCACGTTTCATGTTCTCACAAAGGAAGCAAGTCCGGCAAATTGGCTTCTTTTACTGCATCATCCATTGAGAAATTTCTCCACTGCGAAACAGATGATTTTTTCTATTCTCTATAGCATATTTCACAGCTAATGACAGAATTCTGCTGCACATTGTTACCTCTTTCTCCTAATTCCATTAACCTACACCAATTTAACCGAATAACAATGAAAATGTGGTGCTCTACAGCCAGAGTACGAAGACTTTACGGAATACTACACGCAGCAAGCAACTACCATGGTATCGGAGTACATGAGGCGTGCACGAGGGGCTTTTTTTAGGTTAGAGGAACACCTCTCCCTCTCGCGATCAGAGACGAATTACCTGCCAAAATCGAAGATACATCAGCCACAATGTTCTCAGAGAACGTTCGTCTTTGGAGATCGTATATACAAAAGATTAATATGATGTTAGTAAACTGCAGGTGCATCCAAGGAGAGGTCCCAGAGTTAGCATTGCTTATTGAATGTTTAGATGCACAGATATTGATAGGAATAGAGAGTTCTTTAAAACCGGAAGTACCGGGTGATCAAAAAGTCAGAATAAATTTGAAAAGCCAATAAACCACGGAATAATGTAGGTAGAGAGGTAAAAATTGACACACATGCTTGGAATGACTTGGGGTTTTATTAGAACCAAAAAGAAAGACAAAGTATTGCTAGACGCGTGAAAGATCTCTTGCGCGCGTCGTTTGGTGATGATCGTGTGCTCAGCCGCCACATTCGTCATGCTTGGCCTCCCAGGTCCCCAGACCTCAGTCGGTGCGATTATTGGCTTTGGGTTTACCTGAAGTCGCAAGTGTATCGTGATCGACCGACATCTCTAGGTACGCTGAAAGACAACATCCGACACCAATGCCTCACCATAACTCCGGACATGCTTTACAGTGCTGTTCACAACATTATTCCTCGACTACAGCTATTGTTGAGGAATGATGGTGGACATATTGAGCGTTTCCTGTAAAGAACATCATCTTTGCTTTGTTTTACTTTGTTACGCTAATTATTGCTATTCTGATCGGACATTTTTTGAACGTTTGTATTTTTTTTTGTTCTACTAAAACCCCATGTCATGCCAAGCATGTGTGTCAATTTGTACCTCTCTATCTACATTATTCCGTGATTTATTCAGTTTTCAAATTTATACTGACTTTTTGATCACCCTGTATATAGCAACAAAATCCCAAGTTCAGGATGGAATATTTATCGCAAGGTTAGATTAGTTGTCAGTTGTGGTAGCGTATTTATTGCAGTAAAGAAACAAATAATATCCAGCGTGGTTATCACGGATTCCCAATGTGAATTAATGAGGGTGAAGTTAAGCATCAAAAGTCGCGACCGAATGTGAACAGATGCTTTTGTAGATTGCCTGGCTCAGGAGGTCTAGTGGTAAACGCCTCAGAGAGAAGTTTCGGAATTTCGTTAATAAGTTTCCTAATCATGACGTTGTAAAAGGTGGTGACTTCAGCCTCCCAGGTATAGATTGGGAGAGATGTTATTAAGCTGGTGACAGAAACAGGGGTTCGTGTGACATTATTCTGCATGTCTTATCCGAAAATTACTTCGAGCAGATAATCAGACAACCAGCTAGAGAAGGAAGTATCTTAGACCTGCTAACTACAAGCACACCTAAACTTTTCGAATCATTTAACATACAGGAAGGCATCAATGGTCATAAGGCTGTGGTACCAACTATCACTATGGGTATTACAAGGAATATTAAGAAAGGTAGGAAGCTATTTTTGCTTCACAAGAGTGACAGGATACAAATTACAGAGTATCTACGTAGTCAACAACAAATATTCAGTGCTGAGCACAAACGGAGCAAATTCAAAGGCATCGTGCAATATGCCCTCGATAAGTATGTTCCGAGTATGGTCTCACGGGATGGGAAAGATTTATCATGGTTTAATAGCCGTGTTAGAAAACTGCTACGTAAACAAAGAGAGCCTCACCACAGATCCAAGAAAAGTTAGAACCTAGCTGAGAAGCGAAAGATGGGCTTAGCGAAAACGACCGTAACGAGGTCAATGGGAGAAGCATTCAATGACTTTGAAAGTAAAATTTTGTCAGTCGATTGACTGGAAAACCTAAGAGATTTTGGTCTTATGTAAAATCAATAACTGGGTCGAAATCAGCTATCCAGTAATTCAGTGACCATGCAGGCACCGAAACGGAAGATAAGAGGGAGAAGGCCTAAATACTGACTTGGGTCTTCCGAATGTGTTTCGCCGCGGAAACTCGTAGCGTTGTTGCTCTTTTCAAAATTCGTACGAACGTCGAAATGGCGGATATGGAAATAACAGATCGAGGAATAGAAAAACAACTAAAATCTTCATTATAAGAAGTTCAAGTTCTACGATCATTGAAGTGAAACGACTTGCATCTTCACCACGAATTTGCCTCAGCTGTCTAGGAAGTGACGTTTCTCTGACTAGTGAGGGAAGGTTGACTAGCTTAACGTTTGCATCTGGGGTTCTGAAAATGCTCACAGTTCTTGGGAGCATATCATAGATAGCAGAAAGGTGAATGTGTGGTGTGCACTGATGAAAGACAGCATAGTTAGACCATTTTACTTAATCTAGGAAATAGTAACAGGAATCTGGATATGCTGAACAATTTTCTACCCCTTAGCTTCTCGCCCGGTAGTCGAATGTATTCTTCCAGCAAGAAGCACCGCCGACCTGGAGCTCACATGTTCGTGAGTTCCTGGACTGAAGATTTCCACAGCGATGGGTAGGACGTGATGTACCAACTAAGTGGCCACCGCGATCTCCGGACATAACCAATCTGGATTTCTTCCGTTCGGGTTATTTGAAAGACAGTTGTATGCCTCGCCTGCAGGTGACACTGAGAAGACTTGTGGACGCTGTAGCCTCCGTTATCCCAGACACGCTTGTGTGCACACGGATTGAGACGGAGTATCGTCTAAATATTACACAAGTAACAAAAGGAGCCCATATAGAAGTGTATTAATTTTTTGAAGAAACCTTTTTGTATTACTTTACACGACGATATATACAACAAATATCTACATCTACATCTACATCCATACTCCGCAAGCCACCTGACGGTGTGTGGTGGAGGGTACTTTGAGTACCTCTATTGGTTCTCCCTTCTATTCCAGGCTCGTATTGTTCGTGGAAAGAAAGATTGTCGGTATACCTCTGTGTGGGCTCTAATCTCTCTGATTTTATCCTCATGGTCTCTTCGCGAGATATACGTAGGAGGGAGCAATATACTGCTTGACTCCTCTGTGAAGGTATGTTCTTGAAACTTTAACAAAAGCCCGTACCGAGCTACTGAGCGTCTCTCCTGCAGAGTCTTCCACTGGAGTTTATCTATCATCTCCGTAACGCTTTCGCGATTACTGAATGATCCTGTAACGAAGCACGCTGCTCTCCGTTGGATCTTCTCTATCTCTACTATCAACTCTATCTGGTACGGATCCCACACTGCTGAGCAGTATTCAAGCAGTGAGTGAACAAGTATACTGTAACCTACTTCCTTTGTTTCCGGATTGCATTTCCTTAGAATTCTTCCAATGAATCTCAGTCTGGCATCTGATTTACCGACGATCAACTTTATATGATCATTTCATTTTAAATCACTCCTAATGCCTACTCCCCAATAATTTATGGAATGAACTGCTTCCAGTTGCTCACCTGCTATATTGTAGCTAAATGATAAAGGATCTTTCTTTCTACGTACTCGCAGCACATTACACTTGTCTACGTTGAGATTCTGTTACCATTCCCTGCACCATGCATCAATCCGTTGCAGATCTTCTTGCATTTCAGTACAATTTTCCATTGTTACAACCTGTCGATATACTACAGCATCATCCGCAAAAAGCCTCAGTGAACTTCCGTTGTTATCCACAAGGTCATTTATGTATACTGTGAACAGCAACGGTCCCACGACACTCCCCTGCAGCACACCTGAAATCACTCTTACTTCGGAAGACTTCTCTGCATTGAGAATGACATGCTCGCGTTCTGTTGTATAGAAACTCTTCAATCCAATCACACAATTGGTCTGATAGTCCATATGCTCTTACTTTGTTCATTAAATGACTGTGGGGAACTGTATCGAACGCGTTGCGGAAGTCAAGAAACACGGCATCTACCTGGGAACCCGTGTCTATGGCCCTCTGACTCTCTTGGACGAATAGCGCACTTCTTTTAATTTCTTTTGTACATCAGGGCTGTTTCATGTGGAAACCCTGTATACAGGGTGTTACAAAAAGGTACGGCCAAACTTTCAGGAAAGATTCCTCACACACAAAGAATGAAAATATGTCATGTGGACTTGTGTCCGGAAACGCTTACTTTCCTTGTTAGAGCTCATTTTATTAGTTCTCTTCAAATCACATTAATCATGGAATGGAAACACACAGCAACAGAACGTACCAGAACTTTGTTACAGGAAATGTTCAAATGTCCTCCGTTAGCGAGGATACATGCATCCACCCTCCGTCGCGTGGAATCCCTGATGCGCTTATGCAGCCCTGGAGAATGGCGTATTGTATCACAGCCGCCCACAATACGAGCACGAAGAGTCTCTACATTTGGTACCGGCGTTGCGCAGACAAGAGCTTTCAAATGCCCCCATAAATTAAAGTCAAGAGGGTTGAGGTCAGGAGAGCGTGGAGACTATGGAATTGGTCCGCCTCTATCAATCCATCGGTCACCGAATCTGTTGTTGAGAAGCGTACGAACACTTCGACTGAAACGTGCAGGAGCTCCATCGTGCATGAACCACATGTTGTGTCGTACTTGTAAAGGCACATGTTCTAGCAGCACAGGTAGAGTATCCCCTATGAAATCATGATAACGTGCTCAATTGAGCGTAGGTGGAAGAACATGGGGCCCAATCAAGACATCACCAACAATGTCTGCCCAAACGTTCACAGAAAAACTGTGTTGATGACGTGATTGCACAATTGCGTGCGGATTCTCGTCAGCCCACACACGTTGATTGTGAAAATTTACAATTTGATCACGTTGTAATGAAGTCTCATCCGTAAAGACAACATTTGCACTGAAATGAGGATTGACACATTGTTGGATGAACCATTCGCAGAAGTGTACCCGTGGAGGCCAGTCAGCTGCTGATAGTGCCTGCACACGCTGTACATGGTACGGAAGCAACTGGTTCTCCTGTAGCACTCTCCATACAGTGACGTGGTCAACGTTACCTTGTACAGCAGCAACTTCTCTGACGCTGACATTAGGGTTATCGTCAACTGCACGAAGAATTGCCTCGTCCATTGCAGGTGTCCTCGTCGTTCTATGTCTTCCCCAGTCGCGAGTAATAGGCTGGAATGTTCCGTGCTTCCTAAGACGCCGATCAATTGCTTCGAACGCCTTCCCGTCGGGACACCTTCGTTCTGGAGATCTGTTTCGATACAAACGTACCGCGCCACGGCTATTGCCCCATGCTAATCCATACATGAAATGGGCATCTGCCAACTCCGCATTTGTAAACATTGCACTGACTGCAAAACCACGTTCGTGATGAACATTAACCTGTTGATGCTACGTACTGATGTGCTTGATGCTAGTACTGTAAAGCAATGAGTCGCATGTCAACACAAGCACCGAAGTCAACATTACCTTCCGTCAATTGGGCCAACTGTCGGTGAATCGAGGAAGTACAGTACGTACTGACGAAACTAAAATGAACTCTAACATGGAAATTAAGCGTTTCCGGACACGTGTCCACATTACATCTTATCTCTATTTGTGTGTGAGGAATGTTTCCTGAAAGTTTGGCCGTACCTTTTTGTAAGACCCTGTATGATGGAGGGGGATGAGAAAGGAATAGGCATACACAGTAACGAACTATGTGACCCTCCTAGTACGTCCTCCACCCACCGCCGCTCCTGTAGCGACCCCTGGATCCACGCCTGTCAGGTTCACACTTGGTGACGGCTCGGGTCGGCGGCAGGAGACGAGACGGTGGCAGCTGTGCAGCTGCGCAGCTGGGTGGCTTCCTCCTACACGGGCAGCTGTCGCGAAGCGCGGGCTGCGCGCCTCGGCCGTCGGTGACGCCGGGCCGCCGCTAATGCGACGGAATGACGTCTTCCTGTGTGCCGCCGCTGTCGCGTCCCGTGGGACGTGTCTTCATTTGCCGCCGGCGTCTGCGCGGATTTCTCAGGCGCGGAGGGCGGCCGCGTCTACCGAGTCTGCAGCCGCAGCCAGCAGTCTCACCGAGTCTCGTTACGCGCGATCGTTTCCTACCTTTAAGGGGCTCCAGAAAGGCTCAAAATCATGAAAAGTTCAATTTTTACTTTTTTGCGTTTTCTGAATCTGCAGACTATTACCTTTTAATAGATATATAATTTATTGAACTCCGAAGACTACAACTATTTTTAAATTTTTTTTGAAATGAGTTCTACATTTGCGTGACCCACTGTGGCGCTGTTAAACTGCTGTCAAATGGTGTTATTATTAACGTCCGTGTTCATCAGGTACATTTTAGTGATGTGAGATAAAGTATGTGTTGTGGCTAACCTGTGATGGTTCAATATATATCGCTGGTGTGATTGTCGATTGTTTCATGTTTATTTACTCTGTCGTTATCTCGAAAATATTCGTAATTAATTCTGTTTCTTGAGTCTCTGTTTTGTTGAAGTATAATAATGAGTAATAGTAAAGTTATTAGAAATCCTCTGAAGGCTTTTAAGAAAATGAGAAATGTTGGAAAGCCAAAGGTATGTGTTATTACTGTAAACAATAAAGACGATAACCAAGTGAGTGAACCTAACCTCTCAAGTACACCTGCCCATAGCAGTCAAAGTGGGAAAGAAAATACTTCACAGAAGAAGCTTGGTTCAATGAGTGAAAACTATGAATGTTTTATGGGCGAATCGGATGTGAATGAAATATTTGATATGTCGGTTCTCAAAGGAATTTTTTCAAACTGTGTAAGATGTATTCATTGTAGTGAAGTTGGTCTGGAACTCTCCATAATAAAGCACGTAGGGCTTGCTAGTGAAATACAACTGAAATGTGATAAGTATTCATACATGACCACCTTTTGGAACAGTGTTGCAGTAACTGCAACTGAAGAAAATGGTAGCAAAATCTACGAACACAACAACGAGCGATGCTTGCTTTAGACAAGGAACGCCTTCGGGCTGCAGACAGGGCTGTAAAGAGTCTAGAAATACAAGCAAGAGTAAACAGGAGGAGGAACAAGAGGAAGCTGGAGAAGGAGTTTGCAGAGGATGAAGGTAATCCATCCTATGGACCTGGAATGCACTAAAAAGTTAATCCAATCTTTGTCGCTCGATTCCCAAAACTTTTATTTTCTCATACTAATTACATGTTTTCTAAGGATCTTCCAAACATATTTGTTTCAAACTTTCAGTAAATGTTACACAGTACCTTCTGCATAATTTAACACAGCCTTTTTCCATAAAAACGTATATTTTTGAATATATAAATAAAAAATTGCAAAAAAATGTTGTGAATTTTCATTACAATTGAAAAAAATCATCTTTAATAACTGAACTAAAATTTTGTAAAATCCATGTGTTAAGTTGTAGCCCATATTCCAATAAATAATCTGTAAAAAGTTCAACTTCCTACCTCAAATACTTTGTGAGGAAAGATGTAATTTATAAGCGTTATTTTAACATTGCAAGTATAGGGCGTTCCGGAGCCCCTTAAAGGCAAGGAGAACTTTCTGTGCCGCTCAGCAGCGTTTATTGGCAGCAAATTTTGTTTTTGTTACGGTAGTACATCTTCAACTCATACACCAGCCACGTAATGTGCACTGCTAAAAAACAAGGGCATGTCTTGACTGTTCCAAGCAGCACGTACTCAAGCGACTGATGTTTCCTACTATTGTCTGTTGCTTTTTCGTATCTCTTGAAAGCTAGTAAAGAGCTTCCTTAGTCTCTCTAGCAGCCATTACAGTCAATAACAGCGTACACCCACTCAATTCTTTTATTTCATTCATCTGTTTGTCTTCATACTGTTGTACTAGAGCTTCATACTAAAGAAATTCTTCCAATACATATGTGGCACACAGCAAACCATTGCTTAACAGTATTGGTTAAAATCAGTCTTTGTTGCAATTTTATTTTTTTTATTTTTCAACTACGCGTTTCTCCTTTTTTAGGCATCTACTTAATTTGGTACTTCTTAGAACGATCCTTTAGACAGTGTAGCCAAAGGGCATCGTGGAATGCATCAGGCCAACATCCCCTTCGTTAAACTCAGTAAAAACTTTTCTAGATGGACGCAAGTGACTCCAAGATCTGCATAACGCGTTCCCGTTCACAGTTTTTACTGAGTTTAACGAAGGCGATGTTGGCCTGATGTATTCGACGATGCCCTTTGGCTACACTGTCTAAAGGATCGTTCTAAGAAATACCACATTAAGATCAACCTGAAGATGCCTAAATAAGGCGAAACGCGTAGTTGAAAAATCAAAAACTAAAATTGCAAACCAAGACTGTTTTTAACCAATGCTTCATACTAAATTTTCTTTTGCTTCACCTGTAATTGTGTAAAACAGGTAACATTACTCCATTGGGAATTATCGTCTTTAAATTGTATTTGCTACATGCATGGTGAGTCTGGAGGGTAGGTACTTGCTAAACCGTGTGATCAAAAGTATCCGGACACACCCAAAAACATACATTCTTCATATTAGGTGCATTGTGCTGCCACATGCTGCCAGGTACTCCATATCAGCGACCTCAGTAGTCATTAGACATCGTGAAAGAGCAGAATGGGGCACTTGGCGCAACTCACGGATTTCGAACGTGGTCAGGTGACTAGGTGTCACTTGTGTCATACGCCTGTACGCGTGATTTCCACACTCCGAAGCATCAATAGGTCCACTTTTTCCGATGTGACAGTGAAGTCGAAACGTGAAGGGACTCGTGCAGTACAAAAACATACAGGCCGACCTCGTCTGTTGACTGACAGAGAGCGACGATAGTTCAAGAGGGTCGTAATGTGTAATAGGCGGACATCTATCCAGACCATCACACAGGAACTCCAAACGGCATCAGGAACCACTGCAAATACTATGACGGTTAGGCGGGAGGTGATAAAACTTGACTTTCAAGGCCGAGCGGCTGCTCATAAGCCACACATCACCCAGGTAAATACCGAACGACGCCTCACTTGTTGTAAGGACCGTAAACATTGGGCGATGGGACAAGGCAACAACGGTGTGTGGAGTAACGAATCACGGTACACAATGTGGCGATCCGATGGCAGGGTGTGGGTATGGTGAATGCCCGGTGAACGTCATCTGCCAGCTTATGTAGTGCCAACAGTAAAATTTGGAGGGGTTGGTGTTATGTTGTGGTTGTGTTTTTCATGGAAGGGGATTGCACCCCTTGTTGTTTTGCGTGGCACTATCACAGCACAGGCCTACGTTGATGTTTTAAGCACCTTCTTGCTTCCCACTGTTGAAGAGCAATTCGGGGATGGCGACTGCATCTTCCAACATGATCGGACACCTGTTCATAATGCACGGCCTGTGGCGGAATGGTTACATGACAATAACATGCCTCCACAGAGTCTTTACCCGAATCCTATGGAGCATCTTTGGGATGTTTTGGAACGCCGACTTCGTGCCAGGCCTCATCGACCGACATCGATACCTCTCCTCAGTGCAGCACTCCGTGAAGAATGGACTGCCAATCCCCAAGAAACCTTCCAGCACCTTACTGAACGTATGCCTGGGAGAGTGGAAGCTGTCATCAAGTCTAAGGGTGGGCCAACACCATACTGGATTGCAGCATTACCAACGGAGGGCGCCGCGAACTCGTAAGTCATTTTCAGCCAGGTGTCCGGATACTTTTGATCACATAGTCTATGAAGGGTGACAGTATTGATGATTCTGAACAAGAAACTTCATATGAACATACGCCCTTTCCTTAATCGTATCAGACATACAATTGTCTGGAAATCACTGGCGTCAGCTGGATGTCCTTCTTCACCAGCTCCCACACGCGAATTGAACCAAGGCGACATTAGGCTACGTAGTGCTGTTTTTACTGAACATTTCAACGGGCGCTTCACTTGCTCGTGGTGGGGCGACGAGTTCTGGCTGTGTACAAGTTGTTCCCTCAGGTCTCAGTTCTATAGTGGCTGCACCGATGTACTACAGTGTTGTTACGTGCACAGTGAAAACAGTGTAGGTCAGTGTAGTGAAAATGCCACAGGTCTTCACACTTGCTAAGTATGGTGACATGATCTTTCTCTACGGGTTTTGCAATGGGAATTCCAGAGCCGCTGTTCGCGAATAAGAACCGCGATTTCCTAATCGCAGAGTTCCGGACAGCCGGGTGTTTAACTGGATGTTTTACAGATTGTGCGAGTGCGGAACGCTTCCCAGAGTGGTGTCCAACGAGATCTTAGAGAAGTTAAGGAATTCTTGAAATGGTAGAACGCAGACCAACTACCAGAGCTAGAAGAATTGCTGCACAGCATGCTATTCCACGAACTCGAGTGTCGCGCACAGTAGACGAGCATGGTTCAAATGGCTCTGAGCACTATGAGACTTAACATCTATGGTCATCAGTCCCCTAGAACTTAGAACTACTTAAACCTAACTAACCTAAGGACAGCACACAACACCCAGTCATCACGAGGCAGAGAAAATCCCTGACCCTACTGGGAATCGAACCCGGGAACCCGGGCGTTGGAAGCGAGAACGCTACCGCACGACTACGAGCTGCGGACAGACGAGCATGGTCTGCATCCGTATCATCGGCAGCTTGTGCAACATCTTCATGTAGAAGATGATGTAAAACGTAAGGCATTCTGTCAACAGATTTTTGCCAGTGAACACTGTATTCCACGTATCCTGCTCACTGACGGGTCAACATTTACCAGCATAGGCATCAATAACATACTTAACGCGTGTGGGCAGATGAAAATCTTAATGGAGTACGGTTCTAACATTCTCCGTGGTGTCTGTTTTTCTATATCGTGTCTCCCTACCACTTTCGCGCAACGACGCTCTGAGCGTGTTTTTTAGGGAATTGACTAGTTTGAAACTGGGACCTTTTGCTGGTAAGGAGACGCCAGACCACACATGACATGTAGAATTCAGAAGAGTTCAGTGAGACTAGCGATGATATAACCAAATACTTAATGATTTCAGCGTCAGCTCCACTGCACTTCCTGTAAAGGAATCTTAATACTAACTAAATTTAGTGGAAGGGGTTCAAAGCTTTCCTATTTTTAGTTAGCTGGTAAAATAACGGCAAAAAAGCAGTTAAGTCTACCATTGGAAATTTTATTCTACTCGCAAAACATCGTTTATAAATTGCACTATTGATAAAAGGAAATGTTTTAATACAGGATGGTAAAAACCAACTGCGTTCAACAAAAACGTGAACGAATATTCCCTGAATGGGTTTCCAAGTTCTACAATGGATCGAAGGATGACCTATGCCATATCACATCTATAATCTACGTTTAAATTAAGTTTCACAAAAGAGAAAACTATCAAAATGGTCTACAGTGACCCTCAATTATCTTTAATTACTTATCTAACTTGTCGTAAATTACAGTGGCTGATGTGGCTTCTCAATAATTATGTAACAGAAAAATCATCGCGTTTCAGATTTTAAGTTACGCAGCAAATGTGAATACCATGAGCTTTAATTGACGATCGACACTAGTATTAGGCAAAACGGGGGTGTCACAGATGAGACTTCTGCAGTTCTGAGTGAAGCTTTATGCGCTGTTATGCGGCATCGCGTGCGTTCATTACGTTGGTTAAGCAGTGTCAGGGGGCGTCGGTCGGCACAGCTCCACGCACCTCGACGACTCGGAACCATTTCTCTCCTAACTTCCCCTTACTACAATTGACCGAAGTTGGTTTTTAAAAAAAAACTATCTGGCTGTGTTTTCATCTGACCAATCAGGGTCTCAATGTTAACCTTAAGCTCCGCCTACAAAAATTCTGTCTTTCCAATGAGAAACGTTATACTTTTCGTGGTGGGGCAATGTTTTTAAAGTTTGCAACATAACAGAGGCGCGGAAAAGTCTCACGCTAAAACTTGCAGCTGGCGTGTCCTTTTAGCGTTATCGTAAGATCTATACTGTTCTTGTGGAGCGCTCTATCTTTTAACATAGGCTGGGGGCTGGTCCTAACGTAACAGAGACGCGAAAAAGTCTCACGCTAAAAACTTGCGGGTGGTGTGGTCGTAGCAGTTAGCTGGCGACGTGGGTGTCCGTCCGTCCCTTATCGTAGGGCCTTCCAGCTTGACACGGTTCTGCTCTCGACTTCTGTTCTCGTTTCTCCCCTCGGAACTGCGTCTGTCCCACGGTGGGAAGGTATGACATGCATTTAGGCATTCTTGTGTTAGTCTGTGGTATTCCATTTGCTCATTCGTTACTCGTATTACTTCGGTTAATTTAATGTCACGATTTATTCGGAGCTATGTGACATACTACTGGATTTGCTTATCATGTCAGGGTTTTCATGGAAGGTGTTGGATTTGCCTGACACCTCACACGGTATCTCTATTTCCTTCGGAATATGTTACCTGTATACTTGGAGGATATTCCTTTGGCAACACTACGTCGTATTTACTATCGGCACGACGGAGTTTCTGCACATTCCGTACGGCATTATCTCACTGACACGTGTCCTGGGCGTTGGATCGGTTCCGTGAAGTCATGCAGCTACTGTTTGTAGGATTGGCATAAGAGCGAAGTCTACAAGCGCAGAGTGCACGCAAAGGAGAAACTTCTCGCTCGTATATCCGACGCGTGTGCTCAAGTAAACATCCGCGCGCAGTAGCCGCGTCGTCTCAGGCGCCTTTTTGGCGGCCGGTGTGGCCGTCCGGTTCTAGGCGCTTCAGTCTGGAACTGCGTGACTGCTACGGTCGCGGGTTCGAATCCTGCCTCGGGCATGGATGTGTGTGATGTCCTTAGATTAGTTAGGTTTAAGTAGTTCTAAGTTCTAGGGGACTGATGACCTCAGATGTTAAGTCCCATAGTGCTCAGAGCCATTTGAATCATTTCAGGCGCCTTGCTACGGTTCGCGCGACTCCCGTCGGAGTTTCGAGTTCTTCACCGGGCGTGGCTGCGTGTGCTGTCCTTAGCGTAAGTTAGTTTAAATTATACTATCATCATCATCATCATCATCATCATTTAAGACTGATTATGTCTTTCAGCGTTCAGTCTGGAGCATAGTCCCCCTTATAAAATTCCTCCATGATCCCCTATTCAGTGCTAACATTGGTGCCTCTTCTGATGTTAAGCCTATTACTTCCAAATCATTCTTAACCGAATTCAGGTACCTTCTCCTTGGTCTACCCCGACTCCTTGGGTAACCTTGCTTCTCCCATGCGTGTAACATGACCCCACCATTTAAGCCTGTTCGTCCTAACTCCTACATCTATAGAGTTCATTCCCAGTTTTTCTTTGATTTCCTCATTGTGCACACCCTCCTGCCATTGTTCACATCTACTAGTACCTGCAATCATCCCAGCTACTTTCATATCCGTAACCTCAATCTTATGAATAAGGTAACCTGAATCCACCCAGCTTTCGCTCCCATACAACAAAGGTGGTCGAAAGACTGAACGGTGCACAGATAACTCAGTCTTGCAGAAGAGAGTAGATCGTAGCTGAGCGCTCACTGCAAGAGCTTTGCTACACCTCGCTTCCAGTTCTTTCACTATGTTGCCATCCTGTGAGAATATTAATATTATATTAAGTAGTGTGTAAACCTAGGGATCAATGACGTCATCGGTTTCATCCCATAGGGACTTACCACAAATTTCCAAAAAAATTTTTCAAGTAAACAACGTAGGAATGAGCTCAGATTAGCGACAAAGCAGCTGCCTGCAAGAGCTGCAGAATTGACTGCAGCTGACGGTGAGTTTTTTAACATCTTTTGTGAGGAAATGTACACAATTCACACAGTAAAATAATTGAAACATTAGATCACAATGCTTAATTTACTATCACCTGCATTGCTCTTGTTCCCCGTTGTTCTCACTAGTTTCCTCAAAAACTGTTAAGAACAGGACATAAGTTCATGTGACGATTTTTGTTCAGAATCACTATCGCCCATCAAAAATGTACCTTGCCTCCTGATTAACCTTACATTCAAGGTACCTCAGCTATGTTGTTCACCTAAGATATTATTCGAATCGTTTAAGATTGTGTAATTCAGGTTTATAATTTATAAAAAACAGCTACCAGCCACATGTATGGTTTAAAAAGGTTTATTATCTTCAGACCATGACCGGTTTCGGATTTTTCTTTACAAATCCATCTTCAGATGGCAGTAACAAGCATTCTTAGTTGGACCTAGTTTTGTTTTTGTTATTCGTTTGCTGCAGAGCTGTGTAGTTCTGCCTGACGAAATATTCGTGCGTTTATGTTTTCGAACGCAAGCTTAATACACTTTGCGTTCGAAAACATAAACGCACGAATATTTCGTCAGGCAGAACTATACAGCTCTGCAGCAAACGAATAACAAAAACAAAACTAGGTCCCACTAAGAATGCTTGTAACTGCCATCTGAAGATGGATTTGTAAAGAAAAATTCGAAACCGGTCATGGTCTGAAGATAATAAACCTTTTTAAACCATACATGTGGCTGGTAGCTGTTTTTTATAAATTATAAACCTTAAGTACAACAGCCACGTTTCTCAACATGTCGACTTTCGACAAAATAGCGTTGTGTAATTCAGTTTTCAACCAAATGAATTGTAAAGAAGTGTTCACTAAAAGATACACGGCCTCTATTTACAGCTATATCAATTCCACAGATATCGTTATCAACTTTGCTTTCTCAAGCAGAACCACAGTAATTTCTGGTGCTAGTATCGCAGTACTAAAAGTGACAAATTCAAAGACATATCACCTTTCAAAATTTGATTACTATTTTCAGAGTGATTACGATATCTAGAACTTACGATTTATTGGTTTGAACATGAAACCGATTTCTGTCTAATGTGGAAGTTCGTGCTGTTATACGGAACTATCGCGCCATGCAGTTTGGGATACTCCAGCTAGTACCACATACGTCTACGTCTTTCAGGTGCTACGTAGCGACCTCAGAACCCACAAGTTACACATATTGACACACTCTAAGACAACTGTGCAACAAGAGCGGCGAATTGGAGGAAGAAAGTAGGATATATGTTCCGGGTATGCTGCTGGGGTACGGACAATAGATCCATCATAGTGTGCTAGTGAAATGGCGCGGCAACTGGGAATGTACTCCAGAGACGAAATACACTGGGCAGTACGATTTTTGTGGATAAAACATTTAAACTGCACATGGATTCTCCGTGAAATTCAGGCCGTATGTGGACCAAATGCAGGGTTTTGACAAGTCGCAGTGAAATGGTGCGAATAGTTTGGTCACAGCCGATTGACGTGCGTGGTGCTGTTAGGGAAAGATGCCAGCGACATCGACGAGAGAACATCGTTAGCTACAATTTCATCTCCAGTTCGGATTCGATGATATAATAAGTCACCATCAGGTCGTCTATAGTAGACAGTGGCTATATTTTCCAATGACAAACGTGTGTATGTCATATGTGAAAATAACCAGTCTTCGCACTAACTTATGCACGCGCGACATTAGCACACGACAACACCTCGAGGTGTTATTTTTACATGACATACATGAGTTTTTCATTGGAAAATTGAGCCAGTATTTGGTATGGTGCGCCTGATGACGGTGTATTATATCGTCGAAACCGCTACCCTGCGAAATAAATTGGAAATAAACTTACAGTTTGATATTTCGTACATACATATCGGCTGTTGTCCTACCATTCAGCAAATCAAGTATGGATGACAATGTCCAAGCAATCGAATAACTGATTTTCAGCAATCGCAATCGCACAGTGACTTCCGCAACGCGTTCGATACAGTTCCCCACAGTCGTTTAATGAACAAAGTGAGAGCATATGGACTATCAGACCAATTGTGTGATTGGATTGAAGAGTTTCTAGATAACAGAACGCAGCATGTCATTCTCAATTGAGAGAAGTTTTCCGAAGTAAGAGTGATTTCAGGTGTGCCGCAGGGGAGTGTCGTAGGACCGTTGCTATTCACAATATACATAAACGACCTTGTAGATAATATCGGAAGTTCACTGAGGCTTTTTGCGGATGATGCTGTGGTATATCGAGAGGTACTGAAATGCACGAGGATCTGCAACGGATTGACGCATGGTGCAGGGAATGGCAATTGAATCTCAATGTAGACAAGTGTAATGTGCTCCGAACGCATAGAAAGAAAGATCCTTTATCATTTAGCTACAATATAGCAGGTGAGCAACTGGAAGCATTTAATTCCATAAATTATCTGGGAGTAGCCATTAGGAGTGATTTAAAATGGAATGATCATATAAAGTTGATCGTCGGTAAAGCAGATGCTAGACTGAGATTCATTGGAAGAATCCTAAGGAAATGCAATCCGAAAACAAAGGAAGTACGTTACAGTACACTTGTTCACCCACTGCTTGAATATTGCTCGCCAGTGTGGGATCCGTACCAGATAGGGTTGATAGAAGAGATAGAGAATATGCAACGAAGAGCAGCGCGCTTCTTTACAGGATCTTTTAGTAATCGCGAAAGCGTTACGGAGATGATAGATAAGCTCCAGTGGAAGACTCTGCAAGAGAGACGCTCAGTAGCTCGGTACGGGCTTGTGTTCACCGAGGAGTCAAGCAGTATATTCCTCCCTCCTGCGTATATCTCGCGAAGAGACCACGAGGATAAAATCAGAGAGATTAGAGCCCACGCAGAGCTATACCGACAATCTTTATTTCCACGAACAATACGAGACTGGAATAGAAGGGAGAACTGATAGAGGTACTCAGGGTACCCTCCGCCACACACCGTCAGGTGGCTTGCGGAGTATGGATGTGGATGTAGATGTAGACATTGCTCAGCATACGAGACATGATTTCTTCACTTCACATCTGCAACAAGAAGATCATCTATGGAATCGAGACACACCTCCTCGCCTCCGCGGACGAAATGCAAAGCAGTGCCATCAGCAGGGAAGGTCATGACTACCGTTTGCTTCCACTGTGAAGGAGTTGTGTAACCAGTTTATGGCAAAGAGCAGGATTATTAATACCGATTCGTACCGTGCAACACTGACAGCCCGCCGAGCTACATAAATAACAAGACGCGTGGAAAATTTAGGAGAGGCATTGTTGTCCTCCACTGCAGTGCAACACTCTGTGTGGGGCCCACAGTGCAAGTTTTGCTTCAGCGTTTTCAATGGGACGTTCCGAAACATGCGCCATAGACTCCAGGTCTCGCACCATACGATTTCGATCTCTTAGGCAAGCTGAAAGAACATTTGAGGGAAAAAGAGAGTTCGCAGCGATGATGACGTTCACATAGCCGTTTTCCGATGGATGCTTGACCAAGAGGAGCATTTCTATCGTATAGGAATTGAAGGATTGGTATGATGCTCCTCCATTGTTTCTAGAGGCTTGTTGATAGTGTTGAAAAGAAGCGTCATGTGTTCGTGCCACTTTGAAGTGTAGCGCGGCATTCCGTAAAAGTTATTTCGCTTGCAGTAGTAATTTGTACTTACATTTTGAGTTCTCTTCGTACTTCCTTTACAAGAAACGGTATCTACCAATTCGTGAAAATACTGGACGTATCTTTTACCCGTTAAGGGTTCTTCGATGAAGTGCAAATCAAACGCGTAGTGTCCAATAATCCCGCATAAAATGTTCACACTGCACTTGCCTCCATGTTCAACGTGCTTCAGCCAGTACGGATTATGAAGCGCTCCAATAATGCATATTTCTTGCATTCAGCGTTTCATGATTTGTAAAGGTAGCTTCATCGGTAAAAAGAGTTCTTTGATGAAAAAAAAAATTGGCCTGATATTGGATCAGAACCGAACTACAGAATTCCGTGCAGTCGTGCTGTTTAATCTGTTGGTGAAGTTATGCATGATGCCTACGAAAACTCTGTGCATTTAAGTCAGATCATCTCGTGTTAGATGACTCCGATATATTAATTTCTCATGGTTGGGATTCACAGTCATTTAATATTTCTTAAGCGACATCATAGTCGCCGTTGACTGTATAAAGTATTTATTACCACGGTTGCAATTTCTGCCTTAGGGCCACTTTCAAGTAACACTGGAAAAGTTACATTCTAAGACTATCTGACATGAGTACATGACTACGACGTGTACTCATGTCAGATGGTCTTATATTCTGACAGAATGTTACTTCTGCAGTGTTACTTGAAAATGGCCCTAAGGCCGAAATTGCAACCGTAGTTATAAATATTTTATATCGTCAACGGCGAGTATGTTGTCTTTTAAGAGACCCCGATAGAGTTTCGGTTTAGAGCAGATGAAAATATAGTGTATTATTAAGGAATCTTCGCCTAATCTGTCTGTCTAAATTCAAAAAATGTTCAAATGTGTGTGAAATCTTATGGGACTTAACTGTTAAGGTCATCAGTCCCTAACCTTACACACTTCTTAACCTAAATTATCCTAAGGACAAACACACACACCCATGCCCGAGGGAGGACTCGAACCTCAGCCGGGGCCAGCCACACAGTCCATGACTGCAGCGCCCTAGACCGCTCGGCTAATCCTGCGCGGCGTCTAAATTCAATAACAAAGAGTTTCCCACGAGTACAAAATTCGATAACGTCGCCAAGAAATGCATTTCCGCAAAATTTTCGTCTGAAAAAATTTATTACCACCAGTAAAACTTCATTGACAAGATAATGCACCGAGCGAGGTGGCGCTGTGGTTAGCACACTGGACTCGCATTCGGGAGGACGACGGTTCAAACCCCCGTTCGTCCATCCTGATTTAGGTTTTCCGTGATGTCCCTAAATCGGTTCAGGCAAATGCCGTGATGGTTCCTTTCAAAGGGCACAGTCAATGTTCCTTCCCCATCGCTCCCTAATCCGATGGGACCGATTTCCTCGCTGTTTGGTCCCCTCTTCCAAACTCACCACCACTAAGATAGTGCATCTCTTTGAGAAGAAACTGACGCCAGTTCCATCATTGAATAAACTGCGAGTTGAACGAAACGTAAGATTGCACGAGTAGTCCGCCCCGACGTGCAGGCGATTGTACTCGTTGCTTCCACTACAGTAATCCCTACTCATCCTAGTTCACAGAAAACGTCACGTTTCCTCGATCACTTCAAGCAATGTCACTAATTTCCCGATGACCCGAAATATTTTTCCACTGCAGGTACCCGTTCGTATATAATTATATTGGCGGCAGTTGACATCACAGCATGCATGCTGCGAGCACGTCCCAACGCCGGCCACTGGCGTCCGGCTGATTGGCTCATTGGTTGGTTGACTCGCGGTGGAGGCGACCAAACAGCGAGGTCATCGGTCCCACCGGTTTAGGGAAGAATGGGGAAGAACGTCGACCACGCCCTTTCAAAGGAACCATCCCGGAGTTTGCCTGAAGCGATTTAGGGACATCACGGAAAACGTAAATCAAGAATCAGGATGGCCGGACGTGGATTTGAACCATCGTCCACCCGAATGCGAGTCGAGTGTGCTAACCACTGCACCACCTCGCTCGGTCAAACACCACCGGCAGCGGGATTCGGTCCTTCATCTTACGAAACCAAGCGCTTACTCGGTCGGCTACGGACTCCTTCACCTGTGCCTGTCAACGATTTTGCCGTCGCCATAGCGACGCCAGCCCGAGTTTCCCTCAGGCTCTGACACAAGATACTAACTAGGTATTTCCTATTTTTCTGGAATGAGATTTTCACTCTGCAGGGGAGTGTCCGCTGATATGAAACTTCCTGACAGATTAAAACTGAGACTCGGGACCTTTCACGGGCAAGTGCCCTACCATTTGAGCTACCCAAGCATGATTTACCACCCGTCCTCCCAGCTTCAATTCTGCCAGTACCTCGTCTCCATGGCTAATCCATTTCTCTGCGATATCCTTTCTTCCAGGAGTGCTAGTTCTGCAAGGTTCGCAGAAGAGCTTCTGTGAATTTTGGAAAGTAGGAGACGAGGTACTGGCAGAATTGAAGCTGTGAGGACGGGTCTTGAGTCGTGCTTGGGTAGCTCAGATGGTAGAGCATTTGCCCGCGAAAGGCAAAGGTCCCGAGTTCGAGTCTCAGTCCGGCACACAGTTTTAATCTACCAGGAAGTTTCATATCAGCGCACACTCCGCTGCAGAGTGAAAATCTCATTCTGGAAACATCCCCCAGGCTGGGGCTAAGCCATGTCTCCGCAATATCCTTTCTTTCAGGAGTGCTAGTTCTGCCAGGTTAGCAGGAGAGCTTCTGTACAGTTTTGAAGCTGGGAGACGAAGTACTGGCAGAAGTAAAGCTGTGAGGACGGGGCGTGAGTCGAGCGTGGGTAGCTCAGATGGTTGCCGGCGTGGTAGCTCAGCGTGTTCGGTCAGAGGGTTAGCTGCCCTCTGTAATAAAAAAACTGAGTTAATCGATCAACAGCGAACTTAAACGGATGTCTTACGACGTCCGCCCCGAGTAGATGAAACGAACGAAAGCGAACAAAATGAGATTTAAAAAAAAGAAAAAAAAAAAAAGATGGTAGAGCACTTGCCCGCGAAAGGCGAAGTTCCCGAGTTCGAGTCTCGGTCCGGCACACAGTTTTAATCTGCCAGGAAGTTTATTATTTTTCCGTTTGTAAACCTTCGTATACTTTAGCACTAAACTTTCCTCTCTCTTTCCTTTATTATTATTATTATTAGTACTATTTTAATTACAATGTATGCTACAGAAGATATTGCTCCTAAAAGGCCACTAAACAAAAATGGTGCGCCTCCAAGTGATTCGGTCACAGGCCTTCGGTCAGAACTAAGAATGTAGGCAGATCAGACGCAACGCCAAGGACACCACGTCGACGCACGGCCCCCCGCCATAAAATACTCAGGTGGCTTGAGAAGAAGTCACACACAACAGTGAGTGAGACGTTGACTTCCGTACGGTAAGGGGAAGACCGCTGCCTCGTTGCTACAGCAGCTACAGGTGTCTGCTTGGCGGCAGCGCCTCGTCGTAAGCCGTAAGGAGCCGCCCCCCACCCCTCTTCCGCGCCCACAGTGCGTGACGCATGCCTTCCTGCCTCGCGACCGGATGTGTGTCGGCCTCCCCAGGTCGCTGAGACGCCTGCGCTCTGCTCGGCGTTTTGCCGCACTTGAAGACTCCCTCGCGCTCGTCGCGGCCGGCGTACTTGGTTAGCGCTCCCAGTCGCCACTACCCACCGCCACCGTAATCGCTCACACAGACGCAGTCAGTTTTTCTACTCAGATTACCGAAATTATACACTGAAGCGCCAAATAATCTGTTATAGGCATGCGGATTCAAATACTGAGATCTGTAAACAGGCAGAAGACGGCACTGCCGTTTGCAACGCCTATACAGGGTGTTACAAAAAGGTACGGCCAAACTTTCAGGAAACATTCCTCACACACAAAGAAAGAAAATATGTTATGTGGAAAGTGTCTGGAAACGCTTACTTTCCATGTTAGAGCTCATTTTATTACTTCTCTTCAAATCACATTAATCTTGCAATGGAAACACACAGTAGCAGAATGTACCAGCGTGACTTCACTTTGATACAGGAAATGTTCAAAATGTCCTCCGTTAGCGAGGAGGATACATGCATCCACCCTCCGTCGCATGGAATCCCTGATGCGCTGATGCAGCCCTGGAGAATGGCGTGTTGTATCACAGCCGTCCATAATACGAGCACCAAGAGTCTCTACATTTGGTACCGGGGTTGCGTAGACAAGAGCTTTCAAATGCCCCAATAAATGAAAGTCAAGAGGGTTGAGGTCAGGAGAGCGTGGGGGCCAAGGAATTGGTCCGCCTCTACCAATCCATCGGTCACCGAATCTGTTGTTGAGAAGCGTACGAACACTTCGACTGAAATGTGCAGGAGCTCCATCGTGCATGAACCACATGTTGTGTCGTACTTGTAAAGCCACATGTTCTAGCAGCACAGGTAGAGTATCCCGTATGAAATCATGATAACGTGCTCCATTGAGCGTAGGTGGAAGTACATACTGACGAAACTAAAATGAGCTCTAACATGGAAATTAATCGTTCCCGGACACATGTCCAAATAACATCTTTTCTTTATTTGTGTGTGAGGAATGTTTCCTGAAAGTTTGGCCGTACCTTTTTGTAACACCCTGCATAAGACAACAAGTGTCTGCCGCAGTTGGTAGATCGGTAACTGCTGATACAATGGCAGGTTATCAAGACTTAAGTGAGCTTGAATGCGGTGCTACATTGGGTGCACGGGCGATGGGAAACAGCATCTCCGCGGCAGTGATGAAATGCGGATTTTCCCGTACGACCATTTCACGAGAGTACAGTGAATATCAGGAATTCGGTAAAACAACAAATCTTCGACATCGCTGCGGCCGGAGAAAGATCCTGCAGAAACGGGACCAACGACGACTGAAGAGAATCGTTCAACGTGACAAAAGTGCAACTCATCCGCAAATTGCTCCAGATTTCAGTGCTGTGCCACCAGCAAGTGCAAGGGTGCGAAACATTCGACGAAACATCATCGATGTGGGCTTTCGTAGCCGAAGGTCCACTCGTGTACCCTTGATGACTGCACGACACAAAGGTTTACACCTCGCCTTGGCCAGTCACCACCGACATTGAACTGTTGATTCCTGGAAACATGTTTCCTGGTCGAATGAGTCTCGTTTCAAATTAAATCGATCGGCTGGACGCGTACGGGTATGGACACAACCTCATGAATCCATGGACCCTGCATGTTAGCTGCAGACTGTTCAAGCTGGTGGAGGCTCCGTAATCTACATCTACATCTACATTTATACTTCGCAAGCCACCCAACGGTGTGTGGCGGAGGGCACTTTACGTGCCACTGTCGTTACCTCCCTTTCCTGTTCCAGTCGCGTATGGTTCGCGAGAAGAACGACTGTCTGAAAGCCTCCGTGCGCGCTCTAATCTCTCTAATTTTACATTCGTGATCTCCTCGGGAGGTATAAGTAGGGGGAAGCAATATATTCGATACCTCATCCAGAAACGCACCCTCTCGAAACCTGGCGAGCAAGCTACACCGCGATGCAGAGCGGCTCTCTTGCAGAGTCTGCCACTTGAGTTTATTAAACATCTCCGTAACGCTATCACGGTTACCAAATAACCCTGTGACGAAACGCGCCGCTCTTCTTTGGATCTTCTCTATCTCCTCCGTCAGACCGATCTGGTACGGATCCCACACTGATGAGCAATACTCAAGTATAGGTCGAACGAGTGTTTTGTAAGCCACCTCCTTTGTTGATGGACTACATTTTCTAAGCACTCTCCCAATGAATCTCAACCTGGTACCCGCCTTACCAACAATTAATTTTATATGATCATTCCATTTCAAATCGTTCCGCACGCATACTCCCAGATATTTTACAGAAGTAACTGCTACCAGTGTTTGTTCCGCTATCATATAATCATACAATAAAGGATCCTTCTTTCTATGTATTCGCAATACATTACATTTGTATATGTTAAGGGTCAGTTGCCACTCCCTGCACCAAGTGCCTATCCGCTGCAGATCTTCCTGCATTTCGCTACAATTTTCTAATGCTGCAACTTCTCTGTATACTACAGCATCATCCGCGAAAAGCCGCATGGAACTTCCGACACTATCTACTAGGTCATTTATATATATTGTGAAAAGCAATGGTCCCATAACACTCCCCTGTGGCACGCCAGAGGTTACTTTAACGTCTGTAGACGTCTCTCCATTGATAACAACATGCTGTGTTCTGTTTGCTAAAAACTCTTCAATCCAGCCACACAGCTGGTCTGATATTCCGTAGGCTCTTACTTTGTTTATCAGGCGACAGTGCGGAACTGTATCGAACGCCTTCCGGAAGTCAAGAAAAATAGCATCTACCTGGGAGCCTGTATCTAATATTTTCTGGGTCTCGTGAACAAATAAAGCGAGTTGGGTCTCACACGATCGCTGTTTCCGGAATCCATGTTGATTCCTACATAGTAGATTCTGGGTTTCCAAAAACGACATGATACTCGAGCAAAAAACATGTTCTAAAATTCTACAACAGATCGACGTCAGAGATATAGGTCTATAGTTTTGCGCATCTGCTCGACGACCCTTCTTGAAGACAGGGACTATCTGTGCTCTTTTCCAATCATTTGGAACCCTCCGTTCCTCTAGAGACTTGCGGTACACGGCTGTTAGAAGGGGGGCAAGTTCTTTCGCGTACTCTACTTTCGTGGTGTAGGACGTGTGCTGTTGGAGTGATATGGGACCCGTGGTACGTCTAGATACGACTCTGACAGGCGACACGTACGTAACCATCCTCCCTAATCACCTGCATCCAGTTATGTCAGTTGTTCATTCCGGCGGACTTGAGCGATTCCAGCAGGACAATGCGGCACCCCACACGTCCAGAATTGCTACAGAGTGGCTCCAGGAACATTCTTCTGAGTTTAAAAACTTCCACTCGCCACCAAACTCCTGAAACATTATTAAGCATATGTGGGGTGCTTTGCAACGTGTTGTTCGAAAGAGATCTCCAAACCTTGTACACTTACAGCTTCATGGAGAGCCCTGCAGGATTCATGGTGTCAGTTGCCTCCAGCACTACTGCAGACTTCAGTCTAGTCGATGCCACGTCGTGTTGCGGCGCATCTGCGTGCTCGCGAAGGCCCTGCATGATATATGATATATGTACCAGTTTCTTTAACTTTTCAGTGTATAACGGGTGTGGAAGCGACACCAGAAGCCTATTTACGAGGTGCATTCAAGTTCTAAGGCCTCTGATTTTTTTTCCCTGGACTGAAAAGAGATAGAAACATGCGCATTGTTTTAAAATGAGGCCGCGTTCATTGTCAATACATCCCAGAGATGGCAGCACCATACGGCAGATGGAATTTTACCGCCAGCGGCGAGAATGAGAACTGTTTTAAATACTTAAAATGGCGACGTTTTCCTTACTTGAACAGCGTGCAATCATTCGTTTTCTGAATTTGCGTGGTGTGAAACCAACTGAAATTCATCGATAGTTGAAGGAGACATGTGGTGATGGAGTTATGGACATGTCGAAAGTGCGTTCGTGGGCGCGACAGTTTAGTGAAGGCAGAACATCATGTGACAACAAACCGAAACAATGTGACTACGTAGGCTTTCCCGGCGTAATAAGTCTTGAAAGTCTTTTCGGGTTTACTGCCGGATCCTAAAATCAACTTGACGCGATATTTCGGCGATCCAACTGTTCGCCATCTTCAGGAAATGCTGCTTCTGCTGATGAGTCCCGAAACAATCTCGGGCTCGCACAAGCCGGTCTGACGACATGATCGTGAAAGTGGAGAGAATTGTTTTGAAGGATCGCTGAATGACTGTTGAACAGATCGCCTCCAGAGTTGGCATTTCTGTGGGTTCTGTGCACACAATCCTGCATGACGACCTGAAAATGCGAAAAGTGTCATCCAGGTGGGTGCCACGAATGCTGACGGACGACCACATGGCTGCCCGTGTGGCATGTTGCCAAGCAATGTTGACGCACAACGACAGCGTGAATGGGACTTTCTTTTCGTCGGTTGTGACAATGGATGAGACGTGGATGCCATTTTTCAATCGAGAAACAAAGCGCCAGTCAGCTCAATGGAAGCACACAGATTCACCGCCACCAAAAAAATTTCGGGTAACCGCCAGTGCTGAAAAAATGATGGTGTCCATGTTATGGGACAGCGAGGGCGTAATCCTTACCCATTGCGTTCCAAAGAGCACTACAGTAACGGTGCATCCTGCGAAAATGTTTTGAAGAACAAATTGCTTCCTGGACTGCAACAAAAACGTTCGGGAAGTTCTGCGCGTGTGCTGTTTCACCAAGGTAACGCACCCGCACATCGAGCTAACGTTACGCAACAGTTTCTTCGTGATAACAACTTTGAAGTGATTCCTCATGCTCCCTACTCACCTGACCTGGCTCCTAGTGACTCTTGGCTTTTTCCAACAGTGAAAGACACTCTCCGTGGCCGCACATTCACCAGCCGTGCTGCTATTGCCTCAGCGATTTTTCAGTGGTCAAAACAGACTCCTAAAGAAGCCTTCGCCGCTGCCATGGAATCATGGCGTCAGCGTTGTGAAAAATTTGTACGTCTGCAGGGCGATTACGTCGAGAAGTAACGCCAGTTTCATCGATTTCGGGTGAGAATTAGAAAAAAAAAATCGGAGGCCTTAGACAGATTCGTCACGAAAGGGGGAAAATGGCTGGACTTTCTCTGTAAATATACCTGTAGAGGAGATTCAGTCTCATAAACGTCGTCAGGCTCATTTTAAGGGAATTTTAGACAGAAATATTTTAAATAATTTAGAAAGTTAAATTGCTTGGTAAGGTAAACAGCATAAGGTAGTAACAGTATCGATCTCCCAGTCATTTTAGGTATCAGCTGCCATTGCGGAGCATACTCACGGCTTCCAAGACAACAACCGCAGTGTTGAGAGGTCTGCACGAACACTTTCCTGTTTTCGCGAACGACTGAGCACCCTATAGCTGCTCGACTGACCTCCTAAATCTCTTGCTCTTAATGCCATACAAAATGTCTGGGACTACATGGAAAAGAGTGACAGAAAGTAATCAATATCCCCAGAATTTCTGTATGTCCACCTTTTCACAGATGGTTGCGGGACCTCGGCTGTTCAGTACAGAATGTCAAATCAAACATCAAAAAAAGTTTTGCATCACCCTAGTTTCCGGAACTCCTGAAGATAGACGTTGACTGTAGATACTGTGTCACAGACACAGTTCTTTTGACTCTTCAGAGATGTCACCAAACCCGCCCAAAGATGTAAACAACCATGCATGAGCAGCATGTCTGTGGATTCTGGTGGCCAGCGGAAGTGTTTAAACTCAGGAGAGAGTTCCTGGAGTCACTCTGTAGCAATTCTGGACGTGTGGGGTGTCGCATTGCCTTGCTGGAAGTGTCCAAGTCCATCGGAATGCACAATGGACATGAATGGATCCAAGAGGTCAGACAGGATGCTTTCATACGTGTCACCTGTCAGAGTCGTATGTAGACATATTAAGGGTCCCATATCACTCCAACTGTACACGCCCCACAACATTACAGAGCCTCCACCAGCTTCAACAGTCCCCTGCTGACATGCAGGGTCCATGGATTCATAAGGTTGTCTCCATTCCCGTAAGCATCCATCCTCTCGATACAATTTGAAACGAGACTCGTCCGACCAGGCAACATGCTTCCAGTCATCAACAGTCCAATGGCGGTGGTGAAGGGCGTAAGGCTTTGTGTCGCGTGGTCATCAAGGGTACACGTGTGGGCCTTCGGCCTCGAAAGCCCATATCGATTATGTTTCGTTGAATGGTGAGCACGCTGACTCTTGTTGATGACCCAGCAATGAAATCTGCAACAATTTGGGGAAGGGCTGCAGTTCTGTCACACTGTACAGTTCTCTTCAGTCGTCTTAGCTCCGTTCTCAGGATCTTTTTCCGGCAGCAGTGATGTTGGGTATTTGATGTTTTACCGGATTCCTGATATTCACAGTACACTCGTGAAATGGTCGTACGGGAAAATCCCCACTTCATCGCTACCTCAGAGATGCTGTGTCACATCGCTCTTGCCCCGACTGTAACACTACGTTGAAACACTTAAATATTGATAACCTGCCGTTCTAGCACCAGTAACCGTCTTATATAGGCGTTGCCGACCGCAGCGCCGTATTCTGTCTGTTTACATTTCTCTGTATTTTAATAGCCATTCCTATGCCAGTTTTGGCCGTGCGGTTAAAGGCGCTGCAGTCTGGAACCGCAAGACCGCTACGGTCGCAGGTTCGAATCCTGCCTCGGGCATGGATGTTTGTGATGTCCTTAGGTTAGTTAGGTTTAACTAGTTCTAAGCTCTAGGGGACTATTGACCTCAGCAGTTGAGTCCCATAGTGCTCAGAGCCATTTGAACCTATGCCAGTTTCTTTGGGGCTTCAGTGTATATTTATATTACAAGACCTGCAAAATGTCTTTCGACCTGTTAGCGCTTGCTTTATTTGGAGCTGAGGCATAAGCCTACCAACCTTCTTTATTTCGCACTTCTCTTCAAAGCTTAAAGCCGTGAAGTTTGTTTGTAAAAGCTACGGAATGCTATTCATTCTTCTTTGAAAACAGACTCCAAGAACAGATGAACATGTATAAGGACAATAAAGTACAACGAACAACTGAATGCACTGTTAAGCGATTGTAAGAAACTCACTCTATTGCAGTGAAAACAGACGTGCTAACTGCTTCGGTTGTGGGCTGCAGCCTTCCAGTTCGGGTCAGTTCGTGAGTTTCCGTCGGGGTCCGACCCGTATTTGAGCTCGTTCTTCCAGCAGCGCGAATGCACGTATTACTATATAACAACGTTTCCTCTTGCCTCTCCCTGCCAAAGGAACGTTTGCTCGTGGAGGTTCATCGACGTCTAAATCTAGTCTGCAATTCACGGTTAAGTATCTGGCAGACGGTTCTTCAAAAGACCCTCACACTATTTCTCTACCGTTCCACTCTCTAAAAGCGCGTGGGAAAAATTAACACTTTCCCAACGAGCTCTCAGCTCTATTACTTCATTATGGTGATCACTTCTCCATTTGTGGGGTGGCGACAGTAAAATATTTTCACATTCAGAGGAGAAACTTTGAGAAAAGGTTTCGACGCAACGAAAAACACCTTTTTTTAAAAAAATAATTGTCATCCCAATTCACGTGTGACATCCGTGACACTCTTTCCCCTGTTTCGCCGTAATACAAAACGAGCTGCCATTCTTGCAGCTTTTACGATGTCCTCCATCAATCGAGTCTGATAGGGATCCAATACAGTACAGCAGTACAGGCGGTCTCTTTAGTAGACCTGTTGCATCTCCTAAGCTTTCTGCCAGTAGAACGTAGTCTTTGGTTTGCCTTAGGTAGAACTTCGTGTATGTAGTCGTCGAAGTTTAAGGTGCTGGCAATTGTAATTCCCTGGTGTTTGGTGGAATTGACAGCCTTCAAATTTGTGTGCTTTATCGTACAACGGAAACTTAACGGATTTGTTTTTTTACTGACGTTGACGACCTCACGCTTTTCGTTATTGAGAGAAAATTGCCACTTTTTGCTCCACATAGGTGTCTATCTAAGTCATTTTGCAATTAGATGACTTTACTAAACGGTAAATAAGAGGATCGCCGGCCGGTGTGGCCGTGCGGTTCTAGGCGCTTCAGTCTGGAACCGCGTCACCGCTGCGGTCGCAGGTTCGAATCCTGCCTCGGGCATGGATGCGTGTGATGTCCTTAGGTTAGTTAGGTTTAAGTAGTTCTAAGTTCTAGGGGACTGATGACCACAGATGTTAAGTCCCATAGTGCTCAGAGCCATTTGAACCAGCCAAATAAGAGGATCATCTGTAAACAAACTAAGAAGGCTGCTAGTCCGCAGCTCGTGGTCGTGCGGTAGCGTTCTCGCTTCCCACGCCCGGGTTCGATTCCCGGCGGGGTCAGGGATTTTCTCTGCCTCGTGATGACTGGGTGTTGTGTGCTGTCCTTAGGTTAGTTAGGTTTAAGTAGTTCTAAGTTCTAAGTCCCATAGTGCTCAGAGCCATTTAAGAAGGCTCCTCAGACTGTCTCCTAAATCGTTTATGAACAACAGAGGGCCTATAACACTTCCCTCTGGAACGCTGGATATCACTTCTGTTTTACTCGATAATTTCCCTTCGACTACTACGTACTGCGAATTTTCTGCCGGGAAATCACGCAGAAAAAGAGAATCTCGACATTGCCTGTCAACGCTTTGGCACTTGTGCTTGCTATCTGAAGAACCTAAAAGTTTTTCATACGATAAAAATTTTTTTTTGAAAATACAGATAAAATTATCTCATACGAGAAACTAACGAAGAACTACTGTTTCAATATATAATCTTACGATTTACACAATAAACTTTCTTTTCCGGCTGTTCACTGAACTACTCAACACATAGTATTTGATGTTCATCATGATGATGTTGAACAAATGGCAATTCTTTGTTACCAAGACTGTTGAGATAAACGTCCTGAGGCATGTCCAAGGCAACCTGAATGTGTGCTCCCGATTGCGGCGTTTGACGCTTTTGGCATCTGTTTGTCTGACCCGCCCGTGTATTGGGTGAAGGAAAGTAGCTTCAAAAATGGAAGCAATTTGTGGTATTAAAAGTAGCACGCCATTTAAACGCCGCTTACTTCAGTTTCGATATCTGAGGTCCTCTGGAGGCTAGCGCTGCTTCGTAGCGCTAATATTATTAGAAGATATATGAATGAAATGATAATTAAATCGAGACCCTACGCTGCCGGCAGGCGTCGATACACATTAACCGAGACAGTTGAAAATGTGTGACCCGACCGGCACTCGAACCCAGGATCTCATGATTACATGGCAGACGCTCTATTCATCCGAGCCACCGAGGGCACCTGCGACTGCAGGGACTTATCCATTGCACGCTCCTCGTGAGACCCACATTCCCAGCTTAATGTCCACACACTGCATTCGTAGTGCCCCTGTCCATTACACTCATTACTCGCGGCAGACAATCTTACCGAGTCCCGTAAGAGTTCGGGCAATACTTGTGCAACCTGCACAGAAGAAGAAGGTCAATGGCCGGCTAGCCTTAACTATATGAAGATGGTATCTGTTCTTTCGGACATGTCCGACATGAGCGTCACATTGTTGTTTGTCTGTCGGCGTCTCGTCTTTGCGATTCCGTATTGACGCAGCGTTGCCTTGCGCCGTGATGTCGTCCATGGCTCCCAGGAACATTCCACGCACAGCTACCGTCAGTTTTAGTTTTGACAAGTACACACGTCATATGCAACCGAGTTCGTTAGAAATTCATGATTGGCTTCTAGATACTATCAGGTGTAGCGATGCGAGGGGTGCCAAATATGACGTAAAAGCCAGTAAATCACTCAACTGAAGTATTTTTCAGTACAGGTATTTCGTTCATTCCAAGTAAGTGTCGATTCGTGACGTCATCGTCCAGACACTAGTTGACTGTAATCTGAATTCGTTTTAGCAAATAACAGTTTGTCTCAGGCGATAAATTTTATTGATAATCAAATACAAGTTCTTGAAGTTTATTCAGAATCGGAAATGTTTAATAATTACATGCCATAATTTATCTGTTTAATGTAAAGATGTTTTGATTTTTGTATGCATAAAAAAGTGCGAATTTATGTGCGGCTTTTACTCTGAGACGAGTTATCACTTAGAGTGCAAGAGTGTGCATGTACAGTTCGCTGACCTGTGTTGTGAATTTTATTTTCATGATTTCGACTCGGATGGAGCCAAATCGAGTTCCAGTTAGACTTTACGTGAGATCACGTTATTACAAAGAGTCGTTTAGCCCATTAAGGAAAACTGAAACCCGCGCGCTCGATTTGATATACGTTACACGCCAGTGCGTGATCGAGCTTTCCTCTAAATCGCATACAATAGTGGCAAATGCGCTTGGTTAATGCACCAAGTTGGAAGTTAACTTTGAGACAAGTACTGACTTTGACAAAAATGAACCGAAAGTTTATTTAAAGTATCGAGGTTCAGTTTTAATTGAGACACCTATCACCGTATTGATTACGTTGCCTAGCAACACTTCAATACAGCTTACTTAATTTATCAGAGCGATATGCGACGCAGTAAGTCCCACTACACAAAAAAAAGTTACAGTTGACCGCTTGAGAGGATGAGAGTGATTTTGTTTCCATAAATGCCAATAAACAGGCAGTTTCAAAAGTTAAATCACCAACTGTTTGCGTAACTTCGTTGTATCTCTAAATGGTTCAAATGGCTCTGAGCACTATGGGACTCAACATCTTAGGTCATAAGTCCCCTAGAACTTAGAACCACTTAAACCTAACTAACCTAAGGACATCACACACACCTATGCCCGAGGCAGGATTCGAACCTGCGACCGTAGCAGTCCCGCGGTTCCGGACTGCAGCGCCAGAACCGCTAGACCACCGCGGCCGGCTAGTTGTATCTCTACGGAACTTGTTGTATGGTGTCTCTTCATTAAGAGATCTCAAGAAGCCGGGACAAACAAGAAAACACAAAAAGAAGACTAAAAGAAGAGGCATCGGCAAACAGGGTCACTCAGAACGGGTTCCCACGGCTGCGTTAGGTTCTGAGTCATATGTGTTTTATGTCAGGTTTGTAGACCCGCTTCATATTGATAGGCACCTTCTGCGGCACGGACAACAAGTCCCTTTCACTCATCGCGATGGCTCTAATCAGACATCGTGACAGAGCAGAATGGGGCGCTCCGCGGAACTCACGGATTTCGAACCTGCTCAGGTGATTGGGTGTCACTTGCGTCATACGTCTGTACGCGAGATTTCCACACTCTTAAACATCCCTAGGTCCACCGTTTCCGATGTGATAGTGAAACGGAAGGTAGGAAACTATCTACTGATACCGCGTTATTCTACAGAGAGGGTATGCCACTGACTGATTTCGAAGTTCTTGATAACGGCCGAGGAATAGGCTGCACTTTTTGTGACCTTACTTTCATTTTTCTTTATGCCCCTTCAGGATCCGGTCGTTCCACAGATCGTGAGCGTTTTTATAAAGAGGATATAGTTTATTTACTTCGTAGAAACTCTCAGAAACATGTGGTAGGCGGAGATTTTAATTGCTTTGCGTCTTGTGGATGAGACCTCTAATTTTTATTTCAGTAAGGACCTAGACGATTTGGTGCGTTCTCCGAAAATACGAAGCTTCGAAATTACTAGACTTCCCGCAGCCGACTCGATCGCTTTTATCTTTTTGACTCTTTATGTCGACAGCTGCGTGCCCGGGCCCACGATTCTGATTTCTGTAGTCGAATGTCACGACGTTGCCTCAGTGGCTGCAGTGACTTCTGTCTCTGGAGCCTTGCTTTTTATTGATTTTAATCAGCCATTTGACCGAGTCAGTCAAGGTTCTTGATGCAGGCACTCGGTGCTCAAGGCGAGCAGACTCAATCATACTGTCACATTTTATCCAATCTTTTAGGTGGTATCCACGAATCTGCCGCAGTGAATGGACAACTTACTCCCCCGATCACCATCCGACGGGGCTACTCGCGGGGAAGCCCCTCTCCATGTCACTTTTTGTCTTGTCCTTAGAATGTCTGCTTCGCCGTATTGGCGATTAATTATGTGGCTGGAAAATTTGGGAGAAACCTTCTCGGTATGAGCATATGCGGATGATGATATGGTATTGCTACGTCATGTCGATGACATGTCCTTGCTCAGGGACATATTGGGTTCCTTTCCTTCTCTCTCTGGGGCCCGCATTACTGGACGAAAATGTACCCTATTATCACTGTAGGGTTTTCAGCATGTTGTCATTCCATGGCCAGCGGTTGTTGCTCGCCACAGATCGTTGGCAATTATCGTTGATCGCTGACCGATTAAAAGGACTGAGCTCAACTGGCGGGAGGTGACCCCTCGAATTCAAGGGATAATTCGTGAACACGAACAGATGTCGAATTGCATGCTTGAATGAAGTATACTCGTTGTTTTGAATTCAGTTCCACGTCGGAGCTGAAATCATCAGCAGAAGGACACTTTTTTCGTCAGTAAGGAATGAAATTAGGCCTAATACTCCCGAATGCTTTTGGCGATTTTATTTTCCCAGTGAATCCTTTGGTGTTATATTTTATACAGGGTGTTACAAAAAGGTACGGCCAAACTTTCAGGGAACATTCCTCACGCACAAATAAAGAAAAGGTGTTATGTGAACATGTGTCCGGAAACGCTTAATTTCCATGTTAGAGCTCATTTTAGTTTCGTCAATATGTACTGTACTTGCTCGATTCACCGCCAGTTGGCCCAATTGAAGGAAGGTAATGTTGACTTCGGTGCTTGTGTTGACATGCGACTCATTGCTCTACGGTACTAGCATCAAGCGCATCAGTACGTAGCATCAACAGGTTAGTACTCATCACGAACGTGGTTTTGCAGTCAGTGCAATGTTTACAAATGCGGAGTTGGCAGATGCCCATTTGATGCATGGATTAGGACGGGGCAATAGCCGTGGCGCGGTACGTTTGTATCGAGACAGATTTCCAGAACGAAGGTGTCCCGACAGGAAGACGTTCGAAGCAATTGATCGGCGTCTTAGGGAGCACGGAACATTCCAGCCTATGACTCGCGACTGGGGAAGACCTAGAACGACGAGAACACCTGCAATGGGCGAGACAACTCTTCGTGCAGTTGACGATAACCCTAATGTCAGCGTCAGAGAAGTTGCTGCTGTACAATGTAACGTTGACCACGTCACTGTATGGAGAGTGCTACGGGAGAAGCAGTTGTTTCCGTACCATGTACAGCGTGTGCAGGCACTATCAGCAGCTGATTGGCCTCCACGGGTACACTTCTGCGATTGTTTCATCCAACAATATGTCAATCCTCATTTCAGTGCAAACGTTTTCTTTACGGATGAGGCTTCATTCCAACGTGATCAAATTGTAAATTTTCACAATCAACATGTGTGGGCTGACGAGAATCCGCAAGCAATTGTGCAATCACGTCATCAACACAGTTTTTCTGTGAACGTTTGGACAGGCATTTTGGGTGATGTCTTGATTGGGCCCCATGTTCTTCCACCTACGCTCAATGAAGCACCTTATCATGATTTCGTACGGGATACTCTACCTGTGCTGCTAGAATAAGTACGACACTACATGTGGTTCATGCACGATGGAGCTCCTGCACATTTCAGTCGAAGTGTTCGTAGGCTTCTCAACAACAGATTCGGTGAGGGATGGATTGGTAGAGGCGGACCAATTGCATGGCCTCCACGCTCTCCTGACCTCAACCCTCTTGACTTTCATTTATGGGGGCATTTGAAAGCTCTTGTCTACGCAACACCGGTGCCAAATGTAGAGACTCTTCGTGCTCGTATTGTGGACGGCTGTGATACGATACGCCATTCTCCAGGGCTGCATCAGGGCATCAGGGATTCCACGCGACGGAGGGTGGATGCGTGTATCCTCGCTAACGGAGGACATTTTGAACATTTCCTGTAACAAAGTTCTGGTACGTTCTGTTGCTGTGTGTTTCCATTCCATGATTAATGTGATTTGAAGAGAAGTAATAAAATGAGCTCTAACATGGAAAGTAAGCGTTTCCGGACACATGCCCACATAACATATTTTCTTTCTTTGTGTGTGAGGAATGTTTCCTGAAAGTTTGGCAGTACCTTTTTGTAACACTCTGTATAGGTTCCCGGTATGCCACAATGAAGTAGCTTTCGGCTACATCCAGTAGCTGTTATTGAAGCATTCTGTGGCAGCTTCAACTGCCCTCAGTATCCGTTTCGTGGCGAAGTGTCTCTGCTGACTCTCCAGGCTGAAATTACTGCATTATTGGGTTCATTTCGTTGTCTTGCGTAACGAGCGGTACTAGGAAGCTTTTCTGAGGTTTGGCAGTCGACTAATAAACCTACAAGGTAGTAGGAAACCTAGATGTTCCCTGGCTTCGCTGTCGCAACACGCCGCGGAGAAATCACGGTACCAGCGGCAGTCCGCCAATGAGAGCTGCGGCGGTTAGTTGCACCGGCCCCACCTCTGGGCTCGCTAACAGCCAATTGCGCTGATTGGCCGTGGGAACGCCAGATGACACTGCCCACCCCGGCACCTCCCCTGCTCCTGCTGAGTCATCTTCAGAGGATGTCTCTGCTCCGCAGGAGCAACAGTCCAGAGTTGGTATCAGTGCCGGAGGTTTTCTGAACTACAACTAGGGGAGACATGTCTCGCCTCCTTCAGAAGCGATACAAACATTACAGAGGTCACCCTGCGTTACTCGTGGGTTAATGGCACATCCAAATGACAGTGATTGTCGAGCGTTAATACTTCTTCACTTAGCAATATGATGGAAAAGGGTTCGAATACCTGTATGGAAGCTCTGAATTTATATTGCTGTGGCTAACCTAATATATTGGCCATACGAAGGCGCCATAAAACATACGTAAAAATGCCCGGAAGTGTGCGATATGCGTCGGTATGCAAATGATTAGCAGTTCAACGCGACCTCATAAAGTAGCTAGAGGTAACGTGGTCAGAATTCGGTATATAAGGAAACATTAAGCAGTGAGATTCTCTTTTAGACGCCGCATTTGAGTGTTTGTGACAAAATAGTGTAAACGTCTGCAGGTCTGACAGTGGCAGTATGCAGGTCTGACCAGGCTTCGGTTTATCGTTGTGGGATACTGTTGCTCACATTGGTCACGGCTGTCATGCCAATATGGAATCGATGGATTCAGGACGGCCGGATTTTACTCCAGGCGGAATTACATTGGCTCACGCGTCTTGCGCTAGAGAGGACAGCCACACTGTTATCTCGGCCGTTCAAATGGTTCAAATGGCTCTGAGCACTATGGGACTCAACTGCTGAGGTCATTAGTCCCCTAGAACTTAGAACTAGTTAAACCTAACTTAACCTAAGGACATCACAAACATCCATGCCCGAGGCAGGATTCGAACCTGCGACCGTAGCGGTCTTGCGGTTCCAGACTGCAGCGCCTTTAACCGCACGGCCACTTCGGCTATCTCGGCCGTACAGGATCGCATGGCTCTATCACGCACCTTAGGCTCTTTCAGCGAGACAGTATCCGCACGAACAGTACGGCGACGACTGGAGGACCGCAACACGGCGACCATTGTTACGGTTTATTTTGACGCGAGAGGTGTGCCGACAGTGGTCTACATCTACATTTATACTCCGCAAGCCACCCACCTACGTGTGGCGGAGGGCACTTTATGTGCCACTGTCATTACCTCCCTTTCCTGTTCCAGTCGCGTATGGTTCGCGGAACGACTGCCGGAAAGCCTCCATGCGCACTCGAATCTCTCTAATTTTACACTGGTGAACTCCTCGGGAGCTATAAGTAGCGTTTACCTCCCTGATGTCGCCTTCTGTCAGAGGTACAAGAAAAATAAAAAAAGAAGCAGTGTGTGCGTGTGCGAGTGTGTCAGCCAGGAAACAAAACAGTCTGCGTCTGTGTGGCCGATACGCAGAAAACGGTTCCGCGTTGTAGACTGTGAGCACCGACGGATATTTGGTTTACTCTACTATTCTACCCCTCCTTTATCCCGCATCGACACAAAGTTCACCGAACCACCTACCCACACCAGATGTCTCTCTCACATATCGACACAAAGTGTTCGCTACCACATTTCTATCCCAGTGTCTCAACTCTCTACCTTTCCCAGTAATCCCACCTACAACACATCTATATCTACATCTACATTTATATTCCGCAAGCCACCCACCTACGTGCGGCGGAGGGCACTTTACGTGCCACTGTCATTACCTCCCTTTCCTGTTCCAGTCACGTATGGTTCGCGGGAAGAACGACTGCCGGAAAGCCTCCGCGCGCGCTCGAATCTCTCTAATTTTACATTCGTGATCTCCTCGGTAGGTATAAGTAGGGGGAAGCAATATATTCGGTACCTCATCCAGAAACGCACCCTCTCGAAACCTGGACAGCGAGCTACACCGCGATGCAGAGCGCCTCTCATGCAGAGTCAGCCACTTGAGTTTGCTAAACATCTCCGTAACGCTATCACGCTTACCAAATAACCCTGTGACGAAACGCGCCGCTCTTCTTTGGATCTTCTCCATCTCCTCTGTCAACCCGACCTGGTACGGATCCCACACTGATGAGCGATACTCAAGTGCTCCCATTTACAACACTCGACACGGGAGGGGCTCTTTAGACAAGACGCGACTGTCCGTAGAGCACCGCGGCAGGCATACCAGTGCGTGGAAGCTCCGAGGAGAAGGAACGCTAACAGACTGTACACGCCATCGTCATTGTAGCCGAGTACCTTCCGTGATGGTATGAGGCGCCATTGGGTACACAATACGATTACCTCTCCTCGTATAGCCGGCAATTTGGACAGCACTTACTACATTGATGATGTGGTAAGGCCTCTGGCTGAGCACTTTTAGATATATCCACGATATCTTTGGACGAGCTCATGCAAGACACCGTCTTACGCGTGCAGTCCTAACCTGCCTCGATACATAGTGTTCGACTGACTCTTGACGTGGCCATAACTCTCTCTTGATATCACACACGTTTAAAATATATGGAGACCGACACGCCACCACTCCCGAGTAACAGCGACTCATGAACTCTGCCGTAGAGTTGAAGCAGCAAGGAATGACGTAGCCGTATCTGCCATCAAAGATCAGTTAGATTCAATACCCAGCCCGCAGTGGCCAATTATTATTCTCAGGGTTAACAAAATACAAAATTTCGTACACTGAATACTCTCACATCACCTGCAAATTTATTCCTTGTCTTCCTGCTACAGTATGTGTGTACAATACGTAAAATTTCGTAATTTTTTTCAGTCCTGGTGTAGCAATATTAATGGGGTGCCCTGTACATAACTTCCCTTTTATTTATTTACATAAACTGATCTAATTAGAGGCATCAGAGCCGCGCGGGATTAGCTGAGCGGTCTGAGGCGCTGCAGTCATGGACTGTGCGGCTGGTCCCGGCGGAGGTTCGAGTCTTCCCTCGGGCACGGGTGTGTGTGTGTTTGTCCTTAGGATAATTTAGGTTAAGTAGTGTGTAAGCTTAGAGACTGACGACCTTAGCCGTTAAGTCTCATAAGATTTCACACACATTTGTACATTTAGAGACATCAGACCCTCTCTTACATCGAACTAGAGTTTCAAACAGATAGTACCTTTTCTACATCATTGTTACCTAAGGAACAACAGGTTCAATATGAAAAATAGCGTTGAAATGATTTGAGTGTCTATAGTGACAATGTGAGTAAATAATACTGACTAAGAACTAATAAAGTAAATACTGGAAGTACTTGTGTTGTTACTGCTGCTGCCACTAATAATGATAACAGAAATAATAATAAAAGGAAATAATAACAATAATGATAGTGACAGATATAAAAAGAGGTTGCAGGTGTACAAAATGGATGTTTTCTGATACAACGAAGTCTGGGAAGAGGAAATTTAAGGAGACTGTACCAGCTAATAATACTGGGAAATGACGAAGCTGTGGCAGGAGAGAAGGCTGTACAAGGGCAACGAGTGCGTCCAGGGGTAATGGTAATCATTATTGTTGCTTTAGTAGATACGACATCAACTGTCTTCTGAAGCTGAAGACGTTTCTCTAATGTAACGCGGGAGGTTATTTCAGACTCCGGTTCCTGCTACTGAGAAGGAGTTCGAGAAAGTGGCTGAACGATAAAGTGGGACAGAAGGGATTTCGCTTTGACGGGAACGGGGTGTTTCTGCCATGTTGTTCAGTCAAGAGTGTTAAGGTCGAGGAGAGATGTAAGGGACAGTGTACGTTGATAAAACAGTATAGGAGACAGAGGATATGGAAATCTCTGCGCTTGTTTGCAAACAGGCAGGACAGTTGTACATACGATGCTGGAATCACAGTCGAACATCAAAGATGCTGCACAGGCATTTATAACCAGTTGCAGGCGCCGTGAGCTTTTCTGAGAAACACCTTGCAGGATAACACCGCCGTAATCAGTAACTGGCAGCGTAAGTGTTTGTATAAGCTTCTTTTTCTTGTCAAGAGGGAAGAACTTTTTATGTTTTTTGTAGTGCATGCACAGACACTGATGCGTTCTTGCACATTGTAGTTACGTGCTCAGTCCAATTTACATTTTCGGTTATTATTTCTCCTAGACTCCTTGCTGAGGAAGAGAAATTACTTGCCCCATTTAGGGTTAAAGGTGGAAGGGATTCTCAATATTTCGGTCTAATGAGCCTAGAATGTCCACCCAGTACCGCTGGGATTATGAATGTGTTGTGCTTAAACCCTATATCCTGAGCGCATTTTGGTAGTGCAAAACGGTCGGTATTGAGATTCTCGGTAGCAGTCTTTAGGCAAATACCAAGAGCTGTCCAATTGCGTCGGTTATCGATCTCGACACTAACAAGGGGAGGCCGCCAATTGTGAAATTCAGATTCGATTCAGACTGCGCATAATAAAAGCTCATGGACAGAGGTGTAATGTGGCAAAGCACCAAGATGCACTTCTTGTAAGTAGGCTGTTTATGTTTTCTCTATGTAAGTAGGCTGTTTATGTTTTCTTATTGGCAACGTTACGTAGCGCTCAATATGAAAATCACTGGCTGTGCTGTGTGCAGTCTGTGGCTAGTTTGCATTGTTGTCTGCCATTGTAGTGTTGGGCAGCGGCAGCTGGCTGTGAACAGCGCGTAGCGTTGCGCAGTTGGAGGTGAGCCGCCAGTAGTGGTGGATGTGGGGAGAGAGATGGCGGAGGTTTGTAATTTGTCATGAACTGATATATATATTATGACTTGTGATGATATCAAGGTAAATACATTGTTCGTTCTCTATTAATATCTTTCATTTGCTAACTATCCCTATCAGTAGTTAGTGCCTTCCATAGTTTGAATCTTTTATTTAGCTGGCAGTAGTGGCGCTCGCTGTATTGCAGTAGCTTGAGCAGCGAAGATTTTTGTGAGGTAAGTGATTTGTGAAAGGTATAGTTAAATGTTAGTCAGGGCCATTGTTTTGTAGGGAATTTTGAAAGTCAGATTGCGTTGCGCTAAAAATATTGTGTGTCAGGTTAAGCACAGTCCTGTATAAATTGTTCAAAGGGGACGTTTCATATGTCGACCCTGCCAGGATACCTCACTGGAATCTTCTGATTTTTCTTGTAGTTTGTGTATTTAGTGTAGCTTTTGTTTATTGCTAGCGCGTAATTGTAGAGAGAATCTCCTTTGTAGTTGTAGCCTTTCATTGTTGTACAGTAAAACAGTTGTGGCATGCATATAGATTTGCACCAAGTATTTCGCAGCTGTAATTAACTAGATATTATTTTCAGTGTTATGTTAATGTGTTCTCTTATTTTTGCTCTTCAAATTGTGTTTTTCTGTGTTGTCGTGTGAAATACTGTGACAATAATGGCGTGTGAAAAACGTAATACTAGGCTCCAAAGTAAACTGAGAAATGACAGTGAAAATGAGAGCAGTGTGTTAGCGCCACCGAGTTATGAATTAACTGATGTTCAAAGTAGTAATTTGGTAATTGTGCATAGGGAAATGGAGCGGGCGGCAAACAATGGCGTGGACAGTGAAACAATTAGTGAAGAGGGAAGCATTATCGATCGATCGGTCGGCAACAGCTCGCCTCAGGAATACGAAATGACAGGACACAATTTCGCAAATACTGTAGATTCAGGTTTTGGGTCATCACCGTTTTCTCAAATAAGTCAAGACACATTTTCTGCTTGTCAAAATGTGAATGTTGTCGGTGCAAATGCACTGCCGAAAAGCGTAGAGAAACAGATTCCAGACACTAATACATTATTATTGCAATTAATGCAACAAATGGAACAAAATCAGAGACAAACACAGCAAAAGTTAGACACAGTGGAACAAAATCTCAAAAAGTTAGACACAATGGAACAAAATCTTCAAAAGTTAGACACCACACTTGAACAAACACGTGAAGATTTAACTAGTGAGTTACATAACATTGAATCGAAATGTCAAAAAGTCTGTAATGACGTAAAATCACAAATTTGTGAGCATTTCCAACCTATTTTTTCGCGGCATGAAAATGCATTACAGAATCATGAAGCAGCCATAAAAGAACTGCAAATTATTGTTCATGAAAATCATGAGACCTTGCAAGCTAAATTTGACTCAGTTGCATCTACCGATTCGGTTACGCAACTTGCAAAAACTCAGGAAAACTTAAAGGTCACAGTAGAGACGATTGCAACACAAATGGACACTCTGAAACTTGGTTCAGAAAAACATACAGAGGAAATGATTTCACTATCGGACAAAGTAGCCGAACTTTCAGATCAGTTCACTAACTTATCTACAAAGGTAGATGATGATCTGAATGACACAACACCTGTAGCTTTCATGGACACTGAAGAGTATGAACAAATTAGAAAATTCAAACAAAATCAAAATCAAATCAATACACAGTACAAAAGAGAAATCCGGGAAGTGCAAGATCAGTTGGCACAAGTAGTACAAGAATTACGTATTTTAGAGGACACTCGCGCCCCAATACGGGAAGAGGGACATACAAATACGGAACAGACACAAAATAACAACACAGGGCACTTCGGAAATTGTGAAAGAAATTGGCAAGGCGCATTGGATTTTGAGATGGAACCGCCGAAACGAAGTAACAATGACCGACATGCGACTCGCCGACATGACGATTTTGACTATAAGCTGTTCATTACTACACGTAAATTCAAAACATTTAAGAAATCTGGCAACGACATTCATCCACAAGCATGGCTCCATCAATTCTCTCATTGTTTTCGTCCCAACTGGTCGTTAGAACACAGATTAGAATTTATGTGTGGCTACTTGGAGAATGAACCAGCTGTAAGAATGCGATCGGTAATTCACGATTGCCACAGTGAAGGAGAGTTTTACCATGCCTTCCTCTCAGCATATTGGTCTCAAGCCACACAAGACCGTGTAAAACATAGCATCATAATGATGAAACGTTTCGAACAATCTGAATTTTCCAGTCTTATGAAATATTTTGAAGACATGTTGCATAAGAATCAGTATCTTTCAAACCCATACAGCCCCTCAGAACTCATCCGCATTTGCTTAATCAAACTGCCTGAACATTTACGACATATTATTTTGGCAGGACGTTGCAAAGACGACATTGAAGCATTTCAGGGACTCTTACAAGAATTAGAAATTGACACAGACAGTCGCGGGATGCGAAAACAGGAAAACAATCACTACAGGTCACATCCGTCACAATTCCGTGACGACAGAAACGATAACTGGACGCGACAAGGCTATTCTCACCACACAAATCGTGACCAAAATAGACACCACCCGTATGACAACCGTTGGCAGAGTAGTAATAATTACAGGGAAAGATCACCTCTCCGCAGCAATGACTATGACAGAGATAACCACAGAAACAGACAATATGGGAACCAAAACAATTATTACCAGGGGAGACAGAATAACTTCAGACGCAACAGTTCAGCGCGGAGTTACGATTCAGGGAGAAATTCTCCACCACGTGACCGACAAGGAAGAAACTACGGATTCTACCGAAATGACGACAGACGATATGATCATAACGACAGACGTCAATTGCATCAGAACTGGCGGGATTCAAACAGAGCAGGGCCCTCTCGGCAAGGCGAATTTGTAGAAGTTAGGTCTCCTAATCCCAATAACGACGCGCGCCAACAAAGAAACAGACAATGACTCACACCGCAGGCAGCCGCGTGCGCCGGCTGGCTCAGAGAAAAATAACATTGACGCTAACCTTGAGCAAGATTCCAGTATTCTTTACGGGCGAATACCGCATGATAATTGCATTCAAGTTGAAATTCTGCGTACTAGGAAGAGTAAAGGTTTACACCATATTTCACATGTAAAACCGTTTATTGAAAGATAATCTGCTTTTTAACTTTGTCTTTGCCATAAAACGTTTCACTTCACGTTACTAGTATGCTTTAGAAACTGTTACCATGCAACAATGTTTGAAGTTCAATATCCAGCCAAGAACCAAGAGAAATTATTTAAACAGAAATTACGAATGCATTGTTATTGCGAACTGACGACACAGTGTAATTGTGTGTGTACATTCTTGCTTGTTAGTTGTACGATTAGAACATTTACCAGTACTGCTAATGAGATTTTAATGCAACATTTTGGTTTACTTGAAAATACATTCCGGATTTAAAGTACTTTCTGAGAGATACCAGATGACACAGAGGTTAGTTAATGTGACAGCTACACGATTTTTATCACGACGCTACTAATGAGTGACAATTTACAATGTTGCTTTTGCAGTGTATCTGTTTTATATCTGCACAGTTTTCTGAATTCTTCTAGGAAGAAAAACATGTTTTAGTAGTAACTTTTGTGGTATAGCAACAATGAGACAGCCTTTTTCGTGGCATAACAATACGTTACTGTACAGTACTTTCCTCATCACGGCAATAAGCGTAATAACTAAGATATCTATACGTAAAGCATTTCACTTTTGTGTATCATGAGGTAAGTACATTGACTTTAGCAGAACTTTGCTTACAGAGGACGATAACTACGACAGTTCCACAGAATTATCTTACAGCAAGACACGCATTTAGCGCTACAGGACACGCATTTGAGTGATTAATCTTATACTTAAAACACTTATTTTCAAAGATTTTTTAATTACAAAGAAAGTTTTCCGTGATACATTTCATTCCATTGCTGTAATTTGTAACACCTGAGGGTATAATTACATTTATCCTCAGGGGGGTACATGCCTACTTTGTGTACCATGTGTGTGGCAACCACAAGGAACCCTAGCTAATATGGTATTTGCTTATACAACTTTACACATCGGTACCATATTTCTCTAACACACAAATTACACAGCTATCTGATCATTTAACTGAGAGAGACAAACATTTATTTTACTATATCAGTGACAGATGTTTACGTAATTACACAGTTGGATAACTTCACACTTATGAAACTGTATTTTGTCTGTACTTTGTAAACTGTTCATATTTTTTCGGAATCATTGTGATACTATGAGAGCTTTGAATGATGTATTTGGTATGGATTCATGATTTTTAAAGTACGTTTGAGGCAGCTGACACTTTTGACATGAGCAGAGAATTTTTTTAGGCTTGGAAATTATTGGAGGAAGTTACGACGATTTTGAGATTTGACTGAGGTGTTATGATGTTATTATTACGACGACGATGTGTATTATGTTGTTGAGGAATGTTTATTATGCTACGTATTTCTCATGATGAAATATTGAAGAAATGTCGACGAATATGTTTATGTATAATGAGATAAGGAATAATGAGTAGTGTTTAGGGACTCTGATTTGTGGAAAAGGTTGTTGGAAACCAAGAATCGTACTTTAAGAGTTATGAAATGTGCGTAAATGCGTGAATGTATTACAATGCAGACGAAAATTTTTTTTGGACACTGTTATATCAATAGCATTTTGTTTCTACAGATTTGTAACGCAAATTCTTGACCTGTGAAATATCTTTATATGCGACTGTCTCTGTAGCGGAAACTGCTGTCGTAAATATTTCCGTAAGAAAGTTAACGGACCACCTACACATAATGCGTCGTGGGCACCCAGCTGCGTCAGACGCCTGGAGAAAAAGCCATTAGCGCGTGCCTTTCAGAGCACAGGAAAACACCTGGAGAACAAGCCATTAGGGTGTGCCTTTCATCGCTAATGCGACACCCTCGTTACTTGAAAACATATGATTACTCGCACTTTGTGCTAATTGCTGAAATGCTTATGAATTGATGGGAAATATTCGTACATCTGCAAACCTGATAATGACAAGTGTCTTTCTATGAGAGTTGAGAGCTACTGACTTACGAAATGCCACATGACTATTGAATGATGTTTTTATGCTTTGGTTTGCGTAATTGCTTATTTCACTTGATATCTGGTTTCCAGCTGTGTTGCAGCATTGCTTTTATAAAATGAAATGCACTTGCTAATGTGAACACTTTCTGTCAACAGATCTATTAAATAATTATTTTATGATCCACATTCTTTAAAAAAGGAGCACTTGGAAAGGAAAGAACAATAAGAAGGAACTAGTAACTGCATTCATAATTTTCTTTTCAAGTAATTGGTAACTTTTTGGTAGAATAACTTCTTGTGGTGCACCACTTTAATTACATAGACATTAAGATGTGAATATACATTTCCCTTATCTGCATTGTTGTTTTTACTGTAATATTTTTTCTTCTTGAGCTATGTCATGTTTAGATATAAGCTGCTGTTTGCCAGGCATAGTGCTACTGAACTTTAATTTGTGTTACTCTGCTAAGCCAATTTTACTACTCATTGATTTTTCATGTTGCTGCACATTGGCTCATATTAGTTGTAATTTTGCATTTTATCTGTTAATTTAGATTTACAGTAGCTTGCTTTGCAATTTTCCAATTTTTTGGTAATTGCTGTTTATATTAATTGTTATGTGATGCTGCATTGCCTCGTCCCTTAGTTTAGCATCTGAGCTCAGTAGATTTAAGTTAGCTTAAGAGGGGGTAGCCTCTAAGAGAATGAGTTGCGATGAATTGGAAGAAATGCATTGAGAAAACAGGTTTAGGTAGGATTTTCTTGGAAATAAATGTTGAGGTAAGAAATGTGTGAACATATAAATACAGAAAGCATGCTTAGATAGAATTTTTTTTTGGTGGAAACAAAGGATGAAATAAGAGGAAAGATATATGAAGTTTTGGGTTGGACTGCAGTACCAAATGTTACACTGAAAACGAACCCTGTCCTTTCCTATTGGTGTTATCCCACTATGTGTTTGTGTACCCTTGAGTATTTGTTTTCTTCCTGTCTCTGTGTACTGTTTCATAGAATTTTTTTCTCTTCTAATACTAAGCTATATTCACTATGAGGAGGAATACTGTTATCCTCAAATATAAGTTGCATTAATAATATGTTATTTTCTTTGTAAAGTTGTTTACAATTCTGTTCTGTTTCAATGTTCATGTGTGAAATTAATGTTTCGAAAACTATTCTCATTATTTTATGTATGTACTTATGTCACTATCTTTGTAACACTGATGTATATGTTTATTTCTATTCTTTTGTAAAGCCTGTACTACAAATGTTATCTGTATTATTATGTTTTTAATTATGTATTTTGTACCTTTGTAATTGTATTCTTATGTTATAAAATTGTAATTGTCACCAGTTCATGACATTATTAACTTGTTAGTTACATTTCACTGCACACGTTTCTGTTGGTCATAGTATGTGGACAATATATGAGAAGTAGGGACTGTTAGTGTTTGCACGTGTGTTAATAACTCAGCAAGGGACTGGATAACAGCATTGCTGGTTCTAAGGACAATTTCAAAAACTTTGTGAGTGCACAAGTGGTGGTTTATGGACTTGCTATATTATCCGCAAGACTCTTCAATGGTAATTGTGCACCTGCACAGTCACAACAGATGGCTGCTGGCCATCTCTTCAAGGACTACAGTGGGTCTACATCTTTGATGATCCATCAATACCATTATTTCTACAAGGACTGCAGTGGGTCTGCACCTCTGGTGGCCCACCAATACCATACTCTCTACCAGGACTACAGTGGGTCCGCTCTGTGATGACTTACCTACCAATACTCTTCAAAACTTCGAATGACTCTGCTGTGGGTTTGCTCCATTGTGGCCCATTACCTGTCAGCATGTCAAGAGCCAGCACTGTCTTTCCGTTGGAAGGACAACACTACTTCTTCAAGACTGCATGGAAATCCACTACTTCTGTGTGCATTTTCTTTTACTGCTTAGACTTTGAGAAAAACACTGCTATTTACTGTGATGAATCAGGACTGTCTTTATGGACTGTGACAAAATTTTAGCTTTTGACCAACGTTGTATCAATAAGTGTGTGCATTTGATATCTTTGTTATTGTAATTATGAAAATTTTTTTTCAAATCTGTATTGGGCACTGCCCAAACCAATTTGTAAAAATTTTTGTGGGGAGCATGGGGGCTATGTAAGTAGGCTGTTTATGTTTTCTCTATGTAAGTAGGCTGTTTATGTTTTCTTATTGGCAACGTTACGTAGCGCTCAATATGAAAATCACTGGCTGTGCTGTGTGCAGTCTGTGGCTAGTTTGCATTGTTGTCTGTCATTGTAGTGTTGGGCAGCGGCAGCTGGCTGTGAACAGCGCGTAGCGTTGCGCAGTTGGAGGTGAGCCGCCAGTAGTGGTGGATGTGGGGAGAGAGATGGCGGAGGTTTGTAATTTGTCATGAACTGATATATATATTATGACTTGTGATGATATCAAGGTAAATACATTGTTCGTTCTCTATTAATATCTTTCATTTGCTAACTATCCCTATCAGTAGTTAGTGCCTTCCATAGTTTGAATCTTTTATTTAGCTGGCAGTAGTGGCGCTCGCTGTATTGCAGTAGCTTGAGCAGCGAAGATTTTTGTGAGGTAAGTGATTTGTGAAAGGTATAGTTAAATGTTAGTCAGGGCCATTGTTTTGTAGGGAATTTTGAAAGTCAGATTGCGTTGCGCTAAAAATATTGTGTGTCAGGTTAAGCACAGTCCTGTATAAATTGTTCAAAGGGGACGTTTCATATTCTCAGCCGTTGTCGAGAAAATCGACAGTTAAAAGAAACCATTGCGGTAAAATACTCTCTACGATTAATGATTTTCTGCAGCGTTATAACGCAGCGGTACGCGCTAGGGTTCGTAATCCGAAAGTCGCCGGATCGAATCTCGCTCCATGCAATATTTTTTTATTATTAGTTTTTTGCAATTCAAATATATATATATATATATATATATATATATATATATATATATATATATAAACTATTAATGAATTGCTTATGCATGTTGGTGAAGGCGGATCGCTCTCCAATTGTACCGCCTCCATTTTTCCGTTTGTTTAACAGGGTGTACTAAAGCTGTCCCGTCCGCACTGATTTTCGACGATGTTGTAAGTTGCGCTAGGGACCGCATCTACCTTCTTTCGAAGTTAGCACGCAACTACGCTGTTATGGGGCGGCTGGTTTCGGCCCATTCAACATCTGTCCTTCAAGTGTAACGAGCGAGTAACGGAGTTTATATTTCATACCTGCCACAGCAAGTTTGTGTTCGTGGGGTCTCTATTCTAATTCGAACGTTTGACTTACGCTATACGTATTCGTTTCTACGTCTTCCGTTAACTATACGTGGTTAACTTTATGAAGATAATTAATAACATTTGTGAAATACAACTTTGTTTGCGGAAAACATAATGATGTTCGAAGTCGCCAGTTTTTCCACGACAAACAACTTTCAACAACTTATTATATGCATAATTGTTGCAAATGATTGCCGGGAATTATATATATATATATATATATATATATATATATATATATATGAATTACAAAAAAACAAATACTAAAAAAAAAAAAGTTGCATGGAGCGAGATTCGATCCGGCGACCTTCGGATTACGAACCCGAGCGCTTACCGCTGCACCACCACGCTGCAGAAAATTGCTAATCGTAGAGAGTATTTCACCGCAACGGTTTCTTTTAACTGTCGATTTTCTCGACAACGGCTGAGTAGTGCATCTTGGTGCTTTGCCACATTACACCTCTGGCTATGAGCTTTTATTATGCGCAGTATGAATCGAATCTGAATTTCACAATTGGCGGCCTCCCCTTGTAAGTCTCGAATCGTATGCAATCCACACCATAGGCTCAGTCCGCAAGAGAAATCATCAGAGGAAAGTATACCGTACTTCATTTGCATTCTGCAGCTTATTCCGACGGATTGTGATCAAGAGGCTGTAGCTGTTTCTGGCTGTACTTGCTAGTCGACGAATTTGTTTGTGTTATTCAATGTCTTCAGTCTTCCCAAGGCGACACCAAAGTAATTGAACTGCGCTATTGGATATTCCATTGACATTTACCATAGCCCGGCGTGAGAAACCATTTTAATCTTACCAAGAACTTATCATTACAGTTCTCCGTCACAGACCAGTCACCTGCCTAGGTACCTTCACTCGCCTTCCTGCAGCTGACGTGGTAACAATAATTCATTTTTGTCCAAGCTTAACCAGGAAGATGGGTTACGATTTCAGTCTCTCGTCATCCATGTCGTTACAGCACGACGAGAGGTTAGAGTTAGAAAACGATCACCCAAGGATCTGCAAGTGATCTGGTTATAGCGAAACATTCCAGCATTCACCACAAATTGTCCTGGACACGATATTCTCCCCAAAATGTATCTGGATATCTTGAATGATTTCTTAATTATTTCTGACTTGTTTAACATGTGATAAAACATTCAATGGTAGCCTACCATTCTACACTCCTGGAAATTGAAATAAGAACACCGTGAATTCATTGTCCCAGGAAGGGGAATCTTTATTGACACATTCCTGGGGTCAGATACATCACATGATCACACTGACAGAACCACAGGCACATAGACACAGGCAACAGAGCATGCACAATGTCGGCACTAGTACAGTGTATATCCACCTTTCGCAGCAATGCAGGCTGCTATTCTCCCATGGAGACGATCGTAGAGATGCTGGATGTAGTCCTGTGGAACGGCTTGCCATGCCATTTCCACCTGGCGCCTCAGTTGGACCAGCGTTCGTGCTGGACGTGCAGACCGCGTAAGACGACGCTTCATCCAGTCCCAAACATGCTCAATGGGGGACAGATCCGGAGATCTTGCTGGCCAGGGTAGTTGACTTACACCTTCTAGAGCACGTTGGGTGGCACGGGATACATGCGGACGTGCATTGTCCTGTTGGAACAGCAAGTTCCCTTGCCGGTCTAGGAATGGTAGAGCGATGGGTTCGATGACGGTTTGGATGTACCGTGCACTATTCAGTGTCCCCTCGACGATCACCAGTGGTGTACGGACAGTGTAGGTGATCGCTCCCCACACCATGATGCCGGGTGTTGGCCCTGTGTGCCTCGGTCGTATGCAGTCCTGATTGTGGCGCTCACCTGCACGGCGCCAAACACGCATACGACCATCATTGGCACCAAGGCAGAAGCGACTCTCATCGCTGAAGACGACACGTCTCCATTCGTCCCTCCATTCACGCCTGTCGCGACACCACTGGAGGCGGGCTGCACGATGTTGGGGCGTGAGCGGAAGACGGCCTAACGGTGTGCGGGACCGTAGCCCAGCTTCATGGAGACGGTTGCGAATGGTCCTCGCCGATACCCCAGGAGCAACAGTGTCCCTAATTTGCTGGGAAGTGGCGGTGCGGTCCCCTACGGCACTGCGTAGGATCCTACGGTCTTGGCGTGCATCCGTGCGTCGCTGCGGTCCGGTCCCAGGTCGACGGGCACGTGCACCTTCCGCCGACCACTGGCGACAACATCGATGTACTGTGGAGACCTCACGCCCCACGTGTTGAGCAATTCGGCGGTACGTCCACCCGGCCTCCCGCATGCCCACTATACGCCCTCGCTCAAAGTCCGTCAACTGCACATACGGTTCACGTCCACGCTGTCGCGGCATGCTACCAGTGTTAAAGACTGCGATGGAGCTCCGTATGCCACGGCAAACTGGCTGACACTGACGGCGGCGGTGCACAAATGCTGCGCAGCTAGCGCCATTCGACGGCCAACACCGCGGTTCCTGGTGTGTCCGCTGTGCCGTGCGTGTGATCATTGGTTGTACAGCCCTCTCGCAGTGTCCGGAGCAAGTATGGTGGGTCTGACACACCGGTGTCAATGTGTTCTTTTTTCCATTTCCAGGAGTGTATTATACACTCCTGGAAATGGAAAAAAGAACACATTGACACAGATGTGTCAGACCCACCATACTTGCTCCGGACACTGCGAGAGGGCTGTACAAGCAATGATCACACGCACGGCACAGCGGACACACCAGGAACCGCGGTGTTGGCCGTCGAATGGCGCTAGCTGCGCAGCATTTGTGCACCGCCGCCGTCAGTGTCAGCCAGTTTGCCGTGGCATACGGAGCTCCATCGCAGTCTTTAACACTGGTAGCATGCCGCGACAGCGTGGACGTGAACCGTATGTGCAGTTGACGGACTTTGAGCGAGGGCGTATAGTGGGCATGCGGGAGGCCGGGCGGACGTACCGCCGAATTGCTCAACACGTGGGGCGTGAGGTCTCCACAGTACATCGATGTTGTCGCCAGTGGTCAGCGGAAGGTTCACGTGCCCGTCGACCTGGGACCGGACCGCAGCGACGCACGGATGCACGCCAAGACCGTAGGATCCTACGCAGTGCCGTAGGGGACCGCACCGCCACTTCCCAGCAAATTAGGGACACTGTTGCTCCTGGGGTATCGGCGAGGACCATTCGCAACCGTCTCCATGAAGCTGGGCTACGGTCCCGCACACCGTTAGGCCGTCTTCCGCTCACGCACCAACATCGTGCAGCCCGCCTCCAGTGGTGTCGCGACAGGCGTGAATGGAGGGACGAATGGAGACGTGTCGTCTTCAGCGATGAGAGTCGCTTCTGCCTTGGTGCCAATGATGGTCGTATGCGTGTTTGGCGCCGTGTAGGTGAGCGCCACAATCAGGACTACATACGACCGAGGCGCACAGGGCCAACACCTGGCATCATGGTGTGGGAAGCGATCTCCTACACTGGCCGTACACCACTGGTGATCGTCGAGGGGACACTGAATAGTGCACGGTACATCCAAACCGTCATCGAACCCATCGTTCTACCATTCCTAGACCGGCAAGGGAACTTGCTGTTCCAACAGGACAATGCACGTCCGCATGTATCCCGTGCCACCCAACGTGCTCTAGAAGGTGTAAGTCAACTACCCTGGCCAGCAAGATCTCCGGATCTGTCCCCCATTGAGCATGTTTGGGACTGGATGAAGCGTCGTCTCACGCGGTCTGCACGTCCAGCACGAACGCTGGTCCAACTGAGGCGCCAGGTGGAAATGGCATGGCAAGCCGTTCCGCAGGACTACATCCAGCATCTCTACGATCGTCTCCATGGGAGAATAGCAGTCTGCATTGCTGCGAAAGGTGGATATACACTGTACTAGTGCCGACATTGTGCATGCTCTGTTGCCTGTGTCTATGTGCCTGTGGTTCTGTCAGTGTGATCATGTGATGTATCTGACCCCAGGAATGTGTCAATAAAGTTTCCCCTTCCTGGGACAATGAATTCACGGTGTTCTTATTTCAATTTCCAGGAGTGTATTATGCTAAAAGTAATATTCAGCAGTGTAAAGAAGTTTATTTCCGTAGCTTTAGAAAGGTCTCTTGCATAGTTTTGTAACCTAGCGGAAATGCATGAAGACAACTAAAACTAGCTGAAACCCACCAGCACGAAAATGGGAAGATCAAAATTTACTTCCTATGAATAACCTACATACAGTGACTGACAAAAAAAGTGAAGCACCCAGAAGGAAAGACGGAAAAGCAACGAAAATTCTCTGATTGAGGGGGTTTGTTACGTTATTTCACTAATTAAAAAATCAACTCAGATCAACAAAGAACATGGCGGTTTTAACCCATTTGTCAGTAAGACGCTACTCTCCCTGTAGCCTGGTCGTCTACACTGATTTAGTTGGAAAGGTTATGATAAAAGCCACTTTATCCTCTCCTGAGGCAGGCTGGTCCGTAACTGTTCTAACTGGTCGTCTATATCCTCGATACTGGCGCTGGGATGGAGTCCGACCTGGTCCCACCCTCTTCTGTCGAGGACAGATCTGGGGATCTTGATGGCCAAGCACCTCGCATCAAGCAGACAGATTATACAGACATAGACACGTGCCATGTGTCGACGAGTATTGTCATGTTGGAAAAGGGCACAGATAACACATGAGGAAATATGATATTCGTGACGTACCGTTGTGGAGCCAGAGTTCCCTCAGTCAGTATTATACCCGATGGATCCACACACCATTGCGCCACGAGTAACACCGTCGTGCCTCTCCAAAACGTTGGAAGAATGGGACCTCTCTGCTGGTCGACGCCTTATTCGCCGACAATGGTCACCCAGGATAGTGCAGACCGCTGGACACAATCCGACACCGTTCGTCAGCCATTCATGCTTTCCTGTCACTACACCACTCGAGACATTGCCGTTTCTGTTGCGGTGTCAACGGCAACGTGTGCATGTGGCGGTAAGTTTCCTACACCGCCTCCAGGTAGTCTCTGACCAATGGCGCGGGATGGCACAAAATTTCGCAGTGTGTCCTTCACTTGCTCTAGGATGGCAAGCGCAGATGTGAAGAGGTTACGACAGTCTATAAAATTAATAAAATAAAATAAAATAAAATATTAATTATGTATTATTGTATGATAGTGATTGGTTGTACTTAATATTTGCGCGACGTTTAATTATTCGGTATCAGACGCTTGACAATGGCTTTTTCGTAAATGTAATGTTATTCGTAGTTGACCGTGAAATAAGACTCAAATAATCGGACTTCGTATTTAAATCGTTTCCAAAGACTGCTGCGGTAGGTGCGGACTCAAATCTAAATCTCAATATTAGAATAATTTGCCAGCCATGTCAATACGTCGTACAGAGGTGACTGTCTACTAAACATAAAAATTACACAGTCAGTTAAATCAGATATATTCAATGAATAAGCCTACAGTTCATAATCCTACTTACTTTTATAAATATAAATTCTTTTCAGAATCGAGTGCCTAGTATGGTTGCAACTCGCTGTAATTTTCTATAACATGAAATATGGCGGTGTGCCAGACAATAAACTAAAATACGTGCTTCTCGCGCCACTTGAACCAGAGCTCCGTTTTTTTTTTTTAATAAAACATACGAGTAACGTAAATGTACTTTTGTTTTATCAGCGACACAGCGCTGCAGTTGTGTGCCATAGGCTTTATTTATTTGTCACTGATTATTTATTTAATTAATATCTCGCGTTTCCGAGGAAACTCACGCTCGGCATGCAAATGTGCCTTTATATTGCCCCCTGAATTGCGAGGCGAAAGGACACACCTGCAGGCGAGCAATTCACCTAAAGGCACAAGAAAATCTAAGTTATCTACAACTATTTACATGACTTACATTATACTGTATATTATATACAAAATTTGAATGACGCGCGTGCGCCGAAAAAGTTCTTATGTTGGCAAAACAGAGTGCGCGCATGCGCAGAAGCGTCTGTGTAACTGCGGCACTGCCGTTATTTCGTAAATTTAGATCACGCGGCACAGTATTGCAGTTCATATTGTTCGTGTGCGCGCGCATTTCTTAGTCGTTGCACAAAGAAAATATTCCACCAAGATTACATATGAAGACTACATTCTATGACAGGTAACTTAGTTTTAAAATTACAATATTTGTTATAATACAATACAACTTTAGATTGTTGAATGTTCTTAGTTACATAGCATTGCAATGAAATGCTTCAACGAAAAATGTTCTGTTGTTTCAGGTGCGTTGACCTATACACATCGTGTCGTTATCACAGTTCATATTCATCTACTGCACAGTACTGTTTCACAGGTTAGTGTCGTCGTGGTAAAGTTTTTTTTTTTTTTGATCACAGTAACATCGCTGTATAACAACGTGATTGATACATAAGCATGTCCATTTCCTATTTCCATTATAGTCGTTGTGATGCAGTTCGTTGTGACAAAAAGCATTGTTTATTATAGATCAGACGTGACCCGTCGAGTAATTAGTCCATATGCAGTTCGTTTTCGATATTCCGTGGAAGCTTGGTTGCAGAACCTCGGACGGCACATAGCTGGCGTCGATCCTTGGACAGTCCAGGTAAGAGTGTCCGTCACATTTCGAGAACATTTCATTCCCTGAAGTTCCAACCAGAATTCTTCCACCCGTCGTGTTGTTTTCTGGACAGGCACTTTGTGTCCATTTAATCCAGTTAACATCTCGAAGTTGGGTACTGTAGTAATGTCACTAGACGATGCACAAATTATACATTTCACATATTCAGTTTTTTTTTTTTTTTTTGTTTTTTTTTTAAATATAGCTCACCTAAATGTTCGTAGTTACTCATCGAAGAAATCGTTCATCGCGTTTACAAAGGTACGATGCATCATGAATGTCATTAACAGTTTCTTTCACATAGGTTTCTGCGTAGTTGCAGACTTAGTAATGTACGTTAATGTCCGTTTTTTTTTTAAAGTTTTTCACATTTTGGCACTCGTTATCGTTCAAATTTTTACATGATACATCAGTTAAAAAAAAAAGTAATAATACATACACACGTCACATATTTTCTTAGCATAAACATAATACAGTTGCACATAAACATGTTTACATCATCATTACATAGCTATAGGTTATTACATTGTGTCACATTTGATTACATGAATTGCAGATATTTACATCCTCTTTAGCGGTTTTGCTGGGATATTATCGATGTTTTTTGTGATGTCATCTGAAATTAAGATAGGTTAGACACAACATTCATTACATCAGTAGGCAAGACCAGGCGTTTTCACTACTCAATAAATATTCAAAATAATAAGAGACGGAAAGCTGTTAGATTCCTCGCGTTTTGTGCGTGTGTGTATAGTGTCTGTGTGGCCTTGGCTGCTGAGAGATGTGCGTCTAATCTATTTCTCGAAGTAAAAGATCGCTTCACAGATGACGTCTGTCGGTTCGTCAGGTGTCATACCAGGTCAGTGGTACCTACAGTCACAAATGTTCCGTGAAAAATTTATATATCATTCACTGCTACGTAATCATAAATTTTACTTCAATATTCAGTCTTCTCGGTGGTGCCGCGGCGTTGAAAGAAAAGTTCTTCTGTCTTCAACTGCGTCACTGGAACCGCTGAAATGAAAATTTCTATACTACTTATAATCTATGTTGTAATTTGTTTTAGTTCTTGCCACACAGCAGGTCGTTGAGATAACGGTACGTTATATGTCTTATGGTAGAAGATCTTGTGAGGCTTAACTTCAATCTTGTACACATACGTGTTGATAACACCTAATCGTTTGGTAAAAACTTGTAAATATTTGGATAACACTTCCTGTAGTTTTATACGATCATGTACACTGAGAGCTGTAGCTTCACTTATCTTATGATCAAGCAATGTTTTCAAGTCCATTAGCTCTGTGTCAGATGAGTGTGTTTGCATGTCTTGAATGTCTTTGTCAAGTACTAACTGAACCTTGTACCCTGTACAGTGTTTGTCATGCTTTAGAGTTCTCCTGTCCAAATCAATAATAATTACCCTGCTTTTATCATTTAAAATACATTTACCTTTGGAGAAGTCTATAATGCAGTCCTTCTCGCTCATAATATCTATTCCTAATATGCAATTAGTCACAAGGTTTTGTACAACCAGGAATGGCCATTGTACGGTTCCATTACCTATTTTAACGTTTACAAAAACTTGCTTCGTAACCCTACATGACTTATTACCTAGTGCAGTAGTTATTTTACAGTTTTGGGCAGGAAACTCAGGCACAGGTTCCAATTCACACATCTTTTTATAAAAATTAAAAGATAAAACGCTCACAGCTGCACCTGTATCTAGGATAATAGTAGTTGGAATCCCACCTACTACACCAGTAGTAGATGCTAAAACAATTTCATTTGTGTTTAAACGACATTGTGTACTGTCTTGTAAAAGTTCATCTGATATATTGTTATTGTGGTTGTATCTTATAAATAAAACAGGTAGTTTTTGTTTAGAATTACTCGGCATATCATTATTCTGTTGTTCAAGTGTGGTGTCAAATAACTGATTAACATTGAAGTCGCCCCCCAAGAATTCTTCAGCCACGCCCTGGGGCAAAGTAGTGACTGTTTCTAGTTTGTTGGATTATCATTTGTACTAGGTACTGACACAGATTGGGGTTGTGCATCAGGTGTCATTTCTATTATATTCACATTCGGATATTGCCTATTATGATCTCCAAACTTTTGCGGTTGTTGTTGCTGTTGCGCATTATAACTTACCTGTCGGTCGTAAGGTATGCTCCAATTTTGTCCTGGTGGCTGCTGTGGTAAAACAGAGTTTGAATGAAAGTATTGATCGCTACGAGTCCAGCCTTGATGCTGTCTTGGCTCGTAGTTATTATTATTTCTATTTCTGTTTGTGTTTTTGTTGTTACATTTGTATCCGTTGTTACCGTTGTTGTTATTACCGCGGTGCCTTTTGTATGGATTGCCGCATGAAGTGTTATTACTGTTGTAATTGTTGTTTGTATTGGAATACGCGTGTTGATTTTGATTTCCGTATTGAGACGGCATGTGAGTTTGCTGTTTTTGCTGTACCGCGTATCCAACTGTGGGCGCGCCAGAATTGTGTTGGCAAGCCTGCATGTTTTGCATACCACTAGTGTAAACATTGTGGCTGCTGTTTTGCCGCGCGAAGCGCTGATCTTCAAGTAACATGTCAACCGAATCTAAAGCTGTTAAAAAATAATCTGAATCGTCATCCGGGATATGTAGAAGTCTTTCCTTAATGTTGAAAGGCAATTTGGCCTTCAACGCTCGGAGTATATCACGCGTTGCGACTGGTTCGTCTAAAAAATGTCCCATGTTCAAGTATTTTTCAAAATATCTGCGTAAGTTACCATTTTTACTGTTAAAAGTTTCAGGTTCTAAAATTTGTCTTCTGAGTCGCTCCTGGACGGATTGCGACCAGAATTTGTTCAGAAAAGCACGCTCAAACTCACTGTACGTGGTACATACGTCAGCTTGACTGTATGCCCAGACAGCTGCATCGCCTTGGATGTAACCGACAATATATGAAATCTTTTTCCGGTCACTCCAAGTGCGTGGAAATGCGTTACTAAAAGATTTAAGAAAAATCACCGGATGAATGGTTCGTTTTTCTGGGATAAAAATCTGAAATTGCCTGTGTTTCATTAAGCTTTCGTCTTCCTTTGCATTATGATATGGATTTGTTCCACTGTAATTACTGCAATGCTCAGCTGGCGAGTAATTACGATAATGTTGCTGTAGTTTACCATGATAATAGCTTGTGTTTGTGTTTGCACGTTGTGGTATGTGTTGTTGTCGTGGTGTGTTTTGTTCTTGTGTGTATGTTGTGTGCGGTATGTGTGCGTCACACTCGTATGTATATTGGTTTCTGAACTGTACATTTTGACTGATATTTTCGTTACATTCAGACTGTGGTTGATCGGTGAATTGTCTCATGGGTGCAGTGACGGATTGTACTGCATCACTAATCAGCTGTTTGTTATTAGTGATGTATTCCGCTACGGAGTCGTGCACAATTGTTGGTAAATTTTCACGTATGCATCTATCAAAATGTTTGTCTTTGTTCTCTACCCAATCATGAAATTCTTTATTAATATTTTGAAAATGAGCTGTGGCATCAGATTGTAAGATGTCAGTCAGGTGTTGTTCAACATCGTCAAATTTATTCTGCACGTCAGTAATTCGTTTTTCAAGGTTGTCGTGTACTGAAGGATATGTTTGAATTTGTTCAGTAAGAGCTTCACACGTGACATTAAGGTTTTTTTAATTGTGTCTGTAAAAGTGCTACGTCATTTGTAGTCTTTTCTTGTCTCGTATTAAGCTTGGAAAATTTCGTACTGAGTTCAGTCATCTGTTTGGTCAGTGTGGCGTCTATAAGTTCCACACGTTTACACAAAGTGTCATTACATGCCTTGATTGCTATGAGGTCAGATTTAATTTCGTCATTTTGTGTCTTTAAGGTTGCCATGTTTTCCGCGTTCTGTTTCATTAGCACTTGTAACATGTTGGCAATGTTTACTGTTTGCAAGGTCTCTGCCCCCGCCGCGTCATTAGACGTAACGTCATGCATTAACATGGGCTCTAATTGAGACTTTGAAATTTTTGTGGTGGAAGGCCTATTGTCAAAATTTTCGTCAACACTTGCCTCAATGTTTGATGAATCGTCACTACCGGTTGCTGTCGTAAAGTCATTTTCTAACATTTGTCTCTCGTCCGAGTCGGATTGCGTCTGAATAGTACGTCTTTGCTGTTCCATTTTTGCGTATTGTTTTCTAGTTATTACCATGCCACACGTGATATATATTTCAAGAAATTAATGTTTGACACTGGTTTTAAAATAAAATGCCGTTGAGCATGAATCGGTCGTAGCAACAATGGCTGTCTGTTAATTTAAAAATATAAACTGAATTTGAGATTATTGGTAATGGCTGCTGGCCATGTTACATGATATCGTTCAGAAGTCGGCCATATTGTACACTCGTGTATTGGTATTGTTGCATACGTTATTGTTTAAGGAAAAATACTGAGAATGGAATTTATCACTGAAACTGTTATGCGGAAAAGAAACACTACAGAATTTTACTGAAAAGCTAATACACTGAATTATACGTCTGGTCAAGCCTGCTAATGCAAAGATGCTGCGTCTTACCTTATTTTGCTGGAAGCTTCATTGCGTCTTCCCGCAAAATTTTAGAATTGGAAAATATCTTCAGATCTTTGTTATTTCTCATACATTCACGTCCAGGTCCAGAAAATTGATTTTTCACATGAAACAAAGAGAACAATGTAACAAATGACAAAATAACAAGTCCGACACGCAGTCGCCAATATAAAATTAATAAAATAAAATAAAATAAAATATTAATTATGTATTATTGTATGATAGTGATTGGTTGTACTTAATATTTGCGCGACGTTTAATTATTCGGTATCAGACGCTTGACAATGGCTTTTTCGTAAATGTAATGTTATTCGTAGTTGACCGTGAAATAAGACTCAAATAATCGGACTTCGTATTTAAATCGTTTCCAAAGACTGCTGCGGTAGGTGCGGACTCAAATCTAAATCTCAATATTAGAATAATTTGCCAGCCATGTCAATACGTCGTACAGAGGTGACTGTCTACTAAACATAAAAATTACACAGTTAGTTAAATCAGATATATTCAATGAATAAGCCTACAGTTCATAATCCTACTTACTTTTATAAATATAAATTCTTTTCAGAATCGAGTGCCTAGTATGGTTGCAACTCGCTGTAATTTTCTATAACATGAAATATGGCGGTGTGCCAGACAATAAACTAAAATACGTGCTTCTCGCACCACTTGAACCAGAGCTCCGTTTTCTTTTTTTAATAAAACATACGAGTAACGTAAATGTACTTTTGTTTTATCAGCGACACAGCGCTGCAGTTGTGTGCCATAGGCTTTATTTATTTGTCACTGATTATTTATTTAATTAATATCTCGCGTTTCCGAGGAAACTCACGCTCGGCATGCAAATGTGCCTTTATAAGTCCTTCCTTGTGGTGACCAAATGTGCTCGACCGGAACCTTCACGACGGGTGTTCCTATCCTCACATACCCATGCAGTTCAAAATCACATCAGAATGACCCACAGATATGGATCTTACACGATTCGGCCTGTCGGCCAAATGGTGACACAGGAAGACGCCACTTTCAGACCGTTAGGTACTGATAACGCTGCCCTGCACGAGTACGCGGCATTTCTGTGTCATTCACACTGAGCACTCAGCATCTGATGCTGTTGACGCCGCTTATACACACTACAGGTCTGCTGATAACGCTACCGGCGAACAACACTAAAGGTCTCTGGTGCCCGTTCTACCTGTCACAGACAAAATGCAGAGATAATCATTTCCACACCCACCGATGGTATTGTACGTGTACAAAGTTACACCGATATCCCATCTTGTCGTCTGGGTGCTCCACTCTTTTAATGCTTTATTAGGCTTCGACAAAGAGGAATTACGTAAAACTATGGAAAAACCACTGTCTCTGATCACGTGGTACCATATGGAGCAAAAATATTTTCACGTGTTTTACCCAACATTTACTTATGCGTAGCGTTGATGCAAATCTTTGCACCACGCACCGATCGTCGACAAGCGTCTCTGCATTTTGTAACAATTCCTTTTCGCAAGCCGGTCTTTGTGGCCGAGCGGTTCTATGCGCTTCAGTCTGGAACCGGGCGACCGCTGCGGTCGCAGGTTCGAATCCTGCTTCGGGCATGGATGTGTGTGATATCCTTAGGTTAGTTAGGTTTAAGTAATTCTAAGTCTAGGGGACTGGTGACCTCAGATGTTGTCACATAGTGCTCATAGCCAGTTGAACCATTTGAACCTTGTCGCAACCCTGTTTAGCGGAGCTAACGTTTCGTATTTCTTAACGTCAACTTTAATGAGACATTAATTTCCAAGACTTATCAATCAGATAAGAAGGCAGACCTACAGAGCATGAATGCCTGTAGTTTTTGAAGTGCTCTTCACAACGTGGACAGTAATAATAGTTACACACACAATTGACAAATGACGATTATTCGCTAGCGGCGACAATGTTATTAGAGAGCGCGCAAACAAAGTGACTTAGCATGAAATAGGTGATGGACAATTCAAAGGGACTATATTGCCTTTGTCGTCTTGTGATTTATGATCACGGAAAACTAAAATCTACATGACGAAACAGGAATCTGTATTCCGTTCCCCGTGAATGTGATTCTGTTGCCTCGTCCACTAACTCATCTGGTTTATATATAGAGAAATACAGTGTTTAGCATCGTGTTCTGTCATATGATTTTGTCGCCATAGATGAAAGGCAGGCGCTATGTTGTATGATCTTCGATGACACCACAACTCATACCGCTGCAGAATCCTCAGATTCCGCCACCGGCTGCTCACTGCTTGACACCAGGGCGTTTGGTCTGTGTGGATTCAGGGTGCAGGTTCTGTGGTGACAGCCTCATGCCACTGGTACATTACCCGTATGGCGGTGCACCGAATAGAAGGAATTCTTCCCTGGCGCAGAATGCTTTTATCAGCGAAACTGGAGCTGCTCATGGTAAGCTTTTCCCCATGTGGGGCTTTCGCACCATTTCATTCGGAGATTTGGACTTTCTTCGGTCAAACAGGAAGGGCTGACTCTCTTTTTCTCTTGTGTAACCTCGACAAATCTCTGTTCTTTCATCCATCAATTAAATATTTTGCACACGTAATTTTATAAGAAGGCATTCAACCAATGACCTCTAACGTGAAAGCCATCACGGCGCTATCTCAGTTGAAGAACATCAAGGAGCTTTCGTCTTTTCTCGGAAAGATTTCCTACTACAATTAGCTCATCCCCAACACGTCGTATTGCTCATCCGTTGAAACAATTACGAAGAAGGGTATCTCATTTGCTTGGACACAGAATTGTGGGACCACGTTTCGACCTCTGAAAACTTGCCTTCACTCAGCCTTTCAGCTTGGCGAACAGCTGGTAGTGATGGCTGATGCCTAGGACTACTGAATTTGGGCCTTCCTGGCACATTAGCATTCTGACGGGACTGAGTAGCCGATAGTTACACCTCCAAGACTTTGAAGGCAGCTCAAAACTCAAAGCAGTACAGAGATACGAAAACAGGCAACGCCTGTATAAGACAGAGAGTGTCTGGCGCAGTTGTTTGATCGGTTACAGCTGCTACAATGGTAAGCTATCAAGATTTAAGTGAGTTTGAACGTGGTGTTATACTCGGCTCACGAGCGATGGGACAAAGTTATGCGACTGGGCACAGAGCATGCATCATTGTGAGTAGCCATAATCCTCTCATTACGGAACATTATTTCGCGGGTCCTGCATTCCAAATAGTGGGGTGTAACCACGACATAAATACTGGCAGGACGCCTGGAATCAGCCGGCCGGAGTGCCCGTGCGGTTCTGGACGCTACAGTATGGAACCGAGCGACCGCTACGGTCGCAGGTTCGAATCCTGCCTCGGGCATGGAGGTGTGTGATGTCCTTAGGTTAGTTAGGTTTAAGTAGTTCTAAGTTCTAGGCGACTGATGAGCTCAGAAGTTAAGTCGCATAGTGCTCAGAGCCATTTGAACAATTTGAACCAAGCCAGGAATCGATAAACAGGTAGTACAGATTACTCATGCAAGTTTCTTCATCTCCAAATAATTCTGCAACGCACACCGATTTGAACGTGCTTATTCTATTCATCTTTTGGTCTTCTCTACAATTTTTACCCCCCTCCCCCCCCCCCCCCCCCCCCCCAGATTTTCCTCCAATGTTAAATTGCTGATCACTTGATGTCACAGAATGTATCCTATCAACCGATCCCTTCTGTAAGTCAAGCTGTGCCACAGATTTCTGTTCTTCCCAGCTCTACTCAGTCATCATTTTCGTCTTTCCAACTATCCAGGTATTATGTTTATGAATAATTTGCCTACGCTTTATCTCCATCTTTACATATTTCTTGTCTTGATGTGGTTTCCCAGTTTTCTACTCTGGTCTTCAGATCTTCCTTAAGGTCACTTGCAAGTGAATCTTCTTCAAAAACTCGAATTTTTTTCCGTCTTAAATCAATATTTAGAGTTTTGTGAACAAAATGGTAGTTAAATGAATCGATTCGGACATCGGGAACATCTTTAAAAACAAATTTAAATATATGTCGGCATGTGAGGTACCTTGGAGACGGAGACTCCAAAGCGTTTGAAAATGTGTTGTAAAATATGCCTTATGGAGGAACCGTAAAAACTGAAAGATTAGATTAGATTACATTAATACTAGTTCCATGGATCATGAATACGATATTTCGTGATGATGTGGAACGAGTCAAATTTTCCAATACATGACATAATTAAGTTAATTTAACGACATACTTGAGTTAATATAACAACTTTTTCATTTTTTGTGTTTTTCCATTTTTATTTTTTTATTTTTTAATATTTTTTTTTTAATTTATATCTAAAAATTCCTCTATGGAGTAGAAGGAGTTGTCATTCAGAAATTCTTTTAATTTCTTCTTAAATACTTGTAGGTTATCTGTCAGACTTTTGATACTATTTGGTAAGTGACCAAAGACTTTAATGCCAGTATAATTCACCCCTTTCTGTGCCAAAGTTAGATTTAATCTTGAATAGTGAAGATCATCCCTTCTCCTAGTATTGTAGTAATGTACACTGCTATTACTTTTGAATTGGGTTTGGTTGTTAATAACAAATTTCATAAGAGAGTATATATATTGAGAAGCTACTGTGAATATCCGTAGATCCTTAAATAAATGTCTGCAGGATGATCTTGGGTGGACTCCAGCTATTATTCTGACCACACGCTTTTGTGCAATAAATACTTTATTCCTCAGCGATGAATTACCCCAAAATATGATGCCATATGAAAGCAACGAGTGAAAATAGGCGTAGTAAGTTAATTTACTAAGATGTTTATCACCAAAATTTTCAATGACCCTTATTGCATAAGTAGCTGATCTCAAACATTTCAGCAGATCATCAATGTGTTTCTTCCAATTTAATCTCTCATCAATGGTCACACCTAAAAATTTGGAATATTCTACCTTAGCTATATGCTTCTGATTAAGGTCTATATTTATTAATGGCGTCATACCATTCACTGTACGGAACTGTATGTACTGTGTCTTATCAAAATTCAGTGAGAGCCTGTTTACAAGGAACCACTTAGTAATTTTCTGAAAGACAGTATTGACAATTTCATCAGTTAATTCTTGTTTGTCAGGTGTGGTTACTATACTTGTATCATCAGCAAAGAGAACTAACTTTGCCTCTTCATTAATATATAATGGCATAGAAAGGTTAGAGTGTGTTGGTCATGTCCAAAAGAGGACGGGCACACGTTTACGTAAGCTAATAAAAGATATGAAGGGGAAAAAAGCTCAGTGACGGCAAACCTTAGGTGGTCGGGGTCGTCTTACTAAGGAAGGGGTGGACAAACTGCAGCTGTATTATGGCTTAGTCATAAGAAGGAACCAAGACAATATTGAGACCATGAAGGAAGCAGTATGGACTACGTTTTTCCATAAATCTTCTACGGATGACCGTCCACAGACACATGGTGTGGATACAAAAGAGCAGTAGCAAATGGTGAGACTTATGCACACCATCACTCCCTGCCATTTGAGGTATTGGAAGTAATTAAGCCCATATACAGGGACCTAAGTGACACTAAGCTATTGTCACGGTGCTTACACGGAAAATGTTAAAGAATGCCTGCCTAAAACTGTGTTTGTTGGTTTCAGTGCCATGAGATTATGTGAATTAGATACAGTTATTTGCTTTAATGATGGGGCAGTTAGCAGATGTGATGTTTTAGAGTCGTTGGCACTAACTCCTGGTTTCGATATGAGACAAGCACTGATGGCAATTGATTCCTTGAGAGTCGCCGAAGGCGAAAAGTGGGTTCCTGAGGCAACTAGAGAGGCCAGAATAGCAAAGAGGACCAAGGAAAGGAAGAGGGAAGATGAAGAACACACAAACCAAAAATATTATGCAACTGGAGGGTATAAGAACAACAGAGGTGAGCAACAGATGAAACGTACCTTTAAACTGAATTCCCCAAGAATCAAATTTTTTGACATGTTTATTTTATGCAAAAGAAAAACATACCCTCATTAATTATAAAAACTACCTTAATTTTGATCGTCTAATTTATGTATTTATAATATAAAAACTATTGATTGAAATCATTTGATTGTAGTCTACTTTTTAGATGACAATGTTATAAATGTATGCACAATGTTTTAAGCGTCTAAAAAAAGTGGTTAATAAGTCTACTTCAAACATAGACTGGCAGGAAAAAATTTTAAATTACTGACCGACATAAATGTGCATATAATAAAGTTTACATCAAAGCTGTTCTGATTATTCTTATGCCAAAATCTTCATCTTTAAAAAAAACTTTCACTGTCATAAAATTTGTTTGTATTCAGAGTCTGCATTATGTAGTTAGGCCTTCATAAACTTTATGACAATTCTTCCAGTTTTTCCAGCCGTTCACTAGCACGCTATCTTAAGCTGATCCAGCCATGTTTTTCCAGGTCTTCCTATACGTCTTTTCCCCCACAGATTTCTATCCAAGTATTGTTTTAGCAGGCGGCTATCCTTCATCCATGTCCAAAGCACTTCAGGCGTGCAGTACTCAGTCTCTCAGTCATTGACAGATCCACTTGCACCTCTACCCTGACGTCTTCATTCCAAATTTGATCTCTTTTAGTCTTCTGCAAGGGTTATCGCCCCTATTTAGTACCTCCTCATTAGTTACATGATATACCCTTCTAAGTTTCAGCATTTACTGTAGCACCACATTTTAAAACCTTCTATTCTCTTCTTGTCTGAATTGTTTATCGTGCACATTTCACTTCCATACAAGCTATATTCCAGGCAAATACCTTCAGAAGAGACTTCCTAACACGTAAATCTATATTCGATGCAAACAAATTTCTCTTCTTCAGAAACGATTTTCTTACCATTGCCAGTCCCCATTTCTATTTTGTTATTATTGTGCAAATGAGGTAAGACAGAAAAATTACGGATGTCTCGTTGTTTGTCGTAGTGCCCATTAGTTGTAATACGCGTATTCCACATTTTCAAGAGTGAGTGGACACATGAGAGGAGTCTTTGGTTCTGAATGCAGGCACTGAGTTTTCAACTCTTCATCGCATCGCAAGTCTTTGCCTCCCTGCACTTCTTTGATCCTTCTGAACACATGAAAGTCACTCGTGGCAAGATCTGGTGAGAAAGTTGAGTATTCAAGATATTAAAATTTCGTATTCTGTATTGCTGCTACGACGAAACGACCAGTATTTCAACTAGCATTGTTGTGCTGCAACAGAACACATGCAGTCAGAAATTGTCATCGTTTACCTCTCATTCCAGAGCGAAAGTGGAAGATATGAGTATGAAATATTGGTTAATACTGTAAAATTATCCCTCTGGCATCCCAAAAGAGAGTGAGCATTACTTTTCCTATAGAAGATTGTGTGTTCAAACTTTTGGGTTATGGTGAAGAGCTGTGCTGTAATTTCTTGACCGAGCTTTCCATTTCAGGTTGGTGGTCGCTGATCCAGGTGTCATCTCCTGTAACTATATTGTCTAGAAATCTCTTATCTACGACCTGGTAATGATGCAAAAGTTTCGCACGAGCACCGACGCGGAGATCTCTCGATCCAGCCGTCAGCTGAAGTGTGGCACCCATATTGCTGACACTTTCATCCATATTAGTAGCTAGTGGTTCACAGTTTTACACCTAATATCCTTCACAACCTCTCCCAGGGGCACGCAGTAATCACTGCACTGTCCTTTCAGCCTTCAATTCATTTCTACAGGTGTAGCAGCTTCACTACTCAAAAAACAGCCCAATATTCCGAAAATGTGCAACTCGACAGTCGCGCGGCCATCTTTGTACTGATGCAGCTTCCTAATCTGTGATGCAACAACAGGCCGCCATATGTTGGCCATTTGTCAGAACACAAGAATGACTCAAGCCAATTGCCAAACCGGTCGAACAACTGTCAGGAATTTTGTTGCACTTTTACGGTTTTCTTTCAAATCACGCTGGTACATAATTTGTAAGTAGGCTGTTTAGGTTTTTATGTTGGTAACACCACGTAGCGCTCTGTATGAAAATCACTGACTGTGCTGTTTGCAGTGTGTGGCTGGTTGGCATTGTTGTAATATTCGCTATTGTAGTGTTGGGCAGTTGGCCGTTAACGGCTCGTAGCGTTGCGCAGTTGGAGGTGAGCCGCCAGCACTGGTGGATGTGGGCAGAGAAATGGCGGAGATTTTAGAGCGGATGATCTGGACGTGTGTCCATCAGAGACAGTAAATTTGTAAGACTGGATGCCATGAACTGCTATATATATTATGACTTTTGAACACTATTAAGGTAAATACATTATTTGTTCTCTATCAAAATCTTTCATTTGCTAACTATGCCTATCAGGAGTTAATGCCTTCAGTAGTTAGAATCTTTTATTTAGCTGACAGTATTGGCGCTCGCTGTATTGCAGTAGTTTGAGTAACGAAGATTTTTGTGAGGTAAGTGATTCATGAAAGGTATAGGTTATTGTTAGTCAGGGCCATTCTTTTGTAGAGATTATTGAAAGTCAGATTGCGTTGCGCTAAAAATATTGTGTGTCAGTTTAGTGTTAATCAGAATAGGTAAAGAACGAAATGTCTGAGTACGTTCAGTTGTGCTCGGCTGTTTGAAAATCAAATAATGTAAGAGGTCTATCAGCCCAGTAATTCATTAATTTTTTTAAGGAGACGTTTCAAATTTAAAAACATATTTTAGGTGCCAAAGTGCAGTGGAAGCAGAGAAATAACGAGTGATATTCGAAGAGAATAAACAACCTACTTACCTTGAAAGGGGTCTGTGAAGCATTAGGTAACACCGTTTTCCAGATCCAAAAGCGATCGCCGAGAGCTCGCGAGCAGGATCGTTTTCGACAGGGGGATGTCGATAGAGGGCGTGGCCGCAGTCTGACACCTTGACGCACGCTCCCTGGCCACTCTGTCGCCACCCACGCCACCAGCAAGCAGTGGTATAGTGAGTGGCCCATAAGGATATATGGAAGGGCCAGTGGCCGTAACGACGCGTCGGTTCGGGCCGGAGCTAGCTGGCGGCCATCGACGCCCCGCCAGAGGGCGTGGCCGTGATTGCCGAATTGTCCCCGGAGCCGGCTATTGCTCGCCACCCACGCAGCCGCGACGCGAGCACCACTGCGGGAAGCTAAACGGCCGCAGTAACTCTGTAGATTCCCGGCGCGTTATAGGGAGGAGCTCGCATGTCGGGCCTTAAGAACGGCCCAGAGAAAACACGGCGAGCGTCCCGGAGGCGATTTACTTTGCCGACTAACACCACGCAAGTCAAAATAGTAAAGAATGTTCGCGTCCACGAAGATCTCAGTCCCAGGCAATTATTTCTCAGAGTTATTCTGAATCACCTTCCCAAACAAGTATCCAGTCACACGCCGTACGTTCTGTGGAATAAAGTTGTTGCTTTGCTCTTCTTCCATCTGACACGGTCAGTGAGTGTCCCATGATGGCAACTACATGCTGTGCCCTAAAATTAGGCACTACGCAAGACGAAAGCGGCTCGTACAATACTCGTGTCTGCCTTCGGTAAAAGACATAATTTACACTACTCACAAACGTAACACTGATACGTGAAAAATGGTTCAAATGGCTCTGAGCACTATGGGACTTAACAGCTGAGGTCATCAGTCCCCTAGAACTTAGAACTACTTAAACCTAACTAACCTAAGGACATCACACACATCCATGCCCGAGGCAGGATTCGAACCTGCGACCGTAGCGGTCTCGCGGTTCCAGACTGACGCGCCTAGAACCGCACGGCCACACCGGCCGGCCACTGATACGTGATTCCTCAATCGTACCACACTTACACACCATATCTTAAATACCATAAAAGAGGAAGCGGAGTGGAATCATGGTTGCTATTCACAATTTACAATTGAGACAGTTTACTGACATTACTCCTTTAAAAAAATTGACAGTTACAAATTGTGGACGAGCCACTATATAAAACTTTGCAAATACTGTTAGAAACCTAACGTACTCTGTACACTAACAAACAATTCCAAACTGACAAACTTGAGAACTTCAAACTCCCATATACGACTTCCCTCAAAATGTATACGAGGGTGAGTCAAATGAAAACCTTAAGTTTGTAATAACAAATCGAAATTTCGCGCCGTTATCCTGTAAGTTCGTAAGCGTGCTACAAACAGCGCGTAGAATGATATGTAGGTGGCAGCATAGTGCAGATGGACACATACCGTCGCAGCATCAGTATAAAGATGACCGCCCCACTTGCGACTTGCACTAGGGAAGAACAGCGTTCTGTTATTCGGCTTTTGCGTAGTAAAGGTGTGAAACCTTGAAAGGTGGCTACACTGAGCCACAGCGCCAGAGATTGCGCCAAAGAGTATTATTCCGCCGCCTCCACTGGCAGTGTTTGTTGAGAAGTGGCAGTAGTCAGTCGTTGTTGAGATGTGGTGGTAGTTAGTGCTTTGGAGAGAGGTTGTTGATACCTGTACTATTTGAGGCCATGTTGTGTGCAGATGTTTTGATGGGCTAGACACCAGATGCTGTTCGAATGTAGATATTGTAATGATCAGAGTACTTTTCGTCAATATATATAAAGGTAAAGCAAATTTTTTAATTTCAAATGTGTGAAACAATAATGCCCCTTGGTCACAGGTTCAGTCAACAAAGCATTTGGCTCGTGTTCTTGTATTAGACTGTATTTCTGGTTTCGATGTGCAATTACAGTATTTCTGTTTATTTTTTTTAACTACTTCAGTATAAATGGTATTTAAAATATCTTGTCTTATTGAGGAAGAACCTTGCCAGATGTGTACGTTGAATCACACTTCCACACACAGAACAGTTACACTTGTGCTTTGGTTTCGTAGGTTTTATAGTTGCTGGGGACTTAATTAATTAATTGTGTTAACGGAAATTTTCTTTCATTCTTTGTTGTTATTCTATGCAGTCAGATTGCGGAGTGCATGGGGGCTTTTTTATTATGAATGAATGCAATGAAAATAGTTTTTAATTTTTTTAGTAGCTGTCTGTCCGATTACGAAGTCTCGCAAACGGTTGGCCCTGACTAGTATTACTCCGCAATCTGACTGCATAGAATAACAACAAAGAATGAAAGAAAATTTCCGTTAACACAATTAATTAATTAAGTCCCCAGCAACTATAAAACCTACGAAACCAAAGCACAAGTGTAACTGTTCTGTGTGTGGAAGTGTGATTCAACGTACACATCTGGCAAGGTTCTTCCTCAATAAGACAAGATATTTTAAATACCATTTATACTGAAGTAGTTAAAAAAAATAAACAGAAATACTGTAATTGCACATCGAAACCAGAAATACAGTCTAATATAAGAACACGAGCCAAATGCTTTGTTGACTGAACCTGTGACCAAGGGGCATTATTGCTTCACACATTTGAAATAAAAAAATTTTCCTTACCTTTATATATATTGACGAAAAGTACTCTGATCATTACAATATCTCCATTCGAACAGCATCTGGTGTCTAGTCCATCAAAACATCTGCACACAACATGGCCTCAAATAGTACAGTTATCAACATCCTCTCTCCAAAGCACTAACTACCACCACATCTCAACAACGACTGACTACTACGAGTTCTCGACAAGCACTGCCAGTGGAGGCGGCGGAATAATACTCTTTGGCGCAATCTCTGGCGCTGTGGCTCAGTGTAGCCACCTTTCAACCTATTGAATTTCATCGACGAATGAAGGTTCAGTACGGTGATGCGTGTTTGTCACAGCAGCAAGTCTACGAATGGAGTAGGAAGTTCGCAAATGGTGTGGCTTCAGTGGAAGATGCTCCTCGTCCAGGTCAGGCACAACGAGTTGTGACTCCACAGAACATTGCAGCAGTTGAAGCCATAGTGAAGGAAAACCGCTGAGTGACACTGAATGACGTTGCAGCATGTTTACAGATTAGTCATGGGTCAGCACACCACATTGTGCATGATGTGCTCCAGTTTCACAAAGTGTCTGCAAGATGGCTGCCACGGCAGCTGACTCCTGAAATGAGAGAACGACGTGTTCATGTTTATAAAGAACTTCTTCAGCGCTTTGAACGAGAAGGTGATTGCCCTCTTGCAAGAATCGTTACTGGGGACGAAACCTGGGTTCACTTCCACCAACCGGAAATGAAGGGAGCGAGCAAGGAATGGCGCCATTCCTCATCACCAAAACCAGGGAAGTTTCGAACAGAACCATAAGTAGGGAAGGTTATGCTGACTCTCTTTTGGGACGAAAAAGGCGTCATTTTGGAGCATTACATGCCTAGATGGACCACTGTCACCAGTGCATCATACACAGATCTCCTAAAAAATCATCTGCGGCCTGCAATCAAATCAAAGCGACGTCGATTTCTGTGAGCAGGTGTCCTTTTGCAACATGACAATGCAAGGCCCCACACTGCCTGTACAACAGTTGCAACAAACACAGAGCTGCGTTTTGAGTGTCTTCCTCGTCCACCATACTCACCAGACCTTGCCCCAAGTTATTTACATATGTTTGGACCACTCAAAGACGCAATGGGAGGAAAGAAGTTCCGTTCTGATGAAGAGGTACGCCACGCGGTGCATGAGTGGTTGCGCGAACTACAAAAAGAATTTTTTTCTAAAGGAATTTATGCACTTTGTAAGCGCTCGAAGACTTGCATTGAGCGTGGATTGTGTTGAAAAGTGATACAACTTTGTACCACTTCTACACAATAAATAAGTAGAATGCCTGGTTAGATGTAAGAGAGGGCCTGATGGCCCTAATCTTGCCAGGTTAAATAAATAAATAAATAATATTTAAAAAATATTTGAGGTTTTCATTTGACTCACCCTCGTATAATGAAACAATTACAGATAAAGGGTGGCTTAATAACGCTTGAACACTAGTATCAAGCTAAGATGCTATTACATAACATGATAAAATCACTTAAATAAAGAAACCACAACAGAAACACTGATCTTAAAAAAAATAAATGTTTACGTAATCAGACGTGTTAATAAAAGAAAATAAAAGAAAATAAGTTCATATACAAACAGGTTACATACGATATACCAGCTTAACCCGCCTTGTCGGAAGGAAGATAAATACTAAAATTTGGAAGGGGATATGTGAACAACTCCGGTAGAGGCCAGGTTCTTAAACACTGCCAGGCATAGACCTCGGATGACATTTCACTCCCCGCCAAGGCACTGGCACAATCAAAAGTTTCTGCCCGAATCACAAAGACATTCCAATAACTCTGAAACATAGAAGCACTCGGTCAACATGCTGCAACAGAGAGAACCATTGCTGAGGGCAAAGGACAAGAGAAAAAGTTTTTAATACGAGGTTAAGTCAATTATTATCCGCAATTTAGTTATATTTTTGTTTATTTTGGTAGTACTGTCGTTTTACGTTGACGAGGCATGCTTTGTTTATTTGTTGTTATATCTTTGCAATTTTCAAGCTGCTAGGTTAGTTTCGCTATCGCTGCCGTGCTGTTAATCATGGCTGCTCCGCTGTCTTTTTGCACCAAAGAACGGCAACATTCAGTGATTCGTTTTTTTGTGGTCGGAGGGCGTATCAGGGGCCGACATTCATCGAAGACTTTCGGTACAATACGAGAACAGTGTTTCGCCACAACGGAGTGTCTACGAATGGACTGAAAAATTCCTAAATGGTCGCACAAATGTTACGCACGGTGAAAGAGCCGGACGGCAGTTCATCGCCACAAATGAAGAAACCATTGAGCGTTCACCTTACGGCAGGTCTTGTCATGGGGGAAGCCTCGTCTGAGAGGTCCACCGCATGAGCGTCAAGGGAAGTGATTCCTGTGGTGGTTTCCCGTTGCCTTCCACTGATGATGAGGAAATGATAATGAGGGCAACACAACACCCAATCCCTGAGCGGAGAAAATCTCCTACCCAGCCGGGAATGGAACCCGGGCCCCTAGGCGTGACAGATTGCCGCGCTGGCCACTCAGCTATCGGGGCAGACTCGCAGTGTAAAAGTCATTAATTATTGTTCTCAGATTATTTGCTCGGTTTGGGCTCGTGACCGTCTGTTTTTGTGCTGCCACTTACAGGTACTGTTTTTTAAGGAACATTGGATCGAATCCTGTTACTGGTGTAGTATTTCTAACAAAACTTTGCTATGTCAGCAGACGAAATCCATAGACTGATTGTTCACACCATTCGACACACGATCACAGTCACCTAAATCCTGTAAAAGTGTAAAGTTTCTTGGGTTGCAATAACAGTGACGATTACGTACCATTACTGTAACGTACGCCACAGCAATATAAATATAGCAGGTTAGAACTCTAATATTTCAAAGGACTTTAACCAACTCATTCCCGGTGGAAGCAAATGTTAAATATAATCTGGTACGAGAAGAGGGTGTTTCAATATCATAGAATGCAGTTTATTGTCTAAGTGAACTGTAATTCCTTCACTGTATGACTAAGTACTAGAACGCCGTAGGAACCTGCTGGAGGAAAATTAAACTGCGACAACTACTCTAACATGATACTGTTTCTGCGCCTCTGTACACATTCCTGGTATGCCGACAACAGTATAGGCTTTACTGACAGCGAACTGTTCGCTCAAAGTGGAGAGGAATATAAGTCTCCTGGTGATACGCCATCAATGTCTGAACCGCGTCACGGGCCTGCCGTTGGCCATTCTCAGATAATTGTCCTACTTGGAGGATGTCCTCAGTAACGGTTGTTAAGGGCGGTCAGTGTGGCGTGACTTTTCCAAAAAGTGACTTCCGCGCGCAAGTCATCGATGTCATTTCTTATGTAATATGCACAGTCAGCATCTTGTAAGGTGTGGACCTATCTTATTGTATCTACAGTGGCGTCAGTTGTAGCTAAAGATCCTTTATCACTGCCCGCAATTCACGTTACTGCAGATAGGGATTTGGATATACCATTTTCAAAACATGAGGAACTTCCGGCAATTGTGGACCACACTGCACGCATTATAGCGCCAGTTAACCATGACAGCCATCCCTTAAATGAGTTACGTCATCCGGTAAATTTACGTCTGTGCAACAAACGACCACTCTAGTAAATCTATTACTAGCGGCCTTAAGTAAGTAATGCAACATACACTATGTGATTAAAAGTACCCAGACACCCGCAAAAACATACGTTTTTCCAAATTAGGCGCATTTTGCTGTCACCTGCTGCCAGGTACTCTATATCAGAGACCTCAGCAGGCATTAGACATCGTGAGAGAGCAAAATTGGGCGTTCCGCGGAAATCACAGACTTTGAACGTGGTCAGGTGATGAGGTATCACTTGTGTCACCGTCTGTACGAGATTTCCTCCTAAACAACCCTGGGTCCACTGTTCCCGATGTGATAGTGAAGTGGAAAAGTGAAGGGACACGTACAGCACAAAAGCGTACAGGCCGACCTCGTCTGTTGACTGACAGAGACCACCGACAGTTGAAGAGGGTCGTAATGCGTAATAGGCAGACATCTATCCAGACCATCACACAGGAATTCCAAACTGCATCAGGATCCACTGCAACTACTATGACGGTTAGGCGGGAGCTGAGAAAACTTGGATTTCATGGTCGAGTGGCTGCTCATAAGCCACACATCACGCCGGTAAATGCCAAACGACGCCTCGCTCAGTGTAAGGAGCGTAAACATTGGACGACTGAACAGTGGAAAATCGGTGTGTGGAGTGACGAATTACGGTACACAATGTGGCGATCCGATGGCAGGGTGTGGGTGTGGCGAATGCCCGGTGAACGTCATCTGCCAGCGTGTGTAGTGCCAACAGTAAAATTCGAAGGCGTGCTCGCGTTTTTCGTGGAGGGGGCCTTCACCCTTTTTTGCTTTGCGTAGCAGTAATACAGCACAAGCCTAAATTAATGTTTTAAGCACCTTCTTGCTTCCCACCGCTGAAGAGCAATTCGGGGATGACGATTGCATCTTTCAACACGATGGAGCACCTGTTCATAATGCACGGCCTGTGTTGGAGTGGTTGCACGATAGTAACATCCCTGTAATTGACTGGCCTGCAGAGAGACTTGACGTGAATCCTATAGAATACCTTCGGGATGTTTTGGAACGTCGACTTAGTACCAGACCTCACCGACCGACATCGATATCTCTCCTCAACATCTACATCTACATCTACATGGATACTCTACAAATCATACTTAAGTGCAGCAGAGGGTTCATCGAACCACCTTTACAATAATTGTCTATTACTCCACTCTCGAACAGCGCGCGAAGAAAACACCTATATCTTCCCGTGAGAGCTCTGATTTCCCTTATTTTATTATGATGATCGTTTCTCCTATGTAGGTCAGCGTCAGCAAAATTTTTCGCATTCGGAGGAGGAATTTCGTGCGAACATCCCGCCACAACGAGAAACGCTTTTGCTTTAATGACTTGCACCCCAAATCCTGTATCATGTCAGTATCACTATTTCGCTATAGTACGAAATGTGCTGCTCTTCTTTCAACTTTCGCGATGTACTCCGTTAATCCTGTCTGGTAAGAATCCCACACCAAGCAGTAGTCCGCCAAGAGAGGACAGACAAGCGTAGTGCAGGCAGTCTCTTTAGTAGATCTGCTGCATCTTCTAAGTGTTCTGCCAATACAACGCAGTCCTTGGCTCGCCTTCCCTACAACATTTGCTGTGTGTTCTATCCAATTTAAGTTGTCCGTAACAGTAGCTTTTATGTATTTCGTTGAGTTTATGCCCTTTAGATTTGGTTCAATTGTAGTGTAACCGAAGTGTAACGAATTCCTATTAGCACTCAGGTGTATGACCTTACATTTTTCATTATTTAGGGTTGACTGCCAATTTCCGCGTCATAGAGACATCTTTGTTTTCATCTTCTAATGACTTTACCAGACGATAAACGACAGTATCATCTGCAAACAATCTAAGAAGACTGCTCACATTGTCTCCTGCATCGTTTACACACATACGGAACAGCAGAGGGCATATCTACATCTACATGGTTATTCTGAAATTCACACTTAAGTGCCTGGCAGAGGGTTCATACTACTTCTCTACCATTCCACTCTCCAATGGCGCTTGGGAGAAAGGAACACCTAAATCTTTCCGTTCGAGCTCTGATTTCTCTATTTTATTATGATGATCATTTCTCCCTACGTAGGTGGGTGTCAACGAAATATTTAGGCATTTGGAAGAGAAAGTTGGTGATTGAAATTTCCTAAATAGATCTCGCCGCAAAGCAAACCGCCTATATTTCAGTGACTGCCACCCCAGCTCGCGTATCATATCAGTGACACTCTCACCCATATTGCGCGATAACACGAAACGGGCTCCCCTTCTTCGCACTTTTTCGATGTCCTCCGTCAATCCTACCTGGTAAGGATCCCATACCGCGCAGCAGTATTCCAGCAGAGGACGGACAAGTGTAATGTAGGCTGTCTCTTTCGTGGTTTTTCGCAACTTCTAACTGCACTATCCGAAAATTAACTCGAGCAATTAAACTGAGAACCGACTCGTGAAGATAACATCTTGGACCTACTGATAACAAACAGACCCGAACTTTTCGACTCTGTAAGCGCAGAACATGGAATCAGTGATCATAAGGCCCTTGCAGCATCCCTGAATATGGAAGCAAATAGGAAGGTTTATCTATTTAGTGAGAGTAGTAGGAGGCAGAATTCAGACTACCAACAGATCAAAAAGAAAATTTCTGTTTCGACACTGACAATGTTCAGTGTTTATGGAAAAAGTTCAAGGCAATCGTAAAATGCGTTTTAGACAGGTACGTGCCGAGTAAAACTGTGAGGGACGGGAAAAACCCACCGTGGTTCAACAACAAAGTTAGGAAACTACTGCGAAAGCAAAGAGAGGTTCACTCCAAGTGTAAACGCAGCCAAAACCTCTCAGACAAACAAAAGCTAAACGATGTCAAAGTTAGCGTAAGGAGGGCTATGCGTGAAGGGTTCAGTGAATTCGAAAGTAAAATTCTATGTACCGACTTGACAGAAAATCCTAGGAAGTTCTGGTCTTACGTTAAATCAGTAAGTGGATCGAAACAGCAGATCCAGACACTCTGGGGTGATAATGTCATCGATACAGAGGATAACACGCGTAAAGCTGAAATACTAAACACCTTTTTCCAAAGCTGTTTCACAGAGGAAGATCGCACTGCAGTTCTTTCTCTAAATCCTAGCACGAACGAAAAAATGGCTGACATCGAAATAAGTGTCCAAGGAATAGAGAAGCAACTGAAATCACTGACGGGATACCAATTCCATTCTACACAGAGTACGCGAAAGAACTTGCCCTCCCTTCTAACAGCCGTGTACCGCAAGTCTCTAGAGGAACGGAAGGTTCCAAATGATTGGAAAAGAGCACAGGTAGTTCCAGCTTTCAAGAAGGGTCGTCGAGCAGATGCGCAAAACTGTAGGCCTATATCTCTGACATCAATCTGTTGTAGAATTTTAGAACATGTTGTTTGCTCGCGTATCATGTCATTTCTGGAAACCCAGAATCTACTCTGTAGGAATCAACATGGATTCCGGAAACAGCGCTCGTGTGAGACCCAACTCGCTTTATTTGTTCATGAGACCCAGAAAATATTAGATAAGGCCCCCAGGTAGATGTCATTTTTCTTGACTTCTGGAAAGCGTTCGATACAGTTCCGCACTGTCGCCTGATAAACAAAGTAAGAGCCTACGGAATATTAGACCAGCTGTGTGGCTGGATTGAATAGTTTTTAGCAAACAGAACACAGCATGTTGTTATCAATGGAGAGACGTCTACAGACGTTAAAGTAACCTCTGGCGTGCCACAGGGGAGTGTTATGGGACCATTGCTTTTCACAATATATATAAATGACCTAGTAGATAGTGTCGGAAGTTCCATGCGGCTTTTCGCGGATGATGCTGTAGTATACAGAGAAGTTGCACCATTAGAGAATTGCAGCGAAATGCAGGAAGATCTGCAGCGGATAGGCACTTGGTGCAGGGAGTGGCAACTTACCCTTAACATAGACAAATGTAATGTATTGCGAATACATAGAAAGAAGGATCCTTTATTGTATGATTATATGATAACGGAGCAAACACTGGTAGCAGTTACTTCTATAAAATATCTGGGAGTATGCGTACGGAACGATTTGAAGTGGAATGATCAAATAAAATTAATTGTTGGCAAGGCGGGTGCCAGGTTGAGATTCATTAGGAGAGTCCTTAGAAAATGTAGTCCATCAACAAAGGAGGTGGCTTACAAAACACTCGCTCGACCTATACTTGAGTATTGCTCATCAGTGTGGAATCCGTACCAGGTCGGGTTGACAGAGGAGACAGAGAAGATCCAAAGAAGAGCGGCGCGCTTCGTCACGGGGTTATTCAGTAAGCGTGATAGCGTTACGGAGATGTTTAGCAAACTCAAGTGGCAGACTCTGCAAGAGAGGCGCTCTGCATCGCGGTGTAGCTTGCTGTCCAGGTTTCGAGAGGGTGCGTTTCTGGGTGAGGTATCGAATATATTGCTTCCCCCTACTTATACCTCCCGAGGAGATCACGAATGTAAAATTAGAGAGATTAGAGCGCGCAGAGAGGCTTTCCGGCAGTCGTTCTTCCCGCAAACCATACGCGACTGGAACAGGAAAGGAAGGTAATGACAGTGGCACGTAAAGTGCTCCCCGCCACACACCGTTGGGTGGCTTGCGGAGTATAGATGCAGATGTAGATGTAGATGTAGATGTTCTGCCAACAATATATATAAATATATATGTTTTTCCTTCCCCACAATATTATCTATGTGGTCCTTCCAATTTAAGTTGCTCGTAATTGTAATTCCTAGGCATTTAGTCGAATTGACAGCCCTTAGATTTGTGCGATTTATCGTATACCCAAAATTTATCGGATTTCTTTTAGTACCCATGTGGATGACCTCACACTTTTCTTTATTTAGTGCTAATTGCCACTTTTCGCACCATACAGAAATTCTCTCTAGATCGTTTTGTAATTGGAATTGATCGTCTAGTCGGTAAATTAAGGCGTAAATTACGGCTGCTAAGATTATCACCTAGATCATTTATATAAATCATGAACAGCAGAGGGCATATGACACTACCTTTCGGAACGCCAGATATCACTTCTGTTGTATTCGATGACTTACCGTCTATCACTACGAGCTGTGATCTCTCTGCGAGGAAATCACGAATCCAGACACACAACTGAGACGATACTCCATATGCAAGCCATTTGATTAATAGTCGCTTGTGAGGAACGGTATCAAAAGCCTTCTGGAACTATAGGAACATGGAATCGATCTGAGAGCCCTTGTCGACAGCATTCATTACTTCATGGGAATAAAGAGCTAGCTGTGTTGCACAAGAACGATATTTGCTGAATCCATGTTGGTCATGTATCAATAAGTCATTTTCTTCAAAGTGATTCATAATGTTCGAGTACAGTATATGCTCCAAAATCCTACTGCAAATTGTGGTCAGTGATATGAGTCTGTAATTCAATGGGCTACTCCTATTTCCTTTCTTGAATATTCGTGTGACGTGTGCTATTTTCGAGTCTATAAGAAACCTACCCGTGGTCTAGCGGTAGCGTCTTTGATACGTAATCAAAAACGTCTTCAGTCCCGGATTCGATCCCCGCCACTGCCTAAATTTTGATAATTAATCAGCATTGGCGGCCGAAGACTTCCGGCATAAGAAGTCAGCCTCATTCTGTCAACGGCCTTGTCAAAGAGGGTGGAGGAGCGGATAGAGGTTCAGGGCACTCTCTTGTCCTAGTGGTGGGAAATTGCCCCTAAAGACGGAAGAATCAGCAATGATCAACGACATGAGGATGCAGAAGGCAATGGAAACCACTGCATTAAAGACACGTAACGTGTATCCACAGGACATGTCGCCTGTAATTGAAGAAGTGTCATGATGATCTCTCCATTGGCAAAAGATTCCGGAATAGTCCCCCATTCGGATCTCCGGGAGGGGACTGCCAAGGGGGAGGTTACCATGAGAAAAAGATTGAATAATCAAAGAAAGGATAACGTTCTACGAGTCGGGGCGTGGAATGTCAGAAGCTTGAACGTGGTAGGGAAACTAGAAAATCTGAAAAGGGAAATGCAAAGGCTCAATCTAGATATAGTAGGGGTCAGTGAAGTGAAGTGGAAGGAAGACAAGGATTTCTGGTCAGATGAGTATCGGGTAATATCAACAGCAGCAGAAAATGTTATAACAGGTGTAGGATTCGCTATGAATAGGAAGGTAGGGCAGAGGGTGTGTTACCGTGAACAGTTCAGTGACCGGGTTGTTCTAATCAGAATCGACAGCAGACCAACACCGACAACGACAGTTCAGGTATACATGCCGACGTCGCAAGCTGAAGATGAACAGATAGAGAAAGTGTATGAGGATATTGAAAGGGTAATGCAGTATGTAAAGGGGGACGAAAATCTAATAGTCATGGGCGACTGGAATGCAGTTGTAGGGGAAGGAGTAGAAGAAAAGGTTACAGGAGAATATGGGCTTGGGACAAGGAATGAAAGAGGAGAAAGACTAATTGAGTTCTGTAACAAGTTTCAGCTAGTAATAGCGAATACCCTGTTCAAGAATCACAAGAGGAGGAGGTATACTTGGAAAAGGCCGGGAGATACGGGAAGATTTCAATTAGATTACATCATGGTCAGACAGAGATTCCGAAATCAGATACTGGATTGTAAGGCGTACCCAGGAGCAGATATAGACTCAGATCACAATATAGTAGTGATGAAGAGTAGGCTGAAGTTCAAGACATTAGTCAGGAAGAATCAATACGCAAAGAAGTGGGATACGGAAGTACTAAGGAATGACAAGACACGTTTGAAGTTCTCTAACGCTATAGATACACCAATATGGAATAGCGCAGTAGGCAGTATAGTTGAAGAGGAATGGACATCTCTAAAACGGGTCATCACAGAGGTTGGGAAGGAAAACATAGGTACAAAGAAGGTAGCTGCGAAGAAACTATCGGTAACAGAAGAAATACTTCAGTTGATTGATAAAGGGAGGAAGTACAAACATGTTCCGGGAAAATCAGGAATACAGAAATACAAGTCGCTGAGGAATGAAATAAATAGGAAGTGCAGGGAAGCTAAGACGAAATGGCTGCAGGAAAAATGTGAAGACATCGAAAAAGATATGATTGTCGGAAGGACAGACTCAGCATACAGGGAAGTCAAAACAACATTTGGTGACATTAAAAGCAACGGTGGTAACATTAAGAGTGCAACGGGAATTCCACTGTTAAATGCAGAGGAGAGAGCAGATAGGTGGAAAGAATACATTGAAAGCCTCTATGAGGGTGAAGATTTGTCTGATGTGATAGAAGAAGAAACAGGAGTCGATTCAGAAGAGATAGGGGATCCAGTATTAGAATCGGAATTTTAAAGAGCTTTGGAGGACTTACGATCAAATAAGGCAGAAGGGATAGATAATATTCCATCAGAATTTCTAAAATCGTTGGGGGAAGTGGCAACAAAACGACTATTCACGTTGCTGTGTAGAATATATGAGTCTGGCGATATACCATCTGACTTTCGGAAAAGCATCATCCACACAATTCCGAAGACGGCAAGAGCTGACAAGTGCGAGAATTATCGCACAATCAGCTTAACAGCTCATGCATCGAAGCTGCTTACATGGATAATATACAGAAGAATGGAAAAGAAAATTGAGAATGCGCTAGGTTACGATCAGTTTGGCTTTAGGAAAAGTAAAGGGACGAGAGAGGCAATTCTGACGTTACGGCTAATAATGGAAGCAAGGCTAAAGAAAAATCGAGACACTTTCATAGGATTTGTCGACCTGGAAAAAGCGTTCGACAATATAAAATGGTGCAAGCTGTTCGAGATTCTGGAAAAAGTAGGGGTAAGCTATAGGGAGAGACGGGTCATATACAATATGTACAACAACCAAGAGGGAATAATAAGAGTGGACGATCAAGAACTAAGTGCTCGTATTAAGAAGGGTGTAAGACAACGCTGTAGCCTTTCGCCCCTACTCTTCAATCTGTACATCGAGGAAGCAGTGATGGAAATAAAAGAAAGGTTCAGGAGAGGAATTAAAATACAAGGTGAAAGGATATCAATGATACGATTCGTGGATTGCTATCCTGAGTGAAAGTGAAGAAGAATTAAATGATCTGCTGAACGGAATGAACAGTCTAATGAGTACCCAGTATGGTTTGAGAGTAAATCGGAGAAAGTCGAAGGTAATGAGAAGTAGTAGAAATGAGAACAGCGAGAAACTTAACATCGGGATTGATGGTCACGAAGTCAATGAAGTTAAGGAATTCTGCTACCTAGGCAGTAAAATAACCAATGACGGACGGAGCAAGGAGGACATCAAAAGCAGACTCGCTATGGCAAAAAAGGCATTTCTGGTCAAGAGAAGCTTACTAATATCAAATACCGGCCTTAATTTGAGGAAGAAATTTCTGAGGATGTACGTCTGGAGTATGGTAGTGAAACATGGACTGTGGGAAAACCGGAACAGAAGAGAATCGAATCATTTGAGACGTGGTGCTATAGACGAATGTTGAAAATCAGGTGGACTGATAAGGTAAGGAATGAGGAGGTTCTACGCAGAATCGGAGGGGAAAGGAATATGTGGAAAACACTGATAAAGAGAAGGGACAGGATGATAGGACATCTGCTAAGACATGAGGGAATGACTTCCGTGGTACTAGAGGGAGCTGTAGAGGGCAAAAACTGTAGAGGAAGACAGACATTGGAATACGTCAAGCAAATAATTGAGGACGTAGGTTGCAAGTGCTACTCTGAGATGAAGAGGTTAGCACAGAAAAGGAATTCGTGGCGGGCCGCATCAAACCAGTCAGTAGGCTGATGACAAAAAAAAAAAAAAAGGAACAGACCTTTCGTCAAGTGAGCGGCTGTATATGATTGCTAAGAAAGGCGCTATTGTGTCTGCATACTCTGAAAAGAACCTGATTGGTATACCATCTGGACCGGAAGACTTGCCTTTCTTAAGTGATTTGAGTTGTTTCGCAACACCTAAGATGTCTACTTTTATGTCACTCATGCTAACAGCTGTTCTGGTTTCGAATTATGAAATATGTACTTTGTCTTCTTTCGTGAAGGAATTACGGAAAACTGTGTTTAATAACTCCGCTTTAGTGGCGCCATCATCGGTAACATTTCCATCGCTGTCGCGCAGTGACGGTATTGACTGTTTTTTGCCACTGGTGTATTTTACATACGAGCAGAATCTCTTAGGGTTTTCTACCATATTTTGAGACAATGTTTCATTGTGGAAACTATTAAAAGCATCTCGCATTGACGTCCGCACTAAATTTCGAGCTTTCGTGAAACTTAGGCAGTCTTGGGGATTTTGTGTTTTTTTTTTTTTAATTTGGCATGCTTTTTTTCGTGTTTTGTGTACCATGGTGGTCCCGTCTCTTATTAACTTATGCGGTATGAATCTATCTATTGCTGTCGATACTGTATCTTTGAATTTTAGCCATATCTGGTCTATACTTACATAATTAGCTTGGAAGGAATAGACACTTTCTCTTAGGAATGTGTCAAGCGAATTTTTATCTGCTGTTTTAATAGATATATTTTTCGTTTATTTTAAGTGGTTTTGGTTGATATGGTTTTGAGCCTCGCTACAATCACCTTGTGTTCACCAATACCTGTATCCGTCATGACGCTCTTTATTAGATCAGGATTATTTGTGGACTAGAGGTCAAGTATGTTTTCGCAACCATTTGTGTGGGCTCATGAACTAATTGTTCAAAGTAATTCTCAGAGAAAGCACTTAGTACAATTTCGGAAGATGTTTTCTGTCTTCCACCGGATTTGAACATGTACTTTCACCAACAAATCGAGGGTAGATTGAAGTCTCCACCAATTATAACTGTATGAGTGGGGTACTTATTTGTAATGAGAGTCAAGTATTCTTTGAACCGTTCAGCTATTATATCATCTGAGTCGGGGGGTCGGTAGAAGGAGCCAGTTATTATTTTGGTACGGCTGTTGAGTATAACCTCTACCCATAGTAATTCGCAGGAACTATCTATTTCAGCTTCACTACAAGATAAACTACTACCAACAAAACCACCATCTACTTTATTTAATATATCCTTTCTGAACACGGTTTGCGCCTCTGTAAAAATTTCTGCAGAATTCATCTCTGGCCTTAGCTTCAGTGCTTTCTATCAGCGCTTGAAGCTCTGGTACTTTTCCAATACAGCTATGACAACTTACAACTAGAATACCGACTGTTGCTTGGTCGATTCTCGTCGTTTCTTTGCCCTGTACCCTATGAGACTGAAGACCTTTTTGATCTTTCCAGAGACTGTCTAACCTTAAAAACCGCCCAGCCCACGCCACACGGCCCCCGCTACCCGAGTAGCCGCCTGCTGTGTGTAGTGGACACCTGACCTATTTAGCGGAACCCGAAACCCCACCATCCTATGGCGCAAGTCGAGGAATCTGCAGTCTACACGGTCGCAGAACCATCTGAGCCTCTGATTCAGAACGTCCACTTGGTTCTGTACCGAAGGTCCGCAATCGGTCCTGTCGACGATGCTGCAGATGCTGAGCTCTGCCTTCATCTCGCTAGCAAGACTGGCAGTCTTCACCAACTCAGATAGCCGCTGGAAGCCAGAGAGAATGTCTTCCGATTCATAGCGACAGACGTCATTAGTATCGTCATGAGCCACCGCCTGCAGTGCAGCACTCCGTGAAGAATGGGTTCTCAAAGAAACCTGAACTTATGCCAGCGAGAGTGGAAGCTGTCATCAAGGCTAAGGGTGGGCCAACACCATATTGAAAGCATTGCCGATGAAGGGCGTCACGAACTTGTAAGTCATTTTCAGCCAGGTGTCCGGATACTTTTGATCAGATAGTGTTTTTTTAAAGAAAAAAAAGTTCTTTTGCATTTTTGTGACGACTAATAACACTGAATTCGTTTTTTTTTTCAGTTTCCTAAGGCTAACACAGTACACTTCATAGTTGATCGTTGCACCATGAGGGAAGTTCCATGCGGCTTTTCGCGTATGATGCTGTAGTATACAGAGAAGTTGCAGCATTAGAAAATTGTAGCGAAATGCAGGAAGAACTGCAGCAGATAGGCACTTGGTGCAGGGAGTGGCAATTGACCCTTAACATAGACAAATGTAATGTATTGCGAATACATAGAAAGAAGGATCCTTTATTGTATGATTATATGATAGCGGAACAAACACTGGTAGCAGTTACTTCTGTAAAATACCTGGGAGTATGCGTGCGGAACGATTTGAAGTGGAATGATCATATAAAATTAATTGTTGGTAAGGCGGGTACCAGGTTGAGATTCATTGGGAGAGTGCTTAGAAAATGTAGTCCATCAACAAAGGAGGTGGCTTACAAAACACTCGCTCGACCTATACTTGAGTATTGCTCATCAGTGTGGGATCCGTACCAGATCGGTTTGACGGAGGAGATAGAGAAGATCCAAAGAAGAGCGGCGCGTTTCGTCACAGGGTTATTTGGTAACCGTGATAGCGTTACGGAGATGTTTAATAAACTCAAGTGGCAGACTCTGCAAGAGAGGCGCTCTGCATCGCGGTGTAGCTTGCTGTCCAGGTTTCGAGAGGGTGCGTTTCTGGATGAGGTATCGAATATATTGCTTCCCCCTACTTATACCTCCCGAGGAGATCACGAATGTAAAATTAGAGAGATTAGAGCGCGCACGGAGGCTTTCAGACAGTCGTTCTTCCCGTGAACCATACGCGACTGGAACAGGAAAGGGAGGTAATGACAGTGGCACGTAAAGTGGCCTCCGCCACACACCGTTGGGTGGCTTGCGGAGTATAAATGTAGATGTAGATGTAGATGTAGGATGTCAAACAGAATAGCGCCTTCAGAATCCCAGGCGACCGTCTCCATGACATTACCGGCTGAGAGTGCGGATTTGAAATTTTCCTTCACAGGAGAGGCGGTATGGTGACACTCTCTGGATTGCCTTTTTGCTTCCGGTTCGAAGTGAAGAATCCTTCTTTCACGGTTGTGACGAACTTCGACATGAAATTGTCGCGATCAGTCTCGTAACGCGCAAGCAATTTTCTGCAGACGGTCCTTCGTTGCTCTTTCTGTTGCCCTGTAAAGCGGCGAGGAATCTAGCCGACACACCTTTGAGTACCCCAACTGGTGGACGAATGTGACAGCACTACTAGCGGAGACATCCAGTTGTGCAGCGAGGAGTTTGACTGCGATCTGTCGATAACCTCCAACGGGAGTGTCCGCACGTTTCAATATTGTAGGAGTCACAGCTGTGTGTGGCAGCCCGGCACGTAGAAGCTCAGACGGGTTTGCTGCGGTGATGACAGGCGCCTCGCCTTGCGGCTGACCGTGCTTTCGTTCACTGCTAGGTCTCCGTAGACACTCTGCAAGCGTCTATTAATTTCTGAAATGCTCTGGTTTTCCGCCAAAAGAGACTCAGTGACAGGTCTCTGCCTGGAACACACCTCCGTTACAGACGCCATTTTGAAGGCCTGGCCCGATCAGCCAGAGGTAGCGGTCATGTGTGTGTGAGGTGTGTGCTCGCTTATATGAAAGCGATGAACGCTCTGGCTGAAAGCTTAATGAGTAACAGTCGTTACGTTATGCCTGTCTGCATCTCAATTTGTCATCTTTACGCTGAGTAGCAATCTAGCCTTTTCATAATTGTTAATCAGAGACTGTTGCCAGACAAAGCTAAGCGTACATACAGAAGGAGCAGGAGAGCTGAGCTACACAATACATCAAACGTAAATAATTTGTATGACTTTTCCAAACTTTTTGACTTTCCATACAACTTTCCATCATCGATAGCTTAGCTACTTTCGAATATCGTAGTTCCAGTTGTGTACTTTATCCTCATAAGGATTTCCTATAGATGACTTTCTTCATCCTTTCTTGCTAATACAACTTCATTCACTGTTTCACTTATAAACTTATTGCTAATCGTTCTCTAGCATTTCAAGCGGTTCCTATTATTCACTCCAGTTGCCCACTATCCATATTTCACTTACGTACAATTATGCACTCAAATTAAAAATTAAAAAATTTCTTCCCTTATTCTGAAGCAATATAAACGGACAGAAAAAACTGAAACACCAAAACATAATTAATTAATGCAGAGTAAAGAAATTTCGGGAAAACTTCTATCTAGGTAATATACACAGATCAAAAAAAGTTTTGCATCACCCCGGTTCCCAGAACTTCTGGAGACAGACGTTGACTGTGGATATTGCATCACAGACACAGTCCCTTTGACTGTTCAGAGATGTCATTAAACCCGACCAAAGATGTAAACAACCATGCATGAGCATCGCCTATTAGACGGTGGGAATTTATCAGCCGATCGGTTCCAGTCATTCCACCGGGAAGGAAGTACACGGCTAGTGTTGTCTGTAGTTCAACCATGCCTAGACGGTCTATACCGCGGTTCGATCGCTTCCGCATTGTTACTTTGTGCCAGGAAGGGCTCTCAACAAGGGAAGCGTCCAGGTGTCTCAGAGTGAACCAAAGCGATGTTGTTCGGACATGGAGGAGATACGGAGAGACAAGAACTGTCGATGACATACCTCGCTCAGGCCGTCCAAGGGCTACTACTGCAGTGGATGATCGCTACCTACGGATTATGGCTCGGAGGAACCCTGGCAGCAACGCCGCCATGTTGACTAATGCTTTTCGTGCAGCCACGGGACGTCGTGTTACGCCTCAACCTGTGCACAATAGGCTGCACGATGCGCAACTTCACTCCCGACGTCCATGGCGAGATCCATCTTTGCAACAACGACGCCATGCACCACCTTACAGATGGGCCCAACAACATGCCGAATGGACAGCTCAGGATTGGCATCACGTTCTTTTCACCGATGAGTGTCACATGTGCCTTCAACCAGACAATCGTGTTTGGAGGCAACCCGGTCAGGCTGAAAGCCTTAGACACACTGTCCAGCGAGTGCAGCAAGGTGGAGGTTCCCTGCTGTTTTGGGGTGACATTATGTGGGACCGACGTACGCCGCTGGTGGTCATGGAAGGCGCCGTAACGGCTGTACGATAAGTGAATGCCGTCCTCCCGCCGATAGTTCAACCATTTCGGCAGGATATTGGCGAGGCATTCGTCTTCATGGACGACAATTCGTGCCTCCATCTTGCACATCTTATGAATGACTTCCTTCAGCATAACGACATCGCTCGACTAGAGTGGCCAGCATGTTCTACAGATATGAACCCTATCGAAAGTGTCTGGGATAGACTGAAAAGAGCTGTTTATGGACGACGTGACCCACCAACCACTCTGAGGGATCTACGCCGAATCTCCGTTGAGGAGGCGGACAATCTAGAGCAAGAGTACCTTGATGAACTTGTGTATAATGTGCCACGACGAATACAGGCATGCATCAATGCAAGAGGACGTGCTACTGGGTATTAGACGTACCGGAGTGTACAGCAGTGTGGACCACCACCTCTGAAGGTCTCGCTGTATGGTTGTACAACAAGCAATGCGTGGTTTACATGAGCAATAAAAAGGGCGGAAATGACGTTTATGTTGATCTCTATTCCAATTTTCTGTACAGGTTCCGGAACTCTCGGAACCCAGGTGATGCAAAACTTTTTTTATGTTTGTATTTAAGCAATGAGATTGCAAGATCACAGGTTAACGTAAGCGCGAGATAAGCCATTGAAAATGTGAATGGAAGGTACATTAATAACCGGTGTAGCTGCTGGAATGTTGAATGTAAGCACGGAAACGTCCCTGCATTGTGTTGCATGTGAGCCGGATATCAGTTTGTGGGATGACATTTCATGGCTATTGCACCTTTGTGGGTCAATACGTGGACGGTTCATGGTGGTTGTGGATGAGGCTGCAGCTGTCGTCCAATGACGTGTCATACAGGGTGTTTCAAAAATGACCGGTATATTTGAAACGGCAATAAAAACTAAACGAGCAGCGATAGAAATACACCGTTTGTTGCAATATGATTGGGACAACAGCACATTCTCAGGCAGTCGAACTATCGAAATTACAGTAGTTACAATTTTCAACAACAGATGGCGCTGCAAGTGATTGAAAGATATAGAAGACAACGCAGTCTGTGGGTGCGCCATTCTGTACGTCGTCTTTCTGCTGTAAGCGTGTGCTGTTCACAACGTGCAAGTGTGCTGTAGACAACATGGTTTATTCCTTAGAACAGAGGATTTTTCTGGTGTTGGAATTCCACCGCCTAGACACAGTATTGTTGCAACAAGACGATGTTTTCAACGGAGGTTTAATGTAACCAAAGGACCGAAAAGCGATACAATAAAGGATCTGTTTGAAAAATTTCAACGGACTGGGAACGTGACGGCTGAACGTGCTGGAAAGGTAGGGCGACCGCGTACGGCAACCACAGAGGGCAACGTGCAGCTAGTGCAGCAGGTGATCCAACAGCGGCCTCGGGTTTCCGTTCGCCGTGTTGCAGCTGCGGTCCAAATGACGCCAACGTCCACGTATCGTCTCATGCGCCAGAGTTTACACCTCTATCCATACAAAATTCAAACACGGCAACCCCTCAGCGCCGCTACCATTGCTGGACGAGAGACATTCGCTAACGATATAGTGCACAGGATTGATGACGGCGATATGCATTTGGGCAGCATTTGGTTTACTGACGAAGCTTATTTTTACCTGGACGGCTTCGTCAATAAACAGAACTGGCGCATATGGGGAACCGAAAAGCCCCATGTTGCAGTCCCATCGTCCCTGCATCCTCAAAAAGTACTGGTCTAGGCCGCCATTTCTTCCGAAGGAATCATTGGCCCATTTTTCAGATCCGAAACGATTACTGCATCACGCTATCTGGACATTCTTCGTGAATTTGCGGCGGTACAAACTGCCTTAGACGACACTGCGAACAACTCGTGGTTTATGCAAGATGGTGGCCGGCCACATCGCACGGCCGACGTCTTTAATTTCCTGAATGAATATTTCGATGATCATGTGATTGCTTTGGGCTATCCGAAACATACAGGAGGCGGCGTGGATTGGCCTCCCTATTCGCCAGACATGATTCCCTGTGACTTCTTTCTGTGGGGACACTTGAAAGACCAGGTGTACCGCCAGAATCCGGAAACAATTGAACAGCTGAAGCAGTACATCTCATCTGCATGTGAAGCCATTCCGCCAGACACGTTGTCAAAGGTTTCGGGTAATTTCATACAGAGACTACGCCATATTATTGCTACGCATGGTGGATATGTGGAAAATATCGTACTATAGAGTTTCCCAGACCGCAGCGCCATCTGTTGTTGACAATTGTAACTACTGTAATTTCGAAAGTTTGTCTGCCTGAAAATGTACTGTTGTCCCAAGGATATTGCAACAAACGGTGTATTTCTGTCGCTGCTCGTTAGGTTTTATTACCGTTTCAAATATACCGGTCATTTTTGAAACACCCTGTACGTGCTCTATTGGAGGCAGATCTGGTGATCGAGCAGACCAAAGCAGCATGATGACATTCTGCAAAGCATGTTGGGTTGCAACAGCGGTATGTGGACGACTTTTATCCACTTGGAAAACACCTCCCTGGAGTGCTGTTGATGAATGGCACAACAACAGTTCGAGTCACCAGACTGGGGTAACCACGAGATTGCTCCTGCTGTCGTACAGAGTCGCTCCTCCAAGTGCAGCTCCAGTGTGTCCAGCACACACACAGGTTGGCTGCAAGCCCTCAGGTGGCGTCCTGATAACCAACACACGGTCATCACTAGCGCCGGAGCAACACCAGCTTTCATCAGAAAACACAACAGACCTCCATCCTGCCGGCCAATGAGCTCTCGCGAAATAGCAAATGGCGGTGGCTTGGGGTCATTTGAATGCGCGCTACAGGGCGTCTGGCTCGGAGTTGCCCTCGAAGTAATCGATTTGTAACAGAGTGTTGCGTCACTATTGTGCCAACTGCTGCTCGGATTGCTCCTTCAGATGCAGAGCGACGCGCCACAGCCACACGCCGAACTCGATTGCCTTCCCTCTCGTTAGTGCCACGAGGCCGTATGGAGCCTGGTCTTCTTGTAACCGTACAGACTCTTGACCGCCGCTGCTAGCAATCATATACAGTGGCTACATTCCTGACAAGTCTTTCTGCAGTATCACAAAAGGAGTTCGTAGTTGATAGGAGGGTCTTTGTCGCCCTAAAGCCGTTCTTGACTAACACCAACTCACCACGTCCAGTGTGAAAGGTAACGAACGCTGACGGCCGTTACAGCGTGTATTTACAACAAACCTGACTTGCATCCTCATTGTGGCGATACTAGCACGACTGGAGAGCAATTTGAATAGACATCAACTTTTAGATTTTGAAACACGCCTACGAATTTTCCTCTATGTCGCACAACTCGTTCTTGGTGCTGCGGTTTTTTTCCGCTCAGTGTAGACGGCAGAAAAAGAGGAAAATACGCTACTGAGAAGATCTGCACTTCCAGTATGCCATATTATCGTACACAGCGGGCGTTTACTCACTGTGACATACCTTTCAGCAAATCGCTGTGTATTACAACATGCAGTGCGATCGGGTTTTTCGCTTCTAAGCTACCCCAGAGAGTGGAGAGCGTATACTGAGACGTCCTGTGTTATGCACAAGTTTTCGACGTACCACTGTGAAACCACATTTATTAATCTTATTAATACATCACATATAATAAATTCACAGAATTGTCAGTGTCTTACTACCACTTGGTTTTCCCGCTTTGGCCGCGTAGATTTCATTTTTCTTCTCCGACTTTCAAATCTTGCAAGCTGTTGTATAAATTTGGGGTGCACTCAGCCTCGTGATGCCAATTGAGGAGCTACTCGACCGAATAGTAGCGGCTCCGGTCAAAGAAAACCATCGTAACGACCGGGAGAGCGGTGTGCTGACCACACGCCCCTCCTATCCGCATCCTCACCTGAGGATGACACGGCGGTCGGATGGTCCCTATGGGCCATTTGTGGCCTGAAGACTGAGTGCTTTTGTTGTATAAATTTACACGTATGGGACATAGATGCAGTATTCCAGAATAAGATACAATCTTCGAAATGTTTACATCTACATCTACATATATACTCCGCTAGCTACCAAGCGGTGTGTGGCGGAGGGCATAATTCGTGACAAAGTCACATTTCTCCCCCACTGCTCCACTCGCGGATCGCGCGAGGGAAAACCGACTGTCTGAACGCCTCAGTATGAGCTCTAATTTCCCTTATCTTTGAATGGTGATCATTGCCCGATTTGAAAGTTGGTGCTAATATATGCTCTACGTCCTCGGTGATGTACATAAAGAAAATCGTTTAAATGAAAAAAATTAGAGCTACATGAACAATTCAGCCACTTTTGGCCTTCGTGGTACTGTAACTCTTTGAGAGGCGCAGATCAGAAGGTTAACAAACTTTGTTTATATTCATTCCGTAATGTAGTATGGAATTGAATTTCGGGGTAACTTATCTTTGAGAAAGAATTCATGTACGAGACTGCCATAAGAATAACGTGTGGTGCTCGCTCTCGATCATCCTGTAAACATCTGTTTAAGGAGCCAGGCAACTTAACTACAGCAGTACAGTACTTAAATCCTCTCAAGAAACTTGTTGTAAATAATCAGGCAGAATTCAAAACGATTCATAATTACATCTACATCTACATCGATACTCCGCAAGCCACCCAACGGTGTGTGGCGGAGGGCACTTTACGTGCCACTGTCATTACCTCCCTTTCCTGTTCCAGTCGCGTATGGTTCGCGGGAAGAACGACTGTCTGAAAGCCTCCGTGCGCGCTCTAATCTCTCTAATTTTACATTCGTGATCTCCTCGGGAAGTATAAGTAGGGGGAAGCAATATATTCGATACCTCATCCAGAAACGCACCCTCTCGAAACCTGGCGAGCAAGCTACACCGCGATGCAGAGCGCCTCTCTTGCAGAGTCTGCCACTTGAGTTTATTAAACATCTCCGTAACGCTATCACGGTTACCAAATAACCCAGTGACGAAACGCGCCGCTCTTCTTTGGATCTTCTCTATCTCCTCCGTCAACCCGACCTGGTACGGATCCCACACTGATGAGCAATACTCAAGTATAGGTCGAACGAGTGTTTTGTAAGCCACCTCCTTTGTTGATGGACTACATTTTCTAAGCACTCTCCCAATGAATCTCAACCTGGTACCCGCCTTACCAACAATTAGTTTTATATGATCATTCCACTTCAAATCGTTCCGTACGCATACTCCCAGATATTTTACAGAAGTAACTGCTACCAGTGTTTGTTCCGCTATCATATAATCATACAATAAGGGATCCTTCTTTCTATGTATTCGCAATACATTACATTTGTCTATGTTAAGGGTCAGTTGCCACTCCCTGCACCAAGTGCCTATCCGCTGCAGATCTTCCTGTATTTCGCTACAATTTTCTAATGCAGCAACTTCTCTGTATACTACAGCATCATCCGCGAAAAGCCGCATGGAACTTCCGACACTATCTACTAAGTCATTTATATATATTGTGAAAAGCAATGGTCCCATAACACTCCCCTGTGGCACGCCAGAGGTTACTTTAACGTCTGTAGACGTCTCTCCATTGATAACAACATAACTGTAAAAAATGATCTGACCTTGTCTTAAGATCATAAGATCATTGAAGTAGGAAGTATCAGTTCCAATGCAATAGCACAACGTTCAGATAGCCAGTGCATTTAATCAGTCACTATGCAAAAAGTATATCGTTACAGCGCGGAAGTATTCTAACAAATATGTCTGAGGAAACCACACGTAGAATCGAGGTATGGGGGAGGGCGGGGGGAGGGGGGGGCGGGGGGGGGGGGGTATTAGTGCCCTGTTCACATTTGAGCTGGGAACATGGGGTAAAAAGTTTTTGGTTTAGCCCGGACCACCGGCCATTTGTGTCGCCATTCGAACATCTGTCTTACTGTAGATATGCGACAATATATTAAGCAAGTTCTGATGGACGAACCGGAGCTGGCGCCCAGGCAAATTGTGCGAATCGATTAATTCCTTTTCCCAAATATTTTAATAAGGCTAAAATTAATTGTTCCAAGTCGTGCTAAATGTGGCACGTAAAATTCATTCTTACGTTAATTGAATGCACGGAAACAGTTTAAAATGAATCAGATAAATAAAATATGCGTTATTACGATAAAATTGAAAACACACTTTCAAAAACCTAGCTTCATTCGGATGTTATGTGCAAAAGGACACATTATTTCTTAGTTTTTTTTACTCGAGGCACTTCTGTGTTTCAGACTCGTTAGAATCGGCTAAAATTTTGTAAGAATGTAGACAAACACATGTCATTAATGGTCGTCTTAATGTTTTGTGAAAGCTTTACTCGTTGCCACGACACAAGCAGCATCGTCCAAAAGACAATTAAAAAATCTCTGACTTATCAATCGTCAATCCAGTCAACAATAATCTACATCGGTTGCCAAGATTTGGCGGTCTGATATCGAAATTATGGTAGAATAAAAGTTGGGGACAAGAGTGAAACATGCTCCTATTATAGCACAGTTAGTGATGCAAGACAAAGGGAATTAAATCATAACGTCTTCATATATTCGCGCTTTTTTTACGATGTAACCCTACTTCTTCAGGGCAGTTAGTTCCCTTAGCTGCAAGGTGTTGGCACAGCTGCATCTTAAAATTTATCGGCTAAAGTCCGAGATCCTATGCCCAAAATCCATAAGATTCATCTTAGTAAAGAACATACGAGTATAGTTTCATATGGCTGAGCCAATTAAATGGATCGATGGGTTTAAGGAGGATCTTAAAGCAGCCGGTATAACTCAGGCAGACGTTACAAATAGAAAAACAATCAGGCAAAAGATATTTGCTTGGAAAGTTGCTCAAAGGGAAATCAGAAAGCGGGCTGGAACACCGTGTTATGATGGAAGAAAGAGACTTTATTCTGAAAGGATGAAACAAATTTGGACACAAAGGAAGGACAACAACCAAAAGTGGCATTGATGGATTGGTACCACAGTAATGATGTGGCTGAAGAGGATAAATGTAATAGCTAAAAAGATTTTCTGGTGAGATGACATTTCTGGCTGTGGATTAGTTTCCGGGAAAACTCTAAAACATTTAATTTATTTCTGGTTGGAGGGGGAGGTTCATTGTTTTCTCTGAGGGGAATATTTTTCCCCCAAACCCATTACATGTATGGTGAAGGTGTAAGAAAAAACAATCGTAAATTTATATGTTTCTAGAGAGAGAGAGATGCATCTAGAACAGAAATTATCCGATAGCGGGGGTGTAGACATTGTAGGAAGTAGCCCAGAGAAGGGACGTATGCATCCTAAACTTTAATGGCATTTTGCCATACTGCACGACATGAGAAATGCCATGTTGAATGACGTGATGGCACGTATCGTTTTATGCTATATATGACATCATGTAACATGTTACTTACATGCATGATATTGCATGGCATGAGTACTGATACTAAGAAGTAAAAAACCCAGTATATGTCAACATGTTTTGATTTAAATGTCTTTTAAACTGCCAGATAAGTACAAAACCTAGTTCCCTTCTTTTATATCCCTACCTCTGCCCAGGACGCATTCATCTTTTTGTGCTATGATAGGATTGTGGTAAAAGATGCTACGTTCAGTCATACATAATTTTAATTTTTGTAGTGAATTTGAGAGTTTCAGTTCCTTTCTAAAGCTCAAGCAGGTTTTAAAGTTCTTACATTTTTAGACTAATTGGTGAAAGAAATGTTCGGTGTTTGCTAACTCCAAACTATGTTAAAGATAACTGTACAGAAGTGGTCATGCTTTTGCAGTTGAAACACATGAAATTATTTAGCACACGCAACAGTGCTAACTTTACGTACATCATTTGCAGTGCATATAAGTTTATTTTACTAAGTAACTGATTTGTTTTGGCATTCGTTACAGAGTCCTTGTAGAATAGCAGCATATTTTGCACATTACAGATACATTCAGTGTGTAGGTTTTGAACACAGATATCTGAACCAGAACTTTGGTTTATATAAACGTAAACTTTGCTAGAGAATGAATTAGTTCTGCTGCTTTAAAGTTTACACATACAAACAGCATTCATAATCTATCAGCATTAACATTTTTCAGTGCAAAGCTTTCACAACATATAAATTTAGAAAAGTTTCAGGTGATATGACTAATGGTGAGTACTAGCTACAGTTTTATCTGAGTTCAATCCGCTGCCACAAACTCTGCTGATGTTGGAGAAGAATAAGCAGGTAGGAAGTGATGTTTAGCAATGACTATAGTTCAGTGTGTCGCTGTGCCACCCTACAGACAATGTCAACTTAAGTCATGGTTTAGGCACATAGGAGATGTTTCAGTAAATAGTAGGATAGGTACGGTATCAAACCTGAAGTGATTACTAGCGATTCCTTCTTAAGTAAAGTGATTTCATTAAAACGAGTATATAACGTGAGCATTTATCTAATTAAATGCAAGCAATTAATCAGTTAAATTAATTGCACATTATTCACCGCTAGGTAATCTTGAGTAGCTATTGTTACTTTGATTGCAATGACTTCAAAAGTAGTTAGAAACGTGACTGATAGACTTGCCGTTACTGTGCTAAAACTACTTTAGATCAAGAGAGATCGTTGTATTTGGCTCTCAGTGATAATACTAGCTCACGTAACTAGGAATATCGCAAGGGATCGTTACGAGGAGAGAGGAGAGGGCTGTTGCCAGAGACGGCTGATACAGGAAATAGACAGAATCCAAAGAGGAGGAGCGCGTTTCGTTACGGGTTCACTTAGCGGACGTGAAAGCGTCATGGAAGTGCTGAACCGAGTCCAATGGCAGGCACTGCAAGAGAGCAGCCGTGCATCACGGCGAGATTTACTGCTAAACTCGCGCGAACGTACTTTCTTTGAAGAGTCAACAAATATAGTTCTTCCTCGTCGTTATATCATACGAAGAGAACACGGAGGAAAAATTAGAGAGAGTGGAGTTCAGACAGAGGCTTACAAATAGTTTTTCTTCCCGCGTACCGTTCTTTACTGTACCAGGAGAGGGTCGAACTGACAATGGTAACTGCCGCCACTCATCGCGTGGCTTGCCGACTACTGATGTAGATGTTTGTGTACACACGCACATCGTGCATCTTCTTTTTTTATTTTATTGCTTCCTTTGACCCGCTCTCTCTATTTACATGACACACCATGTTTTAACATTTGGAAGATGTTACATATTTTGATTGATTGATTACAAAGTTATATATCAGCATTATATATTATATATGAACGTAACCTCAAAGAATGTGCAGAGAAGGTTGGCCTGAAAATCTCCTATGAGAAGACTGAATTCACGTGTTCCAAGTTACATATTCCGAAACATAAAACAAATTATGGTAGAATCAACAGAGTCAAACACTAAGTATCTCGGTGAAATTATTGAACCAACGGGACTTGAAAAACTAGCACAAAAAACGGACTGCAGAAAAATCAACAAAGTGTCAGGTCTTGTTTCAAATTTGTTTAAGAAAAAAATGCCTGTCAGAAGGCGCTAAAATCAGACACTACAACACAGTAATCAGACCGACAGTAACATATGCAAGTAAAACATTCTCATTGAATCGAAAACTAGATTTGCAAGAAATTAAGAAAGTAGAGAGAAAGATCATTAGAAAAAATCTGGGACCACGGTGCAGACTGCAAACCATCGAGACAAAAGAACAAGTGTCAAACATCGAAACTGACATCAGAAAAAGACGAATGAAGTTCTATGGACACCTAGACAGAGTATCTGGAAACAGACTAACTAAACGTCTATCGGACTATGTGACATGACTTAGACCTTCAATACCCTGGGTAACTGAAGCTAAGAAGGATTTGACAAATCAAACAAACACGTCAGATGGAGATATATTCACAAGCAAAATTGATAAGTGGAACTTTCCTCCAGAGATGGAAGCAAACCCGTACCGACCAAACTGGACCACAGAAAGGAAGAAGGCCTTCGGGGAGAAAATGTAGAAATAGTGGGAAAATAAGAAGAACAATAAGAAAAATTGAAAATCACCTGCTTATTGTTCCCCACTGGGGACATTGGCTAATTATATATATATATATATATATATATATATATATATATATATATATATATATATATATATATGCATCAGAAACGACCACAATCGGGGCATCAGACATCATAGAGACAGAAAAGATGGACAGTAAAATCCTTCGAAAAATTTCTGGAGCAGTACATAGAGATGGTATATGGATGAAGACGCCAACCAAAGAACTATACAAACATACAGACAGACTCACAGAAATAATCAGAAAACGTCAACACCAGACTCACATAGGGGATTTTTGATGTAGTCAACAACTCATTCAAAAACCCGACTGGTTTCATGAAATAGAAGAAGAAGGAACCAATAAAGAAATGATAGATGAAAGAGACAAATTCAGAAACAAAAATTATGAACACGAAATTTGAAGTAAAAGAAAGGAAGAGACCAGGGAAAATACGGACAGAACAAAGGAAACACGAACAAAGTCAAAGAATGAAGTTTTGGGAAGAGAAAAAGAAGAATAAAAAAAAGGGTAAAATTGAATAATCATGTAACATTCAAGTTCACTCACTGTATTAAGAACAAAAATGTATCATAACAATAATAATAATAATAATATATTGAGACACCTTGCTAAGCCCACAGGGCAGGACAGGTAGTAGGAATTGTGGGGCCAGAATGAGCGGCTGTCAGTTACGCTCCAAACATAACACTTTATTTAGTTGTCCAAACATTACAGCGCAACTACTAAGCTTGACTACCGACAGAAAACGTCTTTAATTCTAAAACATCTGAAGGCCCATCAATTAAATACAACTGCTATAATTTTTTTTAATTTTTTTTATTTTTACTTTTCATTTTATTTTATTTTATTTTATTTTTTTAGACAGCACTAAGCTTTATCCTTAAATAGTATTTAAGGCCAAGTGATGTAAGACTTGACTAATCAGATAGATTAAGCTTTTTAAAAGCGGCTGAAGGCCGATAAATTTAAAACAACATAACTACAATAACCTATCATTAGGCAGAAGGCAAAGGTTTTATGACCAATAAGAAACATTACTCCAAAACGGATGAAGGCCTTTGCTTCAAAAAAAAAGAAAAAAAAACTGCAACCAATGTTCCAAGGCCGAAGGCCCAAAGCTTTTAACCTTAAATAGTATTTAAGCCCAAGTGATGTAAAACTTGATAAGTGAGAATCCAAAATTTTAAAGCAGCTGAAGGCCCATCATTTTAAGAACAATATAATTACGATAAATTCTCAACAGGCAGAAGGCCCACAGTTTTATCTTGAAGGAATGTAATACTAGTAAAACGTGAAGCGGCTAAGGGCTCGTGCTTTTAAAAAAACAATACAACTACAGTAAATTTTCAACAGGTAGAAAGCCAACAACTTTATCTTCCAAAAGGTAATACTTGATAAGTAGGATCCTTAAAACTTAAAGCGGCTGAAGGCCGATGTTTTAAAACAACACAATAAACAGGCAGAAGGCCCAAGCTATACCAAGCTTTATCATCAGACAATGTAAGACTTTCCCAATTTAGAAAAACATACTTTTAAACCGGCTGAAGGCCTTTGATTTTAAAAACACAATTACAAGCATACGAATTCCAACCATCGGGCCGGCCGGAGTGGCCGAGCGGTTCTAGTTAGGTTTAAGTAGATCTAAGTTCTAGGGGACTGATGACCTCAGAAGTTAAGTCCCATAGTGCTCAGAGCCATTTGAACTCACGACAGACGACAACCGGGAAGTAACAGCAGTGCAGGAAGGATAACACGTGAGGGCTAAATCGATAGGCGCTGCTGCTCCCGCTGATGGGCAGACAGAGCAGCAACTCAGTGACAGCAGAAATTGAAACTAACATAACGAGGTGGCAACACGAAAAATAGAGAATGTAAAATAAGAGATGGCACGAGCGTGAACCACACACGGCTCATATGTGAGTGTCTTATGCATCAGTAATCAGTTCAGATTGTTCTAAGCACTATGGGACTTGACATCTGAGGTCATCAGTCCCCTAGACTTAGAACTACTTAAACCTAACTAACCTAATGACATCACACACATCCATGCTCGAGGCAGGATTCGAACCTGCGACCGTAGCAGCAGCGCGGTTCCGGACTGGAGCGCTTAGAACCGATCGGCCACCTTGGCCGGCGATAATCAGTACCAAATTAATTGAGAGACTGTATGTATTTGCACTGGCTAAAGGAGTAAAATGGAAGCTTATAAGAAAAACAAATGAATCAGACGCTATTCAGTAGCAAGAGTGACATCAACTAGGTTGTAGGGAAGAGATCTTTGAGCAGAGAAAAACACTCAGAATTAATATCATCATCTCATAAAATAAATTTCTTGCGTTTGTATATAAATGTGAATACGCTCTGGAAAGGCAATTGGCGTATTACCTTTGACGTAATAATCACGTTTTGATTATTGTGATTATGACGAATATTATTATTATTACTAGATTACTATTATTACTATTACGATTATAAGTTGCACTTATCGATTTTGCTTGTGAATGTGCGAGCGCGCACAGTCTCGGGAAAACATCAGGGCTGTTCCATGCATTGTGTTACACGTCATGTGTTATGCGCCTCCCTTCGATGCACACGTCCTCGTCTCCGTGGAGCTGCAACCTGCGCCGGCGTGGGGCTAATGCGTTGCTGCGGGTCCTTCCCCGGGTGTCGCTGTCGTCCTGGTCGCACGAGCACATTTTCTGTGGCGCAGCACTCGCGTTTACATCTTCCACAAAACCAGTTTCACTCGTTAGGACCACACTGTTCACAATGACACTCCTATGATGATGGTGTGTACATTAGTAAGGATTTTGTAATTGTCAGTACCCTGGCTAGTTCGTCTTTTTAATGTAAGGGAAATGTGTTAGCAACATTGCCTATTAGTGTCCATAATTCTTTCTTTCTTAAACGTATATATAGTGACTGGTTGGTCTCTGTTGGTTCCCTAATTGCACTTTAGGCCACACAGTTAAGATAATGTAATTGCGTACTCCCTTAGGACCTCGCAGACAGACGTCATTGTCTTCCCCGTTAAATTTCTGAAGGTAAACTGGATATGGGCTGAGTCCCGCTAGGTTACGTACCGTGGCCCGACTGGGGTTTACATGGCCAAGTGTTACGCGTTATCGAACGCATGAGAATGGTTGGTAAACTCTTCGATACGTTTCACTGGCGTCCCAGTCGCTCTGTCATAAACCCTGGACGAAGACTCATGTAAGTTCGTCAGGCCATCACTAAGACGAAAAAGTACACACAGGATGAACGCAGTCACAAGATGCAGTGATATTCAGACCGGAAAAAAATAATGCGTTGACCCACCGTTCATTATCAGCAAGTTTTTGCTAAGTGGCGGACGTCAAAAATAAATTCACAGAGAACGCTCCCTCAATACCTTGAAAGGAGAAAACTAATAAGAAAAAATCTCTAATATTGGACTACCAGGTAGGTAAAATACTAACAAATTCCGCTTACCATGAGTAAACAGTTTCTGGTGAGCTAGTGGAGCCCCCATACGACGAAATGGTGACCAAAGCACATGCCGCATATGGCCATCCACACGGAATAATGTAAAAATTGAGTATCCACTTGCCTAAAATGGATTAAAGACATATTGGTAAAGACCTGGTTGCTCACTCTAAACATGTTGTTAACTGCATCAAAAGCATCCAGCATAAAACTATGTTGTCCGCAGCTCGTGGTCGTGCGGTAGCGTTCTCGCTTCCCGCGCCCGGGTTCCCGGGTTCGATTCCCGGCGGGGTCAGGGATTTTCTCTGCCTCGTGATGACTGGGTGTTGTGTGCTGTCCTTAGGTTAGTTAGGTTTAAGTAGTTCTAAGTTCTAGGGGACTAATGACCATAGATGTTAAGTCCCATAGTGCTCAGAGCCATAAAACTATGTTAAGGCTTACGATGCAACTGACGTGGAGTAGGTAACGGGACTGGATACCATCGCGTACCTGAACAGCTCATTGGGCAGAAAGCAAACCACTGTGAGGCCAGATGGCAGGAGTCTGAACTTGACAAACATCAACCAGCGCGGAAAGGATTTGCATTAAACAGGCAGTGTGTCAGGACGCGCCTGTGGAAGAGCAAAGTAGCGACATGGAGAGAGTGGCGTCATGTGGAGCGCGCATGCGCATCCCTGAATAACTAGACGAGTAGAATGACAGCTGAACTGATTGAAAGGCTGGGGTAATCCCTTACAATAAATGTAAAAAAACTTATTAGTAGCAATGTTGTGAAAGGTAAACCGTGGAAAAGTAGCGCATTAATGGTTGCAAAATGAACTCAGGATTGAAATTATTTAAAAGTTACAGACCGTGATACATAACACAATTTTGTAAAAGGAGCTAATAAAAGCCAGAATACAGGCCAGCGTAATTTGCTGTATAGGAATCGTGCTTCATTAAAATTTCAGTAAAAAGCTTGAAACATCACTATCAAGGCAAGGTACTTGAATATAGCACCAAACCGAAGCCGGGACAAACTGGTTACCAGTACACAAACTGATCGAATCAGGGCCATACAGTGTGTTGGATGAAAGCGACTAAACCAGTCTTTGTCCTTAAACTGCCGGCCGGGCCGAGCGGTTCTAGGCGCTACAGTCTGGACCCGTTCGACCGCTGCGGTCGAAGTTTCCAATCCTGCCTCGGGCATGGATGTGTGTGCTGTCCTTAGGTTAGTTAGCTTTACGTAGTTCTAAGTTCTAGGGGACTGATGACCTCAGAAGTTAAGTCCCATAGAGCCATTTGAAACATTTTGTCCTCAAATTACCGAATCACCGAAACAGAATGATACAAGGTAATAAAAATATGATAAAACAATTCCAAGCCAACATCAACACACCATGGGCAGAAGCAATCATTAAAAGCTGACGCTGACGACATTGCCTAATAAACCACTATGTCTAAATTCAACTTGTCCGTTGAACGTACGCACAGGGAACTTCTTCGGGGAATGCATAATTTTCACTTCCTCTAGAATATTTACAGTATTGCCCTTATTTCCCTACGTATAAGACCTAAAGCTTCCTGCACAGGCTAGTAACAGTACGACTGTTTCCTGTCAGGTGTATCTTAAGGATGATTTCCAGTTTCCTATGTTAAGGTGCTCTCTGAATCTCAAAGCTTCTACCCATGAGGCCGACAGACAGTCATCACATGAGACATAACGTAAGCCAGTAGTTTTAAATTTATCGGAAACAAACTGTTCTTTATGTCTATAAACCTGATCCATATTGTTGGAAATAAAACATTCAGCCACCTCACTTTTCCATTTTAGTTAAGATTTCTTGCTACCTTACATGGATCTTAGTCTATCAGTCCGTACAGATCACAGCTAAAACGGAGCGAAACCGGTCGTGCCTACAAATAATGGACTCACAGTTAAAGTGTTCTTGTTGTTGTTGTTGTTGTTGTTGTGGTCTTGAGTCCTGACACTGGTTTGATGCAGCTCTGCATGCTACTCTATCCTGTGCAAGGTTCTTCATCTCCCAGTACCTACTGCAACCTACATCCTTCTAAATCTGCTTAGTGTATTCATCTCTTGATCTCCCTCTACGATTTTTACCCTTCACGCTGCCCTCCAATACTAAATTGCTGATCCCTTGATGCCTCAGAATATGTCCTACCAACCGATCCCTTCTTCTAGTCACGTTGTGCCACAAATTTTTCGCCCCAGTTCTGTTCAATACCTCCTCATTAGTTATGTCATATACCTATCTAATCTTCAGCATTCTTCTGTAGCACCACATTTCAAAAGCTTCTATTCTCTTCTTGTCTAAACTATTTATCGTCCATGTTTCGCTTCCATACATGGCTACACTCCATACAAATACTTTCAGAAACGACTTCCTGACACTTAAATGTATACTCGATGTTAAGAAATTTCTGTTCTTCAGAAACGCTTCCCTTGCCATTGCCAGTCTACATTTTATATCCTCTCTCCTTCGACCATCGTGAATTACTTTGCTCCCCAAATAGCAAAACTCCTTTACTACTTTAAGCTTCTCATTTCATGATCTAATTCCCGCAGCATGACCCGATTTAATTCGATTACATTCCATTATCCTCGTTTTGCTTTTGTTGATGTTCATATTATATCCTCCTTTCAAGACACTGTCCATTCCGTTCAGCTGATCTTCGAGGTCCTTTACTGTCTCTGACAGAATTACAATGTCATCGGCGAACCTCAAAGTTTTTATTTCTTCTCCATGGATTTTAATACCTACTCCGAACTTTTCTTTTGTTTCCTTCATTGCTTGCTCAATATACAGATTGAATAACATCGCGGATAGGTTGCAACCCTGTGTCACTCCCTTCCCAACCACTGCTTCCCCTTCATGTCCCTCGACTCTTACAACTGCCATCTGGTTTCTGTGCAAATTGTAAACAGCCTTTCGCTCCCTGTATTTTACACCTGCCACCTTCAGAATTTGAAAGAGAGGCTTCCAATTAACATTGTCAAAAGCTTTCTCTAAGTCTAGAAATGCTAGAAACGTAGGCTTGCCTTGCCTTAATTCATTCTCTAAGATAAGTCGTAGGGTCAGTATTGCCTCACGTGTTCCAACATTTCCACGGAATCGAAACTGATCTTCCCCGAGCTCGGCTTCTATCAGTTTTTCCATTCGTCTGTAAAGAATTCGCGTTAGTATTTTTGCAGCCGTGACTTATTAAACTGATAGTTCGGTAATTTTCGCATCTGTCAACACCTGCTTTCTTTGGGATTGGAATTATTATATTCTTCTTGAAGTCTGAGGGTATTTCGCCTGTCTCATACATCTTGCTCACCAGACGGTAGAGTTTTGTCAGGACTGGCTCTCCCAAGGCTGTCAGTAGTTCCAATGGTGTTTCGACTTTCAGTGCTCTGTCAAACTCTTCAGGCAGAATCATATCTCCCATCTCATCTGCTTCTACCTCCTCTTCCATTTCCATAATATTGTCCTCAAGAACATCGCCCTTGTGTAGACCCTCTATATACTCCTCCCTTTTCTTTTCAAAATGTCACCGTTTTTTGTGTAACATTTGTTGGGCTTTCTTAAGCTCTGATTTAGTGAAAATGTTTCTATCTTTGTAGTTCACATTCTAGGCATTAAAGTTAATTCGTCAGCTCCCGCGACCTGCTTCGCCCGTTTCAGCGGATCCTCGCGCCGCCGAGCAGCGCCTGGCGCTTAGGCATCCCGCCCTGCGGCACCTGCTGTCAGCCACCGCCACCGCCGCCGCAGCCGCCTGCGGCCAGGGCACCAGCAGAGCGGCCGCCGGCTCAGCTCTGCGCCGCCGCCTCTTGGCGGCTTCCCCCCTGTTTCAGTTTCATTCACAACGGCGCGTCGCCCGCACTGAATGGCTGCCGACCTGTTCAGAGCGCGTCGACTAAAAATAAAGGCGGCCGCCTCTCCTTGCGGCGCCAGCGCGCTTGTCGCCGACCGCCAGGCCGACGCCGCAGCCCGCACTGCACAGCGTCTCCTGAAAACAGCCCCAGAAAGCAGGCCTCCTGTGTACCGTATGTATGCCCTACCAATGAGCAAGCTTCACAGAATGACCCATAGGACTTTGAGTTCAGTGGCCGGACATCAGCTTCCTAAAGCAGTATGACGTAAGTATGAAACACGAAACTAAAACACCAGGCCACTGAATATCATAAGAGTTCCCAAAGCTGCTTAAGTATAAAACAGTTCCATGTATTTAACACAATTGCTTTTAGCTAAGTGTGTACCAGTACACACTTAGTCGGTCTTCTTCTTCTTACGCTTTTCCTTTTTCCCATTCTCCTGGGGTAGCAGTTGTTATAAATCGGTTTAGGCGTTATTACACTACTGGCCATTAAAATTGCTGCTCCAAGAAGAAATGCAGATGATAAACGGGTATTCATTGGACAAATATATTATACTGGAGTTGATATGTGATTACATTTTCACGAAATTTGAGTGTACAGATCCTGAGAAATCAGTACACAGAACAACCACCTCTGGCCGTAATAACGGCCTTGATACGCCAGGGCATTGAGTCAAACAGAGCGTGGATGGCGTGTACAGGTACAGCTGCCCATGCAGCTCCAACACGATACCACAGTTAATGGTTCAAATGGCCCTGAGCACTATGGGACTTAACTTTTATGGTCATCAGTCCCCTAGAACTTAGAACTACTTAAACCTAACTAACCTAAGGACATCACACAACACCCAGTCATCACGAGGCAGAGAAAATCCCTGACCCCGCCGGGAATCGAACCCGGGAACCCGGGCTTGGGAAGCAAGAACGCTACCGCACGACCACGAGCTGCGGACGATACCACAGTTCATCAAGAGTAGTGAATGGCGTATTGTGACGAGCCAGTTGCTCGGCCACGATTGACCAGACGTTTTCAAATTGTGAGAGATCTGGAGAATGTGCTGGCCAGGGCAGCAATCGAACATCTTCTGTATCCAGAAAGGTCCGTACAGGACCTGCAACATGCTGCCGTGCATTATCGTGCTGAAATGTAGCCTATCGCAGGGATCGAATGAAGGGCAGAGCCACGGGTCTTAATACGTCTGAGATGTAACGTCCACTGTTCAAAGTGCCGTCAATGCGAACAAGAGGTGACCGAGACGTGTAACCAATGGCACCCCATACCATCACGCCGGGTGATACGCCAGTATGGCGATGTCAAATACACGCTTCCAATGTGCGTTCAACGCGATGTCGCCAAACACGGATGCGACCATCATGATGCTGTAAACAGAACCTGGATTCATCCAAAAAAATGATGTTTTGCCATTCGTCGTTGAGTATACCATCGCAGGCGCTCCTGTCTGTGATGCAGCGTCAAGGGTAACCGCAGCCATGGTCTCCGAGCTGATAGTCCATGCTGCTGCAAACGTCGTCGAACTGTTCGTGCAGATGGTTGTTGTCTTGCAAACGTCCCCATCTGTTGACTCAGGGATCGAGACGTGGCTGCACGATCCGTTACAGCCATGCGGATAAGATGCCTGTCATCTCGACTGCTAGTGATGCGAAGCCGTTGGGATCCAGCACGGCGTTCCGTATTACCCTCCTGAACCCACCGATTCCATATTCTGCCAACAGTCATTGGATCTCGACCAACGCTAGCAGCAATGTCGTGATACGATAAACCACAATCGCGATAGGCTACAATCCGACCTTTATTAAAGTCAGAAACGTGATGATACGTATTTCTCCTCCTTACACGAGGCATCACAACAACGTTTCTTCAGGCAACGCCAGTCAACTGCTGTTTGTGTATGAGAAAACGGTTGGAAACTTTCCTCATGTCAAAACGTTGTAGGTGTCGCCACCAGCGCCAACCTTGTGTGAATGCTCTGTAAAGCTAATCATTTGCATACCACAGCATTTTGTTCCTGTCGGTTAAATTTCGCGTCTGTAGCACGTCAGCTTCGTGGTGTAGCAATTTTAATGGCCAGTAGTGTAGTAACATTTGGCTATCGGATTCCCTTCCCAATGCCATCACTGTCCTCAGAAATAAATCTGTGTACCCCCTCTACCTGTGTGTAATATAAAGCTCACGTTCAAGCATAATAACGTTTTTAGGTATTTGTGTAGTGTGTCCCTGAGGCGGCATCTGGCTACCAGACCGGTTTTCGCCTATTTGGATGTGGAAAACCGCCTAAAAATGAGATCCAGGCTGTCCAGCTAATCAGCCCTCGCCGTAAATCCACGAGACAGATTGGATCCCAGGATAGGGCGCTTCCTCGGCAGTCGCTTCGACGATTTGTGGACTAAAAGTTGAATGATACAGATGGAGATCTGCATGGCCCTTAAGGAAAGCCGACACGCAAAATGATGAAACTTTTCACATTTTTAAATGAAGGAAAAAATGTAAAATAACAAAAAGGAAAAAAATTATGTCCACCCAGTTTAAGAGGGTTCCAAAGCAGATAAAAATATGGCGATCACACAATCCCATGTAAGAAGAATTTCAGATTGATCACGTAGCGACCACTAGTCCGAAGGGAATAATGAACGTCAAAGTGCAGAAAGGTGATACTTTTGATTCTGACGATTATCTGACAAGGGTCAAACTGGAACCAATCGCTGGCAATCGGAGAAGAAAGACCCTCAGAATACAGAAGTACGGAATTGAAGAACTGAAAAATCAGTGAAGAAATAGTTGTGAAGTATCAGCATGAACTTGACACGTTAAACTCCAACGAGTGGCACAAAATGGCTCAGAAGATTCAGGAAGCAGCCAAATAAACTATTTTCCTTGCTAAGACAGCCGGCCGAAGTGGCCGTGCGGTTAAAGGCGCTGCAGTCTGGAACCGCAAGACCGCTACGGTCGCAGGTTCGAATCCTGCCTCGGGCATGGATGTTTGTGATGTCCTTAGGTTAGTTAGGTTTAACTAGTTCTAAGTTCTAGGGGACTAATGACCTCGGCAGTTGAGTCCCATAGTGCTCAGAGCCATTTGAACCATTTTTTTTTGCTAAGAAAAAGAAATATCCATGGTGGGATAATGAAAGTGAAGATGCCTTACGGAAACGTTCTGAAGCTTGGAATATCACTTCTACCTGTAGCATACAAGATCCTTTCCATAGAACAACGCATGAATCAACAACTAGGTGAATATCAAGCCGGCCTTAGGATAGGAAGATTGTGTGCAGAGCAGATCTTCTCCATCAAAACCTTAATCAAAACAGACACTTGCAGCGGATAAGAAAGTGATCATGACATTTGCGGACTTTAAAAGGCGTACGACTCCGTAGATAGAGACACATTAATAGAAGTACTGAAATAATGAGATAGACGATAAGACAACGAGGCTTATTCGGCAAACACTAACAAACACCCGATCACAAATTAAACTTTGAGGAGAACTGTCAGAGCCCTTTGAAATCAAAATAGGTTTGAGACAAGGAGACAGTTATCAGGGAATGGCGAAGAGAAATGAGTCAGTTCAACTTTCCAAACGGAATCAAGCTAGGCAGCAAACAGTCTGGGCTTACATTTGAATGCCTCGCGTTTGCAGATGATATAGTGTTTTTTGCAGAGAATCTGCAAATTGCAGCTAAACAGACTGAAGTCCTCGAGGAAACAGCAGTGAAAGCAGGATTGTAAATATCTTTTGAGGAGACACAGTATATGAACATAAGTGCCACGGATCCAGTGTGGGCAATGACGACAAAGTATGGCGACATCAAAAAAGTTCAGAAGTTCAAGTACCTAGGAGAGATTTTGACTCCAAACAACAATGAAAAGGCAGCAATTGAAGAACGGGCAAGAAAAATGGAAGTAACATTCAGATTGTGTCAGAACACGTACAAATCTAAATCACTCTCATACCAGGCCAAATTCCGACACTACAGCACAGTTTTCAAATCTGAATGTTTGTATGCATCTGAGGCAATAGCCAGGAAGAGACTTTCAGACATGGAAAATAAAGGAAGGAAGTTACTTAGAAAGGTTCTTGGGCCGAGAAAAAATCAAATTTACATTCCGCCTAAGATCAAATCAAGAACTTTATCAACGATTTGAAAATATCACCCCCACAATGAAGAAAAGAAGACTGTCTTTCTATGGACATATTAAAACAATGGAATCAGAGAGGCTCGCAAACAAGATTCTTCTCTTCCAGGAGAACAGAAAGACACAAGTTCCATGGACGAAAGAAGTGCACTGGGATCTAGAAAAATGCTGGATCACGGCAGAAGAAATTGTGAACAGGCAGATCTTTCGGAAAAAGGTTGCACAGGTGAAGGATTTCTTCGAGGAGAAAACGAGGAAGAACACAGGATTCTCGGCAGAAGAACGTGCACGAATGAGCCAACGGATAAAGGAGTACTGGCGAAAGAGGAAGGAAGAGAACTTTAGAAAGTGAGGGAAGTTGTGTAAAGGTAGCCCATAGAAGGCTGTAACGAAAATTTAAAAAAAGGATTGTGGTGTAAAGGTTTCGTAATCATAAAGTATAGCACTCCGTCTTCAGGCCACAAGTGGCCCATCGGGACCATCCGACCGCCGTGTCATCCTCAGGTGAGGATGCGGATAGGAGGGGCGTGTGGTCAGCACACCGCTCTCCTGGTCGTTATGATGTTTTTCTTTGACCGGAGCCGCTACTATTCGGTCGAGTAGCTCCTCAATTGGCATCACGAGGCTGAGTGCACCCCGAAAATCGTAAAGTGACCAGCCGTAATAATAAAGGAATGTGGTGTAAAGGTTTCGTAATCGTAAAGTGACCAGCCGTAATGTTTCAAACAAATAACACACCTTACATCGAATTCCTCAAACAATTCCAGTTAAATCGATATGTCATATGACATAGTTACGTGAAACTGCACAGATTTTATTGGTATGTAGATCGAATAAACAAGCTAGCTTTTCGTGAACATAAACCACTAACACCCACACAAGTGATTGTACGCAAGTAATTTACCAGACCTGAGCTAGGAGACACAGTTCTGAGCGAAGGAGAATTTTACGGCGGCAACGCCCGTCCCATGTTGGCCGAAACCTTCACACCGGGGCATCCAGCGGAGACACTGGGACGCCAGAGCCACTGAGCAGACAGCCAGCAGCAAAAGCCGCCCTTGTCCCAGCTTTTAACGTTGACCCTTTCGAAAGCCTTTCTCCAGGAACGTGGCTAAAAATCGTAGATGAACGTCCAGAGAAATCCAACTCAAAACACTAGTGACTCACCGTGTCCACCTGGGTAAGAACCCGCGTGAAAAGAAGCTGTTTATCTCGGTACTAAAAATGGCTCTGAGCACTATGGGACTTAACATCTGAGGTCATCAGTCCCCTAGAATTTAGAACTACTTAAACCTAACGAACCTAAGGACATCACACACATCCGTCCCCGAGGCAAGATTCGCGCCTGCGGCCGTAGCAGTCGCGCTGTTCCGGACTGAATCGCCTAGAACCAATCGGCAACCACGGCCGGCTATCTCAGTACTACGTAGAAGAAGTTAAACTTTGCCCTACAAACGAAACGACGCCTGTAACAGGCTACAGAAACTCTAGTGGGCGAAGTTATAGCAAGTACGAACGCTCTGGTTGGCCAGCAACAAAACGCGTGGCAACAAGCTTTGATATAGGCAAACTGTAAAATGAAAAATTCGCTCTTTTTCTCGTGCAGCAGTTCGTCGAGTGTTTGAGAAAGGCGACTATCGCCGCGCAGAGATGATTGCGAGAGTAATTAGGTGAACACTTGTTCACAGGCTCGCCTTGGCTCGTAAGCTTAATCTCCTAGTACAGAGAACTGCACCGAGCACTGACAGTTAACGCTTGTGAGCGATTTGAGGGCAACAACGTATGCGCTATTCCAGCTGAATAGCGTGTACCGTGACAATTAGCTAGGGGACAACTAGGAGTCTCGGCTTCGCCGAAGACGTAGCAAATACGTCAGATTGGTGTTTAACAGTCGAGTTCACAGCCCGTGCCAACAGCAGCCGCTGCCGCCGCCAACGAGAGGTAAACACGCGCTCGCGCTACGCCAGCTAGTGATATTCAGTTGAGAAATGGTCATCAGTCCTCTAGAACTTAGAATTACGTAAACCTAACTAACCTAAGGACATCACACACATCCATGCCCTAGGCAGGATTCGAACCTGACTGCAGCGCCTAGAACCGCTCGGCCGCAACGGCCGGCTCCAATTGACACTTAGAACCGTGGTCTTCTCAGTCTGTCCTATTTTCCCCCTATATCCAACCATGACCTGCTGTTACACATATTCACAACTGTCGGGCTTAATTTAAAGGAAAACACGCGAAACTGCAAAAAGGTGGAAATTTAAGGATATGGGACCTGGATAAACTGACTAAACCAGAGGTTGTACAGAGTTTCAGGGAGAGCATAAGGGAACAATTGACAGGAATGGGGGAAAGAAATACAGTAGAAGAAAAATTGGGTAGCTTTGAGGGATGAAGTAGTGAAGGCAGCAGAGGATCAAGTAGGTAAAAAGACGAGGGCTAGTAGAAATCCTTGGGTAACAGAAGAAATATTGAATTTAATCGATGAAAGGAGAAAATATAAAAGCGCAGTAAATGAAGCAGGCAAAAAGGAATACAAACGTCTCAAAAATGAGATCGACAGGAAGTGCAAAATGGCTAAGCAGGGATGGCTAGAGGACAAATGTAAGGATGTAGAGGCTTATCTCACTAGGGGTAAGATAGATACTGCCTACAGGAAAATTAAAAAGACCTTTGGAGAAAAGTGAACCACTTGTATGAATATCAAGAGCTCAGATGGAAACCCAGTAAGCAAAGAAGGAAAAGCACAAAGGTGGAGGGAGTACATAGAGGGTCTATACAAGGGCGATGTACTTGAGGACAATATTATGGAAATGGAAGAGCATGAAGATCAAATGGGAAATATGATACTGCGTGAAGAGATTGACAGAGCACTGAAGGACCTGAGTCGAAACAAGGCCCCGGGAGTAGACAACATTCCATTAGAACTACTGACGGCCTCGGGAGCTCCAGTCCCGACAAAACTATACCATCTGGTGAGCAAGATGTATGAGACAGGCGAAATACCCTCAGACTTCAAGAAGAATATAATAATTCCAATCCCAAAGAAAGCAGGTGTTGACAGATGTGAAAATTACCGAACTATCAGTTTAATAAGTCACGGCTGCAAAATACTAACGCAAATTCTTTACAGAAGAATAGAAAAACTAGTAGAAGCCGACCTCGGGGAAGATCAGCTTGCATTCCATAGAAATATTGGAACACATGAGGCAATACTGACCCTACGATTTATCTTAGAAGCTAGATTAAGGAAAGGCAAATCTACTTTTCTAGGATTTGTAGACTTAGAGAAAGCTTTTGACAGTGTTGACTGGAATACTCTCTTTCAAATTCTGAAGGTGGCAGAGGTAAAATACAGGGAGCGAAAAGCTATTTACAATTTGTACAGAAACCAGATGGCAGTTATAAGAGTCGAGGGGCTGAAAGGGAAGCAGTGGTTGGGAAGGGAGTGAGGCAGGGTTGTAGCCTCTTCCCGATGTTATTCAATCTGTATATTGAGCAAGCAATAAAGGAAACAAAAGAAAAAGTCGGAGTAGGTATTAAAATTCATGGAGAAGAAGTAAAAACTTTGAGGTTCGCCGATGACATTGTAATTCTGTCAGAGACAGCAAAGGACTTGGAAGAGCAGTTGAACGGAATGGACAGTGTCTTGAAAGGAGGATATAAGATGAACATCAACAAAAGTAAAACGAGGATAATGGAATGTTGTCGAATTAAGTCGTGTGATGCTAAGGGAATTAGATTAGTAAATGAGAAACGTAAAGTAGTAAAGGAGTTTTGCTATTTGGGGAGAAAAATAACTGATGATGGTCGAAGTAGAGAGGCAATGGCAATGACAAGGAAAGCATTTCTGAAGAAGAGAAATTTGTTAACATCCAGTATAGGTTTAAGTGTCAGGAAGTCGTTTTTGAAAATATTTGTATGGAGTATAGCCATGTATGGAAGTGAAACATGGACGATAAATAGTTTGGACAAGAAGAGAATAGAACCTTTCGAAATGTGGTGCTACAGAATAATGCTGAAGATTAGATGGGTAGATCACATAACTAATGAGGAAGTATTGAATAGGATTGGGGATAAGAGAAGTTTGTGGCACAACTTGACTAGAAGAAGGGATCGGTTGGTAGGACATGTTCTGAGGCATCAAGGGATCACCAGTTTAGTATTGGAGGGCAGCGTGGAGGGTAAAAATCGTAGAGGGAGACCAAGAGATGAATACATTAAGCAGATTCAGAAGGATGTAGGTTGCAGTAAGTACTGGGAGATGAAGCAGCTTGCACAGGATAGAGTAGCGTGGAGAGCTGCATCAAACCAGTCTCAGGACTGAAGACCACAGCAACAACATCCGATCTAACGAAAAGTATTGATCAGCCACTGTAGAGTGCTTCATACCCTGAAGTTATTGAATTGTTTTAACTGTGTGCTTCTTTTTAATTGCTCTTCACCAGCGCCCATTCATTTTTGGGTATTTTCATTGTGCATTTGAGCGTAATTGATATCTCTGGCCCCAGCAGTATTTAATTTTTTTATATGTTATCTACCCCTAGACATGGTCATCGACCATCTTACTATTAAAGAACCTTAGAATAGTTACAAATTTCGCTTCACAGTTGTGAACACCCTATATCAATATTTTACCATCCTCTTAGTATTAAAATTAAGATTGATGTGAAACTTCCTGTCAGATTAAAACTGCGTGCCGGACCGAGACTCGAACTCGGGACCTTTCCCCCTCAGGGGTAAGTGCTCTACCATCTGAGCTTCCCAAGCACGACTCACGCCCCGTCCTCACAGCTTTACTTCCGCCAGTACCTCGTCTCCTACCTTCAAAAACTTCACAGAAGCTCCCCAGCGAACCCTGCAGCACTAGCACTCCTGATTCATATCGGCGCACACTCCCCTGCAGACTGAAAATTTCATTCTGGAAACATCCCCTGGCTTTGTCAAAGCCATGTCTTCGCAATATCCTTTCTTCCAGGGTGGTAGTTCTGTAGGTTTCGCAGGAGAGCTTCTGTGAAATTTGGACGGTAGGGAACGAGGTACTGGCGGAATTGAAGCTATAAGGAGGGGTCGTGAGTCGTGATTGGGTAGCTCAGATGGTAAAGCACTTACTGGCGAAAGGCAAAGGTCCCGAATTCGAGTCTTGGTCCGGCATACAGTTTTAAACTGCCAGGAAGTTTCATATCAGCGCACACTCCACTGCAGAGTGAAAATTTCACTACGATTGATACGTCATAAAGTCATACTGAGAGTAAAATATAAATCTGAATAACGAAAATCTAAGATTTCATTTTCTGCTAACATAAAGTAAGGCCTGAATCTGTACACTAATTTCTGTTAGCGATAACGTTTCCTTTACAGGTAGTGTAGTGGAACCGACATTGAGATCAATGTCTAAATACATCACTGTCCGTACTGCTGCACTCTTCTGAGCTCTGCATGGTGAGCTTTATGTCTTCCTACTTTGCAGGTCGTAGGTTCAGCAGCAAATTCCTAAAATATTCACAGAGCGTCCTTGCTCAACTGTGGTAGGAAGACTGAGCAGAACCAGTCTCACACATGTTAGACAGCTCGATCTCATTAGTTGTTCAAAAAATGGCTCTGAGCACTATGGGACTTAACTACTGTGGTCATCAGTCCCCTAGAACTTAGAACTACTTAAACCTAACTAACCTAAGGACATCACACACATCCATGCTCGAGGCAGGATTCGAACCTGCGACCGTAGCAGTTGCGCGGTTCCGGACTGCGCGCCTAGAACCGCTAGACCACCGCGGCCGGCACATTAGTTATGTTATTACTTTTCTTTAACTTACGTATATTTATTATCAGTTGAACAAGTAGGTAGGAAATACTGAAACTTATGTTTTAATAAAAATAACGTGTTTTCATTCTTAATAACTGTTCATATAATAATATGACGGTAAGGAATTTAGGATTAGAAAACGAGACACTTAAAGTAGTAGAAGAGTTTTATTACCTGGGCAGCGAAAGAACTGATGATTGCCAAAGCAGAGTGGATATAAACTGTAGATCGGAAATGACGAAAAAAGCGTTTCTGAAGAAGAGGAATTTGTTAACTTCGAAAATAGATTTAAGTGTTAGGAAGTCTTTTGCTGAAAGTATTTGTATGGAGTGGAGCCATGTATGGAACTGCAAGATGTTCGATAAAAAATTTAGGCAGCAAGAGAACAGAAGCTTTCAAAAAGTGGTGCTATAGAAGAACGCTGGAGGCTGGATGGGTGGATCAGGTAATAAATGAAGAGGTACTGAATAGCGTTGGGCAGAAACGAAATTAGTGCGCAACCTGACCATAAGAAGGGGTCGGTTGGTAGGACACATTCTGAAACGTCAAGGGATCACCAATTTAGTACTGGAATTAAGTTTGGGGGGTTAAAATCGTAGACATCAAGAGATGAATTCAGCAAGCAGATTCAAGAGGATGTAGGTTGCAGTAATTATTCGGAAATGAAGAGGCTTGCACAGGATAGAGTAGCATGGAGAGATGCACTAAAACAGTCTTCTGACTGAAGACCACAACAGGATAATAAAGAATATGCTTCTGAATCTTTCATGTGAAAACTGTTAAAGCTTTTTGAAAAAAAAAAGAAACGTCATTAACATTGTATATTTTTATTCTTTTTGCTTACATATTCGCAGCTCTCTGTCGGTAGAGGGCTTCGAACTGTAGAGTGTAATTATGTCGATGCATGAGAAGCAGCGAGCTGTAATTGAGTGCCGAATACGAAGGGTTCGTGCAGACTTGGACCGCCCTCCCCTCCAGCAGGACAATGCGAGTCCACACTTGAGCGTCGCGACATCCGCAGCAGTACGACGTATTGTGTTCACTGTCCCCGATCATCCTCCAGACAGTCCCTGCTTGGCTCTAACCGATTTTCAGCTGTTTAGAAAACTTAAAGAACCCCTTCGAGGACTTCACTTTGACAGTGGTGAAGCGGTGCAAGTAGAAGTTTTGTGGCTCCGTAAAGAACCTTAAACATTCCTCACTGACGTTGGGAGAAATTTGCGTCGCCAGTGCGACTGTGTTGAGATATAAATATGTAGACATGGAGGATAAAGATGCAAAATATTAATGACGTTTGTTTTATTTAAAAAGCTTTAAGAGTTTTCATGTAAGACATTCGGAGACATTGCTTTTTAGCACGCCTGCGTAGCTTACAATTGTAGACAGTCTTGCGAAACGAAAAATTATTAAATTGAAATATATATAGGTCAATAATATAAACCAATCTCCAGAAGAATAATAAGCATTTCATTTGCTATTTGATGTTTCGGATTTTTGTACCAAAATGTGAAAAAACGTTGCTACTAGCAAGATACAGCAATAAGGAATAGCGCAGTAGGCAGTACAGTTCAAGAGGAGTGGACATCTCTAAAAAGGGCCATCACAGAGGTTGGGAAGGAGAACATAGGTACAAAGAAGGTAGCTGCGAAGAAACCATGGGTAACAGAAGAAATACTTCAGTTGATTGATGAAAGGAGGAAGTACAAACATATTCCGGGAAAATCAGAAATACAGAAATACAAGTCGCTGAGGAATGAAATAAATACGAAGTGCAGGGAAGCTAAGACGAAATGGATGCAGGAAAAATGTGAAAACATCGAAAAAGATATGATTGTCGGAAGGACAGACTCAGCATACAGGATAGTCAAAACAAACTTTGGTGACATTAAAAGCAACGGTGGTAACATTAGGAGTGCAACGGGAATTCCACTGTTAAATGCAGAGGAGAGAGCAGATAGGTGGAAAGAATACATTGAAAGCCTCTATGAGGCTGAAGATTTGTCTGACGTGATAGAAGAAGAAACAGGAGTCGATTTAGAAGAGATAGGGGATCCAGCATTAGAATCGGAATGTAAAATAGCTTTGGAGGACTTACGATCAAATAAGGCAGAAGGGATGGATAACATTCCATCAGAATTTCTAAAGTCATTGGGGGAAGTGGCAACAAAACGACTATTCACGTTGGTGTGTAGAATATACGAGTCTGGCGATATACCATCTGACTTTCGGAAAAGCATCATCCACACAATTCCGAAGACAGAAAGATCTGACAAGTGCGAGAATTATCGCACAATCAGCTTAACAGCTCATGCGTCGAAGCTGCTTACAAGAATAATATACAGAAGAATGGAAAAGAAAATTGAGAATGCGCTACGTGACGATCAGTTTGGCTTTAGGAAAAGTAAAGGGACGAGAGAGGCAATTCTGACGTTACGGCTAATAATGGAAGAAAGGCTAAAGAAAGATCAAGACACTTTCATAGGATTTGTCGACCTGGAAAAAGCGCTCGACAATGTAAAATGGTGCAAGCTGTTCGAGATTCTGAAAAAAGTAGGGGTAAGCTATAGGAAGAGACGGGTCATATACAATATGTACAACAACCAAGAGGGAATAATAAGAGTGGACGATCAAGAACGAAGTGCTCGTATTAAGAAGGGTGTAAGACAAGGCTGTAGCCTTTCGCCCCTACTATTCAATCTGTACATCGAGGAAGCAATGATGGAAATAAAAGAAAGGTTCAGGAGTGGAATTAAAATACAAGCTGAAAGGATATCAATGATACGATTCGCTGATGACATTGCTATCCTGAGTGAAAGTGAAGAGGAATTAAATGATCTGCTGAACGGAATGAACAGTCTAATGAGTACACAGTATGGTTTGAGAGTAAATCGGAGAAAGACGAAGGTAATGAGAAGTAGTAGAAATGAGAACAGCGAGAAACTTAACATCAGGATCGATGGTCACGAAGTCAATGAAGTTAAGGAATTCTGATACCTAGGCAGTAAAATAACCAATGACGGACGGAGCAAGGAGGACATCAAAAGCAGACTCGCTATGGCAAAAAAGGCATTTCTGGCCAAGAGAAGTCTAGTATATCAAATACCGGCCGTAATTTGTGGAAGAAATTTCTGAGGATGTATGTCTGGAGTACAGCAGTGTATGGTAGTGAAACATGGACTGTGGGAAAATCGGAACAGAAGAGAATCGAAGCATTGGAGATGTGGTGCTATAGACAAATGTTGAAAATTAGGTGGACTGATAAGGTAAGGAATGAGGAGGTTCTACGCAGAATCGGAGAGGAAAGGAATATGTGGAAAACACTGATAAGGAGAAGGGACAGGACGATAGGACATCTGCTAAGACATGAGGGAATGACTTCCATGGTACTAAAGGGAGCTGTAGAGGGCAAAAAGTGTAGAGATTGGAATACGTCAAGCAAATAATTGAGGACGTAGGTTGCAAGTGCTACTCTGAGATGAAGAGGTTAGCACAGGAAAGGAATTCGTGACGGGCCGCATCAAACCAGTCAGTAGACTGACGACCAAAAAAAAAAAAAATATTAGCAAGATCTGAACCATCGACGTTAAGACTGCAAGGCTTTTATACTATCGACGGAGCTATTACGCTCTCAGGTCATTAGATTTAACAGATGGTGTATTATACGTAACAGGAGTGGTAACTGTTCTGATCTTCAAAGCCTCTTTGTTTACTTTAGTCGTACTCAAATGTTCAAATGTGTGTGAAATCTTATGGGACTTAACTGCTAAGGTCATCAGTCTCTAAGCTTACACACTACTTAACCTAAATTATCTTAAGGACAAACACACACACCCATGCCCGAGGGAGGATTCGAACCTCCGCCGGGACCAGCCGCACAGTCCATGACTGCAGCGCCCTGACCGCTCGGCTAATCCCCCACGGCTTTAGTCGTACTGCTTTAGGAATCCGATTTCTGAGCGCTAAGCTTCGAATACTATGTGTATGAATAAAATCGAAAACGGAAAAGCACTCAGTAACACCCCTTGTGACTAACGAATACGTGACAAGACTAGAACCAACGTTTCGTTAGTGCCTGAAACACTTCGTTACTCACATATTTCCTACCCTGCACCTAGTTCGTACCCAACTAGGGTCCAGCCGGTACTTTCGTTTTCCTCAAATTCGCCGCCTCAGCGGACTCGGATTGTCACAGAACGTTTCGTTACTCGCTAGTCCTCTCCCGCACATGCAGTTCGTGCCAACTCGGCAGTTTTCGCATTCCTCCCATTTATTACTCTCGGTGGGCCAAGTCGATACCGACACGAGTAGCGAATACATTCTGTCGCTCGCCGTGTCTTCTTCCCAGCCTGCAGTTCGTGTCCAACTCGAGGGAGGTCGAGTAGTCAGAATTCGTAAGCCTCCAGTTCCTATCGTAAGCTGTCGTCACACGGGACGAATTATCGAACACTGCGCTTAGCACTCTACGAGTTTTGTGACGTAACTTCCTGCTATTTCACGTTGACGAGCCATTTCGTAAGGCGAAACACAGAATACGTTCTGCGACATTTCGGCAACGGGCCACGTAGAGCCAATAAGAGGCAAGAACGTTCCGTACATCATAAGTAGAACTGGCGAGACCGAGACGCCATACTGTATTTCTCGTGTCCACTTGAAGCCTGTAGTTGGTCTATTTCATGCTATAATTTACACCGTGAGAATAATATTGGTGAATATGTACGGGCCCAAACTGCTGAGGTCATTGGTCCCTAGACTTACACACTACTTAAACTAACCTATGCTAAGAACAACACACACACCCATGCCCGAGGGAGGACTCGAACCTCCGGCGGGAGAGGCCGCGCAGTCCGTAACATGGCGCCTCAAACCACGCGGCCACTCCACGCGGCCCTTGAGAATATATGCTATTTGTAAGCACCAGCACATGGAATCTCGCGGAAATGAATCGTTATTAGTAAGATTTTTTTGTAATAAAAAACGGAATCGTCATACAGGTGACTGAAGAGTTTTCATATTTAGTCATTTTCGTGTTATGAAAGTACACAATTGTAAGGCAATGGTATATTGAAGATTCTTAAAAAGCGTGTTGTTTTGGTAGGATTTGTTATAATTAAATGTCTATTAACAACAATTCAGAGGTTAAAGCCTATATAAGACCGTTACATAAAATACATTGACTGCAGTCTAGCTGGTAGAAGGAACACGTTATGGAATGCAGGGTAGCGGGTTCGCGTCCTGCTGCATTAACTTTTTTTCCGTCTTCGATCTATCTTAAAGGTTGTGGGACTTTCTTATTAAATTAATATTAATAATATCTGTAATATTTCCTGTTATTTAGATATAAGTGTACTCCTATCCCAGAAGTAAATTTGTTGGATTTTGTGAACTTTTATAAGCTGATGTCCTTACTTACTGGACATGTATCTTTCCATTTTGTTTTATCACATGTTCATGGATTTTGAAGTTTTTATTTTTGTATACTACAGAGAGAAAAACATGAATAGCACGTGGACAGGGAGTAAATGCTCGTTTTAATGGGGCTAACGTAGAAATTTGCGCACGTCCATTTTCGTGAACAAACTGTGTGGTTTGCGAGCCAAATACAGACGACAGCTGCCGTTGGAGAGCGCAGAATCACGTTAGCCAGCTCGTCCTGTGTGCCGACTGCGCCGTCTCTTATGACGTTGGACCTCGCGCCCGCGTCCACATCAAAGTTAGCTGCCTCGTCGAGTGACGACGGCTCCACTGTCCGATGCATTTCACGAGCTGTGCTGTTTCACTCGCTACGGTTCCCATTTACGCAAATCGCCGCCTTTTTGACTGCCCGCGGCGTTGAATGTGGGTTTGCTCGCGCTACGCCGGAACACAGCGGGTGGCGTCCGCTCACCGTATGTCGCTATTCAACACCACAGCATAGGCTGGCCCCGGTTTCTCACTGTGTGGTCCTATCTTCATGTACTGGAAAAGAAGCATACGGTGTGATTTTTTTCCGAGGAGAACCAAGAAATGAAGTAAAGTGTGATATGCATCGACAATTACATTCAATCAAAGGACATCCCATAGAAAATTAAAAAAGAAGAAAAAGCTTTTGTTGATATGTTCCGCCTTAGGCAACGTATTGTTTGTTTTACTTTTCACAAACACGTTACAGCACGTATTGTGCTATCATCACAGGTAGATTTTTATTTTTCAGCCTGAAATTTGTTATAATACAGCCCACTATCTACACAACAAAACAAATGGTTTCTATTTTCTGTTTCTTCTCTATTCCATATGGAAACCCGAGTTCCTTGTTACTTACGAGTTTTAGCCTTCAGTGCCAGTATTTACGATGTGTCAGGGCACGTGTGTTCTGTGTATCAGAAGTTCTGACAGTTTCACTGGCATTTTTATTTACTTTATCACAACTCGTAAGTTTCTATTATAATTTACCGTTATCATTTCGCTTCAATAAAACATTCAGTATTCCGTATACTACGAGGGTTAATCGGAAAGTGAGGAACGATCGGTCGCGAAATGGGAACCACAGGTGTGTTGGGCATTGCTTCTAGTATGCCTGTCGATCGCGTTACGTCATTCTTTTTAGTTCTGAGCACACAGGGAGCACATAGAGATACCTAGAACATTGGTGTCTCCCGCCAAGTAGGAGAGCCTGGTGAGAAATTTCGCCTGAAGCTATACAACCAACATTAAATAACTGTCGTGCGTTTTCTTCTTCAAGACAATTATTCTCAGCCGCGTTCTGCAGGGGCAATGAAGATTGTCCTGCATCGTTTTCAGTTGGAAATGTTTGATTACCCACAATACAGCCCGTAACTGTCTCCCTCTGAGTTTCATCTCTGCTCACATGAACTGCTGCCTGTGAAGACAACATTTTGGCACAGACAACGAGCTGTAGTCCAGCATAGAGAATTGGCGGAAAGCACTGGCTGCTGCCTTCTATAACGAGTGTATTGGTAAGTTGGTACAACGCTACGACAAACGTCTAAGTCGGATCGGGAACTATAGAGATAAGTAGCTGGAAGTTGTAGCTAACTGTTGCAAATAAAACAGTTTTGATTTTCACTGTGGTTTCCATTTCGCGACCTATCGTTCCTTACTTTCCGAACAGCCCTCATAGTTAGCTGACATTGCAATTAACTACATATGCAAATGCAAAACGCATGCCTAGTTATCTCTTCTTCATGTTTATATGTATAACTTTTGATGGAAATTCAAATGTAACTGCGTTACAACAATTTTCAATTTGGAAAATAAAAGTATCCTGCTGATGATAGCACAGTGCTGAAACGGTTTTGGAAAAAATAAAACAAACAAATCGTCTCTTGCGTAAAGTGGAATAGCTTACCAATTTTCTGATAAAGCACGGAAAGAAAGAAGAGCAACAACATAAAAATAAAAAATTAAAGAAAACTTTTATATGTCTTAACATTTACTATCGAAAGTAACTAGCCTTGAATAACTTGTAATGAGTTTTTATCTCGATGATACACAATTCATACGGTACGAAATGTAGTCGTTACCTTAACTGCGCTGCCAGACAGCTCACTATGCGTATTGTTGTGCCAGAACATCACCTGCACAACGCTCTATGCAGCTGTATCATAAGCGAAGTCTCAAACGCGGGCCTCTACTTTGGCAGCCGGTTTTCTTTGTGCTCTGGCTGGACAAAAGCAGTCTGACAGTAAGGTCAGAGCAGAGTAGGGTCGTCGAATCGAGTAAAATTTTCCACGCACGCCTTTGTCGGCAAATGCACCGTCGCGGAGCTGTTGCTGCCATAAAGTGACAGACGTTCGGAGGCGTGGGCACGAAAGCCAGTCTGGGTTGCAAGCGTGTCTCGGTGTGTCTAACAGCGCGGTTTTTCCCCGTTGGGCAACTAGTGGCTCCTTGGACGATGTCTCCACTGATGTTGGAAGCAGTAAAAATATGAACTAAAAAATATGTATTGTTTAAAATCGTATTTGTGTTTCCTTTTTGACCGTTGCCTCTATTCAGAATTTCTGATGTACTGTACTTGTTATTCATGTACTGTACTTGTTCTTTCATGCTCACACTGCGTTAACAAAAATTAAATCATGTGCCCTTTAGGTATCAGTCTTAATGACATTTTAAAGCCTACCATCTCTTGCAAAGTGCTACTAAATACTCAGTTGAAATTTTGGAGCCAGTTTATCCTGAATTTTTTAAATTGTAGTTCCCTGAAACGATATTTGACCTGTAAATTCTAACAATGATGGTAGCTAGTACTTTCGCAGGCGCAACGAAGAATTTCATTTACAAGCTTCTGAACTAGGCATTTTCATAAGCTTAGCGCAGCAAACTTGATGAATTAATGCCTCACTGTGTAGCGAGTTTCGCCATATAGACCATACTCGTATTAGACAACATATTTGCCATTTGTATTCTATTTAGTTAAGCAATCGTAATAAGAATTATCAACTCGTATCAAATACTAACAAAAATGGTATTGTCGTTGCACCGTACTGCAGAATTCATCAGAAGAGTCCGGAACCAGCCTCTTAGACCCATACAAAGTTGTTGTTATTTTCTCTCTACATTGAAAATTATAGTTTTGACTTGAATCGTGTTTGACATCAGACTGGGAGACTCTCATTGGAAACTAAGCATTCGTGGAAATACGTGAATAAATTTTGCTGTTGAACTATAAATGACGTTCTTAAAACGAAGCACAAACATACACTAAGAAATCTAAGTTGTGACACAGTTTTGTGAAATTCTGGACACAATTTTTAAAAAATGTATAAATTTCCTGCAAAAAATTAATGCCACTCAACGTAAATAGTCAATAGACGTCAGCTTTGAGCCTTATCACTCCACTCAAAGAGAATGGGGAACAGAGTATCTTAAAACTAAACTGGTCTGCTACTGTCGTACAAAACAGGCTTAGAAATTGGACCCCTAACGTCTTAATCTTACGGCAATGACTGTTCAGCGTGCTGGGGAGGATTTTCTGGATCTCAATGATGAGTCTCATGTGAAATCATAAACCTGAACAGGCTGAGAAAGACCTCATCTCAAGAAATGGAAAACCGAGTGTAGAGTGGTTCCAACATCAAGCAAAAGTATTTACAGAACTGTACACGGGTAGGTTAGTCTGGAAGCACGAACAAGAGAAAATTTCCAACGGTAAAAGTTGTGATGCATCTACGTGCTCGGTCACAAGTCTGTCCTACCAGTTTACCCGTGGGCTGTGCTGGTACTACTGTAGAATTGATCTGTAGAACATCCCTTGCACTTAACTGCTGTTTGGACTAAGAACTTACTTGTATGTACTAAACCCCGAGCTAGCGTCGATCAAGCATCAGCAGCATACGTCCCACTTAGTTTATCGCTCCTCGGCGCTTGCAGATGTAACCCTTATTGACTGAAAATAACGCACTTTGTATACGGTTGTCTTGTAAACACCACGAATTTTGAAATGGAGAGTCATGAAATTATATGTATTCGACTAGCTATATTCGATACAGCCACATGTGCTGCCCCCTGAACTGAAAAACTTCTACAAACCTCTCATTACCTCAACTATGTCTACTATCACTCCAGTTGGGTCAATGGCATTACAACCACTGTCCACCGCGGGAATGAATTTTATCTGGCGATCTTGCGGATGTGTGACGTGGTAAGGGAAGTATATGCTGAGGTAACGTAAGTCATGGTATGCACATATACAGATGGTGGTAGTACGGCGCATTCAAGGTATAAAACGGCAGTGCATTGGCAGGGCTATCATTTACACTCAGGTTACACATGTGAAAAGGTTTGAGACGAGATTGTGGCTGCACGATGGGAATTATTAGACTTTGAACGCGGAATGGGAGGTGGAGCTACATGCGACGTTCCATGTCGGAAATTACTAGCGGATTCAATATGCCGACGTCCACAGTGCCAAGCATACCACATTTCAGGCATTACCTCTCACCACGTACAACGGGATGGCCAACGACCTTCACTTAACGACCGAGAGCAGTGGCATTTGCGTAGAGTTGTCCCTGGTAACAGACAAGCAGCGCAGCGTGAAATAGCCACAGAAATCAATGGGGGATGTACGACGAACGTATCTTTTCCTAAGATATGTGTTTAGCATTTAACAGTTTTACGTAATAACAGAAAAAGCTCATTTGGGAAACAGTTATATACAACACTTTCACACTTCACTCTTTAGTACGGGATCTGGCCATTGAGTTACTTCTTCGATGACACTTTCGTAGAACTCACATTTCGTGTCCTTTTTTTGCGTGAGGTTTCATGTCAAAATAGTATAATAAGCTTTACAGATTCGAATATTGAGAAAATTCGCCTGCGTAATCGTGTATTTAGGATGACGAGTTAATTTCTCATATTCATCCCATACGTATGCCAGATACTGTAAGTTGTCCGTTAGTTTAAAACCAAAAATTATATGAATTGTGTGTGCCATGATCCACGTTGTTGCGCGTTTCTTTGCTTTGGGAAACGGTTTGCATTCGAGAATCATGACGTGTATTCCGTATTTCCGTTCTATTGATCAGTCGAATGTTGTCCTTTGCTGTGTGCCATACCTCGACAAATTTCGGGCACTCGAATCGATGTTCGACTGTGTCCTCCGAACTACAGTTTCCACATACGGCCGACGGTTGTAACTGGATGGAGTAGAACATGGAGTTATTCGCTGTTGTCCGGTTTATCACTCTGTACCAAGTCGATCTGGCGCCTTCTGGTATTATTTTCAACGCTAAATTTTCTCACACGATTTTCCAATTGTGCTGCTGCAGTGGCAGCTCCCATTTAATTAGGAATTGGTTTAGGACAGAGCGGCGAAATTTGCCGTTAGTGGGCTGTGGCAGCAGAGAACCGCGTGGCCTGTTCGGGTCAGTCCCAGTTTCAGTTGCTAAGAGCTGATGATAGGCCTCGAGTGTGGCGCGGACCCCACGAAGCCATGGGCCTAAACTGTCAACAAGGCAGTGTGCAAGCTGATAGTGGCTCCATAATGGTGCGGGCTGTGTTTACGTGGAATGGACTGGGTCCTTTGGTCCAGCTGAACCGATCACTGACTGAAAATGGTTATGTTCGGCTACTTGGAGACCATTTTCAAGCGTTCACGGACTTCGCTTCCCAAAACAACGATGGAATATTTATGGACGACACACAATACGCCATGTAACAGGGCGACAGTTATTGGCGAATGGTTTGAAGAACATTGTGGATAACTCGAGCGAGTGATTTTGCCATCCAGATCTCCCGACATGAATCGCGTCGAACATTTATGTGACGTAAATGAGAATCAGTTGGTGCATAAAATCCTGCACCGGAAGCACTTTCGCAATTATGGACGGCTCCAGAGTCAGCATGGTTCAACATTTTTGCATTGGACATACAATAACTTGTTGAGTCCATGCGACGTCGAGTTTATGGACTAAAGGAGGTCCGATACGATATTAGGAGATATATTCCATGACTTTTGTCGCCTCAGCGTATAACCGGAGTAGAAATGAATGGAATGTATTATATCAGATACACGGGCCGCAAATTGGGAAATCGACAGACATGAGAGACTGTCGCAGAGAGAAGGCATGGCCCAGCGTCTGGGAACAAGCATCGCGGGAACATAGAAGTTGGTCTGCTGTTCATATACTACTAATCAATCTGGTTGAAAGATGGTGAAAGAACGAAATGGTGACAAGATGTTGGACGTCCACACCTCATCACAGATTATGGTGTTCTCAGCCTTCTCTAGTCTGCAAAGTGGTATTGAGTCGGGACTGTAAGACATCCATGGTGGCTGGGTGGTGGACCTGGATTGGCAGAGGTGACGTGGCCACCAGTGCAACACCCTTGGAGGGGTAACAATGGAGCAGTAAATGGTTGATTGGTAGCCTTCCGAAGTGTAGTCATGAAAAAGTCATTGTCCAACTTTCACTCATTGCTTATCAACTACAAAAGTCTTGACGATAGTCGAAGAAGTCAACACCCCCAGAACATAAGACGTGTTACGGCCTGCGAGGAGGCGCGGCCGTCAGCGGGAGACCGGGCAGCTTGCAGCTTTCTGCAGCTGGCGGGTGATGTCGGCAGCGACTCTGCGAGGATGCCGTCCGTCGTTGCAGGAGGCGGCTGGCGTAGTAGACCAAGAGACCGGCTGGCAGCAGAGGACGGAGGGCGGAGAAGCGGATAAAATCACGCCGTAGGGCCAGCGTGGACGAGACGGCTCATGGCAGGAACAGCGTCTGCCCACACGAGCAGAGGGAGGCGGTAAGGAGTTTTCCCGCATGGGCGATAGCGGCTGAACAGCTGCACGGCCTGAGGTTCGAACGGTAGATCTCCATGGTATGAGGCCGGCAGTGGCTGAGGTAGGCCCACATGTGGCCCGCCGGTTGGAGGGCGCTACGTCCACAGTGCTGGACTCAACGTGATCGGCAGGGCCGCAGCTAACACCAGCGGACTCATAGGTGGAGAGTGATGGACCTATGCAGATTTGTAGACTGTTAGAATCATGGATTCGCAGATCGTCGTATGTTTCCTCCACCCACCCTCCAGTTCATTTTTTTTAGGGTGGAGGGGGGGGGGGGAGGTGTGAGTGTCATCAGACTTCTAATTGGCTCATGCTGCCCGCCACGAATTCCTCTCCTGCTCCAATTTATTCACGTTAGTACGGAAATTGCAACCTACATCCTCAGTTATTTCCTGTATGTATCCCAATCGCTACCTTCCACTGTAAGTTTTTACCTTCTACACCTCTCTTTAGTACCACGCCAGTTATTCCATGATGTCTGATCACATATATCATCCTGTCCGTCCTTGCTGTCAGTCTTTCCCACACGTTCCTTTCTTCGCTGATTCTCTGGAGAACCTTGTCATTCTTTACCGCCGGCTGGGGTGGCCGAGCGGTTCTAGGCGCTACAAACCGCGCGACCGCTACGCTCGCAGGTTCGAATCCTGCCTCGGGCATAGACGTGTGTGATGTCCTTAGGTTAGTTAGGTGTACGTAGTTCTAACTTCTAGGGCACTGATGACCACAGATGTTAAGTCCCATAGTGCTCAGAGCCATTTGAACCATTTTTTTTCTTTACCTTATCAGTCCACCTAATTTTCAACATTGTTCTGTAGCACCGCATCTCAAACGCTTCGGTTCTCTTCCATTCCCGATTTCCCATGTTCCGTGTTTCACTACCGTACAATGCTGGGCTCCAAACGTACACTTTCAGAAATTTCTTCCTCAGATTAAGGTCTATGTTTAATACTAGTAGACCTCTTGTGGCCAGAAATACCGCTTTTGCCAGTGCTACTCTGCTTTTTGAGTCCTTGATCCGTGCGTCATGCCTAGACAGGAGAACTCCTTAGCTTCGTCTACTTCGGGATCTCCAATTCCGGTGTTAAGTTTCTCTTTGTTCTCATTTCTGTTACTTCTCATTACTTTCTCAATACATATTCTGTACTCATTTGACTGTTCACTCTATTTAATACATCCTATTATTCTTCTTCACCTTCACTGAGGATAGAAATGTCATGAGCGAATCCTATCATTGATATCCTTTCACCTTGATTTTTAATTCCATTCTTGAGCCTTATTTTTTCCGTCATTGCTTCTTCGATGTACAGATTCAACAGTAGGGACGAAAGACTACTTCCCTGTCTTACACCCTTTATAAACCGACTACTTCGTTCTTGATCTTCCAGTCTATTTCGTCCCTGTCACATCTAGCACATAATATACCTCACCCTTCTTTCCTTATAGCTTACTCCTACTTTTGTAATTATTTCAAACATTTTGCACCATTATACATTGTCCAACTTTTTCCCGGTCGACAAATCCTATGAGTGCTTTTTTCAGTCTTGCTTCCATTATCAACCGCAAAGCCAAGACTCCCTCGCTCGTCCCTTTCTGTTTCCTAAAGCCAAGCCGGTCGTCATCCAACAGTTTTTCAATTTTCTTTTGCATTCTTCTGTATATTATTTCTGTCTCCAACGTGCATGCAAAAGCTGTTACGATTATTGTCTGCTGTTTCTCGCATATATTTGTGTTATTATCTTCGGAACTGTGTGGATGAGATTCCTGACCGTACGACGTCAGCCTCATACCAACAGTCCCTCGGTTGCCACTTCCCCAATAATGTTAGAAATTCCGATGGAATGTTATCTATGCCTCATTTCTTCTAAAGCTCCTTTAAATTCTGACTCTCATACTGGATCCCCTATCTCCTCCATGTGGACCCCAGTTTCTTCTTCTGTGACGCCATCACACAACTCTTTGGTCTCGTAGAGGCTCTCAATATACTCTTTCCACCTACCCGCCCTCTCTTCTGCTTTTAATAACGGAATTCCGTTGGCACTCTTAATGTTGTCACTTTTGGTTTCAATTTCACAGAAAGTTGTTTTGACTTTTGCATATGCTGAGTCAGTCTTTCCGACGATCTTTTTTTCGATTTCTTCACATTTTTTTCTGCGGTCAGTCTCCTCGGCTACCAGCACTTCCTATTTATTTCATTCCTAAATTTCGGGGAGACGCTTGCACAGGTACAGGTACATCCAAACAGTCTTCGGACAGAGGATCACAACAAGTGAGTTATATTGCTGTATTCTTGTCTTTTCCTGAATATCATTGTACTTTCTTCTATCGTCGATCAAACTAACGTTTCTTCGGAGTTATGGTCTTAGTAGCTATGTTTGTGTCTCCATGATCCTATAACACTATTATCGTTATTACTTATAATGGTCTTATATTACTTCTTTGTCTGGTTTTACTTAATGTGACTTCTGTATAACTTTGCTCTTTGACGTAACATCCATTGAAATGTTTTGTTGATTATTTGTGATTATTTATATAATTGTAATTAATCGATGGATGTGATGTCAAAACTAATGTTTTGTAAAAGGGTGAAAATGTTATATGCTACTGGTTCATGCATAGGGAAAGTAGGTTTGTAATCAAGTAAAACTTGGAGGGAAGTCCCTCCGCAACAGAACTGGCTAGGCGGGAACAGAAAAGGTCGATTTGGCGGCCGAACTGCAAGCCTGCTGTGTGGGATCAGTCAGTCGGTGGCTGTGCGTCTTGTGAACTGAAAGAGGCGGCAAGAGCTGCAAGATTATGTGATACAAGCCACGGATGCCGAAGTAGCGCGGCTTCTTACTCATGGAATACTCTGGTTAGCCGTGGACTTTGAAAATCCGACGCTAAGAAGAGAATTATCAAAGCTTGTTGCACAGGAAGATCCACGGATAGTTCTGCCGCCTCTTTGAATAGCACAGGAGATCGATGCTGCCACCACATCTATCTCAATTTATCAGTTGAGTACTGTATAATTGAATGGACCTCTTGTTTCGCTTTCAGTAATAATTTTATATTCTGTAAACTTTGTGTTGAACCACGGTATTTTATGCTTCGTCGTTTACCTAGACAGAGACCTATCCAAAGTCTTATGATATGCCTGAATATCCTAATTTAATTTATTTTCCTTAACAAAAGTTAACAATCTTTGTGAAGTTGCAAAGTACATCATTATTTAGTGAGCATAACTTTTGAAATACTCCATGTAGATTTCATAAATGGACAGTTAAATTATTCAGTTTAAGGATTCTTTTTATTGAAATAATAGTGTTTACAATTTCATGTGTTATGTAGGTAACAGTATTTTCCATATTGTGTTGTGAGAGAAGTGTTAAGCCACGAACTGAATTAGTTTCAGGGTCCCAACGCTAATTGCTAGCAACGGGTTCTACACAACGCTGGTGACTACTTTGAAGGACACTAACAGGTGAAAGCATGTAACTCTTTTGTATCGGTTGTGAATCAATAGTTGCCTCTATTTAAGTTCCAACCCTCGTAGCAGCCGGTAAGACGGTTATTGTCCTTTACAGAAACGTCCACTCCTCTTCAACGGAACTCCCTTCTCTGGCCTCTCTTATAGCAGTATCCACATCCTTAGCGAACTTCAAACACCTTTCATCATTCCTCAGTTCTTCAGCGTCCCACTTCCCTCCACAGTTATTCTCCCGAAGGCTTCTCTTAAACTTCGGCGTACCCATCTTACAATCCAATATCTGATTTCGTGATCTCTGTCTGACCATCATGTAATCCAGCTGGAAACTTCATGTGTCTCCAGGTATCTTCCAAGAACAGCTCCTCCTGAAAGTCTCTTACGATCCTAAAATCCAGCGGGACTCATCAGCAGAAGTCCGCAGCTCGTGGTCTCGCGGTCGCGTTCTCGCTTTCCGCGCACGGGGTTCCGGGTTCGATTCCCGGCGGGGTAAGGATTTTTCACCTGCCTCGAGATGACTGGGTGTTTGTGTTGTCCTCATCATTTCATCAATCCTGAAAGTGGCGATATTGGATTGATCAAAGGTTGGGAATTTGTACGGGCGCTGATAACCGCGCAGTTGAGCGCCCCACAAACCAAACATCATCATCATCAGCAGCAGCAGCATTCTGCTGATGATGGCGACTAGTTGGATCGTCGAAATATCGAATCGAATTGATTTTAGGATCCAGCAGCAAACCCGAAGAGACTTTCAGTGCTTATTACGCCTGGAAAACCTACGAAGTTACAGCTCCTTGGTTGTAATTCTTGAACAGAGTATTCACTATAACCATCTGAAACTTACTGACTAGAAATGAGGAGTATTTACATGAGCCCGGGCCATTCATGTTTTAATAAGGCAGTGTTTTCTATCACTTAAGTCAATAGGACCATAGCTCGGACGTAAAGCAATGAGGTTACCTACGCCACTGCGGCTCTCATTTTCCACTGCGTCGACGATATCGCGACTGTGGCCCCTCTCCTGTACCGCGCTGTGTGGCGGCTGCTCGGCTGCTCCTGACAGTACTTGCCACGTCAACAGGTAGACCCTCCTCGTGTTGCTTCACCTGGCCGGCCCGAACTGATGCGCTTCCACAGTCTCTTGCGTTATCTGTGGAACGTATGTCGGTTTTACATAGGCGCGTTCAGTAAATTATACTGACGGAAAAAAAATCGCAACACCAAGAAGGAGTTGAACATAAACGAAATTTGGTAGCCGTGTTTCTACATCTGCAAAACGATATCCATTAATACATTTGAAATTACAATTAAATCTACAATTAGCTGCTGACGGGCGTTGATATACATCAACGGGGACAGTTGAAAATGTGTGGCCCGACCGGGACTCGAACCCGGGATCTCCTGCTTACATGGCAGACGCTCTATTCATCTGAGCCACCGAGGGCACAGAGGATAGGGCGACTGCAGGGATTTATCGCCGGCATGCTCTCCGTGAGACCCACATTCTCAACTTATGGTCCACACACCACATTCGTAGTGGCCCTGTCATTATACCCATTAATTGCGGCAGACAAGCCACCGAGTCCCGTAAGAGTTCAGGCAAATCGTGTGCATCCGCACTGAAGAAGGTCATCCGCCGGTTAGCCTTAAACAATATGAAAACGCTATCTGTTCTTTCGGACATGTCCGAAAGAACACATGCCATCTTCATATTAATATATTTCATGGCGGTAGTAACACCACTATGAGCAAGCACAACAGGTTTGCTTTAAATAGACGCTGTTACGGTCGAGAGCGTCAGTTACGTTTGGGATTGGACGTGGTGAGTTGATGTTAGTCGAGAATGCCTGTAGGGTTACAAAGAAATCATTATCAACAACTCACTGAGTTTGAATGAGGTCGTTTAAAAGGACTGCGAGAAGCCGGATGTTTCTTCTGCGATATTGCAGGAAGACTTGGCAGGAATATAGTCAGTGTACATGATTGCTGGCAGCGGTGGTCACAAGAATGTACGGTCGCAAGACGGTGGCTCCGGACAAGCATGTGACACTGCCGAGAGGGAAGACCATCTTGTTCGGCGGGTGCCCCTGGCGCATCATACTGCAACAGCGACAGCAATTTGATCGGTTGGCGCCACACAACAAAATGTTACAGACCGCTTACTTCAAGGACAGCTCCGAGCCAGACGCCCTTAGCGTGCATTCCTCTCACCCCAAACCACCACCATTTGCGACTTCAGTGGTGTCAAGTGAGAGCTGGCTGGAGGGCAGAGTGGAGGTCTGTGGCGTTTTCTGACATTGGCTAGGCCTTTTCGGTCACCTAACCAGTTCCCAGTCGAGCACATATGGGACATCACCCGACGACGACTACAGCGTCGTCCACAAACACCAATAACCGTCCATATGTTGACCGTCCAGGTGCAACAGGTATGGAACTCCATCTCACAAACCGACTTTCAGCAGTTGTAAAACACAGTGCATACACCAGAATGAGATTTTCACTCTGCAGCGGAGTGTGCGCTGATATGAAACTTCCTGGCAGATTAAAACTGTGTGCCCGACCGAGACTCGAACTCGGGACCTTTGCCTATCGCGGGCAAGTTCTCTACCATCTGAGCTACCGAAGCACGACTCACGCCCCGTACTCACAGCTTTACTTCTGCCAGTATCTCGTCTCCTACATTCCAAACTTTACAGAAGCTCTCCTGCGAACCATGCAGAACTAGCACTCCTGAAAGAAAGGATATTGCGGAGACATGGCTTAGCCACAGCCTGGGGGATGTTTCCAGAATGAGATTTTCACTCTGGTTCGCAGGAGAGCTTCTGTAAAGTTTGGAATGTAGGAGACGAGATACTGGCAGAAGTAAAGCTGTGAGTACCGGGCGTGAGTCGTGCTTCGGTAGCTCAGATGGTAGAGCACTTGCCCGCGAAACGCAAAGGTCCCGCGTTCGAGTCTCGGTCGGGCACACAGTTTTAACCTGCCAGGAAGTTTCACAGTGCATACACGTTTGCAGGCTTACGTTCCACATACTGGCCATCACGCCGATCATTAATGAACCAGAATTTCACATATCACAATGACCTATTTCGCGCTTACATCAAAATGTGATCTTGCAGTGTTAATCTCTTACATATATTACCTACATAACTGTATTCCAGAAATTTCGTTACTGTACATTAATTATTTCTAGTGCTGCGACCTTTTTCCGTCAGTGTATCTACGGTGCAGAATTAGTGACCGGTAGTTTTTGGACACGGGCCTGGTGCCTGATAGCATCCCAGGCGGTTTCCATCCAGTTCACATCAGACGAATCGTGCCCAGTACGTTAACGTCAGTTTACTGTCATGCTCCTGAAGTCATCGTAGTGTGATACTGACACTGTGACACGGCCTGGTATCCCTCTAGAAGATGCCGTCGCTGTCGGAGAAAACAACTTCACGGGCTGATGCTGGAAGTCCTCAGTAATGTTCACACAGTCCGAAGCTGTCATGGAGACTTAGTCACTGACCGTCAGTTTTTTTCTGCTCCAGAGCCTATACTGACAACGTGGGGCGGCACGCCTGGGCGCGTCTGTATCGACCTTACTTTGAACTTGCTTGCCTAAAATGTTATGAGCCATCAACAGTCCAGCTACAGTAAAGGCGCGTCAATTTGGCCAACAGTCCACAAGTACTGGACGTTAAAAGCCAGCACCATTCAGAACATCTTGTGTCAACTGTTTTGTTTCATATTGTTGCCACGTTCAACGACCCACAAATTGTTGCTGTAATTCCGTAGCCGCGCGGGATTAGCCAGCCGGTCTCAGGCGCTACAGTCATGGGCTGTGCGGCTAAACCCGGCAGAGGTTCGAGTCCTCCCTCGGGCATGGGTGTGTGTGTGTTTCTCCTTAGCATAATTTAGGTTGTGTGTAAGCTTAGGGCATGATGACCTTAACAGTTAAGTCGCATAAGATTTCTCACACATTTGAACATTTTTGTAATTCCGTAACGAAGAGTTGTTATGTTGTCTGTGTGAGCGGATGAACAATTGATTAATAACACTAATTGTTCTTGTACTTAACTGCGTTGTGCAATATGTGACACGATCACAGGTATTTACTAAGTGTTCTGAATGTGATTTTTCTTCTACTCATTGCGCCGTGTTACAATGACCGTAACTCAGTTTCATAATGTTTGTTACTAGTAAGTACCACATTTGTAGACGACAGCCTCTGCAACAGGAATTCACTAATCCATGTTACTTTCGTGTCAAACTTTAGATCTTAGCACCTGATCGGTACGATCCACCAATAAAACCTTCCCCCCTCTTAACCCCATAACCCCACAGAGGCCGCGCAAGTACCCGCTCTGTCTCTGAGATAAGTGGTCAGCTTTAATTTGTTCACGGCCGAATTCAGCAACGCAAATTAAAATTGATCTTAACATGCAACTATCTCTGTAAGTATTTTTGCGTCTTATGAGCAGCTCTTAATTTAGCTGATGTTTCTCGATTCAGCTGTTACTTGCGAGGTGCATAGCATTCTAAAATATGCCCCAGAACAGCGGCCCGCACGGATACTTCATTGAGACCGTTTGACGACCATTGCCTTAGATTACTGCTACAGCACCCATAAAAGCAACGGCCTGTGCCCGTGGCGCGGTGCATCTTTCGAACAGATGTTCGCCTCGATGACGGCATATCTGGACATGAACACCGACCTGGTGTAACAAGAAACGTGATTGATCCGCACAGGAAACGCGTTCTGTGATGAGGCGTCGATATCCAACACCTTGTCGCCCGCTCGCCGCTGCTCCGTGCTTCAGCCACTTTCCACAAATGCTCACGACAGTTACGCGCGAAAGGCCAAGCAGTCTCTTCGCTTCCGAGGTTCAAGTTACCAGGCGCGGGGCCGTAGCAATCTGCCCGTTGCGAAAGTCGCTTATGTCAATGGATTTCCCCATCAGCGGCGCATATCGCCGCGTTAGTGGTTCCCCATTCCACTTACGGTATATACTTTCTTTACCGCGTCACGTGTCAGCAACGCTTCTAGATCACACACTAAAGGACAGGTTGCCACTGGTACGGTCGGATTTTTGAAACTATCTATACGGCGACGTAGGTTAAGATCCAAGGTATCACTCACTGTAGCCATTCACCTTTGTGAGCGCTCGTTTGCAAATAACTGACGAAAAAAAAATTGAAGATTTGTGTGACAATAGCGTCAAGAAAGAGGTGTTTCGTATCACGGTCGTGCATTGTGGTGGATAAGATAACAGCTTCGCGTGCAACAGGTTGAGGGTTCAAACCTCATCGTGTGTGCAGAATATTTTCTCTCTATTTTTATGTCTTTATCCAAATTACTTCGATCATTATTTTTATTCAAGTAATTGGTTTAAATGTAATTTTTATTCCTATTCCTTTATAAGATCATTTTAATCACTATACTAGCTTTTTCATTTGTTTCATATTTTCACTTTATTTTATTCTTTTTCAAATCGGAATTTTTCTGAATAGGTATTTAATTATATTTATCTATTACAACATTCAAATATCTGAAAATTCCTATCTACCAGTTAAAAACAAAAGTCGAAATAATCTATATTTTTGCAACGGTGTGAAAAGTGAATTTTTGTTACCATATGCACAATTTTCTTTTTGCACGGTAATCGTCATTCAAACATTCAACACATAACCTAAGTACCTATCGCACCATGGACAAAATAACACAGGCGAAAATTTAAATGAAAGACGAGTTTATAAATAAAAGGAAATTTAAGTAAAATGATGAATAGATATAATGAATATAATAATGTGAACGAGAGAACAGGGTGATAAAACAACAGAAATTAAATCGAAATTAATACACAAAATTAACTAAAAACATATGAACAAAGATTTCAGGTGGAGAAAAAATGGTAGGAAAAAAATAGAGCAAATGAAGAAGTTAATATTATGTTAAAAATTATGTGACAAATGAATGGAATTAAGAAATTACATTTAAATCAGTTAATTGAATAAAATTATGATCAAAAGATTTAAAAATAAAAGAAATCTTACGTTACCTTCTACCGTTGCCTCTTCTTTTAGTCTTCTTCTTGTTTCTTCTTGTTTGTCCCGGCTTCTTGAGATCTCTTAATGAAGAGACACGATATAACAAGTTCCGTAGTGATACAATGAAGTTAAACAACAGTTGGTGATTTAAATTTTGAAACTCCCGGTTATTGGCATTTATGGAAAGAAAAACACTCTTATGCGGTCAGCTGTAACATTTTGTAAGTGTAATGTGACTTACTGCGTCGTAAATCGTTCTGATAAATTAATTAAGCTGCATTAAAGTGTTGCTAGGCAAGGAAATCAGCACGATGATAAGTGTCTCAATTAAAACTGAACCTCAATATTTTAAATAAACTTTCAGTTCATTTTTGTCAGAATCAGTACTTTTCTCAAAATTAGCTTCCAACTTAGGTCATTAAGTCCAAGCGCATTTGCCACTATTGTATGCGATTTACAGGACAGCTCGATCACGCACTGGCGTGTAACGTATATCAAATCGAGCGCACAAGTTTCAGTTTTGCCTAATGGGCTAAACGACTCTTTTGTAATAACCTGATCTCACGTAAAGTCTAACTGGAACTGGATTTGTCTTCATCCGGGTCAAAATCATAAAAATAAAATTCACCGCGCACAGGTCAACGAACTGTACACGCGCACTTTTGCACTCTAAGTGATAACTCATCTCAGAGTAAAGGACCCACACCTTTTTATACATACAAAAATCAAAACATCTTTATATTAAACAGATAAATTATGGCATGCAATTACTAACTAAACATTTTCGATTCTGAATAAGCTTCAATATTTCATAATCAATAAAATTTATCGGAAATTATTAGTTTGCTAAGACTGATTCACATTACAGTCAACTCGTGTCTGGGCGATGACGTCACGAATCGACACTTGCTTGGAATGAACGAAATACCTGTACTATAAATTACTGTCCGTTGAGTGAGTTAGTGACTTTTACGACAAATTTGGTTCCCATTGCATTGCTACAGCCTGTTGAGGTTCGAACCTACAACTTCCCATACGCGAAGCTGTTGCCTTATCCACATTTTTGACGCTATGGTGTATCACACAAAACTCCAATTTTTTTTCGTCAATTACTCGCAATCTGTGGCCCACCAGGGTGAATGGCTGCAGTGGATGATACCTGGGACCTTAACCTACATGACCATACAGATACTTTCAAGTCTGCCACACCGCTGGGGACCGCCCTTGTCAGTCTAGCCCAACACACTAACTGTTATAAGACATTTCTGTACTTTGAAAACGTCACCTTTGAGAACCCGGCATCATCAAAAGGTAATTCCATAACTTATTAAATAATGGACGTCTACAGATTAAATCAGTTTTCTCATTTTACAGTCAGGGAAAATGCGGGAAATATCTCCACTTATTCTTCCCGTTACGCCTAGCGTGTCTGATACGCCGCTCCTCGGAGTTATAATTTTTTTGTGGATTTTAGTTATCGTGATGTAAGATAAGTGGTCGCTTCGTGTATTCATTATTGAGAGACACTTTCGCCTTTTCAATTAAATTGTGTTGAAACTGTAGTATCTTTATGAACTTAGATTAGTTACTAAAATTCCGGTCATCCTATTAGAGGGTAAACAGCCTTTGTGTAAAGGCGTCAATGTGGCCAAAGTGGTCATCTCCGCCAACATTATGTAGGATAAAAAGGTAACAGCAACAGCTGAAAGAAGCGTTCCGCGGCGATACTGTCTTGTGACAGCCAGAGCGAGAGCACCAGCAGCAGCGAGTACTGTTTGTATAAAGCGTTTATTTTGCATTTTGTTTACGACCTTCCACTAAGGAAGGGATTCTATTTGTGTTTATCTGCTCTGCATAGTAACTAACAGTTCTTGATAAAACTTTACGTAGTTTTCGTGTTAGATTTCTTAGTATTTTCTTGATCGTTTAGAACAGAAAGCACCCTAAAACCGTCTTTTGTTTGTTTCGCGGCCGTTAGCCACTAGTCACTTGAATCAGCAGTTGTCTTGTGACAGCCAGAGCGAGAGCACCAGCAGCAGCGAGTACTGTTTGTATAAAGCGTTTATTTTGCATTTTGTTTACGACCTTCCACTAAGGAAGGGATTCTACTTGTGTTTATCTGCTCTGCATAGTAACTAACAGTTCTTGATAAAACTTTACGTAGTTTTCGTGTTAGATTTCTTAGTGTTTTCTTGATCGTTTAGAACAGAAAGCGCCCTAAAACCGTCTTTTGTTTGTTTCGCGGCCGTTAGCCACTAGTCACTTGAATCAGCAGTTGTCTTGTGACAGCCAGAGCGAGAGCACCAGCAGCAGCGAGTACTGTTTGTATAAAGCGTTTATTTTGCATTTTGTTTACGACCTTCCACTAAGGAAGGGATTCTATTTGTGTTTATCTGCTCTGCATAGTAACTAACAGTTCTTGATAAAACTTTACGTAGTTTTCGTGTTAGATTTCTTAGTGTTTTCTTGATCGTTTAGAACAGAAAGCGCCCTAAAACCGTCTTTTGTTTGTTTCGCGGCCGTTAGCCACTAGTCACTTGAATCAGCAGTTGTCTTGTGACAGCCAGAGCGAGAGCACCAGCAGCAGCGAGTACTGTTTGTATAAAGCGTTTTTGTACTTATTTGCTGCGCTTAGCTTTTAAATAGTTTTTCTGGGAAAACCTAGCGTAGTTTTCGCGTCTCGTATTTCAGTGAGTGTTTCTTGATTATCAGAGTAGCTCATCAGAAGATTATCTTGAGAATTTGTCACCGTATAGAGTAGGGTAAACATAGTCATGTGTAGGGACTGTGGTTGTTGTGAGCGGACGCAAGGAGAATTGGCCACTCTTCGGGGGCAGGTGGAGGCTTTGTCTGTTAGGCTCATCGAGATCGAGGCGCAGGCGTCGGCTCGTAGTGGCGTTGGGGCAACTGTGGTGAGACCTATGCCTACTTCGGTGGCCTTGGAATCACATGGAACCCCTGATGTCGCTGCGTCTTCCGGCAGTGAGCATCTTACCGGTCAGCCATCACTCCAGGGTGAATGGCGGACAGTGGTGGGCTCGCGCGTGCCTGGCCGAAAGGCGAAGGTGGGATCTGGCCGCGTGGCAGCTGCCTTACCCCTTTCCAACAGGTACGGGGTGCTTCCTAGTGGTGATGACATCGTTTCCGAGCCACCACAGGATGCCTCGCCTGTTGGGCCAGTGGCCGATTCTCCGGCAAGGTCCCGACAGTCACAGAGGGCGGGCCTATTAGTTATAGGGAGCTCCAACGTTAGGCGGGTTATGGAGCCCCTCAGGAAAATAGCGGGTAGGTCGGGGAAGAATGCCAGTGTGCACTCGGTGTGCTTGCCGGGGGGTCTCGTCCGTAATGTGGAGGAGGCCCTTCCGGCAGCTATTGAACGCACTGGGTGTGACCGGCTGCAGATAGTAGCACATGTCGGAACGAATGACGCCTGCCGCTTGGGTTCTGAGGCCATCCTTGGTTCCTTCCGGCGGCTGGCTGATTTGGTGAAGACAACCAGCATAGCACGCGGAGTGCAAGCTGAGCTTAATATCTGCAGCATAGTGCCCAGAGTCGATCGCGGTCCTCTGGTTTGGAGCCGTGTGGAGGGTCTAAACCAGAGGCTCAGACGACTCTGCGACTATAATGGTTGCAAATTCATCGACCTCCGTTATTGGGTGGAGAACTGTAGGGCCCCCCTAGACAGGTCAGGCGTGCACTACACACCGGAAGCAGCTACTAGGGTAGCAGAGTACGTGTGGCGTGCACACGGGGGTTTTTTAGGTTAGAGGGACCCCCCCCCCCCCCCTTGGGCGAAACGATAAAATACCTGACGGCTTACCAGAGAGGACATTATCATCGTTGATAAAGAACGTCCGTCCTCAGAGACCAAAAACAGGAAAAGTTAACGTAATATTGGTAAACTGCAGGAGTATCCAGGGCAAGGTTCCTGAATTAGTATCTCTTATTGAAGGAAATAGTGCGCATATAGTATTAGGAACGGAAAGTTGGTTAAAACCGGAAGTGAACAGTAACGAAATCCTAGACACAGAATGGAATATATACCGCAAGGATAGGATAAACGCCAATGGTGGAGGAGTATTTATAGCAGTAAAGAATTCAATAATATCCAGTGAAGTTATTAGCGAATGCGAATGTGAAATAATCTGGGTTAAGTTAAGTATCAAAGGTGGGTCAGATATGATAGTCGGATGCTTCTATAGACCACCTGCATCAGCAACCGTAGTAGTTGAGCGCCTCAGAGAGAACCTGCAGAACGTCGTGAAGAAGTTTCGTGATCATACTATTGTAATAGGGGGAGACTTCAATCTACCAGGTATAGAATGGGATAGTCACACAATCAGAACTGGAGCCAGGGACAGAGACTCTTGTGACATTATCCTGACTGCCTTGTCCGAGAATTACTTCGAGCAGATAGTTAGAGAACCAACTCGTGAAGCTAACGTTTTAGACCTCATAGCAACAAATAGACCGGAACTTTTCGACTCCGTGAATGTAGAAGAGGGTATCAGTGATCATAAGTCAGTGGTTGCATCAATGACTACAAGTGTAATAAGAAATGCCAAGAAAGGAAGGAAAATATATTTGCTTAACAAGAGTGATAGGGCACAAATCGCAGAATATCTGAGTGACCACCATCAAACGTTCATTTCTGAGGAAGAGGATGTGGAACAAAAATGGAAAAAATTCAGAAACATCGTCCAGTACGCCTTAGATAAGTTCGTACCGACTAAGGTCCAAAGCGAGGGGAAAGATCCCCCGTGGTATAACAATGTACGAAAGGTACTACGGAAACAAAGAAAGCTTCATCATAGGTTTAAGAGTAGTCGAATCATAGCTGATAAGGAAAAGCTGAACGAAGCGAAAAAGAGCGTAAAGAGAGCAATGAGAGAAGCATTCAACGAATTCGAACATAAAACATTGGCAAACAATCTAAACAAGAACCCTAAAAAGTTTTGGTCATATGTAAAATCGGTAAGCGGATCTAAATCCCCTATTCAGTCACTCGTTGACCACGATGGCACCGAAACAGAGGACGACCGAAGAAAGGCAGAAATACTGAATTCAGTGTTCCGAAACTGTTTCACTGCGGAAAATCGTAACACGGTCCCTGACTTCAGCCGTCGCACGGACGCCAAAATGGAAAATATTGAAATAAACGATATCGGAATTGAAAAACAACTGCTATCACTTAGTAGCGGAAAAGCATCCGGACCAGACGAGATACCCTTAAGATTCTATAGTGATTATGCTAAAGAACTTGCCCCCTTTCTATCAGCAATTTATCGTAGATCGCTGGAAGAACGTAAAGTACCTAGCGACTGGAAGAAAGCGCAGGTCGTTCCCATTTTCAAGAAGGGTCATAAATCAGATGCGAATAATTATAGGCCTATTTCGCTTACGTCAATCTGTTGTAGAATAATGGAACATGTTTTGTGTTCTCGTATTATGACGTTCTTAGATAATACAAATCTCCTTCATCATAACCAACATGGATTCCGCAAACAGAGATCATGTGAAACTCAGCTCGCCCTATTTGCCCAAGAAATTCACAGTGCCGTAGACACTGGCGAGCAGATTGATGCCGTATTCCTGGACTTCAGGAAGGCATTTGATACGGTTCCGCACTTACGTTTAGTGAAAAAAATACGAGCTTACGGAATATCGGACCAGGTTTGTGATTGGATTCAGGATTTCCTAGAAGAAAGAACACAACATGTCATTCTTAACGGTTCAAAATCTGCAGATGTAGAGGTAATTTCGGGAGTACCGCAGGGAAGCGTGATAGGACCTTTATTGTTTACAATATACATAAATGACTTAGTTGACAACATCGGTAGCTCCGTGAGGCTATTTGCAGATGACACGGTTGTCTACAAGAAAGTAGCAACATCAGAAGACTCGTACGTACTCCAGGAGGACCTGCAGAGGATTAATGCATGGTGCGACAGCTGGCAGCTTTCCCTAAACGTAGATAAATGTGATATAATGCGCATACATAGGGGCAGAAATCCATTCCAGTACGATTATGCCATAGGTGGTAAATCATTGGAAGCGGTACAGACCGTAAAATACTTAGGAGTTACTATCCGGAGCGATCTGAAGTGGAATGATCACATAAAACAAATAGTGAGAAAAGCAGGCGCCAGGTTGAGATTCATAGGAAGAATTCTAAGAAAATGTGACTCATCGACGAAAGAAGTAGCTTACAAAACGCTTGTTCGTCCGATTCTTGAGTATTGCTCATCAGTATGGGACCCTTACCAGGTTGGATTAATAGAAGAGATAGACATGATCCAGCGAAAAGCAGCGCGATTCGTCATGGGGACATTTAGTCAGCGCGAGAGCGTTACGGAGATGCTGAACAAGCTCCAGTGGCGGACACTTCAAGAAAGGCGTTACGCAATACGGAGAGGTTTATTATCGAAATTACGAGAGAGCACATTCCGGGAAGAGATGGGCAACATATTACTACCGCCCACATATATCTCGCGTAATGATCACAACGAAAAGATCCGAGAAATTAGAGCAAATACGGAGACTTACAAGCAGTCGTTCTTCCCACGCACAATTCGTGAATGGAACAGGGAAGGGGGGATCAGATAGTGGTACAATAAGTACCCTCCGCCACACACCGTAAGGTGGCTCGCGGAGTATAGATGTAGATGTAGATGTAGAAGTCCTTATAAGACAGACCTAGAGGCGGCAGATAAAGAAAGATAAGAAAATGAAAGTAAAAAGAAGGAAACACGGAAAGAAGCCGGCGAGCAGAAAGGCAGTAATAAAAAAAAGACAATGCGAAGACCGGAAAATCCAACCCTAGAACATCTCTTTTTCACGACAACGATGAAGACAAAGAGTGCACGTATTGCGAAGAAAAATTTTCAAATTCAAGACCAGAAGAACATTAGATTTAGCGCCAATTTTGCTACTTCTCGGCTCATGACCTCTGCACAGCAACTGAGGAACAGAGTTTGACTTTTTGAGGAGTGTAATTCCAAATTTGTTTCAAAATGAAATATATTTAGGTCTTTGTTCAAAGAGTTTCTTATCACTTGTTTTTCAGTTAAAGCAGAGTGAAAATTGAACTGTTTAAAGTACTTAATTTGATCTTAAGGTGGTTAAACTAGTCTATATTATACTTCAATCCTTTTGGATTGTAATCACTCATCTCTGTGAACTTGCGTCTGTTGTTACTCATCTCAAAAAAATATATATATATACTTTAGCATGGCCACTTTGCGCACTTGCGTACTACAAATGTGGATGCAGTAAAGCGCTTCATTACTTCATTAAGTCTAGGGTGTAGGTTTGGTGTAGTAGCATATGATTTATTTGAAGACCCACAAACACAATTTACTTCTTGGCTTTCACTGTTAGCACTGTTGTTACAGTCATAAATTGTAGTCTTTTGTGACTGTTTGTTTACTGCATCAGTTGATTCTAATCAAAATGTACTCTCACAGTGTTCACTAGGAAACACCAAATGCCAAATTAGCCTTCGTGAAATTTCAGACAAGAATGCCCGTGCGCGCAGTCAACGATTTCCATTCGCAGCAAAGGTTGACAAATGCTTTGCAAATGGTTTCCTCCCCTGGAACGTCCGGCCGCGGTGGCCGTGCGGTTCTGGCGCTGCAGTCCGGAACCGCGGGACTGCTGCAGTCGCAGGTTCGAATCCTGCCTCGGGCATGGGTGTGTGTGATGTCCTTAGGTTAGTGGGGTTTAAGTAGTTCTAAGTTCTAGGGGACTTTTGACCTAAGATGTTGAGACCCATAGTGCTCAGAGCCATTTGAACCATTTTTGAACCTCCCCTGGAACGGGTACTGCATCGTAAGGACTTCCTAAATAAACCTCACCATGACATGGATCAGGCTTAGACTGTAAGTGAGGGTTCTCAGGCGAAACTGCCCCAAAATAAATGTTAACGTATATTTCTGAATTAAGTATTACAAAGTTTTAGTGATGAAGAAACTTTTCGAATGTGTTCCACATGGGTTTAAATAATGGCAGTCAACTATTTTAGAGCTATTGATATCGAGTGGTATTTTTTCAAACAAGGAACAGTTAACTTTAAGGCTGCATCGGGAAATGCCGGTTAGCTCCATGTAGCAGAGGTGGGGGGGCGTAACGTGTATGGAGTACTGCTCCTATAGGCTTCCAGAAGACTCAACTAAGAGATTGTATGGGAGTCTTGCCAACTTCGAGATGATTTCAACTTTCCGGTGGTTAGAACGAAGGGGAACCAGCAGAGTGGCTGCACGTTCGAATCCCTGTCTTTCGATTTCTCTGATCCGTCATTAACTGACATTTAACAACAATGTTTTGACGGTGTAGTCGGTACTTTTGTGTTTGTTGCTCTGGCAAATGAATCTTTCACAGAAAAGACATGCTGAGTAGCTCACTAAAACACGGTAACGTTTCACCACCTAGCGAGTGATCCACATAGATTCTTATTTTATTGCGCTTTTGTCCCGCATCGGCGCAGCGTCGTCATGCCTATCAACGGATTTGGCATTGTTAATTTAAGGTATACCGGACTGCCGTACCTGTACGGAAACCTTTACAACTCGGGACCGAACATGTGCACCCCAACTGTCTGCCTGTAATGCACTCATGTGAAAGTCAGAGAAAGTATTCTAAAAGATAATTATATCTTAAAAATCTTCCATTGGTCCGTGTTTGCATCCAAAACAACAATATGGGTGGCCGAGCGGTTCTAGGCGCTACAGTCTGGAATCGCGCTACCGCTACGGTCGCAGGTTCGAATCCTGCCTCGGGCATGGATGTGTCTGATGTCCTTAGGTTAGTTAGGTTTAAGTACACTGCTGGCCATTAAAATTGCTACACCACGAAGATGACATGCTACAGTCGCGAAATTTAACCGACAGAAAGAAGATGCTATAATATGCAAATGATTAGCTTTCCAGAGCATTCACACAAGGTTGGCGCCGGTGGCGACACCTACAAAGTGCTGACAAGAGGAAAGTTTCCAACCGATTTCTCATATACAAATAGCAGTTGACCGGCGTTGCCTGGTGAAACGTTGTTGTGATGCCTCGTGTAAGGAGGAGAAATGCTTACCATCACGTGTCCGACTTTGATAAAGGTCGGATTGTACCCTATCGCGATTGCGGTTTATCGTATCGCGACATTGCTGCTCGCTTTGGTCGAGATACAATGACTGTTAGCAGAATATGGAATCGCTGGGTTCAGGAGGGTAATACGGAACGCCGTGCTGGATCCCAACGGCCTCGTATCACTAGCAGCCGAGATGGCAGGCATCTTATCCGCATGGCTGTAACGGATCGTGCAGCCACGTCTCGATCCCTGAGTCAACAGATGGGGACGTTTGCAAGAGAACAACCATCTGCAAGAACAGTTCGACGACGTTTTCAGCAGCATGGACTATCAGCTCGGAGACCATGGCTGCAGTTACCCTTGACGCTGCATCACAGACAGGAGCGCCTGCGATGGTGTACTCAACGACGAACCGGGTGCACGAATGGCAAAACGTCATTCTTTCGGATGAATCCAGGTTCTGTTTACAGCATCATGATGGTCGCATCGCGGTGAACTCACATTGGAAACGTGTATTTGTCGTCGCCATATTGGCTTATCACCCAGCGTGATGGTATGGCGTGCCATTGGTTACACGTCTCGGTCGCCTCTTGTTCGCATTGACGCCACTTTGAACAGTGCACGTTACATTCCAGATGTGTTACGACCCGTGGCTCTACCCTTCATTCGATTTCCGCGAAACCCTACATTTCAGCAGGATCATGCACGACCGCATGTTGCAGGTCCAGTGCGCGCCTTTCTGGATACAGAAAATGTTCGACTGCTGTCCTGGCCAGCACATTCTCCAGATCTCTCACTAATTGAAAACGTCAGATCAATGGTGGCCTAGCAACTGGCTCGTCACAATACGCCAGTCACTACTCTTGATGAACTGTGGTATCGTGTTGAAGCTGCATGAGCAGCTGTACCTGTACACGCCTTCCAAGCTCTGTTTGACTCAATGCCCAGGCGTATCAACGCCGTTATTACGGCCAGAGATGGTTGTTCTGTGTACTTATTTCTCAGGATCTATGCACCCAAACTGCGTGAAAATGTAATCACATCTCAGTTCTAGTATAATATATTTGTCCAATGAATACCCGTTTATCACCTGCATTTCTTCTTGGTGTAGCAATTTTAATGGCCAGTTGTGCAGTTATAAGTTCTACGGGACTGATGACCTCAGAAGTTAAGTCCCACAGTGCTCAGAGCCATTTGAACCAACAATATGGGATTGTGGGTTCGCATTGATGCAAAACGCTATTGTTATTAATTTATGTCTTCTCCTAAACTAGTTTCAGGGACAAATATGCCATCATCAGTGGATTCCTTGATTCTTAAACATGCACAGAAATAGCAATCTATGAAAACTATTATATGTGCACTATTTTGTTCCAAATATTGTTTCTGTAAATAATTTCATGACACCTTATTTTCTGTACGATACTGCTTGATTTTACGATTGTTGCCACCGTTTCCGGCATTTTTTCTGGGTTTTTTTGTTTTCGGTTTTCTCGGCACCCTTGATGTCATCTGCAGCTATATGAGGGGCTGTTACTGAACAAATACAAAATGCGATATTTGTCGCTGAAACTAGTTTTGGGGAAATAACTAACAAAAGTGTTTTTCATCAAGGCGGACCCGCAATCCCACATTGTTAGTTTTCTAAATGTTTGCGAATCGCGAAATGAGGCATGACTTGGGTACCAGCCTGCCATTCACCTGGTGGGGTGTGTGAAGCCGCCTGAGAACCCTAACGGCCCGCGTCGCTAATCCACTGGGCGGGGACCGGCGCATTTCAGCGTCCCCAAAGCAGCGCTTTAACACGTACGGCCTTCCGTGCGGGTGAGTGTTTCATGTACGATTACGTGAAATATGGGAACGAAACGTGTGTAGTTATTTGAATTTGCTAACAATATCGGCCCTTGCTTGATAAAGTTCGTTATTCACAAGTTTCTTATTGTTACTTGAGGTGCATTTTGACGGTCTTCGCAACTTGTTCGTTACGTAAATTTCCCGAAAACACGTTATTTAAGCCGTAATGAAGGGGACAGGGTCGGTAGGACTTCCAGCACACGAGAATTCCACCACACAAGTAACAGCGTTCGTGGTATGGAAAGCAGGAGCCACCTCCGAAAGTAATGAGGGTCTGTGCTTTTACACAGTCATTGTATGTCCAAGATGAGGTACGGTCGGAGGCTCTCAAATTCCCCCGCTGCCGCCACTGGAATTATCTGCGCGCCGCGACGCCTCAGAGGTGGAGAAAGTGCACAGGCAGTGGCGCGCCATTAACACCGCCTCGCCAGCCGTTGCTCATTCCCTATTCGGAGGTGTCTGGCGCGCCGCCGTTGCGAAGTCGCATAGGGATCCTCGCGGCTCGCCCTCTCCGCGTGGTTGTAGCAAAACACGCAGTACACCGGCACAGTAGCCCGCTAATTGGATCGCAGCACATGTTCCTGCGGTTTACGGCCGTGCCGAGATGGATACGCCTAACAAAACACTTCCACACAGTTCTCATACTTCTCGAAGGAAAAAGCACATGCGGGCGGGGAGGATAGGAAAAACCTGTCGAATTAAGCGGCTAAACCAGCCCTCCACAGTCTCCCAGCCATTCACGCCACATGACTTTACTCTAAATTTAATCTTTCTGATTTTAATCAGATCAAAACTATCCGGACACCCCTAAAACATACGTTTTTCATATTAGGTGCATTATGCTGTCACCTACTGCCAGGTTCTCCATGTCAGCGACCTCAGTAGTTATTAGACATCGTGAGAGAGCAGAATGGGGTGCTCCGCGGAATTCACGGACTTCGAACGTGGTTACGTGATTGGGAGTCACCTGTGTTATACATCTGTAAGCAAGATTTCCACACTCCTAAATATCCCTAGGTCCACTGTTTCTGATGTGATAGTGAAGTGCAAACGTTAAGGGACACGCAGAGCACAAAAGCGTACAGCCGACCTCTTATGATGACTGACAGAGACAGCCGACAGTTGAAAAGGGTAGTAATAAGTAATAGGCAGACATCTATCCAGACCATCACACAGGAATTCCAAACTGCATCAGGATCCACTGCAATTACTATGACAGGCTGGAGGTGACAAAACCTGGATTTGATGGTCGAGCAGCTGCTCACAAGCCGGTAAATGCCAAACAACGCCTCCCTTGGTGTAATAAGCGTAAACATTGGACGATTGATCAGTGGAAAAACGTTGTGTGGAGTGACGAATCGCGATACACAATGTGGCGATCCGATGGCAGGATGTGTGTATGGCGAATGCCCGGTGAACTTCATCTGCCAGCGTGTGTAGCGCCAACAGTAAAATTCGGAGACGGTGGTGTTATGTTGCGGTCGTGTATTTCATGTAGGGGGCTTGCACCCCTTGTTGCTTTGCGTGGCACTATCACGTCAAAGGCCTACATTAATTTTTTAAGCACCTTCTTGCTTCCCACAGTTGAAGAGCAATGCGGGGTTGGCGACTGCATCTTTCAACACGATGGAGCACCTTTTCATATTGCACGGTCTGTGGCGGAGAGCCCGCATCTCGTGGTCGTGCGGTAGCGTTCTCGCCTCCGACGCCCGGGTTCCCGGGTTCGATTCCCGGCGGGGTCAGGGATTTTCTCTGCCTCGTGATGGCTGGGTGTTGTGTGATGTCCTTAGGTTAGTTAGGTTTAAGTAGTTCTAAGTTCTAGGGGACTGGTGACCGTAGATGTTAAGTCCCATAGTGCTCAGAGCCATTTGAACCATTTTTTGTGGCGGAGTGATTACACGACAATAACATCCCTGTAATGGACTGGCCGGCACAGAGTCCTGACCTGAATCCTACAGAACACCTTTGAGATGTTTTGGAACGCCGACTTCGTGCCAAGCCTCACCGATGGACATCGATACCTCTCCTCAGTGCAGCACTCTATGAAGAATGGACTGCCATTCCCCAAGAAATATCCCAGCACCTGATTGAACGCATGCCTGCGGCAGTTGAAGCTGTCCTCCGGGCTAAGGCTGGTCCAACACCATACTGAATTCCAGCATTACCGATAGAAGGCGCCACGAACTTGTAAGTCATTTTCAGCCAGGTGTCCGGATACTTTTGATCACATAGTGTACACGGCCTTTTGTATGTGTAAATGCTCTTGGTAATCATTTTATGTGGGTTTATAATCTTTACAGCATTCTTGGGCTTCTACTGTTGCACGCTTTATTACAGTTTATATGTATGTCAGCACTCCCACTTTATGTATAGGCGCATACAATGCCTTTCATGTCCCACATATCATACATTTTTAGCCGTGTCACTCTGTTTTACTGATTCTGTAGCAAGCATATGTTGTGGCTCTTAAGCTTAACTGTGTTACATTCTTTAACAAGCCTGTTTTATTTCTGCTGTTCAATCTTAGTACATTTGTTTTTAAGGTACTTGCTTCATATACATATTTTCTTTCCAATTCTTTCTAGGACATTACCGTTCGATTTTTATTCTGAAGTTGGCTTACCCATGATTTGGACCTATTTCACTTCTGAAGATGAAACCAGTAAAATGAAACAAATAAAAATTTTCTTGTGCTGCTGGCGACGGACTTTTTGCCTTTGTTGGTTTTATTCTTTGTATGGAGTGACGCCGTTCCTACCAGTGCAGCGTGTAGTAAACGTCAGATTGACAAGAGGTGTACTAATTGCTTCGATAGGTAAATGATTAGCGTTTCAGGGCACCCGCAACAAGCAATGTGTGTTTGTAATTAAAGATCAGCTATTCACAGGGGTCGAATTTGGGCTGTAATTATCACGACGCTCTATAGATATTCTAATGCGTTAACGCGGAACCGATTTACTCTGGTAAGTAATTAGTTCCAATTTTGGTCAGGCAAAATCGAGCTGTGCAGCACCTCATCAACTTCTCCGGCGATCGTACTGAATAAACTGTGTCAGCGGCGGTTACTGATAACATTATCATTACGCCTTTCTCACTTATATGACATTTTCTGACATTTTCATAATCGGTTACACATGGAAACTTGCGTACCGTTTCCGTCCTACAGTGGTTTCAATCCAGATGTTTAACCGATCCATTTCTGCCTGTAAAACGTAATTACGTGTACCGCAGCACAATTATTAGGTAACAATTCGAAACGAAACATAATGAAATCTGAATTAGCCGTGATGCAGTACAATTATTAGGTAACGATTCGTAAGGAGAGATAACGAAACATCAATTTATCACTTAAGCACGTTTGTTGTATTTAGCACTAAAACATTATGTGATTATATTATTCAAATGGTTCAAATGGCGCTGAGCACTATGGGACTTAACATCTGAGGTCATCAGTCCCCTAGAACTTAGAACTACTTAAACCTAACTAACCTAAGGACATCACACACATTCATACCCGAGGCAGGATTCGAACCTGCGACCGTAGCGGTGGCGCGGTTCCAGACTGTAGCGCCTAGAACTGCTCGGCCACTTCGGCCGGTCGATTATATTATTCCAAAACGGAAAAGAACCCAGCATACTGTACATACGAAACGTAATGTTTAAGTGTTAATACAAACAAATGTGTTTAAGTGATAAATGGATGTTTCGTTATGTTTCCTTACGAATCGTTATTTAATAATTGTCCTGCGTCACGCCTAATTCAATTCCTCAAGCCGGCCGAAGTGGCCGTGCGGCTAAAGGCGCTGCAGTCTGGAACCGCAAGACCGCTACGGTCGCAGGTTCGAATCCTGCCTCGGGCATGGATGTGTGTGATGTCCTTAGGTTAGTTAGGTTTAACTAGTTCTAAGTTCTAGGGGACTAATGACCTCAGCAGTTGAGTCCCATAGTGCTCAGAGCCATTTGAACCATTTTCAATTCCTCAAGCGGAAGTGGAAGATTTAAACACCTGAATTGAAGCCGTCGTAGAACGTAAACGGGACGTTTCCGGACTCGGTTTCTAATAAAAATATTATTAGTATATCCTCACTCCCTTCTACAAGTCCTAGAAGTTTGTAACGGGAACTTCCAAGCTCCCTGTATACATCTTCCTTGTAGTCACAGCTGACTTCGTAATATTAATTGATTGCAAGTTCTACCGTGTTTCACAAACAAAAGAAATGAAATGGCGCACGCAAACTGTAATAACAAAAAGAAATGCTTCCGTATTTAAGAAACCACACAAAATGATCTCCAAGGGAAAGACAGATTTGTAAATGAAATACTACATTAAACTTTAACGGTATATTTTAAAGAAATAAAAGACAACTTACGCTATTCCACACAGCAAACATTTGATGTTGAATTTTTAAAACCAAAGATCCTCTACATGAAACGCCCGATAATCAAATCACTTGATATTCTGGTTACTGATAACAGTTACAGTTGCAAATAATTAAGTAACAGTGCAAGAAAGATCTCCTATGACCATTTCATCAAATCCGCAGAATTAATTGCGTAATATGCATCAAGCTAACCGAAGAGACAAACACAACGGCAAGAGAGTAAAGATCAAAAAGAAAATAACAAAAGAGAGCGGAGCCCTCGTTTCACTGCTATTTATATTAATTACATGTTATGATCTTTGTATGATTATCAATATATTATGCAGAGGTGCCTAGCACAGTTACATTACTTAGGGTAAATTTCGTGTAAAAGTTTATGACGTTATAGTGGATGGGAGCCAACAGAATATTTTCGCAGTCGGAGGAGAAGGTTGGAGACTGGTATTTAATGATGAGCTCATGCCGCAACGAAAAATAGCTGTTTTTTCGATTGGCACCACAATTCGCATGTCATGTCCGTGGAACACTCCCCACTATTTCGCGACATTTTCTTCTAACTTTTTCCATGTCCTCCGTCAGTCGCATTTGATTTGGATTTCGCACTGCACTGCAGTACTCCAGAAAAGGACGGACAAGTGTGGTGGAAGTCTCTTTAGCAGTTTTTTTGGACCTTCTAAGGGTTCTGCCATTAAATCGCAGCGTTTGGTTCACTTTCCCCACAACATTATCTGAGTCAGAGCTGCAATTTAAAGTATTCGTAACTGTAATCCCTAAGTGTTTACTTGAATTTACGGCCTTTATATTTGTGAGATTTATCGTGCAACTGCAATTAAACGAATTTTTTTAGTACTTACTTAGTCAGCTGCCACATTTTGTATCATACAAATATCCTAGCTAAATCGTTATGCAGTTGGTTTTGATCATTTGATGACTTTAAAAGACGGCATCATCTGCAAACAATCTAAGAGGGCTGCTCAGACTGCTGATGAACAATGGCTAAGGACCATTACTAAACAAATACCAACAAGGGAATTACACGCACGTACAAAGGTGAACTCCAAGACCTAAGAATTAAAAATAAGCTCACCCCAAGGTAAAAATGAGAATGAACTGTTCGGTGGGTAATATGCATGAAATAGTTTTTCAAAGTACTTTAGCAGTGAGATCTGTCGGCTGTAGCTGTGAATACCTCATGCCAAATAACCTAGTACATGCTGTATTTAGTGGTACGATAGGAATAACTATAAATTGTAACGTGGATTAACAATGACTGCGATAAATTGCAAATATTAGTTGTTGGGTTTATTCGTGAACTGAACCGAAACCACCTATGTATTTTACAATCAGTTTTATATGTGAGAAGATGATAATTTCTCTTCATTGTTGAAAAAGATGAATGTTAATCGATTAACTGCATTTATGAAAGTCTTGTAAACTACACACTTAGGAATGCCGTGTGGAAAAGCTTTTGTATCTGAATCACGGTTTTCGTGGACCATTCAAGAAAATGTTGTTTGTTGCAGTGTCCTAGAAGCCATGCAGCATGATATAACAAGCACCTGGGCTTGTGTAAAATCCTAGCTTTTAAAAGCTGTGGCACCCGATCAAAACACATTTCAAAAGTTTTTCGAGGATGGGTCGCCTTCCTAGAATGTAATGAACTAATAAATTTGTTGCCTGAAACAACTTTATGGGCGAGTGTTATGTTCTTTATGTAAAGTTTGAAATAGATTCCATAATTGATGTCACCGTATGTGTTTCAGTAGTAATGGTAGATTACACCTATTCTGTCACTCTGCTTGAGGGAGTATGAGACCAAATGTGGAGACGAGACACATGTGAAGGCTGTCATTCAGACGTACCACTTCTGAGGGCAGGCTGCGCGTCCATCTGCACCAGCGGCTCACGACGAAACGGTCCATGTCACTTTCCCTCACTGCTGGGCGAGCTGTGCGGCATTCCAGCGTTCCAGCAGGCAACCTTATGCCACACAATGGGGCCAGCTCTTATGTATTTCACAGTCCAGTCACTCAAGGACTCAGGCCGCATGCCTCCAAACAGAATTCCACAACAGAGCGCTACCTGCCCCAAGGCTGGCAGATTGCGAATCACCCACAGGGACATATCAACAGAAAAGACGCCGCTAATAGCCGTCAGTTGTCCGTGCCGACCCATCTATGTGCTTGTCTTTTGGGTTGAAAACATCAACAAACGCGTGCCAAACACGTTTAGATATCTTTCGTTGCTGTAATTACGACGTCAAAGTGTAGTCTGCATCAGGGCAATAAATATTTTTGGTATACATGTTACACGATGAGCCAATGGCCTTGCCACAGTGGTAACACTGGTTCCCCTCAGATCACCAAAACTAAGCACTACTGGGCTTAGCTAGCACTCGGTTGGGTCACTCAGCAATTGAGGAGCTACTTGACTGACAAGTAGCGGCACCGCTCACGAAAACTGACGACGGCAGGGAAAGCGGTGGGCTAATCACATGCTCCTCCGAATCTGCATCTGGTGCCGCCTAAGGGATGTGGATGACACGGCGGTTGGTCGGTAACGTTCGGCCTCCAAGGCCTGTTCGGACGGTATTTGTATTTGTTACATGGTGAATCGGAGCAGCTTTTTCTTTCGAACATTTTTATAATGCACGGGCATAGTCTTCCAGGGCCTGAGGAAAGGTTTCTCAAAAGACAATTCTTACGCAAGTGACGGAGCACATGTTAAATGAGATAGGTATCATTTAGGGACTTAACTACCAAGAACTATCGTGTCAGAGGGCAATTCCTATGAGCAGTTTTAGGTGTGAAACTTCCTGACAGATTAAAACTCTGTGCCGGAGCGAGACTCGAACTCGGGACCGTTGCCTTTCGCGGGCAACTGCTCTACCAACTGAGCTACCCAAGCACGACTCACGCCCCGTCCTCACAGCTTTATTTCTGCCAGTACCTCGTCTCCTACCTTCCAAATTTTACAGAAGCTCTCCTGCGAACCTTGCAGAACTAGCACACCTGGAAGGTAGGAGACGAAATACTGGCAGAAGTAAAGCTGTGAGGAGGGGGCGTGAGTCGTGCTTGGGTAGCTCAGATGGTAGAGCACTTGCCCACGAAAGGCAAAGGTCCTGAGTTCGAGTCTCGGTCCGGCACGCAGTTTTAATCTGTCAGGAAGTTTCATATCAACGCATACTCCGCTGCAGAGTGAAAATCTCATTCTGGAGTTTTAGGTATATCATAACGAACAACGTGATCGTAGGTAAGCTACTAAGTGAAGAGACGCTATGTATAACTTCAGTTATTCATAACCACTGAAATTTTCTTGATATGTGCACATATGCAGTTGACCTTCTGACATTAATCGGTGGTAGAGGCGTCTGAAGACTGTGTAGTGGGACGCGGAATTGAAGCGTCACCCCTCCACCAGTGTCAGCACAGTTTGCAGGTGAACATAGGTTTAATTTAGTTTTTTGTTCATCTATTTTTTGTAATATTTGTAATGGTTGTGAATTGTCTAAAGTTTGTATTTATTTTTTGTTTCATGTACGGAGAGGGCGGCGCAACGAACAGAGACAGCATCTTCGTTGCCGGGACCAGAGAGAAAATTGCTGGCCACTATACGTCGCGGGTCGACAGCCAAAGAGCAACAGAAGATCCTGAAACCGAGTTGTTGCGTCGTGCTTCTAAAAATTGAGATTTTTTAATGTTTTGTACAACAATGACGTCATAGAAAGTTTAATCATGGGTAAATGTTCAGTCCTATCTTGTCAAGGCTCAGGTTCACGTCTATATGCATGAAGCTAATAAAGTAGTGTATACTACTATACGTGTTCCGAGAATTTATTTATGAAGAATTATGTGAATGAATTAATAATCTATTTGACAAGATCATTAATTTTGACAACGTTCATCGCGAGTTTGAGTCTTGAAAGTTTATGCAATGTGGTTCTAATATTTATTAAATCAGATAACTTGCGTTAATATAACTTCTGAGAAGAAACAAAACGACATCTAAATTGAAAAAGTTTACGCAAACCAATAGGACTGAGTGACGTAATTCTGCCCATACGACTCAAATGATGATGTTTTAATTACAGTTTCGTTCAAGAACCATTTAGAGACAATTTAAAAAGAACTTAAATAATTTTGAAGTGTGTTGTAACTGACGTAGGTGACGAAGTCTGCACATGGTCATATATCAAAAGAAAACCATTTATACAAACTTATGTCGTTACACTACAACTGTGAATATGCCGATACGAGGTGGCTTTCATGGCAATGGTCTGGTATTGAGGCAGTTTGTGGGGAGAAGACGACACATTGAAAAACTCGATTTTGCTCTTCAGTGGAAGTAGACTTGAAAAACATTGTGCTGAACTAAATCTTGTCAACATCATTTTATTTCGCGATGCTCTGAATCAACACTGAATGACATCCATCCCGTCCCCAGTGAACCATAACTGCCTCACTCTGACATACAAAGTAAAGTGCAACAAATAAATATCGTGTAGCAAACTAAAAACTTCGGATAGAAGGTTTATTGCATATGATGTGTGTTTCTTTTCTGGCATTGACTTTTAATTCATGATAATTGTCTTTGATGCTCGTAAATATGGACTGGTCATCTTGTCTGTTGAAACTGGTGGATCAATCCGTTGCTTTTAGATTCGATATACTTTTTATTCTTTTGAAATTTGTGGAATAGATAGAGATTTCTGCAACTTAAGATGATGTTTTATGTAATTTTGGTCTCCATGTGGAAAGGATGCAGTTCATTTTTCATGCGTTTAGCATGTTTTACTTTAGTACTTGCATTTCATAGTTTGTCATTGTGACTTAATTTACACCAATGTACTGTTATTTTTTGTGTGCCCATGGCTAAGTGCCTTGACCCCTTGACCTCATTAAAACACTTTTCACATGACTTCATTTACTTTATATTTATAAATGTCTGTTGGTGAATCACGGCATTTCAAGTTGTTTCTTAGTAATACTGTCTATGAATCATTTTTGTCCATGTTATCTGTTTGTATAAAGAAAATGTAGCTTATATCATATTTTCTGATTTTTGTAATAAGTATACGTTTAATTATTCTTGCTTATTGATCGACGTTTTTAGAGATGTATGCTTGAATGGATGTCTGTTTTATTTGTGTTGTTTAGTACAGTAGGGATATGTCTGAATGACAAAAATAAAAGCAAATTGATCAGGTAATCATAGTTCCTTCTCTAGATTGTCGCACAGATGACAAAACGGTAGATATTGATATAGACGACAGAAGGATAGAAAAACAATTAAAATCGCTCAAAAGAGGAAAGGCCGCTGTACCTGATGGGATACCAGTTCGATTTTACACAGAGTACGCGAAGGAACTTGCCCCCCTCTTGCAGCGGTTTACCGTAGGTCTCTAGAAGAGCATAGCGTTCCAAAAGATTGGAAAAGGGCACAGGTCATCCCCGTTTTCAAGATGGGACGTCGAACAGATGTGCAGAACTATAGACCTATATCTCTAACGTCGATCAGTTGTAGAATTTTGGAACACGTATTATGTTCGAGACTAGAAATCTACTCTGTAGGTATCAGCATGGGTTTCGAAAAAGACGATCGTGTGAAACCCAGCTCGCGCTATTCGTCCACGAGACTCAGAGGACCATAGACACGGGTTCCCAGACAGATGCCGTGTTTCTTGACTTCCGCAAGTTGTTTGATTCAGTTCCCCACAGTCGTTTAATGAACAGAGTAAGAGCATATGGACTATTAGGTCAATTGTGTGATTGGATTGAAGAGTTCCTAGATAACAGAACGCTGCATGTCATTCTCAATGGAGAGAACTCTTCCGAAATAAGAGTGATTTCAGATGTGCTGCAGGGGAGTGTCGTAGGACCGTTGTTATTCACAATATATATAAATGACCTTGTGGATAACATCGCTTTTTGCGTATGATGCTGTAGTACATGGAGAGGTTGTAACAATGGAAAATTGTACTGAAATACAGGAGGATCTGCAACGAATTGACGCATGGTACAGGGAATGGCAATTGAATCTCAATGTAGACAAGTGTAATCTGCTGCGAATACGCAGAAAAAATATCCTTTATCATTTAGCTACAATATAGCAGGTCAGCAACCGGAAGCAGTTAATTCCATAAATTATCTGGGAGTAGGCATTAGGAGTGATTTAAAATGGAATGACCATATAAAATTAATCGTCGGTAAATCAGATGCCAGACAGATTCATTGGAAGGATCCTAAGGAAACGCAGTCCTAAAACAAAAGAAGTAGGTTACAGTACACTTGTTCACTCACTGCTTGAATACTGCTTACCGGTGTGGGATCCGTACCAGATAGGGTTGATAGAAGAGATGGAGAAGATCCAACGGAGAGCAGCGCGCTTCGTTACAGGATCATTTAGTAATCGCGAAAGTGTTACGGAGATGATAGACTCCAGTGGAAGACTCTGCAAGAGAGACACTCAGTAGCTCGGTACGGGCTTTTGTTGACGTTTCGAGAACATGCCTTCACCGAGGAGTCAAGCAGTATACTGGTTTCTCCTAGGTATATCTCGCGAAGAGACTATGAGGATAAAATCAGAGAGATCTAGAGTCCACACAGAGGCATACCGACAATCTTTCTTTCCACCAACAATACGAGACTGGAATAGAAGGGAGAACCTCTTGCGGCACACCGTCAGGTGGCTTGCGGAGTATGGATGTAGATGTAGATGTAGATGTAGAATGTGAATTGCTACTAATTTTTCAAGTAAAGAGTGAATGTGGTTAGATGAGTGAGTCGTCATTAGAATGAAATTGGGAATGACTGAGACTCAGCAAAACATAAAAAAATTTAAAAAATTGAGTATGAATGAGAAACGTATTCGAAGAGCTATCATTGTAAAGTTTTCAAAACCAGAATGAATGAAATATGTAGCCTGGTTTCCCGCTTTTGGTATTTTGTGCCCTTAAATAAAGTCTTCGACATATTCGCCAGCTCTTTAAATGGATGTATGTGATTGCTTTAGGAATGAGAGATTGGTGTGTTCATGATAATGAAAATCTTCCCATGGTAAAGAACCATTTTTCCTGTGATCCAAAACAATCAATCATTCTAGACGGGGAGATGTGAATTGTCTTGATGTCGTTACACTATGATGAGTCTAAACGCAACTTATGATTCCAGTTTATAAGTACAGCAGAAGTTTAAGTTTCAGTAAATCAGCCTTACACTCAACTAAATATTTGATGTAACCTTTCTTCACCATGTTTGGATTTCTGTTACCCAGGCTGTAAGCCAAAACTAAATTTCTGAAGTTTTCTGATAGGCGGTTAGCAGATTTGAACGTCAAAAGACCCTATCTTGAGCAAAAGCACATTCAGCTGTCGGGGTAAAAATGTTACCTTCGTCGAAAGTAATCACTGATGAAGCCTATCTCTGGAATTGGCGGCGCCATTAGTAATCCCTGGCTGAGTTGTCATACATGCGAAAATGATCAATCTCAAACCATTTTCTGTTTTTCATGGCAACTTTCAATCAGCACAGTTAGAATAACTTACTGTCTGACACTACGCTGAGGTGGCAAAAATCATGGGATACCTCCCAATATCATGTCGCACTTCCTTTTACCCGGAGTAGTGGAGCAACTCAACAAGTCTTTGGAAGTCCTCTGTAGAAGTACTGAGCCATGTTGCCCCTATAGAGGTCCATAACTGCGAAAGTGTTGCTGGTGCAGCATTTTCTTCACGAACTCATCTCTCCATTATCTCTCATAAATGTTCAGTGGGATTCATGTAGAGCGAACTGGGTGGCCAAATCATTCACTTGAACTGCCCAGAATGCTCTTCAAATCAGTCGCGAACAATTGCAGCCCGATGACGTGGAGCATTATTAGCCATAAAAATTCCATCGTCGTTTTAGAACACGAAGTCCGTGAATGGCTGCAGGTGGTCTCCAAGTTGCCAAACATAACATTTTTCAGTCAATTCCATTTGGACCAGAGGTCCCTGTGTATTCCATGTAAGCAGCTGTTCCATGCAGACACAAGCCCACACCATTATGAAGCCACCAACAGCTTGCACAGTGCCTTTTCGACAACTTGGGTCCATAGCTTCGTGGGGTCTGCTCCACACTTGAGCCCTACCATCAGATCGTAACCACCTGAAATCGGGACTCAACTGACCAGGCCACTGTTTTCCATTCTCTAGGGTCCAACCGATATGGTCGAGAACCCGGAAAAGGGTTCTGCAGGTGATGCCGTGCTCTTAGCAAGGCACTCGCTTCGGTCGTCTGCTGCCACAGCTGGTAAACACCAAACTTCCCCGCACTGTTGTAACGGATACGCTCGTCGTACGTCCCACATTCATTTCTGCGGTTGTTTCACGAAGTGTTGGTTTTCTGTTAGCTCTGGCAGCTCTACGCAGACGCCGCTGCTCTCGGTCGTTAAATGAAGGCCGTCGCCCACTGCGTTGTCAGTGGTGAGAGGTAATACCTGGAATTTGATATTCTCGGCACAGTCTTGACGCTGTGTATCTCGGATTACCGAGTTCCCTAACGATTTCGGAAATGGAATGACCCATGCGTCTTGGTCCAACTCCCATTCCGCGTTCTGAGTCCTTTAATTGCAGTCGTGTACCCTTAATCAATTCTGGAACCTTGTCACTTATATCACCTGAGCCAAATGACAGTGACTTGTTCGCGATATTAGCGCCATCAGTATATGTGAAAATCGTTACCCCCATGACTTTTGTCACATCTGTGTACAAATAACAGACCAATGCATGCTTCTTGAATGATAAGTCATACAAATATTTTTCGCTTCTTGTGGACTTTATTATACGAGGGCAGTTCAATAAGTAATGCAACACACTTTTTTTCTGAAACAGGGGTTGTTTTATTCAGCATTGAAATACACCAGGTTATTCCCCAATCTTTTAGCTACACAACACTATTTTTCAACGTAATCTCCATTCAATGCTACGGCCTTACGCCACCTTGAAATGAGGGCCTGTATGCCTGCACGGTACCATTCCACTGGTCGATGTCGGAGCCAACGTCGTACTGCATCAATAACTTCTTCATCATCCGCGTAGTGCTTCCCACGGATTGCGTCCTTCATTGGGCCAAACATATGGAAATCCGACGGTGCGAGATCGGGGCTGTAGGGTGCATGAGGAAGAACAGTCCACTGAAGTTTTGTGAGCTCCTCTCGGGTGCGAAGACCTGTGTGAGGTCTTGCGTTGTCATGAAGAAGGAGAGGTTCGTTCAGATTTTTGTGCCTACGAACACGCTGAAGTCGTTTCTTCAATTTCTGAAGAGTAGCACAATACACTTCAGAGTTGATCGTTTGACCATGGGGAAGGACATCGAACAGAATAACCCCTTCAGCGTTCCAGAAGACTGTAACCATGACTTTACCGGCTGAGGGTATGGCTTTAAACTTTTTTTTGGTAGGGGAGTGGGTGTGGCGCCACTCCATTGATTGCCGTTTTGTTTCAGGTTCGAAGTGATGAACCCATGTTTCATCGCCTGTAACAATCTTTGACAAGAAATTGTCACCCTCAGCCACATGACGAGCAAGCAATTCCGCACAGATGGTTCTCCTTTGCTCTTTATGGTGTTCGGTTAGACAACGAGGGACCCAGCGGGAACAAACCTTTGAATATCCCAACTGGTGAACAATTGTGACAGCACTACCAACAGAGATGTCAAGTTGAGCACTGAGTTGTTTGATGGTGATCCGTCGATCATCTCGAACGAGTGTGTTCGCACGCTCCGCCATTGCAGGAGTCACAGCTGTGCACGGCCGGCCCGCACGCGGGAGATCAGACAGTCTTGCTTGACCTTGCGCCGATGATGACACACGCTTTGCCCAACGACTCACCGTGCTTTTTTCCACTGCCAGATCACCGTAGACATTCTGCAAGCGCCTATGAATATCTGAGATGCCCTGGTTTTCCGCCAAAAGAAACTCGATCACTGCCCGTTGTTTGCAACGCACATCCGTTACAGACGCCATTTTAACAGCTCCGTACAGCGCTGCCACCTGTCGGAAGTCAATGAAACTATACGAGACGAAGCGGGAATGTTTGAAAATATTCCACAAGAACTTTCCGGTTTTTTGAACCAAAATTGGCCGAGAAAAAAAATGTGTTGCATTACTTATTGAACTGCCCTCGTACATAAATGCGCAACAGTTCATGACAGTAAGACTACAATTTCTCTGCTCATACATAATCTCGTTATATGTTGGTCAGTTAATACAACTGTATTCATCTGGTTTTCAATTACAATATTTTTTTGTAAGGATTCAGCTCAGGACAGACCAGCAACGGCCATTGGTAGGATCTTCTCCTCCATGCTGGCTGTCGGTTAGTGTGTGGCAGTGGTTGGCTTGCTACCTCTGGTGGCAGCAATGAAGATGCTGTCGTCAGAGCATTGCGGCAGTGTTCCCCACGACACGAAACAAACATTTGTGTATAAAAATTATCAGAACAGTCTAATGACAAAATAAACTCGGAATCACAGTCTGGAACCGCGCGACTGCTATGGTCGCAGGTTCGAATCCTGCCTCGGGCATGCGTCTGTGTGATGTCCTTAGGTTAGTTAGGTTTAAGTAGTTCTAAGTTCTAGGGGACTGATGACCTCAGAAGTTAAGTCCCATAGTGCTCAGAGCCATTTGAGCCAAACTCGGAACCCAATAACTTACTAGCTATCTAACCATTACTTTCGCACCTGCAGACACTTGGGCGGAAAGAATCCTGGTGTACTGCCGCTAATTTCCATTTCATCGCACTCCCTCTGCCAGACCTGGATAGTAGATGGTAGAGTCATTACTAGCTGTTTCAAGTCTTTACATTACGGATTGTTACTATCAATGTGACACATAATCTTCTCTCTAAACAAGTTATTTTTACCATCATCTTCAAAATTATCATGTACAGATTGTTGTGTGTAGAACAGGAAACAAAAATACCATATTTTAATCGGACTGGATACGACAGTATCTTCATTAAAAAAAGAAATTGTCATCTGCCTAAAAATTACAAAGCCCCTACTTCTTAGGGATCCATGTCATGTCTTGTATGCAGTTGTCTTAAAGGACATATTATTTCATGCTTTTGCTATACTTATAGCACTGTTATTTAAAAACGCCCCTACTGAGCAAATCATAGTACATCTACAGGTCAGTATACCATTTCGTTGCAGTTGTCAGTACAATCACTTTTCTCCCATCATTTTGGTAACTCGTGTAATTATACATTCTATTATTTTACACGTAACATTGCTTTTGTATATTGATTGGGAATAGTTAATTCCATCTGATCATGCGTTATTTGTATATTCTCAACTATATAGGAATTGTAATAACTACATGTGACGGAGCGAGACGGCGCAGTGGTTATCACACTGGACTCGCATTTGGGAGGACGACGATTCAAACCCGCGTGCCGGCTATCCTGATTTAGGTTTTCCGTGATTTTCCTAAATCGCTTCAGGCAAATGCCAAGATGGTTCCTTCAAAACGACACAGCCAAGTTCTTTCCCCAACCTTTCCTAATCTGAAGGGACCGATGACTTCACCGTTTGGTCCCCTCCTCTGAATCGACCAGCCAACAAACTAGATATGACTTTTTAAACACTGTTGAAGCATTATCATTTTACCCATTATTTTTTGCACTGGTGCGCCAAAGAAACTGATATAGGCATGCGTATTTAAATATAGAGATACGTAAAGAGGCAGAATACGGCGCTGCGGTCGCCAACGTCTATATAAGACAACAAGTGTCCGGCGCAGTTATTAGATCGGCTACTGCTGTTACAATGGTAGGTTATTGAGATTTAAGTGAATCTGAACGTGGTATTATAGTCGTCGCGCGAGCGATGGGACATAGCGTCCCCGAGGTAGAGATGAAGTGCGGATTTTCCCGTACGACCATTTCACGAGTGTACAGTGAATGTCATGAATCCGGTCAAATATCAAATCTCCGAAATCGCTGCGATCGGAAAAAGATCCTGCAAGAACAGGACCAACGACGACTGAAGAGAATCGTTCAACGCGACAGAAGTCCAACCTTTCCGCTAGTTGCTGCAGTGCTGGGCCATCAACAAGTGTCAACCTGCGAGCCATTTAACGAAACATCATCGACATGGGCTTTCGGAGCGGAAGGCCCACTCGTGTACCCTTGATGACTGCATGACACAAAGCTTTACGCCTCGCCTGGGCCCGTCAACACCAACATTGGACTGTGGATGACTGGAAACATGTCTCGTTTCAAATTGTATCGAGCGGATGAACATGTACGGGTATGGAGACAACCTCATGAATCCGTTGAACCCTCCATGTCAGCAGGGAACTGTTCAAGCTGGTGGCGGGTCTGTAATAGTGTGAGGCACGTGCAGTTGGAGTAATACGGGAATCCCTGAAACGTCTCTGAGAGATGACACGTACGTAAGCGTCCTGTCTGATCACCTGCATCCATTCATGTCCGTTGTGCATTCCGACGAACTTGGGCAGTTCCAGCAGGGCAATGCGACACCTGACACGTCCAGAATTGCTACAGAGTGGCTCCAGGAACACTCTTCTTAGTTTAAATACTTCCTGATTTGATCCATTATAAATGGTTTTTGAAAGCCTGCGACTGTAGATACAATAAGTTTGTTTATAAATAAATAAATCTTCTGCTACCAGTCACGATTTTTCTTTATTTTACTATTCGCACGACGCGTTTCGAGAAATAATTCCCATTTTCAAGTGCGTTTTTTTGATGTGTGTTAAGCCATTTCTTTTGATGTTGTCAGTGTGTGTGAGTCTGCTTCATTTTGTTGACTTTTACTGTAATACATAAGAAACGCGATTTTTAGTTGGGTATCAATTCTTTCTGTGAGGTTAGTGGCTAAAGTTTGAGAACAATTTGTACTTACAGTTTTCTAATGGTCCATTTGTGTAGAGTCTCACACACACTTAACATCACGCACAACTTGTACACTTTACACATCGAAAATATCTTATATAAACAAAACAGTTACAAAGATCTTCTTACAGGTAGTTCACAGAGATAACATTATAGGTCTTCCACAGATTATGATATGCTTTTGTACAGAGGTTATTTATCTTAACAATTTGGCTCATGATTACTTATATTGATTTTACAATTGTGCTTATTTCTATGTTTCACTATTTTTATTTAAGTATATTATCGAAACATCTGAAGCCGGCCGAAGTGGCCGTGCGGTTAAAGGCGCTGCAGTCTGGAACCGCAAGACCGCTACGGTCGCAGGTTCGAATCCTGCCTCGGGCATGGATGTTTGTGATGTCCTTAGGTTAGTTAGGTTTAACTAGTTCTAAGTTCTAGGGGACTAATAACCTCAGCAGTTGAGTCCCATAGTGCTCAGAGCCATTTTTTTGAAACATCTGAAGAAATTCATTGATTCACTTTCAAGTTTTTCATTTAATATTTTATCTTCATATTTTCTGTAATGTGAAGAACTGGAGATATATTCACTTCACACACCCATGCCAGAGGGAGGACTCGAACCTCCGCCGGGTCCAGCCGCGCAGTCCATGACTGCAGCGCCTTAGACCGCTCTCTCGTTCCAGAAGTGAAAGCTAGCGGATGTTGAGAAGTATCCTCACGCAGATATACAACACTGTGAGCCAAGCACCGTTCAGCATGGCGCATGGGAATCCCCTTCTGCCAGTTGTTCTCATAATGCAGGCTTCGTAATGTGGTGTCCTAACCTTATCGAAAGAAGTCATGTAGCATGCTGTAAAAAGTACCTGGGCTGGTGCAGAATCTTGGCTTTTACAAGCTTTGCCTGCCGTCAAAACACATTTCAAAAGTTTTTCGCAGACGGGTCGGCTTCCTAGAATGCAGTAGAGTAGTAAACTTGTTCCAGATACAGATCTTTGTGTCCCGCGGGAAGCAATGCAACTGCAGTTTGCTCAGGATTTCTTTTCTGTCGTTTTAAAAGCGATGGGCTGACATTCTCGCGCTGCTCCATTTTGGGTGAATACACTACTGTGTAAAATGTTGTGAGATGGCAACTCACTGCTAATCTTAAAAAAAATAGCAGACAAGGAGGCAAGACCCCACTTTGCGATAAATTCGGACGTGGGGACAAGCATATTGGCTGAAATGAGAAATTTAACTGAAGGTTGGGAGTGCAACAGAATGATGTAAGAACTGCATATGTGGCAGTTAGGTGATTGGTTAACACTGTAAATTTTTTGTCAGATGGAGAGTTAGTTATTTTGTTAACAGCGATATCATTGGTCATCATGTTGCAGAGGGTTTTCACTGACGGACAGGATTAGTACAGGCTTGGTAGAGAGAAGAAAGAAGTCTGATTGAGGGTGAAACTCTTCGTCTTTGGACTGCAAGTGAAATACATCGGCTGAAGATGTTGAGAGAGACGCTTGGTCCGCAGAGGCTGAGAAGAACACTTCGCCTATGGACGTAGAGAGGAAACGTTGCCACAATCAGCAGCTGATGTGTTGCAGAGAACAACAGACCGCGGCCCTCGCAGCTTTCCACTCTGCAGTATGCAGAGCATAGTGAAAAATTCAAGCGGGTTACGGGACTCAAGCTGCACAGCGCCCGCCTTAACTACGTCCTCCGGCCATCAACTTTTTCTTGTTAGTGGCGTTAGGTTTCAGTGTGTCCTGTTGGTGTTCTTATGTGATTCCTCACGTTGTAACATAAATGCAGTATTGATGTTTAGAATTTGCTAGGTCTTGGTATACCATGCAGTAGACAGTATCACCTTTGGGCTGTGAAACATTATACCGATGCTTCCTCTTTAGTCTTTTTCTTCTTCTTGTTTACCCCGGCTTCTTGAGATCTCTTGTGAAGAGACGCGATACAACAAGTTCGATAGTGGTGTAGAACAATCAATGAAGTTACACAACAGTTAATAATTTAACTTTTGAAACCGCCGGTTTATTGGCATTTATGGAAAGAAAAACACTCCCATACTCTCATGCGGTCAGCAGTCTTCGAGTAACATTTTGTGTGTTTAATGGGCCTTACTGAGTCGCAAATCGTTCTAATGAATTAATTAAGGCGCTTTACAGTGTTGTTAGGCAACATAATCAACAAGGTGATACGTGTCTCAATTAAAACTGGACCTGGATATTTTGAATAAACTTTCGGTTCATTTTTTGTCAAAATTAGTACTTGTCTCAAAATTAATTTCCAACTTCGTGCATTAAGTCCAAACGCATTTGCAATTATTGTACGCGATTTACTGGAAATTTGGATCACACTCTGACGTGTAACGTATTTCAAATCGAGTGTGCAGGTTTCAATTTTCCCTAATGGGCTAAACGACTCTTTTGTAATAACGTGATGTGTCTATCTCACGTAAAGTTTAAATGAAACTCGATTTAAGCTCCATTCACGTCAAGATCACAAAATAAAATTCACCACGTAGGTCAGTGAACTGTACACGCACACTTTTAGCACTCTAAGTGATAACTCGTCTCAGAGTAAAAGCCGCACATAAATGCACACTTTTTTATGCATACAAAATCAAAACACCTTTATATTCAACAGATAAATTCCGGCATGTAAATACTAATTAAACATTTCCGATTCTGAATAAACTTCAAGAATTTGTATTTCATAATCAGTAACAAGAGCTGACAAGTGCGAGAATTATCGCACAATCAGCTTAACAGCTCATGCATCGAAGTTGCGTACAAGAATAATAAACAGAAGAATGGAAAAGAAAATTGAGAATGCGCTAGGTGACGATCAGTTTGGCTTTAGGAAAAGTAAAGGGACGAGAGAGGCAATTCTGACGTTACGGCTAATAATGGAAGCAAGGCTAAACAAAAATCAAGACACTTTCATAGGATTTGTCGACCTGCAAAAAGCGTTCGACAATATAAAATGGTGCAAGCTGTTCGAGATTCTGTAAAAAGTAGGGGTAAGCTATAGGGAGAGACGGGTCATATACAATATGTACAACAACCAAGAGGCAATAATAAGAGTGGACGATCAAGAACGAAGTGCTCGTATTAAGAAGGGTGTAAGACAAGGCTGTAGCCTTTCGCCCCTACTCTTCAATCTGTACATCGAGGAAGCAATGATGGAAATAAAAGAAAGGTTCAGGAGTGGAATTAAAATACAAGGTGAAAGGATATCAATGATACGATTCGCTGATGACATTGCTATCCTGAGTGAAAGTGAAGAAGAATTAAATGATCTGCTGAACGGAAGGAACAGTTTAATGAGTACACAGTATGGTTTGAGAGTAAATCGGAGGAAGACGAAGGTAATGAGGAGTAGTAGAAATGAGAACAGCGAGAAACTTAACATCAGGATTGATGGTCACGAAGTCAATGAAGTTAAGGAATTCTGCTACCTAGGCAGTAAAATAACCAATGACGGACGGAGCAAGGAGGACATCAAAAGCAGACTCGCTATGGCAAAAAAGGCATTTCTGGCCAAGAGAAGTCTACTAATATCAAATACCGGCCTTAATTTGAGGAAGAAATTTCTGAGGATGTACGTCTGGAGTACAGCATTGTATGGTAGTGAAACATGGACTGTGGGAAAACCGGAACAGAAGAGAATCGAAGCATTTGAGATGTGGTGCTATAGACGATTGTTGAAAATTAGGTGGACTAATAAGGTAAGGAACGAGGAGGTTCTACGCAGAATCGGAGAGGAAAAGAATATGTGGAAAACACTGATAAGGAGAAGGGACAGGATGATAGGACATCTGCTAAGACATGAGGGAATGACTTCCATGGTACTAGAGGGAGCTGTAGAGGGCAAAAACTGTAGAGGAAGACAGAGATTGGAATACGTCAAGCAAATAATTAAGGACGTAGGTTGCAAGTGCTACTCTGAGATGAAGAGGTTAGCACAGGAAAGGAATTCGTGACGGGCCGCATCAAACCAGTCAGTAGACTGATGACCAAAATAAAAAAAAATAAAGCGGATTCCGATTACAGTCAACTCGTGTCTGGACGATGACGTCACGAATCGACAGTTGCTTGGAATGAACGAAATGCCTGTACTGAAAAATACTGTCCGTTAAGTGATTTACTGACTTTTACGACAAATCTGGTTCCCCTTGCATCGCTACAACATGGGTTACAAGATAGTACTATTTTTGGTAGATCAAGGCAGCTGCCTATAATTTACAACTGAGCCTTGTGGTAGTATTGTGCACCAGGATGAGATGTTCAAGGAAGAGTTTTTATGTTCTGACAATGCATGTTTGCTGCTGGCTTTCAACTTTTGATGGTGCCTCACGGCATAGAAACTTTAAGGTATTTTGTACTGTAGGAGAATATAGATATTTATATGTGTGTCAGTGTCCTGAACAGGTGAAACTTGTTTCGTCTGGTCACATCTGTGGGTTCTTTGATTGCTTTAGGAGAAGGCTCATAAAACTAAAACACACGAAATATTAGTTCAATCTATTACATAAGCCACACTTCTTTGTCACAGGAGTACTCGATAATTTACAACTGTCGTGGACAAGCAAAGCATCACTCGATGCAATAATTAACAAACTGTTTTATGGGGTACAACGTTCTACATTAACGAAGTACATTTCATGACAAATTCTGTCATGGTCTGTAACGCCGGAAATGCATATCCTCCTATTTCCATCTATTGCACTATAATTTCTTTTCCTTTATTTTGTTACCTGAAGATATGACGTTTCTGTGTCTTTATATATTGTAATTGTTTTACTATTTGTATACATATGCATTTATGTCGATGTATAATTGGTTTGTTTTGTGAATATTATTTGTATTTATACGCTGGGTCTGGCCTAGGGAAAACTATGCTATCGAACGAATACATCGATAGGTCGTGTGGAGAACCAAAGTGTTTAGCATCTTTGGTAGGGTTAACTCTGTCGCGTGGAGCGCGGGCAGAGGGGGAGTCTGGCTGGGGTGGTGCAGTGGAGCAGGTGTGTTGTGTGAAGCTCCCGCGAGTTGCCGCGCTTTCGGGGTTTGGCAGCATGTAATTGCGCTCGACTTGCGATGATAGTTTCTGACATGGTGTCGCGGACGGGAAGCATTAGCTGGCGCACATCAAGAGCCCGTTTCGTCTGGTGACCGTGTCGAGAAGAAGGCGCGCCAACATCCAGCTTCTGCAACAGCGACGGCCGACAATGAGTGACTGTCGCCACCTCCTGGATCGACGGCTTCAAACCTTCAATCAACCAACAAGGAAGACTGGAAGCACGTAAAGTTTTAGAGCTGTATGGCAGACCTCAGCTTTTCAAACTTTTAAAATTGTTGCATCACAAAATTACAGCAACTTAGCATGAACCTTTGTTGCTCATTGTCCCAATTGCATTACCAAGCAGAGTCCCTTCCTTTTCCGGAATGAACCCGAGTGTCGTTGAAATTCAAACGCCAGCATCATACGATTTCAATGCTTTAATTTTAAAGTTCAGTTAAGGTATTCATAGCTGGCTACAATATTTAGATTACACAAGCACAAATTAAGAGTGCGAGTTTTGTTACCGTATTTTAGCTTACCTGTGATTGCAGCTCAGCTTGGTACGTACTGCATTTTACTATTGTTAATCGTTCAGGATCACTTAATTCAAGTTCAGAGTTAAATCTCTTATTTCTAAATTGCGTAGATTCAAGTAGCTTTTGAAATGATTGTTGAGGTAGTCCAAGACTAACCGTATTTTACTGAATTTCGATGTGCTTCAGAAAGAAAGCTCACGATTAACTTCAGTCACTAAATTAACTTTCGATTTTCCGGTTTTATTAATTCTTTTCCTAATTAAGTCAGAGTGTAGCGAAATTTATTACTTCTGACAAACTTCCAGTTTTCACACTACACGTGTCAACCTTCAGTTGCCGCGCTTCTAGTGCTAATTATATGTGTAATAACCTTTCTTTTTCAGTTACTATAGTAATTGTCCATAGGACTGGCGACCGTAATTTCCCCCAAATCTCAAATATCTAATTACCGCTAGTTAATTGTTGACGTAACGGCCGCACATTTACTTTCTTTATTAACTTTACCCCTTTTCAAAATTAATTTCCACCAGTTTCATTTGCATTTTTCCTTTCATTTAGATGTAACCCATTCCTCCCTCTTTACCGACAGATTAACTTCGGTGACGATTGCTTTTCCCAAATTTCCATTAGGTACACGCGGTTTAATTTTTCACTGTCATTAAGGTCGATAAGTGAGGGGGAGGTTACAGGTCCTATTTAGTCATGTTGACTAGCTGAGGTCTCGAACTGGGCAGAGCTTTAGCATGCTCGACACTATATTGACCTCAGCGTGAGGACGCTGGTGTACTGACAAGGAAGGCGTGATCTTCGTGAGCGCCTCGCATACGTCGTTGAGGATTGCAGCGAGCCATCGTTGGTGTTTGTGGTATTGATTCACGTGGCCAACTTTGGACGATACCATTGTCAATATGCATAATACTGCAATGTATTCAATTGTTTCCTTGTGTTGTAGAACTTGACAATAGGATAAAATATCATAATTTCAATCACAGGTATAAAAAAGGACTATCATACTGTTAGAAGGGAAGAGATATAGCAAAGTCTGAATAGACTGGAATTGTTAAAAGGACTGCAACTGAGAAACAGAAACATGTACAAAAATGCCTGAATTGTATTATAATATACATACACGTCTACATCTACATCTACATCTACATCTACATCCATACTCCGCAAGCCACCTGACGGTGTGTGGCGGAGGGTACCTTGATTACCTCTATCGGTTCTCCCTCCTATTCCAGTCTCGTATTGTTCGTGGAAAGAAAGATTGTCGGTATGCCTCTGTGTGGGCTCTAATCTCTCTGATTATATCCTCATGGTCTCTTCGCGTGATATACGTAGCAGAGAGCAGTATACTTCTTGACTCCTCGGTGAAGGTATGTTCTCGAAACTTCAACAAAAGCCCATACCGAGCTACTGAGCGTCTCTCTAGCAGAGTCTTCCACTGGAGTATATCTATCATCTCCGTAACGTTTTCGCTAGTACTAGATGATCCTGTAACGAAGCGCGCTTCTCTCCGTTGGATCTTCTCTATCTCTTCTATCAATCCTATCTGGTACGGATCCCACACCGTTGAGCAGTATTCAAGCAGTGGGCGAACAAGTGTACTGTAACCTACATCGAAGAATTAGAAATTTTTGTAACAAACAGAGGGGTTTCTCAAGGAAGCGTTATCTCACCAGTGCTTCTTAATATGACCATGGACAGCATCATAAAGAAAGTTCAATCAGAGTCAACAACAGATAATTTGAAGATCATAGCATATACGGAGGCAATGTGATGATTGTGGACTAAAATGCGCAGAAAATGGAAGAAGAACTGAACAGCTGGCAGAGAGTAACCGAAGAAGCAGGCATGGAAATAAGCTTAACAAAAAGGGAAGTAATGAAAACCAGGAGGGAAATTAAATGGTGCAATTTGCAATGGAAAAATCATTAAAGAAGTAGATGCTTTTAAGTATCTAGGAAGCAAATTAATAAAGAAACGAAACATCAAGCATGAAATTTCGAAGAGAATAGAAAACTGTTCGAAATGATTTTATTGGTTAGTAGAGATAATTAGCAACTGAAAATTACCTGCAAACGCAATGATCATGATATACAACTCATATTATCTGCCAAATTTGAAGTATGGATCATAATGCTGGGCAAAGAAATACCCGAGCAGAATGTACGGAACAGAGATGTGCTTTGTACGAGACATCCTGGGTAAGACGAGAAGAGACAGGATAAGGAATTAAACAATGAGAAGCACCTTGCAGATCTAGCTCCTAAAAGAAGTTATGGAGAAATATAGTCTTACGTGGTGTGGCCACATTAAAAGAATGAGACCAGTAAAACTTCCATGAAAAGCCCCCGAATGGACAGAGAATTAGCGACGACCAGTGGGGAGACCACGAACGAGATGGAGATATCAGGTGAAGGATGACGTGAACCGAAGAGGAGTGGAATGGGAATAATGTTGAATGATAGATTGTGGAAGAAAAACGAAGTTTCAGAGAGGCTTTTCGAACGATTTGCATAAGTAGAAATGTTTCAGAAAGAAGAAGTCTCGAAAGATGTTGTGGTAAATATATCAAACATTTGACAACGGTGCGTAAGATTCTCGGTACTGACGCCGTGGCTTAGTGCGTTTGCTTCAAACAGCTGTTTGCATTCCCACTGGTTGGATCTGGATATCTTGCTGGTCACAGGAATACCCCAACATCATGCAGCAGTTCATGCAGATTTAAGCCACGTGTGGACACTTGTTCTCCTGTTGGAAAGTGGCACTACATACTGTCTCATGAATGTATGGGGCGGCGGGTGGATTTATTGTTATTTAAATGTTTTGTTTTTCCCGGCCGATGCACCATATGTGGGGCGGCGAGTGGAATATTTTTTGTTATATAATGTGCCTATTATTATTTATGCTGTTGTTTGCCGTTCTCAACACTGGCTCTCTAACTACAATATTGGCAACCAGAAAGTGATTAGCAAAATGTGAAGCCTGTAATTAGAATTCCTAGTGCCCACTTCATCTGAGAAATACATTTATAGCTACAGCTTATAGCTCTGAGGAATTAGGAGACTGTCTGGAATTCATAATCAAAAACTATTTTCTCTAAAATGTTTCCTATATTCTGAAAGTCACAGACCAAAAAGAATCCACACAATCCAACTACCAGAGCAGTTCAGAGTCTAATGCACTGATGCAACTATAACTGTTCAAATTAAATGTTTAAGTGAATGCTCGCCATTATTTGATGATAATGTTCATCAAACGCCACGCTAAATAATGGTAGAATGTCCCGCGGCGGCACGTGAAAATACGACATACGCAAACTGAAGATAGATCATTAAAGTCATCCCAGAATTAACACTTCACTCGAAAATGATTTCATGGTTACGCGTATCCCGAGTAACTTATTACGGCATCCGAGGCTGTTTATAGCAATGATACCGACGCGACGCGACTCCAGGCACAGGTGGTGTGCTAATCAGCGTCTGGAGAGAACTGGGGCCTTGGACCTTCCTCGCGCAACGTTCTTACATACAAAGCCGCGGTGCCGACGGCTAAGGGAACGCCTGATCAAATCGGCTCTCCCGACTAGCCGCTGGGCTAGTAATGCACCACTTTAAGTTATCGAATAAATCATTGCTTCCTTTGCTGATGGCCGATGAAGCTCTCAATTTAAATATGCATTCAGCACACATGTAAGTAATCATAATAAAAGTCTGACGTGGCTAAGTAAAATATTTTGGGCGAGAGAATTAATTCAATTACTCTACACGCAGTAGACGAGCTCTGAACTTGCCCTTTGGAGATACGCTAAGGCTATAGTTTTGTAGTTATTCAATTGAAACTTCTCACATCTTTATGATTATAGCGGATCTCCCTTCTACTTAAATTTAAACATCCTAGCCTTATTTATTCGCCTACTTAATCTATCTTGCTTCCTTAATTTTTAAGAGAAAAACCAGAAAATCATGAATTTCAACTAAAATTTTAATTTGTGAGATCCAGAATACTGTTTCTACTAAATTATTATGCAAAAGGAATCTAAATATAAATTTTTAAGTTTCTAGCTCTTTTCTGTTGCGCCAATGATTTTTACAGGAAAATGTCCAAATTTCGAAAATGGTTAAAGTTATTGAACTGATATTCAACACATATTGATTTAGTATTACTACTGACATACTAGAAACGTTTCAGGTTATTTACCTGATTTTTAAAGTATTGCGCATCATTTATGACGTCAGAGCTAGTTACAGCGGACTAGGCTGGCACACAATGGAAAGACTGATGTGAATTTTAATACGGCGTGAGTAGGCTGCTTCCTACAAATGGTAACACTTAAGGTAAGTACAGTTTGCCGTCAGAGTTCCTCAGACTCTGTGACCCATGACCTGATTGACCTGAAGTCACACACGATGCATCCACACACCATGACTACTGCAGTAGCACCGCTGTGTCTCTCAAAGATAGTGAAGGAATGGGACCTCTCTCCAGGACGCCGCCATACTCGCGAACGACGGTAATCTGCATTCATCACCGAACACAACTTGATGGCATTCATCTGCATTCTATGCTTCCCAATCATGGCAACGTTGAAAATACAATCAGTGGTGTTGTGATGGCTGTCGCACCCTACGCATGAGACGTTAATTCAGTAGCCTGGTCACCGCTAGTCTCTGACCAATGATGTATCAAGACACAGAATGTTTCGGGGAGGCCATTACTTGCTCATAGATGGTAGCTGGAGATGTGAAGGCGTTCTGACGTGCTTGGCGCACAATACAGCGATCCTTCCTTGTGATGGTCAGCTGCGATAGACAAGGTCCGTGACGATGGCTGTGACAGCCGTCACACTCCCGTGCGGAGCCACTGTGTCACGTCCGAATGGCCGACAAATCAGGATGTTGGGCGATCCGACCAGCTGGCAAAACGGAGCCCTGCGATGAGGCAGCTTTAAAACTCTGCCAGGTGCTGATCACGCTCCCTCATACGAGTACACGACATCTCTTGTGTTCTTCGAGGTGATCACTCGACATCTGACGCATTTCACACCACTCATACACCCTACCACACCTGGTAACAAGTCAACAGACAAATCACACCAAAGCGCTCCAATTACCAATGAAATTCACCAAGAGGCGTGTAATTGAGATATTTCATTTTATTTTGACTACCAGTTTCGGCATTCCATTATGTCGTCTTCAGGCCCCATATTCATCTCTCAAAAGTAAACGATATTCTCATACAATTCCATACACTCCTGGATGTCGTGAATTCAAAACCGTATACCACTACTATTGTAATTTAGTATTCTTTTACCTAAATAACAGGAAACCCTCTCTGTATGTGCCACGTATAACCCTCTTGCTATATTTAGTTTAGTTTCCAAATAAAGTACACTATGGGAGGATAATCCTGTTAAAAGGAAAAGCTAATCGATAGAGTTACCCTTTTTAGAGGATCTGACCGTGGATAAGTAAATCAGACCATTCAATTCTCTTCCTAAGATCTTACCCAGCGGTTAGACAGAAACGCAGTATGAATAGCATTATACTGAAGCTAGGACAACTCAGTTCCAAGTTCACTTAATAGTTTAAAATATGTACTAACAGTCGCCAGTCTATCGAGGCAATGAAATATTGAAGTACTGGAAAAGCAGAAGTATCAATTTTGCCTACTTTCTGGTTCCCCATTAAGTGGCTTCTTCAAATAAATCTCACTCCACGTAAACAATGTCGGCGCAGTCACTGGAATTATTTGTCTACTACACTCTTATACATTACGTTTTTAAAAGAGCAAAATCCCAAATAACTTCAAGAAGACTAAAAAAGATTGGCAAGGGTGGACTTTTAGAACAGCACTTTCTATAATCAACAAACTTTAATACTAATACTTAGACACTAAAGCACACACTTTTTATACTGAACATATCACTTCAAGAAAATCTCTTTCCTACTCGAATTTACTTTCAAAAGCTATTACTCTTTCTTACTTGACTTGACTTTCAAAAGCTATTACTCTTTAAACTAAGTCTGTATAGTCATCTAACAGATTCTAGTAACTTTTTTTCACTCTAACTGAATTTTACGTAAGCAATCTTTTAGTATAACACGCTGAATAGTTAAGAAAACTTTTAAAACAAGAATAGTTTGACTTTATTCCTCTGTAAGCATGGACGTGTTATTACTGTAATTAAACTTTTCATTACGCCTTTCAGTGAAACAACTAAGAAAACTTTTCTTTAACTATTCCTCAAGATGAAAATATTTATGATCTCTTTAACTTTATGATGAAAAACTGCATTTAAATTCATTCTATTCAATTTACACTCTTCCACTATTGAGGCGTAATTTCATTACTACAGGATTTAGTCCCTCACACATATATCTCCTTACTTACAGAAAAACCGCTAAAATGGTGCCTCTGGATATTAACTTGGCACTTCAGAAGTCTGTAAAACAGGATACTCGGATTAATCAACACCAAGGAGGAACCCGGTATAGGAGAATGATTTGGATGAAATAAGAAAGTGAACCAGTTTCTTTAAAGTTCAAGAATGATTATTCACTAATAAAACACAGTTTAAATTAATGGTTCACGCTGTACAAAAGTAAAATAGCAAAAAAATCTTATCTGGTGCCTGTGGGCTTTGTTCTTATGAACGATTATAGCGACTACATTACCCTCAGTGCGGCATGCAAGTATCTTGCTATGTGGGCTCAATTTCTCTTCTTGGCGTTGTTCAATTTTATATACGATAGCCCAACAACATGCAGCCATGCCGTAAGCCGTTTGCAGTCTCCATCCGAGGCATTTTTGAGCAAATTTGCAGGCAAAGCGTCTCCTGCTCCACAATCACTGCTGCCTACAGACTGTGTTGCTTGCTCTAGGCAGCGCGCCAATTCGCCCTTGCCACCTTTTCCACTCCCCAGAGCCACTTTCGTTTCAAACAAAAGCACACTGGCTTTTACATAATACCTATTTCTTTCATTGTTCTCCCAATTCTCAAATTTACATCAACATCAACAGTTTGTTCACACAAACATTTTTAAATACAAGTCATCAGAAAGTTATTTAACGTAATAAACGATTTACATAGTATTTTACATACATTACTCACATACAACGCAAAGAAGTTCAACCTCTAGTATAGCACACTTTACTTAACATATACGGAAAATATAGTATCAATATGCGAAAATTTTAAAGCAAAAAAATATATAAATTTAGATGAACCACAAACAAATGGCGTTATAAAGTGCTTCATTCGAAGAATTGATTGAAACTCCAAGTCTTCGAATGAAGCACTTGGAATACGGTTTTGAATTCACACCCAGGAGTCTACATCTACACATCTACATGGTGACTCTGCTATTCACAATAAAGTGCCCGGCAGAGGGTTCAATGAACCACCTTCTAGCCGTCTCTCTACCGTTCCACTCTCAAACGGCGCGCGGGAAAAGCGAGCCCTGATTTCTCTTATTGTACCGTGATGATCATTTCTCCCTATGTAGGTGGGTGCCAACAGAATGTTTTCGCAATCAGAGGTGCAAACTGGCGATTGAAATTTCTTGAGAAGATCCTTTTGTTTTAATGATTGCCACTCGAATTCACGTATCATGTCTCTGGCACTATCTCCCTTATTTCGCGATAGCTGGCCGCGGTGGTCTAGCAGTTCTAGGCGCACAGTCCGGAACCGCGCGACTGCTACGGTCGCAGGTTCGAATCCTGCCTCGGGCATGGATGTGTGTGATGTCCTTAGGTTAGTTAGGTTTAAGTAGTTCTAAGTTCTAGGGGACTGATGACCACAGATGTTAAGTCCCATAGTGCTCAGAGCCATTTATTTCGCGATAATTCAAAACGAGCCGCCCTTTTTTGTACTTTTTCGATGTCATCCGTCAGTCCCACCTGATGCGGATGCCACACCGCACAGCAATACTCCAGAATAGGGCGGACAAGCGTGGTGTAAGCAGTCTCTTTAGTGATCTAAGTGTTCTGCCAATGAATAAGTCTTTGGTTTGCTCTACCCACAACATTATCTATGTAATCGTTCCAATATAGGATATTTGTAATTGTAATCCCTAAGTATTAACTTGAATTTACAGCCTCCAGATTTGTGTGACTTATCGCGTAATCGAAATTTAGTGGATTTATTTTAGTACTCATGCGAATAACCTCTCACTTTTCTTTATTCAGGGTCAATTGCCACTTTTCGCACCATACAGATATCTTATCTAAACGATTTTGCAATTCGTTTTGCTCATCTGAAGACTTTATAAGACGGTAAATAATAGCATCATCTGCAAACAATCTAAGACGGCTACTAAGATTGTCTCCTATATCGTTAACATAAATCAGGAACAATGGAGGGCCTATAACACTTCCTTGGGGAACGGCGCATATTACTTCTGTTTTACTCGATGACTTTCCGTCTACTACTACGAACTGTGACCTTTCTGACAGGAAATAACGAATCCAGTCGCACAACCGAGGCGATACTCCGTAGGCACGCAGTTTGGTTAGAAGACGCTTGTGAGGAACGGTGTCGAAATCCTTCTGAAAATCTAAAAATATGGAATCAATTTGACGTCCCCTGTCGATAGCATTCATTATATATAAAGAGCTAGTTGTGTTTCGCAAGAACGATATTTTCTGAAATCGTGCTGACTATATGTCAATAAATCGTTTTCTTCGAGGTACTTTCTAACGTTCGAATACAGTATATGTTCCAAAACCCTGCTGCAAATCTACGTTAGTGATATGGGCCTGTAATTCAACGGATTACTCCTACTTCCATTTCTTGGGTATTGGTGTGACTTGAGCAATTTTCCAGTCTTTGGGTACGGATCTTTCTGTGAGCGAGTAGTTGTATATAATTGCTAGATATGGAGCTATTTTATCAGCATACTCTGAGAGGAACCTCACTGGTACAAAATCTAGACCAGAAGCCTCGTCTTTATTAAGTGATTTAAGCTTTTTTGCGACACCAAGGATATGTACTTCTATGTTTCTCATCTTGGCAGTTGTTCTTGATTGGAATTCAGGAATATCTACTTCGTCTTCTTTGGTGCAGGAGTTTCGGAAAGCCGTGTTTAATCATTCAGCTTTAGTGGCACTGTCGTCAGTGACTTCACCGTTGTTATCGCGCAGTGAAGGTATTGACTGCGTCTTGCCACTGGTGTGCTTTAAGTATGACCAGAATCTGTTTGGGTTTTCTGCCAGATATCGAGACAGAGTTTCGTTATGGAAATTATTAAAAGCATCTCGTACACTCTATATTTCGAACTTCTGTAGAACTTTGCCAGTCTTAAATTTGGCATACTTTTTTCGCCGCTTGTGCAACAGCGATCTGACCCGTTTTGTGTACCATGGGGGATCAGTACCATCACTTATTAATTCACGTGGTATATATCTCTCAATTGCCCTTGATACTATCTCTTCCACAACTTTACTACGGTTACATGACCAGATCGGAAGGAGTGAAGACTGTCTCATAAAACGGCGTTAAGAGCATTTTTATCATCTTTTTTAAAAACACACATCAAAAAAAGTTTTGCATCACCTCGGTTCCGAGAGTTCCGGAACCTGTACAGAAAATTGGAATAGAGATCAACATAAACATCATTTCCGCCTTTATTGCTTATGAAAACCACACATTGCATATTGTACCACCATACAGCGAGACCCTAAAAGGTGGTGGTCCAGATTGCTGTACACACCGGTACCTCTAATACCCAGTAGCACGGTCCTCTTGCATTAAGGCATGCCTGTATTCGTCGTGGCATGCTATCCACAAGTTCATCAAGGCACTGTTAGTCCAGATTGTCCCACTCCTCAACAGAGATTCGGCGCAGATCCCTCAGCGTGGTTGGTGGGTCACGTCGTCCATAAATAGCTCTTTTCAATCTATGCCAGGCATGTCCGATAGGGTTCATGTATGGAAAACACGCTAGCCATTCTAGTCGATCGATGTCGCTATCCTGAAGGAAGTCATTCCCAAGATATGCACGAGGGGGGTGCGAACTGTCGTCCATGAAGACGATTGTCTCGCCAATATGCTGCCGATATGGTTGCACTGTCTGTCGGAGAATGGCAGTCACGCATCGTACAGCCGTTACGGCGCCTTCCATGACCACCAGCGGCATACGTCGGCCCCACATAATGCCACCCCAAAACACGAGGGAACCTCCACCTTGCTGCACTCGCTGGAGAGTGTGTCTAAGGTGTTCGGCTTGACCCGGTTGTCTCCAAACACGTCTCTTACGTTTGTCTGGTTCAAGGCATATGTGACAGTCATCGGTGAAGAGAACGTGATGCCAATCCTGAGCTGTCCACTTGGCATGTTGTTGGGCCCATCTGCACCGTGCTGCATGGTGTCGTGGTTGCAAAGATGAACCTCGCCATGGACGTCGGGAGTGAAGCTGCGCATCATGCAGCCTATTGCGCACAGTTTGAGTCGTAACACGACGTCCTGTGGCTGTACGAAAAGCATTATTCAACGTGGTGGCGTTGCTGTCAGGGTTCCTCCGAGCCATAGTCCGTAGGCAGCGGTCATCAACGACAGTAGTAGTCCTTGAGCGGCCTGAGCGAGGCATGTCATCGACAGTTCCTGTCTCCCTCTATCTCCTCTATGTCCTAACAACATCGCTTTGTTTCACTCCGAGACGCCTGGATATTTCCCTTGTTGAGAGCCCTTCCTGGCGCAGAGTAACAATGTGGACGCGGTCGTACCTAGTATTGGCCGTCAAGGCATGGTTGAACTACAGACAACACGAGCCGTGTACCTCCTTCCCGGTGGAATGACTGGATCTGATCGGCTGTCGGGCCGCCTCCGTCTAATAGCCACTGCTCATGCATGGTTGTTTACATCTTTAGGCGGTCTTAGTGACATATCTGAACAGTCAAAGGGACTGTGTTTGTGACACAATATCCACAGTCAACGTCTATCTTCAGGAGTTCTGGGAAGTGGTGTGATGCAAAACTTTTTTTGATGTGTGTAAATATACTTTGTGTTTCTTTTTGATGGTTGTAGGTGTTAAGGCATTCAGCCTAGCAGCAACTGCCTTGTGGTCGCTAATCCCTGTGTTCGTCACGATACTCAGTATTTGTCCAGGATTATTTGTTGCTAAGAGGTCAAGTATGCTTTCGCAACCATTTATGCTTGGTGTGGGTCCATGAACTATTTGTTCAAAATAATTTTCTGAGAAAGCATCCAGTACAATTTCAGATGACTTTCATGCTTGCCGCCGGCTTTATACGAGGGTTGTCCACAACGTAAGTTCCGATCGGTCGCGAAATGGAAATCACAGTGGAAACCAGAAACGTTTTATTTGCAGTAGTTAGGTACACCTTCCACCTACTTCTCTACATAGTCGCCCCTCCAACTTGGAGTTTTTTCGTAGTGTTGTATCAACTTTCCAATATCCTCATCATAGAAAGCAGCCGCCTGTGCTTTCGGCCAGTTAGCTGAGCTGGTCTGCAGCTCATCGTCTGTGGAAAAATTTTGTCTTTATAGCCAGAGATTCTTGTGAGCACAGATGAGACTCAGGGAGAACCAATTTTTATTTATTTTTTTTATTTTGAGTTTTTCCTCATTACAGACGCTTATCTCCAACACAATAATTTACTCGGAAATCACTATACAAAGAATAAACGTTCTTAAACTATGTTTACAAAATATTCCTCCAGGATCTTTTGTGTCTTCCTCTGCGCCCATTCTCCTCACTGTGTGCTCTACATTTTGGAGCCAGGTGGTCACAGGTCGTCCTCTTCTTCTTCTCCCCTCCGGTTCCCACTCCAGTATCAATTTTGGTATCCTGGGTTCCTCCATTCTTCGTACATGCCCGTACCACTGCACTTTCTTCCTATCCATTACGTCATATATTCTTTCTTTTATTTCCATTCTCCTTATTATTTCGGTGTTCCTCATCTTCTCTTTCCTGGAGAGTCTTGCCGATCTTCTTCAGAAGTCCATCTCTAGAGCTTGTAAATTTTTCAATGTTCTTCTGGTTAATTGTCCAGGTCTCCGTTGCATACAGAACCACACTCTCTAATATAGATTTGTATACTAATTTTTTAGTTCTGCTCATTACATTCCTGCTCCATAAGACTAAGCATCTCAATGGCCTTCCATCCGCTACTAAATCTTTTATTCATTTCTGACTCCGATTTTCCCTCGATTTCTAAAATGGGTCCCCATAACAGAATAGAGCCAATTACGGACAAACACTTCTCATCGCAAACGCTGTAGGAGCGTCTTCATTGCCCCTGCAGTGCGCGCCCGAGAATTGGCATGAAGAAGGAACCGCTCGACAAATGTGTTACGTGGGCTGCATGACACAGGCGATATCTCTAACCAGACCCTCGTACTTGGCGGGAGACGCTATTCCCTGCGCATCTTAACGTGCTCACTGTTCACTCAAAACTGAAAAGAGCGACGCGACACGATCGACGGGAATACTAGAGGCACTGACGAACACATGTGTGCAAAGCTCTACCGGATTTTCCCAGCCGTTTCCATTTCCCGACCGATCGGAACTTAACTTTCTGGACAACCGTCGTATATGGCATTGTATGACAATATCAGCCGGCCGGTGTGGCCGAGCGGGTCTAGGCGCTTCAGTCTGGAACCGCACGACCGCTACGGTCGCAGGTTCGAATCCTGCCTCGGGCATGGATGTGTGTGATGTCCTTAGGTTAGTTAGGTTTAAGTAGTTCTAAGTTCTAGGGGACTGATGACCTCAGATGTTAAGTCCCATAGTGCTCAGAGCCATGTGAACCGTTTTATGACAATATCATTTATCTTTGAGAGATACATATGGGATCTGAACACGGCATAGTGGAATGCGGAGACTGGCAGTGAAAATAAAATAAAATAAAATAACATCTCAATTACATTGCTGTTGGCGAATTTCATTGATAATTACTTGACCAGCTGGTGTCCCCTGCCCATGATGGATCAACAGGGATTACGGCACTCTTGTGGCCATTCTAGCTGCCATGGAGAATTGCATCTGCAATCTTGTGGATACCTGCTGATGGTGGGTACGTGTACGAAGTTACATTGATGTTGGACCATGTCTCCTCGGTGCCTCACTTTTTTTGTCAGGAAGTGTTTAGTTAATGTGGATGGCTGTTGCGAAGTGAGGTGGCGAGTTGAAAAGTCATTTCCTTTTAAGGGGGGGGGGGGGGGGGGTAGGACGTCAAACGGGCCGACTTGGAGCAGGAGAGGCACCACAGGACACTTTAATTTCCACTGTCTATACTTTTACAAGTAAATTCTTAAAACGTTGTCAGTATGACCAGGAAGGATTCAGGATTCACACTTGTAGCAGCGGAAGTTCAAAAACATAACAAAATAATTTTTTACATGTGAAATTTCATCATTTTTTCACTTACTATTGGCTGCATTTGTTGCTATAGGTACACTTTCATTCACAAGTAAGAGAGAGTGTTCGATGAATTTTGCACAGCATATAAACCATACTTACAGGTGTCTGAAACTCTAGAATTTATTTAATTTGTGAAAAAACGAATGAGCTGTTACGTTTTAAACTTTATGTTTAGAAAAAGTCAAAATTTGTAGTTAATTATCTCAATTTCTACCACAGTTTTTAATAGATTAGGAAAATTCTAGAGTTTCATACACCTGTAAATATGGTTTGTATGATGTGCAAAATTCATCAAAGAATCTCTCTTATTTGTGAAGAAAAATGTACACATAGCAACAAATGCAGCCAACAGTAAGTGAAAAAATGATGAAATTTCATATCTAAAAAAAAATTATTTTGTTATGTAACTTCCTGGCAGATTAAAACTGTGTGCCGGACCGTGACTCGAACTCGGGACCTTTGCCTTTTCGCTGGCAAGTGCTCTACCAACTGAGCTACCCAAGCACGACTCACGCCCCGTCCTCACAGCTTTACTTCTGCCAATACCTCGTCTCCTACCTTCCAAACTTTACAGAAGCTCTGCTGCAAACCTTGCAGAACTAGCACTCCTGAAAGAAAGGATATTGCGGAGACATGGCTTAGCCACAGCCTGGGGGATGTTTCCAGAATGAGATTTTCACTGTGCAGCGGAGTGTGCGCTGATACGAAGCTGTGAGGACGGCGCGTGAGTCGTGCTTGGGTAGCTCAGTTAGCCGGCACGGTAGCTCAGCGTGTTCGGTCAGAGAGCCGGTTGGCCTCAGTGGAAGGATCAACCACCGAACTTGAACAGGATGTCTTGCGACGTCCGCAACAACCAAATACAACGACCAATAACGAACAAAATGAAAAAAAGAAAAAAAAAAGTTGGTAGAGCACTTGCCCGCGAAAAGCAAAGGTCCCGAGTTCGAGTCTCGGTCCGGCACACAGTTTTAATCTGCCAGGAAGTTTCATATCAGCGCACACTCCGCTGCAGAGTGAAAATCTCATTTTGTTATGTTTTTGCACTTCCACTGCTATGAGTGTGAATCCTGAATTCTTCTTGGTCACGCTGACGAAGTTTTATGAATTTATTTGTAAAAGTATAAACAGTAGAAAATAAAATGTCCTGTGGTGCCTCTCCTGCTCCAAGTCGGCCAGTTTGACGTCCTACCCCCCTTAAGTTTCCCCTATAAAAATGCGACACTGAAAACATTGGTGCAACACCCAGCTTCAGATAGCACCAACAGCTGCTGACGAATTTAATGTACAATTGTTGTAAATCACCCACCCACCCACACCCACCCACCCACACACACACACACACACACACACACAGGTTGTCCAGAGAGTGGAGAGACGACAACTCAGCGAGTAACTGGGCAGTATGTCAACGTTTGCCGCCGCGCTGTCAGCGGGGAGCCCAGAGCGGCGTCTGCCGCCGTGTCCGCGGCGCCGCACAAGGAGGCGTACGTAGGCGCCTACCAGGGCCGCCCCCTCTCCAAAGCCTGAGGACACCGCTGCGCCGCGCAGCCGCCGTTCATCACGCCGCTACACAGGGGGACGGGCTGGGTCGGGCGGGGCGTGACGTCACCGCGCCTGCGCCGGCTACCTGCCGCCACCGCGCCGCTCGTAAACAATCTCCGCGTCTCCCACACCTCGCGACGACGCCCCGTCCTCATTGTTTCTTGACGCAGAATACGGTACGAGGACGCACGCTGTACACCGCTTCCTCAAGGAGCTGCGCTAAATATGGAACCGCTATGCATCTCAAGGCTGAAAGAGGCTAAAAGTGAAATCGTAAATTACTGTGTGTGTGACTGTAGCACCGTCACAATACGCGCGCTTACAATTCCAGTAATGCGTCTTAATACATTATTTACTTCTGAAATATACACTACTGGCTATTAAAATTGCTACACCACGAAGATGACGTGCTACAGACGCGAAATTTAACCGACAGGAAGAAGATGCTGTGATATGCAAATGATTAGCTTTTCAGAGCATTCACACAAGGTTGGCGCCGGTGGCGACACCTGCAACGTGCTGACATGAGGGAACTTTCCAACTGATTTCTCATACAAAAACAGCAGTTGATCGACGTTGCCTGGTGAAACGTTGTTGTGATGCCTCGTGTAAGCAGCAGAAATGCGTACCATCGTATTTCCGACTTTCATAAAGGTTGAATTGTGCGGATCGCGATTACGGTTTATCGTGTCGCGACATTGCTGCTCGCGTTGGTCGAGATGACTGTTAGCAGAATATGGAATCGGTGGGTTCAGGAGGGTAATACGGACCGCCGTGCTGGATCCCAACTGCCTCGTATCACTAGCAGTCGAGATGAGAGGCATCTTATCCGCATGGCTGTAACGGATCGTGCCGCCACGTCTCGATCCCTGAGTCAACAGATGAGGACGTTTGCAAGACAACAACCACCTGCACGAACAGTTCGACGACGTTTGCAGCAGCATGGACTATCAGCTCGGAGACCGTAGCTGCGGTTACCCTTGACGCTGCATCACAGACAGCAGCGCCTGCGATGGTGTACTCAAGGACGAACCTGGGTGCACGAATGGCAAAACGTCATTTTTTTCGTATGAATCCAGGTTCTCTTTACAGCATCATGATGGTCGCATCCGTGTTTGGCGACATCGCGGTGAACGTACATTGGAAGCGTTTATTCGTCATCGCCATACTGGCGTATAACCCGCCGTGATGGTATGGGGTGCCATTGGTTACACGTCTCGGTCACCTCTTGTCGCATTGACGGAACTTTGAACAGTGGACGTTACATTTCAGATGTGTTACGACCCGTGGCTCTACCCTTCATTCGAACCCTGCGAAACCCTACATTTCAGCAGGATAATGCACGACCGCATGTTGCAGGTCTTGTACGGGCCTTTCTGGATACAGAAAATGTTCGACTGCTGCCCTGGCCAGCACATTCTCCAGATCTCTCACTAATTGAAAACGTCTGGTCAATGGTGGCCGAGCAAATGGCTCGTCACAATAGGCCAGTCACTACTCTTGATGAACTGTGGTATCGTGTTGAAGCTGCATGGGCAGCTGTACCTGTACGCGCCACCCAAGCTGTGTTTGACTTAATGCCCAGGCGTATCAATGCTGTTATTACGGCCAGAGGTTGTTGTTCTGGGTACTGATTTCTCAGTATCTATGCACCCAAATTGCGTGAAAATGTAATCACATTGCAGTTCTAGTATAATATATTTGTCCGATCAATACCCGTTTATCATCTGCATTTCTTCTTGGTGGAGCAATTTTAATGGCCAGTAGTGTATCATTAAAATAATTCTAGCGTGCCTCATATCTTGTACACGTACTTTAAGTGCTGCTTTCAAGACTAACACGTCACATTCAACGTCAATAGCCTTCAGGCGCTCATTCTATCCCATTATTTTCGTAACACTTTTGCCACTGTCTGAACTTATAGTAACATCTGTAACATTCTGCCATTCACAGTGTGCTTCTGCGTCTTCGGTATATTTGTTGATTCCATTCTTACGCGCAATATTCATACGACCGAAGTAGCTGTCTGCTCCACGTCCTGCAAGCAATTATTACGCTTATTCGCTGCGTAGACTCCAGCAGCACTCAGTACCTGAACGTGACCGAGTTGCTCGTCAAAATATCGTGCGTAAAAGAACGGAAAGCACACTATGAACATATTTCGCTACGGTAACGTGAGACATCAGATCACTGTCAGATGGTTGCCTAGTGTCACCAGACATGACGTTTCTGTACAGTACTGGCAGACATGTGTCGTGTGCTGCAGGGCCGGCCACAGCGAGGCAACTACACGCGGATCAGGTGTGCGGATCGTGTGCGGGCCACGTGCAGGTCACGTGTAGGCCACGGCTCGGCCTGTGTCGGCTTTTCTCGTTCCTTGTCGCAAGTCCTCAGTGCAGCGCGACATTTCATTTAGTATTGTAGTGTGGCGTTATTCGGTCAGCAGATCTGTCTCCAGTTCGTCAGAAACGCGGCGGCAGCGGTGTTTACCCTTCACTGTTTGTGGTAAGAAGGACATCCACATGTTCAATGGATGCTTGAATAAAAAGAGTCAATCTAACAATCTGTCGTCAAAAGCTTTAAAAATGTATAGCAATGACGGACTAGAGGGACAGACTTCTCAGCGTATTTATTTCCTACGAAATGATATTATAGTACCACACTGAAACAATTTAAAGATTTAATTGACAGTGAAAGAGCAAACAATTACAACGATTGACAGACGGATTCCCAGGTAGATGCCGTGTTTCTTCACTTCCGCAAGGCGTTTGATACTGTTCCCCACATTCGTTTAATGAACAAAGTAAGATCATGTGGACTATCAGACCAATTGTGTGATTGGATTGAAGAGTTCCTAGATAACAGAACGCAGTATTTCATTCTTATTGGAGAGAAGTCTTCCGAAGTAAGAGTGATATCAGGTGTGCCGCAGGGGAATGTCGTAGGACCGTTGCTATTCACAATATATATAAAAGACCTTGTCGATAACATTGGAAGATCACTGAGGCTATTTGCGGATGATGCTGTAGTATATCGAGAGGTTGTAACAATGGAAAATTGTAGTGAAATCCAGGAGGATCTGCAGCGAATTGACGCATGGTGCAGGGAATGGCAATTGAATCTCAATGTAGACAAGTGTAATGTGCTGCGAATACGTAGAAAGAAAGATCCTTTATCATTTGGCTACAATATAGCAGGTCAGCAACTGGAAGCAGCTAATTCCACAAATTATACGGGAGTAGGCATTAGGAGTGATTTAAAATGGAATGACCATATAAAATTAATCGTCGGTAAAGCAGATGCCAGACTGAGATTCATTGGAAGAATCCTAAGGAAATGCAATCCGAAAACAAAGGAAGCAGGTTAGAGCACGCTTGTTCGCCCACTGCTTGAATACTGCTCACCGGTGTGGGATCCGTACCACACAGGGTTGATAGAAGAGATAGAGAAGATCCAACGGAGAGCAGCGCGCTTCGTTACAGGATCATTTAGTAATCGCGAAAGCGTTACGGAGATGATAGATAAACTCCAGTGGAAGACTCTGCAAGAGAGACACTCAGTAGCTCGGTACGGGCTTTTGTTAAAGTTTTGAGAACATACCTTCACCGAGGAGTCAAGAACTATATTGCAACTTTATTGCAAATCTCGCGAAGAGACCATGATGATAAAATCAGAGTTTAGCAGAGGCATACCGACAATCTTTCTTTCCACGAACAATACGAGACTAGAATAGGAGGGAGAACCGATAAAGGTACTCAAGGTACCCTCCGCCACACACCGTCAGGTGGCTTGCTGAGTATGGGTGTAGATGTAGATGTAAATTAATTGTCCTGTACACCGAAAAGTACTTAGTGCTAAAATTGGTGACTTGGAGCACGTGATCATCTGATGGTATGAATACTAAATTTGGTGTAGTCGCACGTCCACCATCAGTTACAATTATTTTCGATGGAACTGGTCGAACAGTATCCAGACTGCACACATTGCTGCAAAGCACGCTGGTTAGGTCAAGGGGCATGCCCAGAACGATTTTTCGATTTAAAACTCGCTATTGTTGAATTTGTGAAGGAAAAACGAGTGCAGGAACGAAAGTCAGTGGGTTGCGGAGCTCACATCTTAACTGGACTTGAGTGCACGCTGCCCACAATAAGACATCGCAAGGTGAGAAACAACTTCTTTCTCACTTGATGGGAATGCATTTAAAAAGCAAATCGCGATATAGGAGGGGCACTTTCTGCCTTTAAAGATAGAAAAGGTCTGAAGAATTCACTGTAGCCGTGAAAGAATTACAAGGATAGCCTCCTGAACGTTTTCAGGACGCTGACAGTCTTACAACCGCTTTGCCATTTCAGTTGAAAGCGGCACTGCGTACGAGCAGATGTAACTAATTGATTATAAAGCTAAGTAAGTCACGATTAGGTGGCAACCTGAGTGCGAAAATCTGTGACATTTTCTGCGTCTGTCCGTACGCCAATAGACTGTACCAGATAAAAATTACATTGTTTTCAGCGCGCCACAAGCAATTAAATACTGAAAATTTGTTTTAGTTCTGATCTACAATGATGGAAAAAGTTAACTATAAAACCGAGTCATATCCAGTTCGACTGCAGTATTATTTAAATGCGCTCCATTCGCAGACCCCCTCTTTACCCCCCCCCCCCCTCCCCCTCCTAGCGGAAAGACAGCTCGCCTTGGCGGTGGGGGAAATGTGCAGGGAGCCTGTACACTATAGCACTCATGCTGGGGCACAGGCTGCGACCCCAAATCTTTGCCGCCCCTCGTGTACTGGCTTCACCAACATAATATCTGGATAGCTCAGTTGGTAGACCAGTTGTCCCTGAAGGCACAGGTTATGGCCTAAAGTTTCCGTGTGCCACTGCAAAGTGAAAATCCGTAATGGATGCTTATGTAGACAAAGTACTACGAGGTTACTTTAAGGGCAGTGCTTTATATCGGGAGGAGCTACATCTGGTCATTATTAACTGCAAGTTTACTGGATGTTTTTCTGCATGGATGCGATAACGGCGAGGTACAGGGTGTTTTCAAAACCATCGGCAACCCTTAGTACGTTATGCAGCACGCGGGACTAGTCTGTTTCCACGAGGCAACCCACATCCAGACGCGCACTGCCTGAGCGCTGCAAAGCTGTTTCACAGAGGAAGACCGCACTACAGTTCCTTCTCTAAATCCTCGCACAAACGAAAAAATGGCTGACATCGAAATAATTGTCCAAGGAATAGAAAAGCAACTGGAATCACTCAACAGAGGAAAGTCCACTAGACCTGACGGGGTACCAATTCGATTCTACACAGAGTACGCGAAAGAACTTGCCCCCCTTCTAACAGCCGTGTGCCGCAAGTCTCTAGAGGAACGGAGGGTTCCAAATGATTGGAAAAGAGCACAGGTAGTCCCAGTCTTCAAGAAGGGTCGTCGAGCAGATGCGCAAAACTATAGACCTATATCTCTGACGTCGATCTGTTGTAGAATTTTAGAACATGTTTTTTGCTCGAGTATCATGTCGTTTTTGGAAACTCAGAATCTACTATGTAGGAATCAACATGGATTCCGGAAACAGCGATCGTGTGAGACCCAACTCGCTTTATTTGTTCATGAGACCCAGAAAATATTAGATACAGGCTCCCAGGTAGATGCTATTTTTCTTGACTTCCGGAAGGCGTTCGATACAGTTCCGCACAGTCGCCTGATAAACAAAGTAAGAGCCTACGGAATATCAGACCAGCTGTGTGGCTGGATTGAAGAGTTTTTAGCAAACAGAACACAGCATGTTGTTATCAATGGAGAGACGTCTACAGACGTTAAAGTAACCTCTGGCGTGCCACAGGGGAGTGTTATGGGATCATTGCTTTTCACAATATATATAAATGACCTAGTAGATAGTGTCGGAAGTTCCATGCGGCTTTTCGCGGATGATGCTGTAGTATACAGAGAAGTTGCAGTATTAGAAAATTGTAGCGAAATGCAGGAAGATCTGCAGCGGATAGGCACATGGTGCATGGAGTGGCAACTGTCCCTTAACATAGACAAATGTAATGTATTGCGAATACATAGAAAGAAGGATCCTTTATTGTATGATTATATGATAGCGGAACAAACACTGGTAGCAGTTACTTCTGTAAAATATCTGGGAGTATGCGTGCGGAACGATTTGAAGTGGAATGATCATATAAAATTAATTGTTGGTAAGGCGGGTACCAGGTTGAGATTCATTGGGAGAGTCCTTAGAAAATGTAGTCCATCAACAAAGGAGGTGGCTTACAAAACACTCGTTCGACCTATACTTGAGTATTGCTCATCAGTGTGGGATTCGTACCAGGTCGGTTTGACGGAGGAGATAGAGAAGATCCAAAGAAGAGCGGCGCGTTTCGTCACAGGGTTATTTGGTAACCGTGATAGCGTTACGGAGATGTTTAATAAACGCAAGTGGCAGACTCTGCAAGAGAGGCGCTCTGCATCGCGGTGTAGCTTGCTCGCCAGGTTTCGAGAGGGTGCGTTTCTGGATGAGGTATCGAATATATTGCTTCCCCCTACTTATACCTCCCGAGGAGATCACGAATGTAAAATTAGAGAGATTAGAGCGCGCACGGAGGCTTTCAGACAATCGTTCTTCCCGCGAACCATACGCGACTGGAACAAGAAAGAGAGGTAATGACAGTGGCACGTAAAGTGCCCTCCGCCACACACCGTTGGGTGGCTTGCGGAGTATAAATGTAGATGTAGATGTAGAAAGCGTCGAAGTTTGAGAACTGTGGCCTGAGCAGCAAAAGCGTCCAGATTTGTAACCGATTCGATTTTCAAACGTATTCTACATCCAAATGGTACATTTACGGACGTAGGTTCCTTGTTAAAACTTTATCTACCAAGTTCCCCGTACAACTCTCAGAAACCTGTAGCAGAATTTGTGAAACACCCTGTATATGGCTATTATTTGTATAATAATATTGTGGGAGTAAGATACCCTTACTACCGCTAGGTACGGTTGTGCGGCTGAGAAAAAATCACGTGTAAAAATATACGCAAAAGATCTGTTGGTAGTTCTTTGCTATATTTAGTTGACTTTCAATTCTTTAAAAGTGTGGATTCAAGCTTTTTGCTCACTTTTTACCTAGGCAGAATTATAAGTTCTCTCAGGAGTCAGATGAAACCGCAGGGTAATATTCGCTACAGATGGAAATGAAATATTTGTACAAATCTGTGTGAAATATATGTGAAATATATATGAAATGAATGTGAGATACGCGTACGCTGGTGAAGTCACAAGGAAAACGTTGGAGCTCTGTAAATTCCAATTGGAGATGTTACGCTACATGAAAGATGTACATTGCAGTTAGGCTTACTGTAGAAGTTTCGAGAGCACAAATACTGGCAGGCGTCAATAAACTTCTCGCTTACTCCAGTTCGCATTTCACAATAACACCCCACAAATTAAATCAGTGTATTTGAAGTATGCAGTGAAAGGACAATCTTTCTTCACACGTACCATCCATGAATGGAAGAGTAAGAAAGAAAATCGTTGTGGCCAGCCTTGAATCTTCTGCAGAGTGGGTTAAACAAAACTGTCCTGGAAAACTTTTCATCTTTCTTCATCTTTTCAATCTTTCTTCATACGTACCATCCATGAATGGACGAGTAAGAAAGAAAATCGTTCTGGCCAGCCTTGAATATTCTGCAGAGTAGGTTAAACAAAACTGTCCCGGAACACTTTTCATGTAAAAACAGGCTACCGAAGTTACATCTGCCCGAATGTGGATTATGTAAGTTCGGTTGCGTGTCTTAAGGTGCATGAAATGTATTCCGGGGCGTGTCTTAAGGTGCATAAAATGTATTCCGGGACAGTTTTGTTTGGCCAGCAAAACTGGAGCAATGATTAAGAGCAGGACATTGGCCCAGAACAAACTGATACTAAATGAAGATAAAACTGAATATGTGGAAGCTTTCAGTTACTTTGGAAGTACAACATCAAGGAATGGAACTGCCAAACTAGAAGTACAGAGCGGAATAAGAACGGGACACAAATTTTCTCATCAAGTGCGGAACCTTGTGCGGGACAAGTGACTTCCTGCGAGAGCCAAACAAGCCATGTTTAAAACGTATCTCCCGCCGATTATGACATGCAGCGTGGAGTGGTGAGCAAGTTACAAGTATCCAAAATGAAGTTTCTGTGATCACCCATGCAGAAGACTAGAACAGAGAAAATTAGGAGTGAAGACGTCAGAGGAGAGATTCAAGCGGATCTGTTAATGACCGAGAGCTGTGAAATGCACGATTAGGTGGCGTGGACACTTGAAGAGCATGAAGTATAACCGCCTGCCAGAACAATACTCGTATGGAAGTGTGCTGTAGAAAAGGCCAATAGAATGACCCACACAAAGAGATGCGCTAGAACTATGGCTCTTTCCTCAATTGGAAGAAGCTGAACATTATGTGACAGCAAGATGGAGCACCGCTTCACTGGCATAACTCAGTTGGATTGGCTGCAAGGGGCCGGATAGTAGACCTTGTTTTGCATGACCTCCACGTTCACACACAAACTGAGTGCATGCGATATTTACGTTTGGTGGTTCATAAAGGATCATATGTGCCTCCGCTACAAGCTTATCTACCGGAGCCGGCCGGTGTGGTCGAGCGGTTCTAGGCGCTTCAATCTGGAACCGCGCGACCGCTACGGTCGCAGGTTCGAATCCTGCCTCGGGCATGGATGTCTGTAGTGTCCTTAGGTTAGTTATGTTTAAGTAGTTCTAAATTCTAGGGGACTGATGACCTCAGATGGTACGTCCCATAGCGCTCAGAGCCATTTTTGATCTACCGAAATTGAACACTTGTAAGAAAAATTGTTCGAATTGCTCTTTCACTTGATGTGTTATTTATAATTGTAAGATGAATGCAACAAATGCTACAGAACTTTAAATCAGTGTATTCGTTTTGAAATACCCTGTATATAGTGACGAGCCACCTGCTGGTTTTGCGGTCACGTGACACAATAAGGACAGTGCATAAACGAAACAGGGGCGTTTCAGGAATCATTCTAGCGACAAAACGGTGAAATCCACAAACGGTGAAATCCACCAACATAAACAACTTCGACAAAGGAGAGATTGTTATGGTCTAGTGCCTGAGTACACACATTTGTTCGCGTGCTACTGTTGTGAGCATCTATCTAAATCTGCTGAAGGACGATGAAACCACGATTAGGCTGCAAAGTGCTGAAGGTCCACGCCTCTTCAAAGAACGTGCCGCGCGGGATTAGTGGAGCGGTCTGGGGCGCTGCAGTCATAGACTGTGTGACTGGTCCCGGCAGAGGTTCGAGTCCTCCCTCGGACATGTGTGTGTGTGTGTTTGTCCTTAGGATAATTTAGGTTAAGTAGTGTGTAAGCTTAGGGACTGATGACCTTAGCAGTTAAGTGCCATAAGATTTCACACACTGAAAGGTCTCTGTTGGATTCCTCTCATGTTAATTTCTTAAATATGTTGTCATTTACGGCATAAATTCCTCTTCTAAATTTACTGTGGTGTTTCTGACTATCTGGGAGGAGACTGAGCAGTGAAACGTGTTACTTTTACACATAAACAAGAACGATCTGTCACACTACTACACTTTAAAACACAGTTTATATGTAATTCATGTCACACAGTCTCATACGGAACCTACATCCGCTTTCTTTTATATACTGTATATGATAAGATACTGTCATCCCCCTTCCCTTCTGTGTGAGAAAATGAATGAGCAAATGTATTTCTAGTGGCATGCTTGAGGGTAGCAGACAAGCCTGTCTGCTAGAGAACAGTAGGACCAACGTCGGAACAGGTAGCTACGCTTTCTAAAAGCAAAGAGGTTTCTATCCTTAGTATGGTCCTGTCCGTCCCTTGTCATTTTGTCATAGGAAGCTGCCCCTCTGGTCACTTCCGTTTGTATTTGTGGGCCACCCTCAGGAAGGGACCAGGGCAGTCTGTCCGCGGCGAGCGTCTGAAGTGGTAAGATCTCCGGCTAAGCACTTGTCTGCTAAGTCCGTAGGACAATGGATTTCTTAAGTTCAGCCTAACTGAAAATTTAATCACCTTTATTTCAGGTTTATATCTAAAATATCTAATGTTATCTTAAATTGCAACGCAGTGAAATTCGAGTGTGAAGTTTAGAATATCCTGTCAGACCACCGAAGTTAAGCGCTGTTGGGCTTGACTAGCACTTCGTCTGGGTCCACCGAGCACTGTTGGCAAGCGGGCTACACTCACCCTTGCGAGCCAATTGACTAGCTAAAGTAGTCGCTATTTAAGTTTTAGAGACGGTAGTTCTCCCACTAATGAAGTAAAAGTTAATAGTAGTTGCGCTGTTTGTAGGATTATTGCAGCCAAGGAGTGGGATACGGTGTAAGCAGCAATTACAATGAAACAGAAGTACATCAACGTGATCAATATGAGTTGAAGACTCAGTCTAGATACAAAGGGCGTTCAAGAAGTTTTGCACTGTCGTCTCTATTTTTTTAATTTTTTGCAGGAGGAGGAGAAATTTTTTGTGAACATACTTGGAACATTTAGCGACGAGTTGGTAAACAAAAGTTTTTCTTTTATTTACAGGTGAGCCATAATGGAGCGTGAAGTAGATGTCAGGTTCCGACAATGGTCGGTAATAGAGTTCCTCTTCAAGACCGGCGATGACTCTGCCACTTCGATTCACAGCAAGTTGCTCCCTGTTTATGGGGAGGACACAGTGGATCGCAGCAGTATCCAGCGGTGGTTGCAGAGGTTTAAAGCAGGTGATTTCTCCCTACTGGATAGTCCACGATGCGGTAGACCATCGACGGCGGTGAGTGATGTGAACAAGGAGAATAATGAATTTTTGGAACCTGGCTCCACAATTAACCGGGACCGTTACTGTTTGTCACTGGACAAGTTGCGACGTGCCATCAAGACCCACAGACCACAGCTTCAGAGTCAGTTCATCAGACTACACCATGACAATGCCAAACCCCATACAGCTCTTATGACGCAGGAGAAAATCAGGAAAATGAGATGGAAAATTGTTCCTCTTCCCCCTTACAGTCCAGTCTTGTCTCAAATGCGCGGTAAAACACTTGACAGTGAGAAAGACCTTATTTCCTGTGTCAAGCAATGGTGTAAATGTCAATCCCCAGAATTTTAAAAAAGTGCATTTACATCATGGAAAGAACATTGGGCCAGATGCGTCGCAGCTGATGAAGGCTACATTGAGTAGGCTCAACGTATAGCTAAATGTTCCAAGTACGTTCAGAAAAAATTTCATTCTCCTCCTGCAAAAAAATAAAAAAACTAGAGACGACTGTGCAAAACTTTTTGAACGCCCTTTGTATCTCAGATTGATGTTTAGGCAACCCAGTAATCAGTGTTTCGTGTCGGAGTCTCTCGGGGCGTCTCTTTGTGTACCGCGAAAGCAAACTACTCGCTAGCTGTCCGCACGGCCACTGGCGTCCGGTTCGTTCTCGCAGACGACAGCGTTTACCTCCCTGCTGTCGCCTTCTGTCAGAGGCACAAGAAAAACAAAAAGAAGCCGTGTGTGCGTGTGCGAGTGTGTCAGCCAGGAAACAAAACAGTCTGCGTCTGTGTGGCCGATACGCAGAAAACGGTTCCGCGTTGTTGACTGTGAGCATATTTGGTTTACTCTACTATTCTACCTCTCCTTTATCCCGCGTAGACACAAAGTTCACCGAACCACCTCTCCACACCAGATGTCTCTATCACATATCGACACAAAGTGTTCGCTACCACATTCCTATCCCAGTGTCTCAACTCTCTACCTTTCCCTGGAATCCACCGGTAGTCAGCTTCACCACACTTATCCTGCTTATTTATGTGTTATATAAGTTTAATATTATCAGTCGCCAAGTTTTGTGGTTCACTTTGTGGTAAAGGTGAAGCAATTTTGCACGATGAGTGGTACATTGTATATACTTGAGAAAGTCGTATAGTTTAGTCAGAACACTAGGTGACTGACTTAATTGCCTCATCTCAGTTGTACCCTTTTAGTGTGTTAAAGGTGGTAGAGGTATATTTGCATCTAGGTGGATACCATTGCACCAAAAGATAATGTCCGTAACAGCAGAGACAAATGCAACAGCTGCTGCATCAGCATCGCCAATATTGTAAGTATATAGTCCATCTTTGTAGTGCTGGTGTGACCACCGAGTCTGTAGATGATTTCGAGAGATTAAAATTGATGCTGTGTTATTCTACGGTCATCGGCATTACTTGTTTTTACAAATATAGTTTTCAACGTACTAGCTTTTAAGAAATGTTGGTAGCATCACTTAAAACTTCCGGGCTGAGATGCCGTGGTCCATATATAACTCTCTCTCGTGACGTTTCGCCTTCGACTGCGGAAGGCATCCTCCGAGGACAATCGGCATTTCCAGTTGGTGTGATGAATGGCAGCTAGCCCTAAATGAGGAAAAATGTAAGTTAATTCGGATGAGTAGGAAGATAAAACCTGTAATGTTCGGATACAGTATTACTAGTATCCAGCTTGACACAGTCTAGTCGTTTAAACATCTGGGCGTAACGTTGTAAAGCGATACGAGTTGGAACGAGGTAGTGAAAACTGTGGTAGGGAAGGTGAATGGTCGACTTCGGTTTATTGGCAGAATTTTAGGAAAGAGTAAAGGAGACCGCATATAGGATGCTGGTGCTACCTGTTCTTGAGTACTGCTCGAGTGTTTGTGACCCGTAACAGGTCGGATTGAAGGAAGGAATCGAAGCAATTCAGAGGAGGGCTGCTAGATTTATTGCCTGTAGGTTCGAACAAATTTAAGTGTTACGGAGATGTTTCGGGAACTAAATTGCGAATCCCTGGAGGGAAGGCAGCGTTCTTTCCCAAAAACCTATTAAGAAAATTTAGAGAATCGGCATTTGAAGCCGACTGCCGAAAGATTCTACTGCCGCCAACATACATCGCCCATAAGGGCCACGAAGATAAGGTGCGAGAAATTAGGGCTCGTACGGAGGAGTACAGAGAGTCGTTTTACCGTCACTCTGTTTGGTATTCGGACAGGAGGGGAAATGACAGGTAGTGGGACAGGGTACCGTTCACCACGCACTTACGGTGGCTTGCGCAGTGTCTACACTCATGCACATAAATTAAGGATAATGCTCATACATGGTGAAACAACGCTCTGGTGGGCGGTAAGCTGGTTTAAATCACCTCACGGTATGACCATGCTGTGCATTTGACCTGCGGTCGTCGCACGGTGGCGCTGGCAGCATTCCACATACGCAGACGTGTGTCAGTGCATGTCAGACTACGGTGCAGCGAGTACGTTTGCATACGTTTTCAGATGTGCTAATGCTGATTGTGTGTTGAAAATGGCTCAAAGAACGCATATTTGATGACGTTATGAGGGGTAGAAAACTAGGGCGACTGGAGGCTGGTCAAACACAGCAACTCATAGCACTGGCCCTACGTGTGGCACAAAGTGTGATCTCAAGATTATGGCAACGATTCCAGCAGACAGGAAACGTGTCCAGGTGCTGCAGTATGGGACGTCCACAGTGTACAACACGACAAGAAGACCGATATCTCACCATCAGTGCCCGCAGACGGCCACGGAGTACTGCAGGTAGCTTTGCTCGGGATCTTACCGCAGCCACTAAAACAGTTGTCTCCAGACACACAGTCTACAGACGACTGAACAGATATGGTTTATTTGCCCGGAGACCTGCAAGGTACATTCCACTGACCACTGGTCACAGGAGAACCAGTAAAGCCTAGTGTGAAGAACACAGTACGTAGTCATTGGAACAGTGGTACCAGGTTATGTTCATGGACGAGTCGAGGTATAGTCTGAACAGTGATTCTCGCCGGGTTTTCATCTGGTGTGAACCAGGAACCACATGCCCCTTAACGTCATTGAAATGGACCTGTATACAGATCGTGGTTTGATGGTGTGGGGTGGGTTTTATGATTGGTGCACGTACACCCTTGCATGTCTTTGACAGAGGAACTGTAACAGGTCAGATGTATTGCGACATCATTTTGCACCAGTATGTCCGCCTTTTCAGGGGTGCAGTGGGTCCCACCTTCCCCCTGATGGATGATAACACACGGCTCCACCGAGCTGCCATCGTGGAGGAGTACCTTTAAGTAGAAGACATCAGGCGAATGGAGTGGCCTGCCTGTTCTCCAGACCTAAACCCCATCGAGCACGTCTGGGATGCTCTCGGTCGACGTATCGCTGCACGTCTTCAAACCCCTACGACACTTCAGGAGCTCCGACAGGCACTAGTGCAAGAATGGGATGCTATACCCCCAGCAGCTGCTCGACCATCTGATCCAGAGTATGCCAATCCGTTGTGCGGCCTGTGTACGTGTGCACGGTGATCATATCCCATACTGATGTCGGGGTGCATGCGCAGGAAACAGTGGCGTTTTGTAGCACATGTGTTTCGGGACGGTTTTCTCAACTTATCACCAATACCGTGGACTTAGAGATCTGTGTCGTGTGTGTTCCCTATGTGCCTATGCTATTAACGCCAGTTTTGTGTAGTGCCACGTTGTGTGGCACCACATTCTGCAGTTATCCTTAATTTATGAGCATGAGTGTATGTAGATGTAGACATTGATACAGTATATATTCGGTTGCAGTTAATATTGCGTAAATCTGACGATCAGAATGGTAATAGACTCCCCAGAAATCAATATATCATGACTCGTCCTGAGCTTTAAATTAAGCGCAAATACTCCCAGACTAGCAAGTAAATCACGTCAAAGTTCCTCGAAGCACATTTTATGATTATCGCTGACAGTTAAAGTCACAGAGTCAAAGTACCACTTGGCATGGAACTTCGCTAAGTCTCAGAAAATTTTGAAGTATCCGCTACCGCTAGCCGTCCCTATTCTGTCACTTTACCCCACTGACTGCTTTGTGACATCAAATCTCTCCTCTATCCCATGTCGAAGTTCACCGAATCACCTGTCCCCACCAAGTGCGTCTATCACATATCGAAACAAAGTGTTTTCTATCACATTTTCGTGCCAGTGTCTCAACTCTCTACCTCTCCCAAGAGCCGGTGCAAGAATTTCAATGTCTGAGAGCTTCACCACTCCTGGCAATCAGAAACATTCAGTCCTCCGCCAAAGAGCAAGATTTACTAAAATCCATAAAATGGACTGCCAACTGCATAATAATAAAGTTTAGATTAGATATACAGCTTAAATTAGGACCTTTTCTCCCGCTTCTGTAGAGACCAAACATGATATTGTACATATAAAAGCATAGTCATAACGAATTAAGCATGATCTAGCGCATACTCGCTTATAACAAACAATAAATAACACACATTAAAGCATATGACATCTAAGTTTGGCCTGCTCAACTGATCCGTCTTTTCACGCTTAATCTATTTGTAGTATGAAATCTTACGGATAATTTATTGCTTTTACGTTACAAAAGTTTTAATAGTGGCTAACATAACTTTCAGTTATCATTCAGAAACTGTTAATAACTGAGATAAACGTAAGATGGTCTCGTATGAATAGAACTGAACATTTCCATACTCCTTTCATTTGCTGTATTTCTTTGGAAGATACGACGATCTGACACATTTACATAATGAAAAGATATAAAACGCAATAATTCAATAGATAAGATACGTTTGAGTGGGTGACTTTGTAGGGTGGCAGCTAGAGTCCTGAGCTTTCATCCACTGCTTCATTTATAAAGATCGAATGAAGCGTTCAGCAGTTATTAATTGGCAGTGAGAATTGTAAGAATATTTAACAATGTTCAGTTAATCGCAACAATTTTTATGATATTTATAACATGAAAGTCTTAATACATGCGCCTCAATGCCGCAAGCACACTGATACGTTTGGATTTTTCGTACTGTGAGTTACCGAACTACGAGTATGTTCAATAAGTGGAGCAACACATATTTTCGCGAAATTTGTTATGGGACATCGTGGGATATTTGTGCTTCAAGTCCGATAGTTTCATGAAGCTGTGATAGGTGGCAGCGCCCTATGTAGCCTTTCAAACGGCATGTGCTACGGAGGTGCGTTCCAAGCCGAGAGCTGTCATTGAGTTTCTCTTGGCGCAAAACCAAAGCATCACAGACACTTGTAGGCGCCTGCAGGGAACGAAAGGACGGCGACTCATTGTGCGAAGCGTCTGTTATCCTTGCAACAACGTCGCGGAATCTTGTCCGACCGCCGGCCGCTGTGGTCGAGCGGTTCTACGCGTTTCAGTCCGGAACCACGCGGCTCCTACGGTCGCAGGTTCGAATCCTGTCTCGGGCATGGATGTGTGTGATGTCCTTTGGTTAGTTAGGTTTACTTAATTCTAAGTCTAGGGGACTGATGACCTCAGATGTTAAGTCCCATACTGCTTAGAGCCATGTGAACCTTTTGTTTTTTTTTTCTTGTCCGACCTCCAACGTACTCTCGGGACATTGCAGAACAACTTCAGTGTGTTAGTCGCCTGAAAAATGGAAACGAACTTCTGCACGACAACGAAAGGCCTCACACAATTCTTCGCACCCGAGAGGATCACACAGAATTTCATTGGACTGTTCTTCCCCATCCGCCCTACTTCTCGGATGTCGTCGCACCTTCCAACCTGCATCTGTTTGGCCCAATAAAGGATGCACTCCGCTGGAAGCAGGACGAGGAAGATGGGGCGGTTATGATGCAGCAAGGCGTCGTCTCCGACGTAGACCAGTAGAGTGGTTTAAATGGTTCAAATGTCTGTGACCACTATGGGACTTAACATCTGAGGTCATCAGTCCCCTGGACTTAGAACTACTTAAACCTAACTAAGGACATCACACACATCCATTCCCGAGGCAGGATTCGAACCTGCGACCGTAGCGGTTGCGCGGTTCCAGACTGAAGCGCCTAGAACCGCTCTGCCACTCCGGCCGGGAAGTAGAATGGTACCATGCGGGCTTAGAGGCCCTCCCAGAAAGGTGGCGTAAGGCCGACGCCTTGAACGGAGATTATGTTGAGAACTAGCGTTTTGTAGCCAAACTTAACTTCTTTGTGTTGTGCCTTACGGCAGGTCTTGTCATGGGGGAAGACTCGTCAGAAAGGTCCACCGCATGAGCGTCAAGGGAAGTGATTCCAGTGGTGGTTTCCCGTTGCCTTCCACTGATCATGATGAAATGGTAATGAGGACAACACAACACCCAGTTCTTGAGCGCAGAAAATCTCCGACCCAGCCGGGAATCGAACCCGGCCCCCTTGGCGTGACAGACCGCCGCGCTGATCACTCACCTATCGGTTTGTAGCCAGAAGAGTGGGTAATAACATGGTGTACTGAAATTCTGTATAAACCCAACCTGCGTTAGTTATTGAACGCCGCTCGTAGTATGGAATTATGAAGTACTTCAAATGGCCATATTTCATACACAGAAAAAAACCGCCATAGGACCGGACAAGCACTGTATCAGCCCAGACTGTACTTCCACCGCTTTCTGCCTACTAATAGGGAGAAGCCCCTACTATTTTCCACTGCTGGCGGGTCCTTTACCGACGCGATTGCACCACCCGGGAAGTCCCTGCAGTCAGATCCCCCCCTCTCAGATTCTAAAACTTCTCTCCGGCGGATTTCTCGATCATACGCGTTACGTTATGATTTATCGCGTTCAGCGAGACAAACACTGGAATATAGATATCTGGTGTCAGAAGAATTAACCATTTAAAAATTCATTTAATATTTCGACTTAGAGCTGTCGTGAGCAATAATCAATCACCAGGAATTTTTTCAGCTGCTTAGATTGCTTCTGGAAGAATCACTTCTATAGGGCCTTGATTTTGCGTCTGTCGAAATGCACTTCTTGTTGTAATACACCAATGTTAGGTTGTAGGCCTTCTGGAGGTTGGTGACTTTTTTGTTTATTGGCGATTCGGTTTAATTCTGAGGACTGTATAGTTTCTCCGAGGTATTCTAAATGGCAGACTTGTATATATATATATATATATATATATATATATATATATATATATATATATATATATATATATATTGTGTGTATTTATTCAGGGCATTCGTTAGAGAGCTGATTAGCTGATTAGAATCCTTGGTAAAATAGACTGAAGTGAGTGTGATCAGTACAATCAAAATTAAAAATGCATAAAATACAATTTCACTTAAAACTGCCGTCACTCTCTCCCATTTTTACTCACATTCATCTATCTGGTCAGACCCAGTCATGAAGAACGTAAAATTTTCAATTTCCTCAGTGCTAAAATGTGCTATTAAAATCCTAACTCAATAGTACAACCTGAACCCGAAATCGAGAGACAAAATTTAGGACCAGCAACGATATTTTCTGAGTATTTTGGTGTGAGGGACCCATGGTCACCGGTGGTTCGTTCCAGAGTAATCACGTAACTGTGATTTATACGGTCAACCCAATTTCCTTCAATTTCTCTGACAAAACCTTCAAGACAGTGAAAATGCTTTAAAATGAAATCACTAAAACGCACACCGCAGAACACAGGGCAATGCAACAGCACTCAGATGAACCACATGCGGTTGCTGCTGTTGCGAAGAAAGCTGAATGCCGACCAGAGTGGCCGAGTGGTTCTAGGCACTACAGTCCGGAACTGCTCGACCGCTATGGTCGCAGGTTCGAATCCTGCCTCGGGCATGGATGTGTGTGATGTCCTTAGGTTAGTTAGGTTTAATTAGTTCTAAGTTCTAGGGGACTGATGACCTCATAAGTTAAGTCCCATAGTGCTCGGAGCCATTTGAACCATTTTTTGAACCAAAGCTGAATACAGAGACGCTACCGCTGCTGATCCACTGCATTCAGTAAACCCGTACACGAGGTGAATGTCGGCCAACTCTTCGTCAGCGCACCTCTACATAGAGCTGTGTACCACTGTTAACGTGCTACTAACACTGCCTGAAAGGAAACGCAAGACAGAATCGAGCAATGCGGAATGCAAATTTGAGGGCAAAACGTAAAATGGGCATTAATGTAGTCAACAGCAGCTACCGTGTGTGGGAAAAAAACACGACGTTTTTCAAACAGTGCACACACGGCATATCGTATTTATACATTCAGTGAGATAGAAATACAGAGATAAATGGAGGTAAGAAACGAAGGGAGATGCAATTACCCTGTAAGGAACCACCAGAGACCACAGCGGTCTTATACCAAAGTTCTCAGAAAATAACCTGAACAAGCTCTGAAATTTTACCGGAGAATTCTGTTTCACTCAGTATAATAAAGGCAGGGCACAAATAACTCATGAAAGTGTATCTGGCTGTTTACACAAAAAGAAACATTTCCATGATGCTGTTCGGTATGTGCTAATATAACACATATTGCTTCTCCTCAAAGTACCTAGGATTAATACTGGACGGCTCCCTCACCTGTAGACATCGCTGCTCCAACGACGAACACAAAACCAGCTCACGGAATGACAACTTCAGAAAATTTAGAGGCGCAAACAGGGGAGCTAAGCAGTGAATTCCTAGGACCACTGTTTTCGTCCTGTACTATTTTGCAGCAGAGTGTGGCAACCCTGTCTTGTGTACCTCATCCCGTGCCAAAACTGTGTACCCTGCTGTGAACGAAGCTTGCAGAGTGATTACGGAGTGCTTTAAAGCAACTCCTGTTGAGGAGAATTACTGTCGTTTTGGTATCGCGCCTCTAGATGTTCCACGAGAAGTTGCAACCAGTGTTGAACGAATGAAGTCTGCGGGCGTTGAAGCTCACCCACTGTTTGGTCATGAACTGCCTGACCCCAGACTAAAATCAAGAAAAAGTTTCGTTCGAACAACAGAACTTTTGAAATCCGCTCCAATCAAGGCAAGACTTTTTCGATCGAAATCCGTGTAAGGAAATTGGATGAAACCGTGAGAGCATCTTCCGGCGGGCCACAATGAGCTTTGGGGTGCTTGGAGGTCTATTAAACGGTTAAGAAATTTTTGAGAAAGTAATGTATTCAAGAGTAGCCTCCCATATTTGTAAAAATAAAGTACTAACAAAATGTCAGTTCGATTTTCAGAAAGGCTTTTCAACAGAAAATGCTATATACGCTTTCACTGATCAAATTTTAAATGCTCTGAATAACCGGACATCACCCATTGGTATTTTTTGGTTGTGTAAATCATGGAATTCTTTTAGGTAAGCTAAAGCATTATGGTTTGAGCGGGGCAGTGCACAAATGGTTTGATTCATACTTAGCTGGAAGAATGCAGAAAGTTGAAATAAGTGGTTCATGTAATGTTAAATCAACAGCTGATTCCTCAAACTGGGGGGGCTATCAAGTACGGGGTCCCACAGGGTTCGGTGTTAGGTCCTTTACTGTTCATGATATACATTAATGCAAAGTTAGTTCCTTTTGCTGATGATACAAGTATAGTAATAACATCCAAAAACCAAGAACTAAGTGATGTAATTGTAAATGATGTTTTTCACAAAATTATTCAGTGGTTCTCAGCACACGGACTCTCTTTAAATTTTGATAAAACACAATCTATACAGTTCCTTACACTAAATGGCACAACTCCAGTAATAAATATAGACTTTGAACAGAAGTCTGTAGTTAAGGTAGAATTTTCAAAATTTTTAGGTGTGTCCATTGATGAGAGGTTAAACTGGAAGCAACACATTGATGATCTGCTGAAACGTCTGAGTTCAGCTACGTATGCTATTAGGGTTATTGCAAATTTTGGTGATAAGAATCTCAGTAAATTAGCTTACTATGCCTACTTTCATTCACTGCTTTCGTATGGCATCATATTCTGGGGTAATTTATCGTTGAGTAGAAAAGTATTCATTGCTCAAAAACGTGTAATCAGAATAATTGCTGGAGCCCACCCACGGTCATCCTGCAGACATCTGTTTAAGGATCTAGGGATCCTCACAGCAACCTCACAGTATATATATTCACTTATGAAATTTGTTGTTAATAATCCAGCCCAGTTCAAAAGTAATAGCAGTGTGCATAGCTATAACACCAGGAGAAAGGATGATCTTCACTATACAGGGTTAAATCTGACTTTGGCACAGAAAGGGGTAAATTATGCTGCCACAAAAGTCTTTGGTCACCTACCAAACAGCATCAAAAGCCTGACAGATAGCCAACTAACATTTAAAAATAAGTTAAAAGAATTTCTAGATGACAACTCCTTCTACTCATTGGCTGAATTTGTGGATATAAATTAAGGGGGGCAAAAAAAAAAAACATTAGTGTCATGCAATATTTTGTGTAATGTAATATCTTGTACAGACATCTTTTATTAACCGACACGTTCCACATCATTACGATTTGTCGTATTCATGATCTATGGAACAAGTATTAATCTAATCTAATCTAATCTAATCTGTCGATAGGGCAGTGTCCTCCCTTAGATTGCGGTGTTCCACATCGGAGAAGAGCGAGCGCGAGTGTAGCGGTGCGGCCTTTGTCCATTCACTTGTTCAACGCAGGACGTTAAGCCTCAAGTGTCCCAACGTCGTTCAACGTCAGAATGGCGATTTTGGCAGCGCTATTTCTGAATGTTCCTTTGTTCTAAAAATGTATATAATGTCTGTAACAGTGTGTTCTGTAAAGGAAGGGTTCTGACATGAGGAAATAAAATGTGACACAAACAAAATACACTGCTGGCCACCGTAAATGCAACACCAAGAAAGACAAGAGGTAGCACAACAAAATTTATTTTGTAGATAACATGTTGACCCAGTATCGAATGATTACGTTTACAGACGTCTGTGACATGTGGTTCCTGCCAGAATCAGTAGCCAGAGTAGCCACCATTGTTGGAGATCACCGCTGCCACACGTCTCGGCATTGAGTCAAAGAGACGTTGGATGTGTGCCTGGGGTACAGCAGCCCAAGCAGCTTCCACACGTTGCCAAAGATCATCTGGTGTGGCAACTGTGGATGTAATGTGGGTCACTCGTTGAGCAACCATGGACCACATGTTTTCTATCGGCGAAAGATCCGGAGAGCGAGCCGGCCAGGGAAGCAATTCAATCTAGTTATTGACGAAGAACCTTTGGACAATGCGTGCCACGTGTGGTCGCGCATTATCCTGTTGAAATATGGCTGTGGCCGAGCCCTGAAGGTAAGGAAGGACAACTGGCTCCAGCACCTCGGATATGTAGCGCCGGCTATTTAAAGTACCGGCAATGCGTACTAGAGGCGTGCGAGAGTAATATCCGATACCGCCCCATACCATAATACCCGGTGCAAGACCAGTGTGGCGGTGCATAATGCAGCTGTCCAGCATCCTCTCTCCACGGTGTCTCCACACTCGAATCCGACCATCGTGTTGCTACAGACAGAAGCGTGCCTCGTCAGTAAAGACAACGTCATTCCATTCTGCCGTCCACATCCGTCTGTCATCACACCATTGGCGACGGAGACGTCTGTGGTTCTGCGTCAATGGTAGACGAAGCAATGGACGTCTTGCGGACAGACCACTCTGCTGTAAACGGCGTCGAATGGTACGCGCAGACACTGGATGATGCGTTACAGACGCAATGTGCTGTGCTATGGTTCGGGATGTCACTGAGCGATCCGTCACTGCCATGCGCACAATTTGCATATCAGCACGTGCAGTGGTGCACCGAGGTGAATGCGATCGACCACGTCGGTCCGTCGTACCCTCCTGCATCCAACGGTCACATATCCGCATTACAGTTGTTTGGTTTCGTCCAACACGACTAGCGATTTCTCTGCATGACAATCCACAATCTCGGTAAGCCACTATCCTTCCTCTGTCGAACTCGGATACTTGATCAAACTATGTTCGCTGTTGTCTACGAGGCATAACTGATCGTCTTGTGAAACAACCACAAGGTAAACACACGTGCCGAACGTACACTCGTCGAAATCGTCAAGCCTTAAATGGCGCTATGAGGTGGCGCCACAGGCGCGCGTGATGTGCGTCTGCGCTGAAATTCTAATCAGTTGCATATCTCATCGCTGCAAACCCATGGTGTAAATTTCACTTGATTCGGATGCTTCCTTCAGGGTGTTGCATTTACGATGGCCAGCAGTGTACTTGTATCACTGCTAGAGCTGTACCCGGGAGAGGTAATAAAGTTTCTTTCTGCAATTCTACTACTGCGTATTATTGAAACTTCCTGGCAGATTAAAATTGTGTGCCGGACAGAGACTCGAACTCGGGACGTTTATCTTTCGCGGCAAGTGCTCTACCAACCCTTTTTTTTTTTTTTTAAACCAACTGAGCTACCCACCACACACGACTCACGGCCCCTCCTCACAGCTTTACTTCTGCCAGTACCTAGTCTCCTACCTTCCAAACTTCACAGAAGCTCTCCTGCTGAAGCTGTGAGGACGGGGCGTGAGTCGTGCTTGGGTAGCTCAGTATTTGCCCGCGAAATGCAAAGGTCCCGAGTTCGAGTCTCGGTCCGGCAGACAGTTTAAATCTGCCGGGAATTTTCATATCAGCGCACACTCCGCTGCAGAGTGAAAATCTCATTCTTACTGCGTATTATTTCTTGTGATACCAGTCGTCCATTGTAGAAATTTTTTGGAACGGCGGTAGAGAACTGTTTAGTTAGGGAGAGAAGAGTGCTGGTGGATTTGCCCGTGAAAAATAACGTTACTTTCATGAGACATTTTTAATTTCCGAAAAACTCTAACTGCCTCTTCGCAGCTATCGCAGCGAGAAAGTTACTAACAGTCGCAATCGTTTTAGAAAATGCACGTTTAGAAATGGTAATTTTTTTACATATGTAACTCGCAGTAACATTTACTGAATGCTTTAGGACTTAAAAACAGTAAAAACACTAAACTCTAAGAACCCAATGAAAACATTACATCTTTCAGAGTATAAAAAATTTCCTACAAATAACAGTATAAGTCATTTGGTCTGAATGCAGCTTAAGAATATTCAGTTAACTAATGAAACAGTTCAGTGCACTATCGCACGTGCCAATAACCACCATCAACTTCCGGATAACACTTTTGACAACTTCAGTCCTCTGACAGAAACGTAAGCGCTGTAGCATAAAAAGAGGTTAATTTAACTCTTTGAATATCTTAAAAAAATGTAGACTTATCCCGGAATCTGCCCCAGAGCCCAAGGCGACTTATGAGTCTGGAAGTGACCAGATAATGGCTGCAAACTGATTCGAACAGCATCTCTTACAGTTACCAGATAATGGTTAAAAAATAATTTTAACAACAGCGCTACGAATGAGCAGTTTATGATTACCAAATAATTCGAACAACAGCAAGAACGTGAGCAGATAATGATTACAAAATAATTCAAACAACAGCTCTAAACGTGAGCAGATAACAACATCGTCATTTGAACAACAGTTCTGAACGTGAGCAAATAACGTTAACAGTATAACTCAAAAAAACAGGTCTAAAAGTGATCAGATAATGGTAAAATAATCAAACAATAGCTCTAACTGCGAGCAGATAGTGATAACAGAAACTAACGTGAACAACAACTCTGAACGTGAGCAGATAACGATTACAAAATGGTTCAAACAACAGCTCTTGCACACGAACAATACACGAAACGCTCAGATGAGCACATTCCTTTTAAGCACAGTTCCAGCACAGAAACGTGTATCACGATCAGTTCGGTACAGTTAATGAAGAGCAACTGCCGTTACACGAACGGGGCTCAATTATAATTCAGCTATATACCAAACAAATGTGCAAGACTGTACCAATCGCCCGTGTTTGTGAGAACGTTCCATGATGCTGACAGCCGCGAGAGATGTGGCGCGAGCAGCAGGCCGCATCAGAACGCTCGCCCGTCCATACCCTGCGCAAAGCACGAGGAGGTGCTCACTATGCGCAGAGCTGCCACTGTGGTTAGTCAGGGCGCGAGTGTCTTGACTTCCGCGGCACTACTCGCACAGTTTGCAGCGTCGCCTCCATGGCTACTGTTCAGTCAGCTGTCGCCGCACACCCAGCCACCGCTCACTCGCCATCTTCAATTCCTTTTCACACCCGACAACCATCCTATTTCTATTTTCTTTATTATCATTTCATCCCCCAGGCGCACAGTGGTACAACTTCAGCCAAGAGCTATGAAAATAACAATAAAGACGAAATACATATTAGTAAAAGATGAAAAGTTTAGATATGGTTTAAAAAACATTAAGACTGTTTATTTTTTCTACTTGTTTTAATGAAAGTACTAAAAGTTAAAAAACACACCACGAAATTGGTGGCTTCTTCTAAAAGAAAACAGAACTGCATTTTCAGTTAAAAGCTGAAGGACCTGCTCTGAGGAAAAAGGATTTAGGAAGAGGAAAAATGTTTTCTATTGTGCTGAAGGGTGTGGGCCCAAAAATATAGTGGTATGTTGGGTTGGAAGTGTGGAGATAAGTGTTGGGGTGGATAGAGGGAAGGTGTGGAGTGCGGTGCGTGGGCTGGTCCATGGCATCAAGAGGAGACGGGATAGGAAGAGAGAGCCCTATTGTGGAGTGCGACAGGTGGGGAAGAGTTACAGTGGATATATATATTGGCCACGACATCTTGGTAGATGATTGTTGCAGTGTCTGTGTGTTTATCGGTTGCCTTTTTTCATATGACTTGTCAAGCCAATGGCAGCACGGCATCTCTTGCCGCAATTGTCACAAGTGTGTCTGGCTGCTGAGGCAGGAGCAGTGGTAGCATTGCGAAGCTTTTTCTGCCTTAATCTGTCTAACAAGCCTCCATTGTGCTTCGACATTCCAGATGGTATATCATCACGCCACTCTGGTCTCATGCTAGCCCGTGCCTCCCACCTGTTTGTGTCGATTCCAAAGCTCTCCATATCTCGTTTACAGGAGTCCTTGAAACTCAATACAGGACGTCCTACAGGTCTTTTGGCTATAGAGATCTCTCCAAGCATCACCTCACGTGGTAATCTGTCAGGATCCATACGGTGGACGTGTCCCAGCCAGCGGAGTCGTCTCTGCTTCAAGACAGCTGAAATACTGTTGCAGTTAGTTTTAGATAGCACTGCTTCGTTGGTCACTCGGTCCTTCCACGTTACTCCGAAGATGGATCTCAGGCAGCGCATGTGGAAAGCATTAAGGCGACGTTCTTGTTTGGCATAGGTAGTCCATGTTTCCGATGCACACAAAAGGATGCTGAGGACGCAAGTTTGGTATACAAGAATTTTGGTGGTCAAAGAGAGTTTGTTGTTCTTCCAAACACGTGTAGAGAGTTTGCCAAAAGTTGTCGCAGCTCTTCCAATGCGGGCATCAATTTCCTTGTCAACAGACATGTTTGATTCTATAGTAGATCCAAGATAGCAGAAGTTATCTACGACTTACAGAGTAGTGCCATCTACTGTGATATTTGGCTTTGTGTTAGCACCCTGAACCATAATTACGGTCTTACTGTTGTTTACACTCATCGAGAATAGGTGGCATGCGTGACTAAATCTTGATACTAGCTCTTGCAGCTCTTCTGCGGAGTTCGCAACAATTGCACCATCATCAGCAAACAGGAGTTCACGAGCGACTATCTCGTAGCGCTTTGCCTTACTCTTCAGAAGACTGACATTGAAAAGCCTTCCATCTTTCCTAGTATGCAGATGTACTCCAACATTGCAATTCTCGAAAGCCACTTGGAGCAGACCCGAGAGGAAAATTCCAAAAAGTGTAGGTGCCAACACACAGCCTTGTCCTACGCCACAGTTCATACTGAATGGTTTAGATGTACTGCCATCGAAGATTACAGAGCCACGCATATTGTCATGAAAAGATCTTATTAAAGACAGCAGAGTTGGAGGACACCCAATTTTTTCCGATATGCTGTAGAGTCCCTCCCCACTGCCGGTGTCAAAGGCTTTGTTGAGGTCAACAAAAGCCACATCTAATGGCACTCTGTGTTCGCGGCACTTCTCTTGTAGTTGGCACAAGGTGAATATCATGTCACTTGTGGATCTGCCAGTTCGATATCCCCACTGTGACTCAGGGTAGATCCGAGCAGCCAAGGTTTCCATTCTCTTCAGGATTATCCCTGCATACGCCTTTCCAGCAATGCTCAAGAGAGATATTCCTCTATAGTTGTTATAGTTACCTCTGTCGCCTTTTCCCTTATAGATTGTTACTATATTTGCATCTCGCATGTCTTGAGGTACTGTGCCTTCTTCCCAGCCTGCAGTAGGATTTGATACAATATCGGCAAAACGCAGTCAAGTTTGATGATTTCTGCTGGTAAGTTATCACGGCCTGTACTCTTGCCTAGCTTTAGACTTTTAAGTGTGAGTTTTAATTCGTCAACAGTGGGAGGATCTTCAAGCTCAGACATAACTGGGTAAGTTGGTTAAGTACCCAGAGCTTCTGAAGAAATGTTGACCTCTTCTGAGTATAGTTTAGCATAGTGCTGCACCCATATATCTAGCTGCTGGTTTATTGCAGCGAACTTTCTGCTTGTTGGTCCAATGGCCTTTTTGATGCCTTGATACATGCCACTATAATCTCCTTTGTCTCGGCAGATCTGAATAGTTTTACAAAGGTTGGTCGAATATCTATTTGCGCAATGGCGAGAAACTCGTTGTAGATCTGCTTTGCAGGCCTTGTATTCATCTATTGCTCGTTGGTCTTTAGGATTATTCATAACCTGTATATGAGCATTAGGTTTCTTGTCTATATATGGACGCAACTCACTTTCACATTCAGTAAACCAGTCACTTTGAGTCCTACCCTGCATCCCAAATGTTCCGATAGCTGTCTGCATAATATTTTCTTTAGCTAGATGCCACATATTTTCGGCGCTCTGTGCAGTTATAAATTGCTCAGAATTCTGTTTCATCTCAATTTCTTCACTGAACTTTTTGTACAGCGCATCATCTTGAATGGCTTTGGTGTTGATCTTCACTCTTCGACAGTGGATAGCACTAATAAATATCAGGACATATTTTGTTGTCTGGGAGAGGTGGTTACGGTAGAAGTTGCGTGGAATAGGATATGGAGTGTCTGTAGGTGAAGTGACGGTGGGTTATGTTTGTAAAGGCATGGCACCTTACCGTGATTATTGATCAGAGGGGGAACAACGTGGTTCCTGAAATCCAGTTCGCGGATGGCGTGCAATATACGGAGGTGCTCGATTTTGCTGAGGAGCGTCGGAAATTTGATGAGACGGTCGAGAACCCACGATAGGGAGGGTAAGTGGAAGCTGAGAGTAAGGGCTGAGTGATTGACCTTGAAGGATTTCAAGGGGCTGATAAAACTTAGTAGGGTTCGATATTCGTGTAACATTCGCATAGGAGAGAAAAGGTCGGATCAAGGTTTTGTAGGTGTGTAAGATAGTGGAGGAGTATAATCCCCAAGTTCGACCAGTTTGAAGTTTATTAGTTTTATCTTATAGAGGATTCTCCATTGCATCTTTAATAGTTGAGGTTTCCATGTTAGTTGCCGGTGCAGGCTTAGTCCAAGATATTACAGTGAATTATTTAATTGGAGAAGACCGTTGTAAATGATGAGATAGAAGTCATGAACGTGTAAGATGCCCATGGATCGTCCTATAATTATTGCCAGGGAGGAGTTGATCTTTGAGGGGCCTTGGCTGCATGAGGAGGTAAACTGATTGACAAGCGGAGGTGACGGCGTTGGGATCACGGATTTACTTCACACTTTGTACGCCTTTTGTAGGCCATTAAAACAACGTAATGTGCAAATAGTAAGGTGCACCACTCTGACAGTTCAGAGAAATCGCAAGAGAAGGTTTGCGCGTCTGTTATGTAACTCATGTATCTGTGCGTGGGTACCGGTAGTGAGAGCACGTGGTCCTCAAGTGGTTGTCGTTCGAACTTTGTGAGACAAACGTGTATGAGGCGACGGTTCGACTCCTGCTCAAACCTTCGTTTTTGTAGAACAAGTGTAAATTCGCTGATATTCAGAAAGTTTGCAGCTAAACTATTCGTTCGTGTTACGTTAGCTACACAGGTTAACTGCCAAATGAATCCTGCCTCTGTGTCTGCAGCTCTAAGCGTCTATCTGCAAAGTAGTTCCGGGTATCTAATCAGATTGCATGTATAAGGGATTTCGCAAATCACGACAGGCATACATTTTAAGGAAAACTCTATGTTTTCCGTCATTTACTTGTCGACAGTTATAAATATGTTTGTCCTACTAATTAAATTTAATTAAAAATAGTAAGTAGCCGAATAACATGAAATTCACTAAAACTTCATGCATATACAGGTGGTTTTTCTAATTATATTACCTCTAAAATGTCATATAAATTAAAAATATGTCCAGTGATTGAAAAAAAAATAGATTAAAGTCTAAGTCTGAACGGGAGTTGAACCATCGCCGCACACTCGAACGCTGACCACATTTTTTTCCGTTATTGTTCGCTGTATTTGGTCGTAGCGGACGTCACATGACATCCGCTGAAGTTCGTTTCACTCAGTTTTTTGTTACAGAGAGCAACCAGCTCTCTGACCGATCACGCTTTTATTACTTTTTCATTTTTTTTATTTTGTTCGGTATTGTTCCTTTCGATTGGTCTGGGCGGACGAGACATGACGTCCGTTCTAGTTGATCGTTGATTCCTTTACTCAGTTCTCTTTATTATTACAGAGGACAATCGACCCTCTGATCGAACACGCCGAGCTACCGTGCCAGCGTGCCAAGTGATTTATTTCCTTTTTTTTCATTTTTTTCGGTATTGTTCGTTGCGTTTGGTCTGGGCGGATGTCACAAGACATCCGTTCAAGTTGATCGTTCATTCCTTTACCAGTTTTTTATTACAGAGGGCTTACAGCCCTTTGACCGAGCACGCTGATCTACCATGTCGGCTTTTTGTTGTCTCATTTTGTTCGTTGTTGTTCGTTCCATTCGTTGCGCGGGTGTCCCATGACACCCATTAAAGATCATCGTTGATCCACTTACTCAGTTTTTTGTTACAGAGGGCGAGTAAACCTCTGACCAAACACGCTGAGCTACCGTGCTGGCGTCCACTTGACCACCATGAACTCTAAAAGCTAGCGTCTACACACAGATACATTACTTACGTAGAAGACGCGTAAAACTTCTCTTGAGATTTTCTCGCATTTGCCACAGTAGTACCTTACTAATTGCACATGATGTTGTTTTAATGGGCTGCTAAAAGTGCACAAAGTTGGAGGTGAATCTGTCAACCCAGAGTCGTGACCTCCCCTTGTGAGTGTGATTTGGAGGGATCGTTGGCATTTCTGGAATGTAGGGTACAGCAAGAAAGTTCTGAGAATGTAATTTTGGAGCACAGCATTGTATTGTAGTGAAACACAGACTGTGGGAAAACCGGAAAAGAAGAGAAGCATTTAAGATGTGGTGTTGCAGAAGAATGTTGAAAATTAGATGGATTGATAATGAGGAGGCTCTCTGGAGAATCAGCAAGGAAAGGAATATATGGGAAACGATGACAAGAAGGGACAGGATGATAGGACATCTGTTAAGATATCATGGAATAACGTCCAAGGTACTAGAGGGAGCTGTATAGGGTAAAAACTGTTGGGGAAGACAGACATTCGCATACATCCAACAAATAATTGAGGACGTAGGTTGCAACTGCTACTCTGAGATGAAGAGGTCGGCAAAGGAGAGTAATTCATGAAGGACCGCGTCAAAACTGTCAGAACATATATTGTGTTCGAACATAATGAATTACCTCGAAAAAAACTGTCTAATGACACACAGTCAACATTAGAAAACATCGTTCTTGTGAAACACAACCAGCCAAAGTGCTGAGTGATATTGACAAGGGATTTCAGATCGATTCCGTATTTCTGGATTTCCGGAAGGCTTTTGACACTGTATCACACAAGCGGCTCGTAGTAAAATTGCGTGTTTATGGAATATCGTCTCAGTTATGTGACTGGATTTATGATTTCCTGTCAGAGAAGTCACAGATCGTAGTAAATGACGGAAAGTCATGGAGTAAAACAGAAGTGATTTCTGGCGTTCCCCAAGGTAGTGTTATAGGCCCTTCGATATTCCTTGTCTATATAAAGGATTTTGGAGACAATCTGAGCAACCGTCTTCGGTTGTTTGCAGATGACGCTGTCGTTTATCGACTAACAAAGTCATCAGAAGATCGCCGCACAGGATTAGCCGAGCGGTCTAGGGCGCTGCATCATGGGCTGTGCGGCTGATCCCAGCGGAGGTTCGAGTCCTCCCTCGGGCATGGGTGTGTGTCGTTGTCCTTAGGGTAATTTAGGTTAAGTAGTGTGCAAGCTTAGGGACTGATGACCCTAGCAGTTAAGCCCCATAAGATTTCACACACATTTTTTGAACATCAGAAGATGAAAACAAACTGGAAAACGATTTATAAGAAATATCGGAATGGTGAGAAAAGTGGCAGTTGACCTTAAACAACGAAAAGTGTGAGGTCATCCACATAAGTGCTTAAATGAACTCGTTAAACTCCGGTTACACGATAAATCAGGTTAATCTAAAGGCCGGAAAATCAACTAAATACCTAGGTATTACAATTGCGAACAACTTAAACTGGACTACGTTTTATTGGCAGAACACTTAGAAAATGTAACAGACCTACTAAGGAGACTGCATACACTACGTTTGTCCGTCCTCTTTGAGAATACTGCTGCGCGGTGTGGGATCCTTACCAGATAGGGCTGATGGAGTACATCGCAAAAGTTCAAAGAAGGGCAGCACGTTTTGTATTATCATGAAATAGGGGAGAGAGTGTCGCAGAAATGATACAGGATTTGGGATGGACACCATTAAAAGTCGTTGCAACGGAATCTTCTCACGAAATTTCAATCACCAACTTTCTCCTCCGAATGCGAAAGTATTTTGTTGACACCGACTTACGTAGGGCGGAACGATCACCAAGATAAAATAAGGGAAATCAGAGCTCGTACGGAGAGATATAGGTGTTCATTCTTTCCGCGCGCTATACGAGATTGGAATAATACAGAATTGTGAAGGTGGTTCGATGAACCCTCTGCCAGGTGCTTAAATGTGATTTCCAGAGTATCCATGTAGATGTAGAAGATAGATGATTTTAAAAATGGTGGAGGAGGTTGTAACCTCCCCCTCACTTATCAACCTTAATGACAGTGATAAATTAGACCGCGTGTACCTAATGGAAATTTGGGAAAAGCAATCGTCACCGAAGTTAATCTGTCGGTAAAGAGGGAGGAAAGGGTTACATCTAAATGAAAGGAAAAATGCAAATGAAACTGGTGGAAATTAATTTTGAAAAGGGGTAAAGTTAATAAAGAAAGTAAATGTGCGGCCGTTACGTTAACAATTAACTAGCGGTAATTAGATATTTGAGATTTGGGGGAAATTACGGTCGCCAGTCCTAAGGACAATTACTATAGTAACTGAAAAAGAAAGGTTATTACACATATAATTAGCACTAGAAGCGTGGCAACTGAAAGTTGACACGTGTAGTGCGAAAACTGAAAGTTTGTCAGAAGTAATAAATCTCGCTACACTCTGACTTAATTTAGCAAAAGAATTAATAAAACCGGAAAACTGAAAGTTAATTTAGTGACTGAAATTAATAAGAAGCTTTCTTTCTTAAGCACATCGAAATTCAGTAAAATACGGTTAGTCTTGGACTACCTCAACAATCATTTCAAAAGCTACTTGAATCTACGCAATTTAGAAATAAGAGATTTAGCTTTGAACTTGAATTAAATGATTCTGAACAATTAACAATTGTAAGATTTAGTACGTACCAAGCTGAGCTGCAGTCACAGGTAAGCTAAAATACGGTAACAAAACTCGCACTCTTAATTTGTGCTTGCGTAATCTAAATATTGTAGCCAGCTATGAATACTTAAACTGAACTTTGAAATTAAAGCAGTGAAATGGAATGATTGTACTTTAATGCTGGCATCTGAATTTCAACGACACTCGGGTTGATTTCGGAAAAGGAAGGGACCCTGCTTGGTAATGCAATTGGGACAATGAGCAACAAAAGTTCATGCTAAGTTGCTGTAATTTTGTGAGGCAAATGGAACAGTTTGAAAAGCTGAGGTCTGCCATACAGTTCTGAAACTTTACGTGCTTTTAGTCTTCCTTGTTGGTTGATTGAAGGTTTGAAGTCGTCGATCGAGGAGGTGGCGACAGTCACTCATTGTCGGCCGTCGCTGTTGCAGAAGCTGGATGTTGGCGCGCCTTCTTCTCGACACGGTCCCCAGACGAAACGGGCTCTTGATGTGCGCCAGCTAATGCTTCCCGTCCGCGACACCGTGTCAGAAACTATCATCGCAAGTCGAGCGCAATTACATGCTGCCAAACCCCGAAAGCACGGCAACTTGCGGGAGCGTCACACAACACACCTGCTCCACTCGCTACTACAGCCAGACTCCCTCTTGCTCTGCCCGCGCTCCACGCGGCAGAGTTAACACTACCAAAGATCCTACACACTTTGATTCTTCACACGACCTATCGATGTAATCGTTCGATAGCAGTTTTCCCTAGGCAAGACCCAGCGTAAAAATACAAATAATCTTTACACAACAAACCAATTATACATCGACATAAATGCATAAATATATATATACAAATAGTAAAACAATTACAATACGTAAAGACACAGAAATATCATATATTCAGGTAGCAAAAATATGGAAAACAAATTATAGTACAATAGATGGAAATAGGAGGATATGCATTTCCGGCGTTACAAGGTGTCATCAGGCTACTGAAGGACTGGTGGAAGGTGTTTGGGTGTACTGGGAGTTTGGAGGAGATAAAGGAGAAAAGGTGGAATCTTGTGGCACACCCACAGTGGGATTGAAGATATGGGAATTGGTATTGTTAGCAGTGACAACCAACCTTCGGCCTCCGCGCAGATGCTCTATAATCCTTGGCGGTAGGAGGAATGAAAGTAACCGTAGACCACGGCCTCCCAACCTTTTCAGCTGGCGGACCCCTTCTTCAGTTGAAAATTCATGGCGCAGCCCTAGTCAGTCAAGAGCACAGGAACCCCCCCCCCCCCCCCCCGAAGTCTTTGGCTTTGGTTTAGAGATGAACGAAAACAACTTGAAATTAACGATCCAATTTGAATTCCCACTGCATCCACACACTTACTAGTGGATTTACTCCCTTTGTTCAACACACTATAGCCTGATTAATATTACTTGGTAATTGACATTTCACACGTTGGAGCTGCCTTCCTCCAAGAGCAATCGACGTCACGTCCCAACTGTTCGCTGTTGACAAGCTGCCGCCTGTGGTCTGTTCACTTCCACTGTTTGGCAACTGTTGTGTAAGGAGCATGCATATTTAGTAACAGTCGTGTGTGTGTGTGTGTGTGTGTGTGTGTGTGTGTGTGTGCGTGCGTGTGTGTCTGTGGTTTTTCGTGAAATCCGAAGAAAAATGTTCAAATGTATGTAAGTCTATGAGACTTAACTGCTGAGGTCATCAGTCCCTAGTCTCACACACTATTAACCTAAGTATAACTTCCGCTAAGGACAACACACACACACACACACACACACACACACACACGTGCCCGAGGGAGGAAACCTCCGACAGCGGGAGCCGCACCAATGTTTTCGTTTGTGTTGCCGACTGTCAAATATTATTGCCAAAGATCGAATGTTATTGCCAACTTTCGAGTGCTAACACATGTTTTTCGAAGGAAAAAAAATTGTAATGAATTTGATTTTCACATTTTTATTCAATAATTTTACTCATTATTTTACACGATTTGGTGAAAGGTGGCCGCGGACCCCCTAGAAAGAGCCGGTGGACCCCTAAGGGGTTTTTCAGAAAGATTTTCAAATGGTTCAAATGGCTCTAAGCACTATGGGACTTAACGTCTGAGGTCAGTCCCCCAGAGCATACAACTACTTAAACCTAACTAACTTAAGGACATCACACACATCCATGCCCGAGGCAGGATTCGAACCTGCGACCGTAGCGGTCGCGCGGTTCCAGACTGAAGCGCCTAGAACCGCTCGGCCACACCGGCCGGCAAAGATTGTCTTCAGACACAGGTGACTTCGCCTACGTCTCTGCGAACGGAACATTTGAGCAGCTCGTCACGGACGTTACGGTGCAGAGGGCGGCCTCACGTGGGGAGGAAGTGAGCGGCGGGCAGCGCACGCGGCCGGAAGGAAGATGGCGGTCAGCGGCCCCTGTGACGCAACGTGACGTCACGTGTCGTGACGTGACACACGAGGCGTGGGCAGGTGTCGCCACGGCCCCGGCCGAGATCATCTCTCAAAATTTACGTCGCGTGCCTGAGAGCGCGGCTATATCTGTCCAGGAAGCGGCTGGAGAAACACCCACATCTCAGGCTGTCCGCGGCCATCGCGTTTAGCATCGCAGCGCCGCCCCCGCAGCAATCCGTTAGGCGATTCGACGCGCCCCAGGTGTGCCGGTCTCAATTCAGCGTGTCCGTGTTGCTGCAGTGACCGGAAGCAGTTTGACACAGGAGCACCTCGCTTTTCGTGAACCTGTGGCAGGAACTGAAGAGCTCCGGGGATAACCGAGATAAAATCGCCACAGCTTCACATATTACACTCCGTGGCCTGTTCGGTAGCCTGCTGCAGTGGTTAAAAGGCGAACGGATAGACGAGCCACTGCGATTTACCAGGAGAACTGAGAAGCTCTTAGAGGTCTGAATGTTAAAACCGTCCACAGCTCTGGGAAGGATTACGTCATCTCATCGCCTGCAAGCCGTACTATTTCGGGACCAGAAGCAAACAGAATTAAATAATAAATAGCATAGAAACAACAATAGAAACGTTTCCAAGCACGTTGGAGACTGTTGTTCTTTTTCTTTTTGCGTTGTTATTGTTATCATCGTAATCATCTGTTTATCGTTTGATTCACATCTCCATGCACGAATGTTTTTTTGTAAGTCATCCAACATCTGTGTAGCATACGGTGTGTGTGTGTGTGGGTGGGTGGGTGGGTGGGTGGGTGGGTGGGTAGGTGGGTGGGTGTGTGTGGGTGTTTTGTGTAATGAAGAAGCACAAGGGCAGGTAATTAGCGCTTTAGCTAAAATAGTGTGAAACAAATGCAATAAATTTAACCAACATGCTCGGGAGGTTATAGTTGATAATCAATTAGAAACAACATTCACGATTGCAGAATGTCCCATTTATTAAAATCAGAGGTTTCGGCACGTTTAAACGGCCATCTTCAGATCTGAGCACAATTTGGCTGGAGCTGGCGGCGTGGTGGAGACTTGTGTGTGGTCGCAGCAGTTACCGCTGTGCCTACACGCAGCTCCTCACCACGCCGCCAGCCCCAGCCAAATGGTTGTGGAGATTTCTGGATGGAGATTTTAGTTTATCAGATATAGACTGGGAGACTCAAAGGTTTATAACGTGTGGCTGGCACAAAGAATCCAGTGAAATTTTTTTAAGTGCATTATCTGGAAATTATCTTGAGCAGTTAACCAGAGAACCGACTCGTGGTGATAACATATTAGACCTTCTCGTGACTAACAGACCCGAACTATTTGAAACAGTTAACGCAGAACAGGGAATCAGCGATCATAAACCAGTTACTACATCGATAATTCCAGCTGTAAATAGAAATATTAAAAAAGGTAGGAAGATTTTTCTGTTTGGCAAAAGTTACAAAAAGCAGATGACAGAGTACTTTACGGCTCAACACAAAAGTTTTAACTCAAGTACAGATAGTGTTGCTTGGCACACATCCATCTAATGCTTAATAGATGAATGTGTGCCAAGCAAGATCGTAAGAGATGGAAAAGAGCCACCGTGGTACAACAACCGAGTTAGAAAACTGCTACGCAAGCAAAGGAAACTTCACAGCAAACATAAACATAGCCAAAGCCTTGCAGACAAACAAAAATTACACGAAGCGAAATGTAGTATGAGGAGGGCTATGCGAGAGGCGTTCAATGAATTCGAAAGTAAAGTTCTATGCACTGACTTGGCAGAAAATCCTAAGAAATTTTGGTCTTATGTCAAAGTGGTAGGTGGATCAAAACAAAATGTCCAGAGTACTGAAACAGAGGATGACAGACTAAAGGCCGAAATACTAAATGTCTTTTTACAAAGCTGTTACACAGAGGAAGACTGCACTGTAGTTCCTTCTCTAGATTGTGGCACAGATGACAAAATGGTAGATATCCAAACAGGTGACAGAGGGATAGAAAAACACTTAAAGTCACTCAAAAGAGGAAAAGTCGTTGGACCTGATGGGATACCAGTTCTATTTTACACAGAGTACGCGAAGGAACTTGCCCCCCTTCTTGCAGCGGTGTACCGTAGGTCTCTAGAAGAGCGTAGCGTTCCAAAGGATTGGAACAGGGCACAGGTCATCCCCGTTTTCAAGAAGGGACGTCGAACAGATGTGCAGAACTATAGACCTATATCTCTAACGTCGATCAGTTGTAGAATTTTGGAACACGTATCATGTTCGAGTATAATGACTTTTCTGGAGACTAGAAATCTACTCTGTATGAATCAGCATGGGTTTCGAAAAAGACGATCGTGTGAAACCCAGCTCGTGCTATTCGTCCACGAGACTCACAGGGCCATAGACACGGGTTCCCAGGTATATGCCGTGTTTCTTGACTTCCGCAAGGCGTTTGATACAGTTTCCCACAGTCGTTTATCGAACAAAGTAAGAGCATATGGACTGTTAGACCAATTGTGTGATTGGACTGAAGAGTCCCTAGATAGCAGAACGCAGCATGTCATTCTGAGTGGACAGAAGTCTTTTGAAGTAAGAGTGATTTCAGGTGTGGCGTAGGGGAGTGTCGTAGGACCGTTGCTATTCACACTATATATAAATGACTGAGGCTTTTTGCGGATGATGCTGTAGTATATCGAGAGGTTGTAACAATGGAAAATTGTACTGGAATGCAGGAAGATCTGCAACGAATTGACGCTTGGTGCAGGGAATGGCAATTGAATCTCAATGTAGACAAGTGTAATGTGCTGCGAATACATAGTAAGAAAGATCCTTTAACATTCAGCTACAATATAGCAGGTCAGCAACTGGAAGCAGTTAATTCCATAAATTATCTGGGAGGATGCATTAGGAGTGATTTAAAATGGAATGACTATACAAAATTAATCGTCGGTAAAGCAGATGCCAGACTGAGATTCATTGGAAGAATCCTAAGGAAATGCACTCCGAAAACAAAGGAACTAGGTTACAGTACACTTGTCCGCCCACTGCTTGAATACTGCTCACCGGTGTGGGATCCGTAGCAGAGAGGGTTGATAGAAGAGATAGAGAAGATCCAACGGAGAGCAGCGCGCTTCGTTACAGGATCATTTAGTAGTCGCGAAAGCGTTACGGAGATGACAGATAAACTCCAGTGGAAGACTCTGCAAGAGAGACGCTCAGTAACTCCTTCATTCAATAAAGCAGGCCAGGAAACAAAACGCATTACAGAGGAGGAAGCGGTGAGACGGTATGGTAGCTCGGTACGGGCTTTTGTTGAAGTTTCGAGAGCACACTTTCACCGAGGAGTCAAGCAGTGTATTGCTCCCCACTACGTATATCTCGCGAAGAGACCATGAGGATAAAATCAGAGAGATTAGAGCCCACACAGAGGCATACCGAGAATCTTTCTTCCCACGAACAGTACGAGACTGGAATAGAAAGAGCCGATAGAGGTGCTCAAGGTACTCTCCGCCACACACGGTCATGTGGCTTGCGGAGTATGCATGTAGATGTAGATGGTGTTCAGATCTAAAGATGGCCATTTAAACGAGCCGAAACCTCTCACTTTAATAAATGGGACATTCTGCAATCGTTACAGTTTTTTTCTAATTGATCACTAAACAAATGTGATTAGATCAATCAAAATTAAAAAAGCATAAAATACAATTTGATTAAAATTACGATCACTCTCCCCCTTTATGACTCTCATTCACATGCGCAGTCATCCTTACGCCCCCTCCCCCCCCCCCCCACCAAAAAAAAAGGATTAGCCAATTACTCTGATAACACACTGAAACCTCCTCCCGGATGGTTTAGCGAGCAACTCAAGCACCACAAAAATCTTGTCTCATTTTCCTCATACTCTAATAAAACACAGCGCAGATTAATTGGCGAAATAACCTATGTTTTCTTGTCTAAAATACATTGATTCCAAATACAGTATACTGAAACATGTACGCTGCAATCATCATATTTTGGAGGAGCCTCTACATCTATATCTACTCCACAAGTCACCGTACGGTGCTTGGCGAAGGATACCCTGTACCATTACTTGTCATTTCCTTTCCTGTCACACTCACAAATAGAGCAAACAGAGCCATTCCTAGGCATGAGCCCTAATTTATCTTACCTTATTTTCCTGTCCTTACGCGAAATGTATGTTGGCGCCAGTAGAATCGTTTGACGCTGGCCGATGTGGCCGAGCAGTTCTAGGCGCTTCAGTCCGGAACCTGCTCTGCTGCTAGAGCCGCAGGTTCGAATCCTGCCTCGGGCATGGATGTGTGTGATGTCCTTAGGTTTGAGTAGTTCTAAGTCTATGGGACTGATGACCTAAGGTGTTAAGCCTCATAGTGCTTAGAGCCATTACTAAACAACCAGATTACTGCACTCTATAAGCATTTGAATCTGGTTACTGATTTCAAACCTTGAACTGCCTCTGCAATTTAATTCCACACTCTTCCCTGTGTTACCAAATCAACTATACGTTTGTTAAGTTGCAAGCTGTGCGTTTGCTGTGGAGGGTATTCCAAAAACGGCAAGTTTGGCCAAGAATCATGTCGCTGTCAGGTTGCCGTGAAGTGGCTGGCCGCATCAAGCAGGAGAGCGAATGCTGGGGTGAGCTCAGTGCCGCTAGAGCAAGCCGCGGGAAGAAAAGCGGAGGGGTGGGGGGGGGGGGGGAGGGGTAAGGGCAGGCTGCTGTTCGCAGGGTAGCTGGGAAGTCACGGAGCTTGGAATTCCCGTGACCGCCGCCAGAGTCCACTGTACCGCCGCATGCCTGTGAATGCTGAGCGATATGGCCAGGGACCGACTGCACTAAAACTAAAAGCTTCGAGTATTCACAAAAACACGAACACAGCTTCCACGCACATTATACGTTACTGGCCACGAAGATGACGTGCTACTGACGCGAAATTTAACCGACAGGAAGAAGATGCTGTGTTATGCAAATGATTATCTTTTCAGAGCATTCACACAAGGTTGGCGCCGGTGGCGATACCTACAACGTCCTGACATGAGGAACGTTTCCAACCGATTTCTCATACGCAAACAGCAGTTGACCGGCGTTGCCTGGTGAAACGTTGTTCTGATACCTCGTATAAGGAGGAGAAATGCGTACCATCACGTTTCCGACTTTGATAAAGGTCCGATTGTAGCCTATCGCGATTGCAGTTTATCGTATCGTGACACTGCTGCTCGCGTTGGTCGAGATCCAATGATTGTTAGCAGAATATGGAATCGGTGGGTTCAGGAGGGTAATACGGAACGCCGTGCTGGATCCCAACGGCCTCGTATCACTAGCAGTCGAGAAGACAGCCATCTTATCCGCATGGCTGTAACGGATTGTGCAGCCACGTATCGATCCTTGCGTCAACAGATGGCGACGTCTGGAAGACGACAACCATCTCCACGAACAGTTCGACGAGGTTTGGAGCAGCATGGACTATCAGCTTGGAGACCGTGGCTGCGGTTACCCTTGATGCTGCATCACAGACAGGAGCGCCTGCGATGGTGTACTCAACGACGAACCTGGGTGCGCGAAAGGCAAAACGTCACGTTTTCGGATGAATCTACGTTCTGTTTACAGCATCATGATGTTAGCATCCGTGTTTGGCGACATCGCGGTGTACGCACACTGGAAGCATGTATTCGTCATCGCCATACTGGCGTATCACCCGGCGCGATGGTATGGGGTGCCATTGGTTACACATCTCAGTCACCTCTTGTTCGCATTGACGGCACTTTGAACAGTGGACGTTACATTTCAGATGTGTTTCGACCCGTGGCTCTACCCTTCATTCGATCCCTGCGAAACCCTACATTTCATCAGGATAATGCACGCCCGCATGTTGCAGGTCCTGTACGGGCCTTTCTGGATACAGAAAATGTTAGACTGCTGCCCTAGCCAGCACATTCTCCAGATCTCTCACCAACTGAGAACGTCTGGTCAATGGTGACCGAGCAACTGGATCGTCACAATACGCCAGTCACTACTCTTGATGAACTGTGGTATCGTGTTGAAGCTGCATGGGCAGCTGTACCTGTACCCGCCATCCAAGCTCTGTTTGACTCAATGCCCAGGCGTATCAAGGCCGTTATTACGGCCAGAGGTGGTTGCTCTGGGCACTGATTTCTGAGCATCTATCACCCAAATTGCGCGAAAATGTAATCACAAGTCAGTTCTAGTATGATATATTTGTCCAATGAATACCCGTTTATCATCTGCATTTCTTGTTGATGTAGCAATTTTAATGGCCAGTAGTGTAGAAAATCTGATGACACCATTGAAATCGAAATAAAGTCGCGTGTTTAATAAAATTATTAACATATTTAAACAGTAACTGTTAACAAAGTTCAGCTTTTGTGGCCCTGTAGTCCTCAGTTGCGTATTACGATATGTTGATAATTATTACTTTGGCACCGTCTAATCTCAACTGAATAAAATGCAGGTATTGTACAATACACGTTTTGCCTTATTTGCAAGCTATCTTCAGTGGCCTGGAACTATGGGGGTGAATCACACCAAACTTGTACTGGAATAATCGCGAAAGTGGGAAGTGCTATTGGTTTGAGTTTATCACTGAATGGACTGGCAGTCAGGGGCTCGTATTGTTTGCCAATAAACATGGTAATAATACTTAGAAAGCGTATTTTTTGTGGAAACATGCACTTTTTTAAATGGAACAATGCTTATTGATATTAACAGACTAAAATTAGTGTAAATTAGAATGTCAGCCCTGTTTGTTGCAGGTTTCTAGTTCGAGTCATTTATGAGATATCGTATTTCAAAAGTTACCACACGGACATTTATTTGTGCCATTTAACGTACGTGGTTGTTTGGTATGGTTTTGTTATGTTTGCTTACAGTGTGCGTGTGTGTTTCTTATGTGCATTGCGACTTGCTAGTCAGGTAGTGCCTGACAGTCCAAACAGCAGGTCTTGATTTGACGATCGGAGGTCACAATCTGGTCCGTTTCAAACACGCTCAGGTGGATGTAAGAAGCACGAGTGCGTCTCCGTGGCATTGGTGCCTGTTAGCTACACAAGCTTGTAACCTTAACCTCCCGGCTGCTAGCTTTCTCTGTTGAAGGGAAGACAAAGATGGCGCACTGTTAGTTATGCCACTACGCCATCTGCTGGCGGACGACGCTGAAGCTATTACCAGTACATCTACCATCTCCCAGGTGGCATATGGCATCATCAGATCAAAATAGTACGTCGTCTTTCAAAGTGTGCTATTTTTTTCCGGCAGCGTGCAGGTCATCGGCACCGACTTCTAATTACTCCCATCTCTCCTGTTTAAGTGTTCTGTTGCATCCATAACCCATTTCTTACGAGCAGAGGGATGGTGTCAACGCATGTGCTGCCACAGATTCCTGCTGAACATTTTCCACATGAGCTGCAGCTCCGCATGCCGCGAACGCGGTATACGGCGTGATTGTTTCCACCGTATACAAACTCTAGGCATTGAGCGATGAGGAGATACAGAACAAATAAGGTCTAATGAACTTATGTCCGGAAATGGATGGTTTCCACGCTATAAACCATTTATTCAATCATACTTTGTTACAGACACTGCGGTTTAATACACGCTGTACCATGCAGCCACAGTCACAGTATGCGTGGTTTCCTCCTACAGAGCGGTACTGTTCTTCATACGTTACACCTCAGCGGCCTCTCCTCCCATGTATGTATGTATGTATGTACGTTGTTTTTTTTTTTTGGTCATCAGTCTACTGACTGGTTTGATGCGGCCCGCCACGAATTCCTTTCCTGTGCTAACCTCTTCATCTCACAGTAGCACTTGCAACCAACGTCCTTAATTATTTGCTTGACGTATTCCAATCTCTGTCTTCCTCTACAGTTTTTGCCCTCTACAGCTCCCTCTAGTACCATGGAAGTCATTCCCTCATGTCTCAGCAGATGTCCTATCATCCTGTCCCTTCTCCTTATCAGTGTTTTCCACATATTCTTTTCCTCTCCGATTCTGCGTAGAACCTCCTCGTTCCTTACCTTATTAGTCCACCTAATTTTCAACATTCGTCTATAGCACCACATCTCAAATGCTTCGATTCTCTTCTGTTCCGGTTTTCCCACAGTCCATGTTTCACTACCATACAATGCTGTACTCCAGACGTACATCCTCAGAAATTTCTCCCTCAAATTATGGCCGGTATTTGATATTAGTAGACTTCTCTTGGCCAGAAATGCCTTTTTTGCCATAGCGAGTCTGCTTTTGATGTCCTCCTTGCTCCGTCCGTCATTGGTTATTTTACTGCCTAGGTAGCAGAATTCCTTAACTTCATTGACTTCGTGACCATCAATCCTGATGTTAAGTTTCTCGCTGATCTCATTTCTACTACTTCTCATTACCTTCGTCTTTCTCCGATTTACTCTCAAACCATACTGTGTACTCATTAGACTGTTCATTCCGTTCAGCAGATCATTTAATTCTTCTTCACTTTCACTCAGGATAGCAATGTCATCAGCGAATCGTATCATTGATATCCTTTCACCTTGTATTTTAATTCCACTCCTGAACCTTTCTTTTATTTCCATCATTGCTTCCTCGATGTACAGATTGAAGAGTAGGGGCGAAAGGCTACAGCCTTGTCTTACACCCTTCTTAATACGAGCACTTCGTTCTTGATCGTCCACTCTTATTATTCCCTCTTGGTTCTTGTACATATTGTATTTGACCCGTCTCTCCCTATAGCTCACCCCTACTTTTTTCAGAATCTCGAACAGCTTGCACCATTTTATATTGTCGAACGCTTTTTGCAGGTCGACAAATCCTATGAAAGTGTCTTGATTTTTGTTTAGCCTTGCCTCCAATATTAGCCGTAACGTCAGAATTGCCTCTCTCGTCCCTTTACTTTTCCTAAAGCCACACTGATCGTCACCTAGCGCATTCTCAATTTTCTTTTCCATTCTTCTGTATATTATTCTTGTAAGCAGCTTCGATGCATGAGCTGTTAAGCTGATTGTGCGATAATTCTCGCACTTGTCAGCTCTTGCCGTCTTCGGAATTGTGTGGATGATGCTTTTCCGAAAGTCAGATGGTATATCGCCAGACTCATATATTCTACATACCAACGTGAATAGTCGTTTTGTTGCCACTTCCACAATGATTTTAGAAATTCTGATGGGATGTTATCTATCCCTTCTGCCTTATTTGACCGTAAGTCCTCCAAAGCTCTTTTAAATTCCGATTCTAATACTGGATCCCCTATCTCTTCTAAATCGACTCCTGTTTCTTCTTCTATCACGTCAGACAAATCTTCACCCTCATAGAGGCTTTCAATGTATTCTTTCCACATATCTGCTCTCTCCTCTGCATTTAACAGTGGAATTCCCGTTGCACTCTTAATGTTGCCACCGTTGCTTTTAATGTCACCAAAGGTTGTTTTGACTTTCCTGTATGTTGAGACTGTCCTTCCGACAATCATATCTTTTTCGATGTCTTCACATTTTTCCTGCAGCCATTTCGTCTTAGCTTCCCTGTACCTCCTATTTATTTCATTTCTCAGCGACTTGTATTTCTGTATTCCTGATTTTCCCGGAACATGTTTGTACTTCCTCCTTTCATCCATCAACCGAAGTATTTCTTCTGTTACCCATGGTTTCTTCGCAGCTACCTTCTTTCTACCTACGTTTTCCTTCCCAACTTCTGTGATGGCCCTTTTTAGTGATGTCCATTCCTCTTCAACTGTACTGCCTACTCCGCTATTCCTTATTGCTGTATCTATAGCGTTAGAGAACTTCAAACGTATCTCGTCATTCCTTAGTACTTCCGTGTCCCAGTTCTTTGCGTGTTGATTCATCCTGACTAATGTCTTGAACTTCAGCCTACTCTTCATCACTACTACATTGTGATCTGAGTCTACATCTGCTCCTGGGTACGGCTTACAATCCAGTATCTGATTTCGGAATCTCTGTCTGACCATGATGTAATCTACTTGAAATCTTTCCGTATCTCCCGGCCTTTTCCAAGAATACCTCCTCCTCTTGTGATTCTTGAACAGGGTATGCGCTATTACTAGCTGAAACTTGTTACAGAACTCAATTAGTCTTTCTCCTCTTTCATTCCTTGTTCCAAGCCCATATTCTCCTGTAACCTTTTCTTCTACTTCTTCCCCTACAACTGCATTCCAGTCGCCCATGACTATTAGATTTTCGTCCCCCTTTACATACTGAGTAAACCCTTTCAATATCCTCATACACTTTCTCTATCTGTTTATCTTCAGCTTGCGACGTCGGCATGTATACCTGAACTATCGTTGTCGGTGTTGGTCTGCTGTCGATTCTGATTAGAACAACCCGGTCACTGAACTGTTCACAGTAACACACCCTCTGCCCTACCTTCATATTCATAACGAATCCTACACCTGTTATACCATTTTCTGCTGCTGTTGATATTACCCGATACTCCTCTGACCAGAAATCCTTGTCTTCCTTCCACTTCACTTCACTGACCCCTACTATATCTAGATTGAGCCTTTGCATTACCCTTTTCAGATTTTCTAGTTTCCCTACCACGTTCAAGCTTCTGACATTCCACGCCCCGACTCGTAGAACGTTATCCTTTCGTTGATTATTCAATCTTTTTCTCATGGTAACCTCCCTCTTGGCAGTCCCCTCCCGGAGATCCGAATGGGGGACTATTCCGGAATCTTTTGCCAATGGAGAGATCATCATGACACTTCTTCAATTACAGGCCACATGTCCTGTGGATACACGTACGTGTCTTTAATGCAGTGGTTTCCATTGCCTTCTGCATCCTCATGTCGATGATCATTGCTGATTCTTCCGCCTTTAGGGGCAATTCCCCACCCCTGGGACAAGAGAGTGCCCTGAACCTCTATCCGCTCCTCCGCCCTCTTTGACAAGGCCGTTGGCAGAATGAGGCTGACTTCTTATGCCGGAAGTCTTCGGTCGCCAATGCTGATTATTTATCAAAATTAAGGCAGTGGCGGGGATCGAACCCGGGACCGAAGACGTTTTGATTATGAATCAAACGCTACCCCTAGACCACGGGTGTATGTATGTATGTATGAATTAACCGGGAACCTAGAAACGACGGAGAGGCTTCGTCCCGCCGTAGCCCTCAGTGGTGCACAACCGCACAACAGCCACAGCAGTCCACCCGCCACACCGCCGCCCCACACCAACCCCAGGTTTATTGCGCGGTTCGGCCCCCAGTAGACTCCCCCCGCCCGGGAACGTCTCATACCAGACGAATGCTACCCCAATATATGCGTCGTAGAATAATTATGGTGCACGCGTACATGGAAACGGTGTTTGCGCAGCAATCGTCGACACAGTGTAACTGAGGCGGAATAAGGGGAACCAGTCCTCTTTCGCCGAATCATACGGAAAACCGCCTAAAAACCACCCACAGGCTGGCGGTAAGCCGGCCCTCCACACTAATCCGCCGGGCGGATTCGTGCCGGGGACCGGCACGCCTTCCCGCTCGGGAAGCAGCGCGTTAGATCGCGCGGCTAGCCCGTCGGGCTCCCTTGTCATACTAATTCCTAATGTTGTGTCAGATTCACTTGCTGACTCATCTTGTTGCGGATGTGATACAGCGTTGTACAGAATGGTTTTGTATTCGAATCGAGAGCTTGCCAGGTTGACACTTACTTACGGTAAGGCAAATGGGTATGGGTGGTGGGCAGCAAGGTTGTATCAGGAGACCTATCCCGGCCGACAACAACCACAGCATTCAATGTTTGGAACAGTGTTTCACCGTTTACCTGAGACAGGGTCGTTTCAGGAAGCAGGAAATCATGAAGGACGTACCCGAAATGATCGGACACCGTAGTTGGAGGACAATGTGATTAACACTGCGGAAGGCGATCGCCGTGTCAGCACCTGCCAGTTGGCCCACCGGTAGAGGGTAAGGCAGACGACCGTGTGGAACATTCTCCGTGGCTATTGTTACTACCCTTATCACTGACAGCGTGTCCAGAGTTTACAAGCGACAGAATTTCCGCACCGTGAGAAGTTTTGTCACTGGTTTCTTGACCAGGCAACCATGGTTCCGGGATTTGTGTCATGCATCCTATTCACGGATGAGGTCACGTTTATGCGGAGTGGAATCTTCACCTTTCACAACAGTCATCTGTGGGGTAGTATGCAGAAACCCCGTGGTCCGGTGGCAGCGAATCATCAGCATCGGTGCATCCAGCATGTGTGGGGCGCCATAATTGGCGACTGTGTTTTGGGACCAGTCTTCCCTCCACTTCGCCTAACAGGCCGGAACTATCGGTTTTTCTTGCAGGTGACTGCGCCTCCGCTGCTGGAAGAAGTGCTATTGATGATTCGAAGACTGCTACATGATGATGTTCCAGCCCACTCCGCCGTTAACGTCCGGACACAGCCGTGTCTTCTCTGGTGGATGGATCGGACGAGGGGGTCCAGTTGCATGGCCTGCTCGTTCAGTGGATGTCAACCCCTGCGATATTCTGGTTATGGGGCCATCTCAAAAGTATCGTGTATGGAGAACCTGCTCCGGATGTAGAGACACTGGAGCAGCGTGTACATGCTGCCTTTGACACTTTTCGGATGCAGCCTGGCCGATGTGAACATGTGAAATAGGAAATGCTACGGCGCGTACACGCATGCGTTGAGGTACATGTCACTCTAACTGCATGTTACAGCTTGAATTAGACCGCAGTATCTGTAGCAATGTGTGATTGAATAAATTGTCTCTAGCATGGAAACCACGCATTTCGCAGCGCGGAGTGGCTGCGCGGTTCGACGCACCATATCACGTGAAACGTCCCCTTTCAAAAAAAAAAAAATATGAATTACTGTGCTGATAAACATCTTACGTTTTCTGATTTTCAAACAGCTGAGCAGAACTGAACGTACTCACAAGGGAACCTCCCCATCGCACCCCCCTCAGATATAGTTACAAGTTGGCACAGTGGATAGGCCTTGAAAAACTGAACACAGATCAATTGAGAAAACAGGAAGAAGTTGTGTGGAACTATGAAAAAAATAAGCAAAATATACAAACTGAGCAGTCCATGTGCAAGATATGCAACATCACGGATAATATGAGCTCAGGAGCGCTGTGGTCCCGTGGTAGCGTGACCAGCTGCGGAACGAGAAGTCCTTGGTTGAAGACTTCCCTCGAATGAAAAGTTTAATTTTTTAATTTCATACAATTATTATCTGTCCGTCCGTCCGATGCGAGGTAACTGCGCCGTAGTATGGGGACGCTACACGTAAACAAACATCGATACACACGACGTGAATCGACTGCAGCGCACGGAAGAGAGAGTATTCCTGCTAACGAGGCTCCCTGGCTGGCAGTTGACTGTTCGCTACTTTGGACGAGAGTGCATTAAATACGTGAGACGTATTCGTGAGATGTTTTCGGTTCGCATTGGAGGGGCACGTCCTTCCGTCTACTAATCGAACAGTTTTGCGGTGCGGTCGCAAAACAGACACTAAACTTATTACAGTGAATAGAGACGTCAATGAACGAACGGACAGATGATAACTTTGCGAAAATAAGAAAAGGAAACTAATCACTCGAGGGAAGACTTGAACCAAAGACCTCTCGTTCCGCAGCTGCTCACGCTAACCACGGGACCACGGCGATCCTGAGCTTGCACTCTCCTTGATGTTGCCTATCTTGTGCATGGACTACTCATTTTGTATATTTTGCTTACTCTTTTCATAGTTCCACACAACTTCTTCCTGTTTTCTCGATTGATCTGTGTTCAGTTTTTCAAGGCCAATCCACTGTGCCACCTTTAAATCTGAGGGGGGTGCGATGGGGAGGTTCCCTTGTCAGACATTTATCTCTTTACCTATTCTGATCAACACTAAACTGACACACAATATTTTTAGCGCAACGCAATCTGACTTTCAATAATCCTTACTGAAGACTGGCCCTGACTAACAATAACCTATACCTTTCATGAATCACGTACCTCACAAAAATCTTCGTTACACGAACTACTGCAAAACAGCGAGCGCCAATACTGCCAGCTAAAGAAAAGATTCTAACTACTGAAGGCACTAACTATTGATAGGCATAGCTAGCAAATGAAAGATATTGATAGAGAACAAACAATGTATTTACGTTAATAGTGTTCAAAAGTCATCCTTTTTCTGGCGGACACACGTCCAGATCGTCCGCTCTTAAAATTCTGCCATCTCTCTCCCCACATCCACCACTGCTGGCGGCTCACCTCCAACTGCACAACGCCACGCGCTGTTCACATCCGACTGCCCAACACTACAATAGCGAATATTCCAACAATGCAAACCAGCCAGAGACTTCACACAGCACAGTCAGTGATTTTCATACAGAGCGCTACGGGGCGTTACCAACATAAAAACCTAGCCTGCTTCCACACGGCCTTCGCGGCCCCTTCTAACCGAGGTTTTGAGTCCTCAATCGGGAATGGGTGTGTGTGTTGTTGTTAGAATAAGTTAGTTTAAGTTTAACTAGTGTGTAAGTGTAGGGACGGATGACCTCAGCAGTTTGGTCCTTTGGGAATTCACACACATTTGAACATTTGAACCATGCATAACTTCATTAGACCTTTTTTGTTCCGCATCCTCTGATCGATCAATCCCTAGAGTTTGTACACGGTGGAAAAAATCACCCCGTACAGGTATATCGCGTCTCAGCTTTTCTGGCGACGAAGCACTGCCCCGCAATTAGGCACCAGACGCGGCCGCCGCGGACGCTGTGACAGATCCCTTCCTGCAGAGAGCGGATATCCGGAAAGGCGAATCGCGGCGGAAGGGGCGCCTATTCCGGTGTTGCAGGTCGCGCCGGCAGACACATCGGCTCCCGGCCACCTGCAGATCCTTCCGCTAAGTATAGGCGCAGGCGGAGGAAGTGTTCGTCGTGAAGCCGGCGCTCCGGCCGCCCCGACGCCGACGGCGGCGTCGTTAGGGGAGGTCGCGCCGCGCGCCCCGGCGCCACCAATCAGCGGGACGGCGCAGCGAGGAGCAGGGCACAGCTAGGCGCACTTCCTCTTCCGGCCGCCGCCTCGGGCGCACTGCGGCACTTGCTGGCTAGCGGCAGCGGCAGAACGAGGCCGGAGGAACGTACAGGGGCTGGACGAAGGTATCGAAACACCGTAAACACAACACAGCAGCGTGCCCAGCAGTTACTCAGTTTGTAACACCATAGCTTAGACACTACATACCTTTTGTTGATTCATTTAGCTTTCTACACTCCTGGAAATGGAAAAAAGAACACATTGACACTGGTGTGTCAGACCCACCATACTTGCTCCGCACACTGCGAGAGGGCTGTACAAGCAATGATCACACGCACGGCACAGCGGACACACCAGGAACCGCGGTGTTGGCCGTCGAATGGCGCTAGCTGCGCAGCATTTGTGCACCGCCGCCGTCAGTGTCAGCCAGTTTGCCGTGGCATACGGAGCTCCATCGCAGTCTTTAACACTGGTAGCATGCCGCGACAGCGTGGACGTGAACCGTATGTGCAGCTGACGGACTTTGAGCGAGGGCGTATAGTGGGCATGCGGGAGGCCGGGTGGACGTACCGCCGAATTGCTCAACACGTGGGGCGTGAGGTCTCCACAGTACATCGATGTTGTCGCCAGTGGTCGGCGGAAGGTGCACGTGCCCGTCGACCTGGGACCGGACCGCAGCGACGCACGGATGCACGCCAAGACCGTAGGCTCCTACGCAGTGCCGTAGGGGACCGCACCGCCACTTCCCAGCAAATTAGGGACACTGTTGCTCCTGGGGTATCGGCGAGGACCATTCGCAACCGTCTCCATGAAGCTGGGCTACGGTCCCGCACACCGTTAGGCCGTCTTCCGCTCACGCCCCAACATCGTGCAGCCCGCCTCCAGAGGTGTCGCGACAGGCGTGAATGGAGGGACGAATGGAGACGTGTCGTCTTCAGCGATGAGAGTCGCTTCTGCCTTGGTGCCAATGATGGTCGTATGGGTGTTTGGCGCCGTGCAGGTGAGCGCCACAATCAGGACTGCATACGACCGAGGCACACAGGGCCAACACCCGGCATCATGGTGTGGGGAGCGATCTCCTACACTGGCTGTACACCACTGGTGATCGTCGAGGGGACACTGAATAGTGCACGGTACATCCAAACCGTCATCGAACCCATCGTTCTACCATTCCTAGACCGGCAAGGGAACTTGCTGTTCCAACAGGACAATGCACGTCCGCATGTATCCCGTGCCACCCAACGTGCTCTAGAAGGTGTAAGTCAACTACCCTGGCCAGCAAGATCTCCGGATCTGTCCTCCACTGAGCATGTTTGGGACTGGATGAAGCGTCGTCTCACGCGGTCTGCACGTCCAGCACGAACGCTGGTCCAACTGAGGCGCCAGGTGGAAATGGCATGGCAAGCCGTTCCACAGGACTACATCCAGCATCTCTACGATCGTCTCCATGGGAGAATAGCAGCCTGCATTGCTGCGAAAGGTGGATATACACTGTACTAGTGCCGACATTGTGCACGCTCTGTTGCCTGTGTCTATGTGCCTGTGGTTCTGTCAGTGTGATCATGTGATGTATCTGACCCCAGGAATGTGTCAATAAAGTTTCCCCTTCCTGGGACAATGAATTCACGGTGTTCTTATTTCAATTTCCAGGAGTGTATTTTGTTCAACATCCCATCGTTGAACTTCTGACGAATGGAATATTCCAGAATTTGAAACACGAACAGCTGCTAGCATGAGTTTCTTAGAAGTAGATACCTTAGGGGTTGCGAAACAACTCAAATCGCTTGATACGGGCAAGTCTTCAGGTGCAGATTGAATACCGATTAGGTTCCTTTCAGATTACGCTGATACAATAGCTCCCTACTTAGCAATCATATACAACCGCTCGCTCACCGATAGATCTGTACCTACAGATTGGAAAATTGCGAAGGTCGCACCAGTGTTTAAGGAGGGTAGTAGGAGTAATCCATCGAACTGCAGACCTATATCATTGACGTCGGTTTGCAGTAGGGTTTTGGAGCATATACTGTATTCAAACATTATGAATCACCTCGAAGGGAACGATCTATTGATACGTAATCAGCATGGTTTCAGAAAACATCGTTCTTGTGCAACGCAGCTAGCTCTTTATTCGCACTAAGTAATGGCCGTTGTCGACAGGGGATCTCAAGGTGATTCCGTATTTCTAGATTTCCGGAAAGCTTTTGACACCGTTCCTCACAAGCGACTTCTAATAGAGCTGCGGGCCTATCGGGTATCGTCTCAGTTGTGCGACTGGATTCGTGATTTCCTGTCAGGAAGGTCGCAAATCGTAGTAATAGACGGCAAATCATCGAGTAAAACTGAAGCGATATCCGGTGTTCCCCAGGGAAGCGTCCTGGGACCTCTGCTGTTCCTGATCTAAATAAATGACCTAGGTGACAATCTGAGCAGTTCTCTTAGGTTGTTCGCAGATGATGCTGTAATTTACCGTCTACTAAGGTCATCCGAAGACCAGTATCAGTTGCAAAGCGATTTAGAAAAGATTGCTGTATGGTGTGACAGGTGGCAATTGACGCTAAATAACGAAAAGTGTGAGGTGATCCACATGAGTTCCAAAAGAAATCCGTTGGAATTCGATTACTCGATAAATACGAGTACACTTCTCAACGTTGTCAATTCAATTAAGTACCTGGGTGTTAAAATTACGAACAACTTCAGTTGGAAAGACCACATAGATAATATTGTGGGGAAGGCGAGCCAAAGGTTGTGTTTCATTGGCAGGACACTTAGAAGATGCAACAAGTCCACTAAAGAGACAGCTTACACTACACTCGTTCGTCCTCTGTTAGAATATTGCTGCGGGGTGTGGGATCCTTACCAGGTGGGATTGACGGAGGACATCGAAAGGGTGCAAAAAAGGGTAGCTCGTTTTGTATTATCAGGTAATAGGGCAGAGAGTGTAGCAGATATGATACGCGAGTTGGGATGGAAGTCATTAAAGCAAAGACGTTTTTCGTCGCGGCGAGATCTATTTACGAAATTTCAGTCACCAACTTTCTCTTCCGAATGCGAAAATAATTTGTTGAGCCTAACCTACATAGGTAGGAATGATCATCAAAATAAAATAAGAGAAATCAGAGCTCGAACAGAAAGGTTTAGGTGTTCGTTTTTCCCGCGCGCTGTTCGGGAGTGGAATGGTAGAGAGGTAGTATGGTTGTGGTTCGATCAACCCTCTGCCAAGCACTTAAATGTGAATTGCAGAGTAATCATATAGATGTAGATGTAGATGTAATTAGTGTACGATGTAATTAGTGTACGATTAATTCGATGCTACAATGAAGTGTAATCTCTGTAATATGCACAATATGAGCAAATGATCTTTTGTCTTCCTCATATAATCTCTTTGGTTATCTTTAAAATTAAATAATTTTATTTAAATAATTTTGTGTAGAACTGCCAATGTATGCAAATGTTCTGTTTTATTTAAATATGTTTGGTTGCTGTTATCTAAACTGCTGACCTTCACTTGGGGTTCTTAGTTATTTTGCATGTAAAAGGTGTTGTGGTTCCCCTCGGGAACGGAAGCATGCAGCGCGCGCAAAATGTGGTTGGCATGGATAGAAAGATGGATTAAGAATCAGTCGGGGACGAGCTACCAAACTATCAACTGCTCATGTAAAAGTTGTGTATTGTGCTGGTTCCGAGAGAGGCTTTTCCTGACGCTTTCCAATGCCTCGGATGGATGGATAAAGAGCTGGAACTATTCTCGAATTGGTATCAATCATCTCCACCAAGAAATGACAGAGTCGGGCAATTCTACCTGCAAATCCACCTATCAACATGCAATCGCTACCACATTGCGCAATCACTGTAATGGAACACTATAGTAATGTACAGTGAAGGATCATCTCATAGAATGTTATAGTGTACCCAAATATAAGGTAAAATTTGACTGTCCTCTTGCACCTACCGTGATTTATTCTTAGTCACATATCCACTTAAGGTCCTTACCACGCTAAAGAGTTTGCCGAGCGTCCTTTATTGAAGGCATATTGAAATTAATATGGTAATAGAGTGTGCTAAAATTAATATTGTTTGTTGAAAGAAACATTAAAACTGTGTGCCGGACCGAGACTCGAACTCGGGACCTTTGCCTTTCGCGGGCAAGTGCTCTAACAATTGAGCTACCTAAGCACGACTCACGCCCCGTCCTCACAGCTTTACTTCTGCCAGTAGAGCACTTGCCCGCGAAAGGCAAAGGTCCCGAGTCCCGAGTCTCGGTCCGGCACACAGTTTTAATCTGCCAGGAAGTTTCATATCAGCGCACACTCCGCTGCAGAGTGAAAATCTCATTTTGGTAAGGGTGTTGGCAAATAAATGTAAAAGTGTTGAACTATGCCTTGTAGAAAGAGGAAAACATTTCCAGCGACCATTATGGTGTTGGTAGGTGAAGTGTATTTAATTGTAATTTGTAAAAACAATTAATTTCATTGTTTTAGTTGTAATCATGTTCAATCTTATCTGCCATCGTAACTGCAGCCACTAGCTTATACAGCAACATGACACACCCAGAACTCGCCACTGCAGAGAGGCTTTGTCGGCGCTCTGTATTCCAGCTCATGTATTTGCGTTAAAGCACTGTACAGTGAAACAGCTTACGAGGGGACCGCGCCTACCCGTCGACACCGGTTTCGGGGCTTAGCCATAAGTGAAAGTGATAGAAATGGGAGCTCCATATGGCCAGCAGTTTATTAAAAAAAAGCAGCATTTTTAGTGCTGGTCGGGCGAAGAATGAGTCAGTTATGTTACAGTACTTTCCAGGCAGCGACTGGAGCAGCGCAAAGAGTGCACAATGGTAATGCGAGGGTCGTGCGATAGAGCGACTTCGTTCTATCTTCAATACTTACGATACTTAGACTGCTGATAAACCGAAATAGTGTTCACTATATTGTACTTAACAATATTTTTATAAACGTCATGAAAAGGAAAGGCAAAGGAAAGCGATTGTAAAGTGTATACGAGAACTTCGTGTATAATACTAGATACTTTTACTATTTCATAATTGATGATTTACATGTGTTGGTGTAGAATTTAGCATAAAAGCATGGGAAGCAATAAATTGTCCATTTATGTAGCCGTATTTTTACAATTACGGGCTCGTTTTCAAGTATCTATAAAAAAACTTTCTTTACATTCAAAAAAGTTTCTCCCTCATCGCACACTTTGGCATAAAAACAGCCGTAACACATCATTTCCCCAAATATTGGCGGGGATAGCTGGTGGTGGACAATGGAATGTACGAGTATTTTGCTGCAGTCTTCTTGGAATATGATATCCTTTTCTCTCGATGTGATACGAGCAGTTTTGAAGCTTTTGATCAGCTTTCTTACATGATGATCGAAACAGACATTGCAAGACTGCATTACCTGGCGAGGGCTGCTCGAAAGTCAAAGTGAAACTAACGGAATACGAAGTACTGCAAGCTTTAATTACAATCCCTTCTTAGAAAGTTATTTGCAGAGTCCTCGTGGACGCTATAAGTACAGTCCTTCGTTGGAAATTTATGTGCAACCACGAATTTTCTGTCCCTTTCTCTCACTCATTTTGTTACAATGTTAATTAGTACAATATACTGACCATTGTGGCTTTGAGCACTATGGGACTTAACTTCTAAGGTCATCAGTCCCCTAGAACTTAGAACTACGTTAACCCAAATAGCCTAAAGATATCACACACATCCATGCCCGAGGCAGGAGTCGAATCTGCGACCGTATCAGTCGCGCGGTTCCAGACTGTTGCACCTAGAACCTCTCGGTCACCTCCGGCCAGCTACTGACCATTGTTTCGATTTATTTGCAGTGTAAGTGACGTAAAGATGGGAAATATAGAAAAAAAGTTCCCGCAGAGGCTCTCGATCGCATGACCCTCATTTTACCGTTCTGCATCCTTTCCACTGCGCCAGCCGCTGCTTGGAAACTAAAATAAGCGGCATATGCCACGCGTGACTCGCGCAAAAAATACTATTTTCTCTACATTTTTGGCTACCTGGAGCTCTCAATTTTGCCACTTTCGTTTCTAGCCAAGCACTGCATATAACATAAATCTGGACGAAATTGAAGAAGACGAGTAGGCGTGGTCCCCTTGTTAGTGAATAAATACTTGTTTGCGGAGCGGGCCACTCTGGCCGCCGCACGCCTCGCCCCTACCAAAGTTGAAGATGCAACCAGCGGAGCAGTTCTGCTACGCGGGAAGGCTGCAGTATTTGCAACCTCCCTGCCTGGCGTCTGTTCGAATAGTTGCGTACTACTGCGACTGTCACGAAAGTACGAGGCGTATTCGGAAAGTAAGGTCCAGTTAGGCGCGAAATGGAATCCATTTTGAAAAACCAATGCAACTTTGCACAGATGTTTTGGGCAGTGCCTTTAGTGGCCTGTCGATCCCTTCACGTCGCTCTTTTCAGTTCAGAGCGCAAAGCGACCACGTAGAAGTGCCTAAAACAACAGTCTCTCCCGCCAAGTATGTGAATCTGGTGAGAGATTTCGCCAGAAGCTATGCAGCCCACATAAAATAAATGTCATCCGTTTCTTTCTTTTGCAGGGACAATGAAGAAGCTCCTGCAGCGTTTTCGATGGGAAGTGTCACCCACAATGCAACCCTTAATTGGCTCCCTCCGTTGTTCACCTCTTCTCACATGAACCGCTGGCTACGAAGACAGCATTTTGCGACAAACAACGGAAGGCAGACCACCGTAGAGAATAGGCGGAAAGCACAGGCGGCTACTTTCTGCGACGAGAGTACTGGAAAGTTTGTACAACGCCATGACGAACGTCTTAAGTCGGAGTGGCGACTATTTAGAAAGGTAGCTGAAAGGTGTGGCAAACTGTTACGATAAAAAATTTTGATTTTCACTGTGGTTTTCATTTCGCGAGCGATCGCACTCTTTCTTTCCGATCAGCCCTCGTCTGTATTTCAAGGTCATCTCACTGTCCTACATCATTGCAGTTAATGGTAATTTCAGATGTTAGTAAAAATTTAGAAACAAATATTACATGTCTCTATTTCTGGTCTAGATATAACGGAGTACTTTCTAAGAGAAAATTCTAGCCAGCTGCTACGAAATAAAATAAATACTAACGTCATACGAAATTTTGAAGAAAAAATATTTTACTTCAACCGGTAGAAAAAACAAAACCATTGACTTATTTGGGAAGATAGTAATACATAAACATTCTCAAAGTGAACAGCTCTATGTGATACACATTTTATCGTGAAAACATAAAAGGATTTGGAGATAAAAAATAAAATGCCGTAAGAGGACTGACACTGTTTCGCCTCTGTAAGAAAAAATGTCGTCGCTGATGAATTTGCGTTCTGTTGGGTATTCTGAAAACTTGCAGTGAGAAAGTTGTTAACAAAACTACTAAATTAATTTTGACAACATCGGAGACACCTTTACTGTATCGTATCCTTTTTTTACGAGTGACTAAGTGCGCGAATACTTGTACGTCGCTGGGAGTTTAGTTCCGACGGTGCCTATTAATATGAGCGAGAATATTTCCTACCTCTTGATTTTTTTCTTATTTGCAGCTCTTACTGGGCTTTCGTCACTGCACCCACATCGTCTTGCGGTATTTCCAAATCGACTGTATTCCGTATTAACAGTGCAGGAAAATCGGAAGAATCTCTAGATATCAGCACGCGATTTGCTTCTCCAAGGAAAGAATATAAATGAAAAAAAGGAATCACGAGATCTGACGATTCTGACAAAAAGTTAGTGCGTAGAGCTATATTGCGGATGAGGTGTGTATCCGTCGGCTAGAAAAAAAAGAGCGATGTCGGTAAAAATATTAATCACTTTGCCTCAGAGATCTCTGTTCGTTATCTTGTCCGCTCTCTTGGTTTCTGCTTCAGAAAGTATAATGATGGACAAGTAATTGTTATTAATAAATATTTGCTGACACAAGTTGCCTTTTGCCAGCCAGACATTGGAAGGAGTCTACAGCTCATAAATACTATCTTTCAGTAATTTGACAATGCCAGAAATCGTCGATATTAATAAGTACATGAATAACTTTGCCACAACCAGACATTTACGATCTTATACGAACTATACCGATTGTACGTTCACGTTACAGACTGTTCACCATAGTCGACAGCCGTCGATAGAATGCCTCGATCTAGTCATGCGGTAGACCATGCTCTCTTGCCGTTAATAGTTGGTTTATAATCGGTATGAATAAATTCATTTTACGGCGTTTCTTAAATAAACGCACCATAATGGCATCCCGTGTAAAAATTATTTGCACAAAAAACGTATTGCCACTTCATTATGTAAAACATGGATAGTAGCATTGCACTTTCAGGCTCCGACGAAGCTGCTACGCCTCTGAAAGAGGATTTAAAACTACGAGAACATCTCCACATAGCAGGTAGGAAGAATTCTTACACGGCAGCTCACTAAGTCAGTTCAAGGACTTAACATCTGAGGCCATCAGTCCCCTAGACTTAGAACTAAAACCTAAGTAACCTAACGACATCACACCCATCCATGCCCGAGGCAGGATTCGAACCTGCGACCGTAGCAGCAGCGTGGTTCCGGACTGAAGCGCCTAAAACCGCTCGGTCACAGCGGCCGGCTAGGAGCAGTGAGGCGCGCACATGTCTGTACAGGAAATAACTGTGCCGCCGCTATTTTTGATAAAGGATGGAGAGGTGTGAAAAATCATAATTACTTATCACCTTTAGTACGGCTTGTGCATGCACAGCTTGAAATGAGATGAAATTTTTTGTGCCACTCTAGTATTCTAACCCCGACACGTGTCTCTCATGCAGACCACGAGATGTTTGAGATTTTGGGGAAGCAACAAAATAATGGAACTGTAGCGTCCCGAAGGTGTCAAATCTCGCGGAAGGGGAGACCTGAGATCGAATATAATAACACAAGTTCTAATCAAATAAGAAATAAGATCCATGTGATCTTACATTCAACATATCCAGTAATAAAAAAAACTCTGGTGTAAGAACACTTATGAACGACAGAGTTTCTACTTGTGGCAACCTCGTCCTCTGTTATGGTCCAACCTACATCTCCTCCAGTTGGTGGCGAAGGGACATCACAGTCAGTGTAGATTTGGAACCAAGTTGCTGCCCATCGTCGGTCAATTGGCGCTACCGGGAATTGTCTCTTCGTGCTTGTTAAAAATGGTTGCCTAAGATGTCAACTGAACCCATGCTTTAAGCATACGACGCTAGAATCATTTCAACAAACCACCAAACAACACATATATACCGGTCTCACGATTTTGTCACAAAAAAGGCTGCTCCAAACTGAATGAGAATACTGACGTCCTAATTGTGCATTGCAGCCAGTTAAAAACATTAATTTTCTTGCTCTGATGCATCGCGATTCAACCGCTGCCTCCGATACACAATCCGTATTTTCAAATTGATTTCGTATTCATTAGAATAAAACTGTATAATGGCCATCTGCATGAATTGTCAACACGGTAGGAATCGGAAATTTCTAGATGAACTATACCTTCCCACTTGAGTTGATGGAATCATCAGCTGCCTACTGGTGAATCCGCTGCAGTGTAAATTCTAAGCTGATGTATGGAGCGCATTCATCTCCTTACTTTGTAAATTGCATTTCATCTGATATCACTGTGCAGTCAACAGCGTACAGACCTTTGTAAATACAGCATATTATGTGACAAATTTAATACTGAAGTATGTAATTCGTCACTAGTCTAATAGCGCAGTACATTTATCAAATATCATTTTTTATTTAAGGTCCTAAAACTATTCTTGTGGTGGGTTATTGCAGGTTGTGGAACTTAGTTTAAGTGTTACAAAACGGAATGTGAAACGGAAGAAAAACCTAACAGTTATGACATTTTGTTCTATTTAGATTTAACAGAGCGTTGCAGGTAGCGGAAGCACTGTAAATGTTCGTGTCGCGTATGAAATAAGAGCATTGAGGAACTCACGACAGTAAATAGTTTTCCTGTTTCGAGTAGGATTGTTTTGACGTGAATTATTCACCATATTCAAGAAGACCAATGGTCTTCTATGAATTACGTTTTTATGGTTTACCATTATGGTCCATTCGACTATGGATAAATGTGATGAACTGTGACCATTTAACTTTCTTGAAAGTATCTCTTGACTTGCATTCAGTGGGTAATGTAGGGGAAAAAATAAGATAAGGATAATTCCGGTTAAATATCAAGTTTCTGATAGCATCATTACAGATGAAACAGGAGCCACGATTGAAAAGTGTTGGGAAGGAAATCGACCCTGCCCTTTGAAAGGAAGGATCCTAGCATTTATCTTATTCGATTTAAGGAGATAAACTTAAATTCAACTCTAGATAGCCATACGACGTTTTGAGCCACCGTGTGTTAACTTCACAAAAAGGAAACAATGTTTGACCCTAATAAGAAATATTTGCAGCAAAGGCTAGTGTGAGTCACTAACATGCAACGTTATGTATCAGCTGGCGCTAGCTAGGTTTTTTGTGTTACGAACTGCATTACAAGTGTATGTTCATTGCAGCAGACATTTGTTGCCAAGAACCGAGATGCCTTTCGATCCCAGTACAAGAGAAACGACCAAGCAAACTGCATCAAGTGTTGCTGCTACAATAGAACGCCCATCTGCACTATGGTGACTTCACTAAAGAGCGTACCGAAAAAGTTGGCATCTTGTCACGCTTATTTTTCAAGTCTTGTGTCCTCGCTCCTTTACATTCGTCACTTCTTATCGAACAACCATCAAGAAAATTCTTTGTCAATGAAACTGCACATTAAATGTGGGTCGACTACATCTTTATCTCCGAACCAGTAGTTGTCTGCAGGAGAGGAATCCAAAACCTCCCTGACTGTCAACAGGCTAATTTAGTTAATGTGAGAAATTGATGATAATTTTTATTATGTTTTTCTGTTGTATTCAGTAAATCATCGAGAAGCAATAAAACATGAAGTTTCCAATACAAATGTATTACAACTTACCATGATAACCTTACGACTAGAGTCTAATTTAATAAAACAAATAGTATCCATAAAACTAATGGCTCTGAGCACTATGGGACTTAACATCTGAGGTCATCAGTCCCCTATAACTTAGAATTGCTTCAACCTATCTAACCTAAGGACGTCACACACATCCATGCCCGAGGCAGGATTCGAACCTGCGACCGTAGCGGTCGCGCGGTTCTAGATTGAATCGCCTAGAGCCGCTCGGCCACACAGCGGGCCCATAAAACTAGTTTATCCTAAATATTACTAATTAGTAAGATATCACGCACTTTTAAGCTCGATATGGTCTCTGTCTACGATAAGTCTTACTTCCCGCCCAAGGAAAAGCTCAGGACTGCCACCTAAGTTTGTAAATTTAGCAGTAAGAGTAGACTCAAAAAGAAATTCAGTTAACAAATTAATCGTTGCCACCCATAAATCAGTCAAACTGAACATTCAGAAAAACCTAATATTTGTGTGAGTATAAGAACCATAATATGAGTTTTAATGAAGGTGCACTGTCTCAATTTCTTAAATTTTTTATCTTTAGATCTAGAGGGTGCTAAATCAAGGCTGCGGTAGATGGAGATGTTAAGACTTCTCTATTGATTTTCTGCTTTTAAGCTTGTAGGTCGGTAAGAGAAGAAGTAGAAAGCTGAGAAATTGTTTAGGTTTTGACCAAGTTTTGAATCAAAACACAGTTTTGAATCTAGAGTTAACAGACCTTCTCCTTCACAAAGCGGCACATTACCACTCAGCTAGAAACACAGTACTACCCGCAGCGTGCTCGCATCGCCATAATGATAGATAGCGCAGATAATTCACATCAAAAAATACGAAATCTGTTGTAACTCATGGGTGCAATGACCTTCGTGGTATCAAATCAGAAATTTGAAACCCAGTGTTATTCTGTAAGGGAGAATCATTCAGATTATTTTTTGTAAACGACAAGACAATATCAAGTGAATTTAGTAGAATAGCTCTGAAGCACTCCAGGTAGTAAATCGATGGGCGCATTGTTGCCAAAAGTATTCTACAATGTTGCTGATTCTCAATTACACTAGTGACTGGAAGAATACATATGCTCAGCTTATGTGTTTCTTGAGCTGGCTAGCACTTGGGTTGTTCGAAATTCCTCAATATGTGTTTACTGAGAGACAAATTACCTAAAATATAGAACAGTGAGTTGTTTTCACATTTAAATGAAAAGCCATGAATAAAGCGAAAAAAGTGAATGAGAGCAGTGCAAGATTGAGTCCAGCTTCTCATAACGTGAAAGGAGAAGCAGTTGTGATGAAAATGTTGTACAAGGAACACAAAACGCTGACAGTACTGTGCTGAATATGATGTCCTTAAACAAAATTGTCTTTAGCCTATAAAAACCAAAGGAACAAAATGTATCATCTACTTGTAACGATTACAGTATAACTGCTGGTGCTGTTTTGCCAATAAAAGCGAAATGCGCCGGGTCTTAGCGAAGGTCGCTAACTCATGACTGTGTGGTGGCACTCAAACTCAGAGGTAAGCGGGTTCGATTCTTGTTGGTAGATGAATTTTTCCGTTCCTGTGTTTTTCTGGCAAGGGGACAAATGGTGACTGCGTGAAGTGTCTGGTCACTGGTCTTTGCACCAATGTCCTGGATTAAATTCCAGTCCTCCCAGCAGTGTCTCATGAGGCGGGGGCATGTGATACTGTAGATGCACTAAAGACCTCTGAGAGTCATTTCATACACTTACTTTGGTGACTTGAGTTCTCGAGGGGAGGGGGGCATAGTCAATCACCCAGTGCTATCAGTATCGTAGTCCCAGTGCAATGCAGCATTCGATCTCAGTCACAACACAGTGGTATTACTACAGGAACGCTGTATCTACGGACCACAATCAACTCCCAGTTTGCGCTACCAAACTGGAAACATTCACCGCTTCCAGTCTCCTGATACACCTCCTATTACCAGCCTCCCACATCTACATCCGCATCAGCGTGTACATACATACTTCGCAGGCCACCGTACGGTGCGTGGCGGAGGGCACCCTGCACTACAACTAGTCATTTCCTTTCCTGTTCCACCCGCATGTAAATCTAACGAAAACGACTGTGTATATGCCTCCGTATGAGCTCTAATCTCTATCATATCTTCGTGGTCCTTACGCGAAATGTATGCTGGGGCAGGAGGATCATTCTGCAGTCAATTTCAAATACCGATTCTCTACATTTTCTCAATAGAGTACCTCCAAAAGAACGTCGTCTTCCCTCCAGGGGTTCCCATTTGAGTTCCTGAAGCATCTCCGTAACACTTGCGTGTTGTTCCAACCCACAGGTAACAAATCTAGCAGCCTGCCTCTGAATTGCTTCAATGTCATCTTTTAATCGTACCTGATGCGGATCCGAAACACTAGAGCAGTACTCAAGAGTAGGTCGCACCAGCGATCTATATGTGGTTTCTTTAAAGATGAACTCCACTTTCCAAACATTCTCCCAATAAAGCAAAGCCGACCATTGGCCTTCTCTACCATAATCCTCACAAGTTCGTATCATTCCCTATCGCTCTGCAACGTTAATCCCGAATATTTAAATGATGTGTCTTTGTCAGTCAGGACACTACCAATGCTGCATCCAAACATTATGGGTTTCTTTTTGCTACTCATCCACATTAACTTACATTTTTCCACATTTAGAGTCAGGTGCCGTTCATCACACCAAACTCATCTTGTATCACAGTACAGTCACTCATCTTCGATACCTCCCCATACACCACAGCATCAGCAGCGATTTCATTGGGAAGCTTAGCAATCATATAATTTGAGGAAGGCAGTCGAAAAGAGAAAATAAAATCCACGAATCAGAGGAAATGGAACGTATCAGCTCCCTCACAATAAATACGCTTTAACATTACCTCGACAGAAAGAACTCCATGTTCCATTTGTGAGTGTGGAGTTGCACCAGCAGTCTGATTACATTGCAGAGTCGTAGTTGGGGGTATTTAGTTAGATATAGTGAACGTTTCCTGTTTGGTGGCAAGACTTTGGAACTTATCAGAAGGTAATACATTTTCTACAGAGATGACGGTGGTGTAGAAGTGATGATTATTTTATTCTCACCTCGCAGGTCAAGACGAGAGAGGTGAGTCTTTAAACTATTTCTTTGTTGACGGAACTGAAATTCCTATCTTAGTCGCATCAGCCACTGAGATAAATTCAATGGCAAGAGAAAATTTGTGGCAGACGGGACACGAATGCGGATTTCCCTCTTTACATGAGTGGTCACCATAACCACTTCGCGCTACGGTCGCAGGTTCGAATCCTGCCTCGGGCATGGATGTGTGTGATGTCCTTAGGTTAGTTAGGTTTAACTAGTTCTAAATTCTAGGGGACTAATGACCACAGAAGTTGAGTCCCATAGTGCTCAGGGCCATTTGAACCATTTTGAACCATAACCACTTCGGCTATCCGAGCACGTTTTATGCCCAACCCAAATTCCCAACTTGTTGCAAACTACATACGTAGCCCATTGCCCTCATTGCCCGCAGCCTCATGCTGCTTCCCGCAAGAGATCTGATAAAATGTGCATCTGCAATGAATGATCATTAATTGCCGTCAAGGTGCACATATTTTTATGTCTGGTGTCTGTTCTTTTTGTATGTTTATTTATTTATACTTCTCTTAATTAAAGCGACCTCTGAAACATCGTCACACACCCCTGGGATATATTAGCGGATAGTTGCCTAAACTGCACCACCATTGAGACTATATGTATTTATCATAGCTTAAACAATAAGCTACAGAATTATTTAAACAATGCCTTCGTCATCTAATGGAGGTTGTTCTTAGAATCTGATTTAAATACTATAAATTCTGAAAAAAGTAAAAATGCTACGTTGAATTTTCTAACACTTGCAAGTGATACAAATTAGAAAATTGTTTTCCTAATTTTTTCCAGTGGGTACATAAATTGTACCACCCGAAATGTGGCAATGTATTGTGCACGAATGACCACGCATCAGATAAGCTTTTGGAAAAAAACGACATTTTGTCTATGAATCCACATTTTGCATTTCATGTGATTCATCATTTATTCCTTTCAATATTCGCTGCACAGCTAGCTATATCATTCCTCCGTTTTGAGAGTGAGTTTCTTTGGTGGCTTCCTTCCAGAATCCCCAAAAGGCTTTCTTTTCACAAGCGGAGCTGTAGTTATGGATTTCTCCTCCTTTGCCGCGGTTAGGTTCTTTTGCTGCCTTCGCTGAGTCTTGGAACTTTTGTCTGGAGCTTTTATCATTTCTTGCGTGGGTCCCCTCATCGTGCTTTTGTGTTCGCTGCCCAGAAAACAAAATGTGGGCAGAGCACTTCTTTAAGATCGCGACTATTAATTTACATGTACGCAAATTTACGCGGATAACGCGATTTTTTATAAAGACCTAGGCATAATCCTAAAGTGAGAGACTTGCACCATAAGTAATTCAATAAGAAAATCTCTAGCAAAAACGATATTTCATTTAAATACACGAGTTTATTGTAGTTATGATCCTTATTACGAGAAACAGAGAAACAATGAGTAACGCTATTTGTGGGAAACTACTGATTACTGCCGCCCGTTGTGGCCGAGCGGTTCTAGGCGCTGGAGTCTGCAACCGCGCTGCTGCTGCTACGGTCGCAGGTTCGAATCCTGCCTCGGGCATGGATGTGTGTGCTGTCCTTAGGTTAGTTAGGTTTAAGTAGTTCTAAGTCTAGGGGCTGATGACCTCAGATGTTAAGTCCCCTAGTGCTCAGAGCCATTTTTGAAGTACTGATTACTGTTTATTTCCGATAACAGAGTTTCGCTCCTGTCTCCCACACAGGTCCAGTGAACTCAAACGGTATCTGAAGCTTACATTCACCTCACGAATCCGTGATAGAAACATTGACTGGAACCTTGGTGACTACTAACAAAAATCACGCGATCAACGCATGTACTCTAATACTGAAAAGCAATCGCATTGAATCTGTCAAGCGCTCACCGTGAATTCTCGTGCGCTGTGACGAACGGTACTGACGTGGAAGTGGCTCTGTCGGGAAGACGAGGGCGCGCTGACACAGCCGCAACTGCGCCCCGTGCCGGTCTGTCTATCCACACTGCTGCTCACCTCAACTGAAGTCCGCAAAAGAATCGCAGACTATTCTCCACCTGCTCTCCATCCAAACGTCTGACAACCTACAGTCGGTAAACATGAATCTTTTCAAAATGTCTCCCTTTCTCCTCTCGGCTATCTTTCTTGCCCAGCTGTATGGTTTGCCCACAGAAAAATTGCAAAAGCACTGCTACCTAATAGCGAGATTTCCCTCCACAACAGAGTCTCACCAAAAACAGCACATCGTCTTCAGGTGCCAATCAAGCCGTACAGTGCTCCCTTACTATTAAAAAACGCTCGCCTTCACTCTGTGCTCACGACGTCACACTCAAACATTCCAACCTCACGCCTTCGCGCCCATATCACTAGCATCCCATCTGAGAGTTTCCAAAATGGAAAATGATGCTCACAAGACTAGCCTATTATTTTGTGGGCCTCGTATTTTCGAAAGTGACCGGTGGCTGTCTCCAAAGCCACCATGAAAAAAAATTCAGAAACAGCCCCGGCTTCCCTCTCGTGGTGCCTCTGGTCTTGGCGCTCCACATGCGGCCACAGGTTCTAAACCCAGACAATGCCTAGATAGCTACTGGGGCGTCTCGGCAGCTCCGGTTACCTGCCTGAACCTTCGGTCTCCCCACACAGTGCCCCTCATGCAAACATCTCCTGTTGCCCCAGTCTCAGTACCCATTGCACTGAATCTTCTCAAACGCCAAAATCATTCGAAACAACTGAGTCTTTCACCGTTGTAGAGAAAAGAATATTTGCGTATGGCACCATACTACCAACCACTGTGGTCCATGCTCATTAATAAAGTATTCATAGCAATGACCATCATTTCCCTTCTCTTATTACACAGAGGAGCCAACAACTGCCTAATATCGTGAAGGCATCTCGCGAGCACCCAGAAGTTCAACAACACGACGTGCCATGGACTCGGCTAATGTCTGAAGTACGAGGTGCATTCAAGTTCTAAGGCCTCCGATTTTTTTTCTCCGGACTGGAAAGAGATAAAAACATGTGCACTGTTTTAAAATGAGGCCGCGTTCATTGTCAATACGTCCCAGAGATGGCAGCACCGTACGGCAGATGGAATTTTACCGCCAGCGGCGAGAATGAGAACTGTTTTAAATACTTAAAATGGCGACGTTTTCCTTACTTGAACAGCGTGCAATCATTCGTTTCCTGAATTTGCGTGGTGTGAAACCAATTGAAATTCATTGACAGTTGAAGGAGACATGTGGTGATGGAGTTATGGATGTGTCGAAAGTGCGTTCATGGGTGCGACAGTTTAATGTAGGCAGAACATCGTGTGACAACAAACCGAAACAACCTCGGGCTCGCACAAGCCGGTCTGACGACATGATCGAGAAAGTAGAGAGAATTGTTTTGGGGGATCGCCGAATGACTGTTGAACAGATCGCCTCCAGAGTTGGCATTTCTGTGGGTTCTGTGCACACAATCCTGCATGACGACCTGAAAATGCGAAAAGTGTCATCCAGGTAGGTGCCACGAATGCTGACGGACGACCACACGGCTGCCCGTGTGGCATGTTGCCAAGCAATGTTGACGCGCAACGACAGCATGAATGGGACTTTCTTTTCGTCGGTTGTGACAATGGATGAGACGTGGATGCCATTTTTCAATCCAGAAACAAAGCGCCAGTAAGCTCAATGGAAGCACACAGATTCACCGCCACCAAGAAAATTTCGGGTAACCGCCAGTGCTGAAAAAACGATGGTGTCCATGTTCTGGGACAGCGAGGGCGTAATCCTTACCCATTACGTTCCAAAGGGCACTACGGTAACAGGTGCATCCTACGAAAATGTTTTGAAGAACAAATTCCTTCCTGCACTGCAACAAAAACGTCCGGGAAGGGCTGCGTGTGTGCTGTTTCACCAAGACAACGCACCCGCACATAGAGCTGACGTTACGCAACAGTTTCTTCGTGATAACAACTTTGAAGTGATTCCTCATGCTCCCTACTCACCTGACCTGGCTCCTAGTGACTTTTGGCTTTTTCCAACAATGAAAGACAGTCTCCGTGGCCGCACATTCACCAGCCGTGCTGCTATTGTCTCAGCGATTCTCCAGTGGTCAAAACAGACTCCTAAAGAAGCCTTCGCCGCTGACACGGAATCATGGCGTCAGCGTTGTGAAAAATGTGTACGTCTGCAGGGCGATTACGTCGAGAAGTAACGCCAGTTTCATCGATTTCGGGTGAGTAGTTAATTAGAAGAGAAAAAAATCGGAGGCCTTAGAACTTGAATGCACCTCGTACTGCTGGAGGGAAGTGACACAGTGAATCCTGCAGGGCTGCCCGTAAATTCGTAAGAGTACGGCAGGGTGGAGATCTCTTCTGAACAGCACGTTGCAAGGACATGCCAGATGTCCTCAATGATGATCAGGTCTGGGGAGTTTGCTGGACAGCGAAAGTGTTTAAACTCAGAAGAATGTTCCTGGAGCCGCTCTGTAGAAATTCTGGACTTGTGGGGTGTTGCATTGTCCTGCTGGAATTGCTCAAGTCCGTCGGAATGCACAACGGACGTGAATAGATGCAGCTGATCAGACAGAATGCTTAAGTATGTATCACCTGTCAGAGTCGTATCTAGACGTATCATGGGCCCCATATCAGTCCTACTGCACACGCCCCACACCATTACAGAGCCTGGACAGTCCCCTGCTGACGTGCAGAATCCATGGACTCATGAGGTTGTCTGCATATCCGTACACGTCGATATGCTCGATACAATTCGAAACGAGACTCGTCCGACCAGGCAACATGTTTCCAGTCATCAACTGTCCAGTGTCAGTGTTGACGGGCCCAGGCGAGGCGTAAAGCTTTGTGTGGTGCAGTCATCAGGGGTACACCAGTTGGCCTTATGCTCCGAAATCCCATACCGATGATGTTTCGTTCAATGGTTCGCACGCTGACACTTGTTGATGACCCAGAATTGAGATCTGCAGCAATTTGCCGAAGGGTTCCACTTCTATGACGTTGAACGATTCTCTTCAATCGTCGTTAGTCCCGTTCTTGCAGGATCTTTTTCCGGCCACAGCGGTGTCGGAGATTTGACGTTTTACTGTATTCCTGACGTTCACGGTACATTCGTGAAATTGTCTTACGGGAATATCCCCACTTCATTGATACCTCGGGATGCTGTGTTCCACCGCTCGTGCGCCGACTATAGGACCACGTTCAAACTCACTCAAATCTTGATAACCTACCATTGTAGCAGCAGTAAGCGATGTAACAACTGCGCCTGACACTTGTCTGATATAGGAGTCTGATATAGCAGCGCCGTATTCTGTCTGTTTACATATCTCTGTATTTGAATACGCATGCGTATACCAGATGCTTTGGCATTACAGTGCATAATGTCGATGGCAGGATAAAAATGAAACAGGCCTGCAAATTTCCTTCCTGTGTTTCATAACTCCTTCTTACGTAAATTTTGTACTATGGGTAACTATCTTTCCATGCAGAGAGGCATGAAGAAGCATAAATTTGCACCCTACAACTAAACAGACTTTTTTATTATTATTTCGTTATGTATAATTGTCTGGATTGCCTGAATGACGGGCTAGATTTATAAGTATCAACGACTCAGTAACTCTGTCAACTTCCCACCTGTTTAAGTCAGACGTCCGAAAACTTACTTTAATGCTGGGGTCAATGTTCAGGGCATGTCCTATAGAATTAGAAAATCAACTAACAGTGAAAAAACAAAAAGGATTATTCTAGCTGATCAGAATGCAGCAAATCTTCTCTCACAGGTCGGAGTTAAATGTTACATTAAACATCAAATTCCTATCTATGCTCGTATTAGATTTAGTAAGTCTCCCAAGATCAATCTGTCATCTGAAGATCTATCACATTTTACATTTGATAAATATAATAGCGTTTTCCTACCATTATAATTACCATATGAAAAACACAATATTTGATAATCTCATAGTTGGGCTAAGATTTTCCGTAAGTTGCAGAAGACCTGAGTAATCAATTTAAATATAATTTATTGGAATAGAGTAAAAAACAAATAATATTGCATGTTATCACTGAAATATTTCTTAAGCTTAGCCACGTTTTCAGATTTCCTTTACCGCTGAGTGTTGCATGTACAAATTAATATTTACAGCAACCGTAAAATAGAATTGAGCCTGACCGTTTTGAGGAATCTTTGTTTTTATTGCACGTGCACTAGGTTCACGACAGTCACATGAGTGGAGTGTGGTTCACAAAAGGCTGACTGAACTATGGCGGTGCTCATAGAAACGTCCAAAGCAGCTGCCTCGTTGTCGCACGGAGCAGGGGCGTCTCCCTGCTCATGGACAAAGTCTGTGCAGAGGCCAACTGGAAGACCTCCTTCCAGTCCTCCTGTGGTTCAGTGAAGGGTGACTGTGACGCTGTGCGACAATATCGCGCTCTATATTGTGGCTACCGTCATCTCGGCAAGGGTGCCCCTTTGCTCACTGGTGTGTGGCAAGGAAGAAATTATCAGTTGTTGCCAAAGTTCTTGGAGATGTAATGGGTGCTGGTTGTTCTATTCATCTGTGGGCTGACAGTGATGTAATGCGCTCCTTGAAGCTGAATACAAATTTCTTGGAGGACATGTATGAACAACGATTCCATTACTCAAAGTTTATATTCAATCAGGGTTTGCTGATCTCGACCGCGTGCTCTGCCAGACAGCGGAGGAATTTCTCATTGTTCGAAAAGAAACTTTTATTTTGCTATTATAGCCTGACAGAGAGTTGTTTGATGGTGCAATCTGGCTAATGGACACGAGTTTCCGTCAGAATAACTGGAGAAGGGCCTGCAGAAGAGCTTGAAGTAGGAATTTGTGTTGCCTACGCTAGCATGACCCATTCGAAGTGCTCTCGTAGACGGTGTGAATCTCTTCTTGTCCTTATACTGCCATTGCAAGTTGGTGTTTATCTTGGTGGTCACGTCAGTCACTGGTGTCTCTCGGGAATGCTACATTGTGGACTAGTCCCTGGGGTTGTCCAGCACTGCCCAGGAAGCTGCTCATTGGCAGAGGCCGTTCGTCCTTGGCCACTGCTAACGTCAGCTGGGCACACGCCACAAGGGTGCCTGCCACACACCTGTGACGTCACTGCTTTTCCCCTGCGTGTCTGTCGTCTCGCGGGTAGCCACTAGCATCAAATGCCTTCAACTCGCGTGTTGCCCGCGTCCCCCACTCCTCACTGTCAAGTTCTCCTGCACAGTACTTTACGACCAGGCTCATTGCATGAATTCTTACAATCTATCATACTTCCTATCAAATACCCTAAGACTAATGAGTTCAGTTTATCAAGAAAACACAAAATAAATTGACGAAAATACAATTGGTCTGATCTACATTAATCTGAATTGATTACAATGTTAATTAACATGACACTTAAGAGTGTTCATTGGCTGTTTTGATGAAGCTCTGCAGACAGTGTCGCTGATGGCAGCATGATAAGTGGATTCTGACGGACTTGTTTCTTTGAGACACAATCTGTATGACCCATGTTACGTACCTCTTGTTAACCCAGCAGACGTCCATGTCACCCATGCCATGACTTACATTTCAATGTTAGTTTTGTTTTCATGCTTTGCTCCTAATTAATGCTATAGTAAATGCACATAATCCTAATGGAAATGACTAAAATTTAATTGTTTTCTTACATATTAAACCCTCTAACTATTCTTCTGGCGTTGTCTTCTTCATCAGTTCTCCCATGGTCTCCTGCGAAGAAAAATCTCACACACAAATCATCCGTCTCACAATATTAGCTTAACCCTTCTCATAATTACTACACTACACCGTGTCGAGACGCTTATCTGATACATTTTTCCGCACCTAACGTCGTCTCCTGTAGAATACTGCACATAGCTTTCACTTCCTTTATTGTTAGAATCTTCTCTGATCACCATTGGACTCGTCATCCCCCCTTTTTTCTTTGGTCGGCTGTTTATTCAAAGGGTGTTTATTCTTCTGCGAGTTACTAAAACGAAATAAAACTCGTTCTGATTAGTTACATACTGTTGGATACGGAACAGTTCCACATTCCTGAACATTTGTGTGTGTTCTGTAGTATATCGCATCTTCCTGTTGTAATTTCTTTTCCGAGCTACTGTTTACTAGACAAAAAACCTTGTTTGCCACCTCCATTTGCTCCTCATGCACTTAAACGAAACTAAGCTAAACTCCGCCCGAACAGGCCATGAGGACCATCGGTACCGACTGGCCGCCGTGTCATCCTCAGACCACAGGCGTCACTGGATGCGGATATGAAGGGGCACGTGGTCAGCACACTGCTCTCCCGGTCGTAGGTCAGTTTACGAGACCGGAGCCGCTACTTCTCACTCAGTCAAGTAGCTCCTCAGTTTGCCTCACAAGCGCTGAGTGCACCCCGCTTGCCAACAGCAAGGATGGTCAGCCATCCGAGTGCTAGCCCACTAAAACATAAAACACAGTTCATATACAGAACCAATATCTCACTCGGATATTCATTGACGTCAAACGACCGCAAACTACAACCTCAACATTCACAAGTCTACATAATGCTCACTCTGCAAAATACATCATAAATGCTGTTTGTGTGTGTTAGGTGTTGGCTTGTTCCCTGTTTGAACCTTATCATATCGGGCTATGATAAACCAGTTATTTCCTGCTTCTCTGCTCCTCCTTGAACACTGATACGCCCATTCACGTCATTCTGGTTTCTACGTCATGCACGGACTACGGTAAACGTATTTTCATCTTCCAGTAACATTTTCTCAGCGTTCTTCTCGCCTTTACTTCTGCACTCTTTCTTTTTTATTCGATAAAAAGTTTGATATGAGAGATGTGGTGCACAATGACCGATTTATTTGTTTTAAATTCTTTCAGGAAGGGAACCTGCCGTTTCACCCCATCGTAGTTTGGCTCGATGGCAGGTGCACACTCATGTCTTGGGCCTGAAGATAAAATACGGGAAATTTTTTAATCCCCAAACCACGGTTAAAGCCTTGAACTCCTTCACGGAGTAGTTCATTGCACACTTTGACGGTACCCGTCTTCCAGATGCCATCGTCTTCGTTATCGTCACTCCATTCTCCTCTATTTCCTGGAGTCGTGAGTTTAGGTTCCGCAAGAAAATTACTGATTAATGTGTGTCCTTGGCACATAAATTCAAATTTCACTTGTCCGTTGACTTCGTTAATCTTCTCTCAAATTCCGCCGTTTATTGCGACTTTCTTTAATGAGAGTTCTGGTCAATTAAATTTTACATTGCATCTCACAAACGCGGTTTCCCGTATGGCGGAAATGTGGCTCCTGCCGTCTAAAACTCCCCGTAAATTCACCTCCCCCACTGTCGCCGTTATCAATGGGGTGGATGTCGTTTGCCACTCTTCTTTCTTTTTCCTCAGTAAAACTTCCGATGTATCGTCATATCTTATTACGTTGATGAGGCTAGTTTCGATTATCATGGCGTGTGTTACATTAGCCTCCACCTTGCTAATTTGTTGTCAATTTCTGTGTGGACTATGACCACACAGGAGATGTTGTGGGTTAGGGCCACAGACATCAGCGATTCCAACCCTATTCTGATCCATCTCTGCTACTCTGTAGCTTGTTGCAGTTCACTCACTTCTGTAACTGATCCTTCGATTATTCCAGTCACGATTCTGTGCTCCACTATTTTAAAGCCTCTGACACCACTACATGGCTCATAGCTATAGAACTGTTATTATGCCCATTATGGTCTCCGACATCTGCTCCTTTTCATGCACCCCAGAATGGTACCCGCTTCCTGCACTTCCGGTTCTCTGGTTATTATTGTACTGATTTTCCAGAAGGAATTTTCACTCTGCAGTGGAGTGTACGCTGATAAGAAACTTCCTGGCAGATTAAAATTGTGTGCCGGACTGACACTCGAAGTAGGGACTTCTGCATTTCGCGAGCAAGTGCTCTGCGAGAGACAAAAGTCCCGAGATCGAGTCACGGCCCTGCACACAGTTGTAATCTGCCAGGAAGTTTCATTGTACTGATTTCGATCAGGTGACTGTCCTCCACTGTTGCCTTCATTTTCTTGCCTTCCTTCCTGACTGTACTGCAGGCTCGGATTTCTGAATGTATTTATGTCGACACTGCATCTATCTGTTAATACTTGTTGCTAGTGCGATGGTAGTTTCGTTAGTTTTGTATGGCAGTGCCTCGTTAATTCACGTGCTGTGTACGGTACATTCAGAAGCTGATTCTTTTTTATCATCGATTCCAGAAATTTAACTGGGCTTTTAAATCACGATTCTATGTAATTCTTCACAATTATCATTTCGTGCTTGATTCATTCTTGAATGTCCTTGGACTAGTAATTCTCCAGAAAAGCGTAGTGGAACTCATTGTGCTTGCAACATGTCAGTGCTATTCCTCACATCTTTTCTGCTACAGTTCCCTCTAAACGTCCACAGATAATTCTAATTTCTACTGTAGTGGCCAAGGTGGTGGCAGTGATATGTTAATTTGTGATATTCATGTCTTAGGACACAGTGAATTCCTTTCGTATCTGTAATTTTGGAATTTTTCTTACTGAGATAAAACGCTTAGAGGCAAACTGAACTCCCATTGTTAGATGCGCTGTAACACTTGTTTCTACTTTCCCCATGCCTTCTTGACTTCATATTTCTTGTGAACCTCCAATACTGTCAACTGCGAAGCTAATTTCACTGGCACTTTGTCCGTGGGTTGTTCCCAGCCACACACATTTGTGTGATTCATGTGTTATGTTATCCACACTAGCCATCATTCTCTCTCTTCTTTGTTGCTGCATACTTATTTTGGATGTGGCTTCGATTTCCTTTTCTATTCCTGCATTAATAATTTCTTTTTTATTTTTAAAGCCTATTATTACCAAGACTTCTTCTGTTTTTGCAACTGGGACTGGACTTGTTATATCGGATCCTGTACTCAGTTTTTGCATCTCATTTTCGATTTTATCTCTTGTTTAATTTGCTAGCAGATTTGTTGCCTCTTCCAACCTTTCCTCGATACATTTCTCTGAATCTTCTATTCTGTTTCCTGTCTTTACAATTGACTCGCTACTGTTCTTGTGAGTTCTTTTATTTGCTTATTTCATCTCATTTGCAATTCATTTTACTTCCTGGGTTTCGCTATTCGCTTCTTCAGTCGTTTTCTTCGAGCCATTTGCTACATGCAAAGTCTTCTACATCTCATTCTTTATCTCATAAATTTCGCTCTGTTTTCTTTCCCCATGTCTTTGTTTACTTAATCTTCCCTCCCCCCTTTTCCTTTTTCTCTTTCTTTATTTTCTCCCTCTTGTCTTCAGTTTCCGTCTGGTTTTCCCTTGTATCTTCTCTCTCATGTCTTCTTTCTTTTTCCTCACTCCCTTCAAAAAGTCTATTAATCTGAATTCATCATTTCGTGATTTGCTCGATCTGTCAGGCGAAGCACCTCTGAACGCTAACGAAGTGATTCCTCTCACTTCTGGGTTTGATTTCCTACTCTTTTCGTCCACCTGGTTCTGAATTATTACTACTGTTTTCAAATTTTGTGGTCTGCTCTCTTTGATCTCCTCTCGAGTACTCTCGACTTCTGTACTTGCTTCATTTCCTAACTGACTGCTATCTATTACAGTATCGTCGTGGTTTCCACCTCTTGCGGTCGACTGTTTAAACACACGATACAACTGAGATTCGTATACTACTATTGATCCTTATACTCATCACAGTCTAATGTGACTGACTTAACATAATATTTCCCATATTTCCCATTCCAGAATTGCAACGTTGATGTTCAACGCTGGTGTATCAACAGATGTGGACACGAATCCGCAAAACTCTGAACTAGAAGCAATACAAAAAAATGCAAAAGGACTAATTACTGGCGCAAACAGGCTGCTAAGACTAGCATGATGTGATTTGTCTCTTATTCAGTCACCACAAACGTAATCGTTGAACAATAAGGCCCTAAGATTAATATTAAAAACTGCGGAACAGAAAATTATGTTCAATTCATGAACAGCGTTTGCCAAAATTACTAATCATATTTTCTTGACTTCCACGTTAAATCCTGGTTAATGTTTGACGTTTTATGTAAATCCTGCAATTATTGCTTCTGATTGCGTTTCAGTGGGTTCTGGACCCATATCCTGGCTCATGGTTCGCCATTTTATGCGAAATCTCCTCTCCACTGTTTTGTGGTCCCTACGCGGAAAACTGATTGCGAGAAAGCCATTTCTTTAAGATCAACCATAATTAATGTGATAGGAAAATTTCTAGCAAAAGCAAACTTCCGTTTAAATACACAAGTTTGTTCTAGTGAAACAACGATTATGACTCTTATTAGAAGAAACAGAGAAACAATGAATAACGCCATCTCTGGGATATTACTGATTGTATTTTGGATAACGGAGTTTGTCTCCAGTCTCCCACATAGGCCCAGTGATCTCAAACGGTACCTGAAGCTTACGTATGTTCACTCCACGAATTTCTGGCAGAAACAGTGACTATAAACTTGGCAACTGCTGACGAAAATCATGCAATCGACATATGCACTCTGATGCTGACACTGGCAATAGTATTGAATACATGAAGTGTGGGACAAGTTGCCCTGTCTCACAGTGCTACCTGCAGCGCCCACCGTGAATTCTTGTACGCTCTGACGAACGGCACTGACGTGGATGCGACGCACTGAGACAGCTGCAGCTGCGTCCCCTGCCGGTCTGTTTAGCTGCACTGCTGTTAACCTCAACCGGAGTCCGCAATCTCCGTCTCCTCTCCACTTGGTCTTCATCCAAACGTCTGACTACTTAAGCCTACAATAGGTGACTGAATGTTTTCAAAATGTCTCTCACATGCGCTCAACTTATTGCCAGCAGTACCTTTTGCCAATAAACAACTGCAAAAGCACCGCCGCCTAATAGCAACGTCCCACGAAAGACAGCGCGTCGTCTTCAGATGCCAATCAAGTCACACAATGCTCCCCTACCATTAAAAGAAGTGCGGCTTCACCCTGTGCTCATGACGTCACATTCAGACACTCCAATCGCACGCCTTCACACCCATAGCACTAGCCTCATATCTGAGGGTTTCCAAAATGAGGAAAATGATGCTCACGAGGCTAGCCCATTATTCTGTGAGCTTCGTGTTTTCGGAAGTGAGAGATGGCTGTCTCCAAAGCCATTCTGCAAAAACTTTCAGAAACATCCCCTGCCCCCATCTCATGACAGCTCCGCCTTCGGCGCCCTAGACGCAGGCAGAGGTTGTAAACCCAGACAATGGTAAGCGGGCTCCTGGGGCGACCACGGTAGCTCTGGTTCCACGAATTGGTGCCCGTCCCGCCAGTCTCCCCACACAGTGTCGCTCTTGGCAACATTTCCTGTTGCCACAGTCTCAGCCCCCGTTGCACTGTGTTTTGTCACAATAGCAAAAACATTCAAAACGACTGAGTGCTTCACCAAGTAAGAGGAAAAAATATTTACATAGAGCACTCTACTACAAGTCACTCCAGCACACGCTCATTAATGACGTATTCATAGCAATCCCCAACACTGTCCTTCTCTAATTACGAAATCGATGGCAGAATAAAACAGGCATGCTAATTTCCCAGCCACATTTCAACCTGCAGAAGACTTTTTGCCTGCAATTGCTTCTTCTGTATTGAAATTACGGAGCAATCCATTTCTGTCTAACGCCAGTTTTCTCATGTCTGACATGCTTATAGCCAACATCATCTCTTCAGATTAAGAATATCTTCTTCCAATTCGATTTTGAACTTCGTTGGAAAAACTTTAATGTGACCAAAATTTTTTATATGCCTGTTTGCATTTTCGTTTTTATTTTCAGCATACCTATTAATTATTGACTTTTGGACATTTCATATGCACAATCATTTAATATGCATCTCCATTTAGATATACTGTTGTAGGTGAATGCAATTCATCTGTCTCCGCTTTCCATAATATATTTCTGTTGCTATCCTGTAACACAAAATAATTATTTAATTAAGAACCTAAGGGAAAAATTACGGCTGTAGTTTCCCCTTGCTTTCAGCCGTTCGCAGTACCAGCACAGCAAGGCCGTTTTGGTTATTGTTACAAGGCCAGATCAGTCAATCATCCAGACTGTTGCCCCTGCAACTACTGAAAAGGCTGCTGTCCCTCTTCAGGAACCACACGTTTGTCTGGCCTCTCAACAGACACCCCTCCGTTGTGGTTGCACCTACGGTACGGCTATCTGTATCGTTTTCCCGAGGGCATGCAGCTTTATTCTATGGTTAAATGATGAAGGCATCTTCTTGGGTAAAATATTTCGGAGATAAAATAGTCCCCCATTCGGATCTCCGGGCGGGGACTACTCAGGAGGACGTTGTTATCAGGAGAAAGAAAACTGACGTTCTACGGATTGGAGCGTGGAATGTCAGATCCCTTAATCGGGCAGGTAGGTTAGAAAATTAAAAAATCGAAATGGGTAGGTTAAAGTTAGATATAGTGGGAATTAGTGAAGTTCGGTGGCAGGAGGAACAAGACTTCTGGTCAGGTGAATACAGGGTTATAAACACAAAGTCAAATAAGGGTAATGCAGGAGTCGGTTTAATAATGTTTAGTAAAATAGGAGTGCGGGTAAGCTACTACAAACAGCATAGTGAACGCATTATTGTGGCCAAGATAGACACGAAGCCAACACCTACTACAGTAGTACAAGTTTATATACCAAGTAGCTCTGCAGATGACGAAGAAATTGAAGAAATGTATGATGAAATAAAAGAAATTATTCAGATAGTGAACGGAGACGAAAATTTAATAGTCATGGGTGACTGGAATTCGGTAGTAGGAAAAGGGAGAGAAGGAAACCTAGTAGGTGAATATGGATTGGGACTAAGAAATGACAGAGGAAGCCGCCTAATAGAATTTTCCACAGAGCACAACTTAATCATAGCTAACACTTGGTTCAAGAATCATAAGAGAAGGTTGTATACCTGGAAGAACCCTGGAGATACTGAGAGGTTTCAGAGAGATTATATAATGGTAAGACAGAGATTTAGGAACCAGGTTTTAAATTGTAAGACATTTCCAGGGGCAGATGTGGACTCTGACCACAATCTATTGGTTATGAACTGTAGATTAAAACTGAAGAAACTGAAAAAAGGTGGAAATTTAAGGAGATGGGACCTGGTTAACTCAAAGAACCAGAGGTTGTACAGAGTTCCAGGGAGAGCATAAGGGAACAATTGACAGGAATTGGGGAAAGAAATACAGTAGAAGAAGAATGGGTAGCTTTGAGAAGTGAAGTAGTGAAGGCAGCTGAGGACCAAGTAGGTAAAAAGACGAGGGCGAGTAGAAATCCTTGGGTAACAGAAGAAATATTGAATTTAATTGACGAAAGAAGAAAATATAAAAATGTAGTAAATGAAGCAGGCAAAAAGGAATACAAACGTCTCAAAAATGAGATCGACAGGACGTGCAAAATGCCTAAGCAGGGATGGCTAGAGGGCAAATGTTAGGATGTAGAGGCTTATCTCACTAGGGGTAAGATAGATACTGCCTACAGGAAAATTAAAGAGACCTTTGGAGAAAAGAGAACCACTTGTATGAATATCAAGAGCTCAGATGGAAACACAGTTCTAAGCAAAGAAGGGAAAGCAGAAAGGTGGAAAGACTATATAGAGGGTCTATACAAGGGCGATGTGCTTGAAGACAATAATATGGAAATGGAAGAGGATGTAGAGGAAGATGAAATGGGAGATACGATACTGCGTGAAGAGTTCGACAGAGCACTGAAAGACCTGAGTCGAAACAAGGCCCCGGGAGGAGACAACATTCCATTAGAACTACTCACGGCCTTGGGAGAGCCAGTCCTGACAAAACTCTACCATCTGGTGAGCAAGATGTATGACACAGGCGAAATAACCACAGACTTCAAGAAGAATATAATAATTCCAATCCCAAAGAAAGCAGGTGTTGACAGATGTAAAAATTACCGAACTATCAGTTTAATAAGTCACAGATGCAAAATACTAACGCGAATGCTTTACAGGCGAATGGAAATACTGGTAGAAGCCGACCTCGGGGAAGATCAGTTTGGATTCCGTAGAAATATGGGAACACGTGAGGCAATACTGACTCTACGACTTATCTTAGAAGCTAGATTAAGGAAAGGCAAACCCACATTTCTACCATTTGTAGACATAGAGAAAGCTTTTGACAATGTTGACGGGAATGCTCTCTTTCAAATTCTGAAGATGGCAGGAGTAAAATACAGGGAGCGAAAGGCTATTTACAATTTGTACAGAAACCAGATGGCATTTATAAGAGTCGAGGGGCATGAAAGGGAAGCAGTGGTTGGGAAGAGAGTGAGACAGGGCTGTAGCCTCTCCCCGATGTTATTCAATCTGTATATTGAGCAAGCAGTGAAGGAAACAAAAGAAAAATTCGGAGTAGGTATTAAAATCCACGGAGAAGAAATAAAAACTTTGAGGTTCGCCGATGACATTGTAATTCTGTCAGAGACAGCAAAGGACTTGGAAGAGCAGTTGAACGGAATGGACAGTGTCTTGAAAGGAGGATATAAGACGAACATCAACAAAAGCAAAGTGAGGATAATGGAATGTAGTCGAATTAAATCGGGTGACGCTGAGGGAATTAGAATAGGAAATGAGACACTTAAAGTAGCAAAGGAGTATTGCTATTTGGGGAGCAAAATAACTGATGATGGTCGAAGTACAGAGGATGTAAAATGTAGATTGGCAATGGCAAGGAAAGCGTTTCTGAAGTAGATAAATTTGTTAACATCGAGTATAGATTTAAGTGTCATGAAGTCGTTTCTGAAGACCACAACAACAACAATAACCTAAGCTAAAGAACACATTAGACAATTCATCACATAGTTTCTAAACACTAATAATGCTATATTATTAGACGTAATGGCATGCGCAGTGAATAGTAACAACAGAATATAAAGGACACTGCATAGCTAGAACGCACCATTAGACCCAGAAGAAGGCCGAAACGTTGATTTTTCTCCAGCAGCAGTAGTTTTTTACATTATGACACGGTACCATACCCAGAAAACTTTAATGTTGAATGCTAAAACGATTTATTAAAGCTCACGATGCGAGCAGGATTCTCAAGTTGTACTGGTACAATATCGAAAACTTATAGCACTACAGTATAGGCAACGTCGCCATTTGTTCTTTGTCAATTTTCTACAAACGAGTCACAACGAATAGAGATTCATGACTGTCTGCAAACTAAGACTATTTCATGTATATTCATCCATAAATAAAACAGTATGTTACCACTCATCATATAACAATAATTCTCTTCACCCATTACACAAAAAATTGTTTACAAACTAGAACAAAATCAACGATGTCTTCAGACGATCTGTTCCCCAACACACAGAGCTCACAGCTGGCAGTATGGCTCCAGCAGACACGTAGTTGACGCTCACCTCATTAGATGCTGGTTAGCGCGTGAGTCACGAATTTTATGGCAGTGGTATAAGTCAGGTGCCAGAGCAACACCGGCAGTTCTTCCGTACATTAAATGAGGAATAACTAAATGCACTTAACTATAGAAATAATATCTCCATCTCTACATGACGAACAATCTTGGTTGTATTAGGAGTGGATAATTACTCCAATACAAACTCAAGTTATTGCACAAAGAAATCAAAGTAGAAGCTCAGATGGTGACTCTGGTGAAGAAACCACAGACGCCGGAACGCGACGCAAGCATCCTGTTGGAATCTAAGAGGGAGAAAGGGTGGAGGGGCTATATGTGACATGTTGAAGGCGGGTAGCAAAGGCTCTCACAAATTTAAATTCAAGTATACAACTTTCTTGCTAACATTGAACTCACCAACACGAGCGGTCAGTATGAAACAACTGCTAAACCCCTCCAAGAAAATAAAAGTCTAGTAACAGCACTGAAAAACTCGCATTGAAAATGAAGAAATTTTTGGAACTGATGGATATCGCTTATTTAGGAACAAAACTCAAACCGGCGTTGTGGAGAACACCCCAGTTCTCTGTGCTTTCTTTGTTGTCGATAAGTAAATCTTGGGATTGTCTCAGACTTAGAACAACAAGAGGCAGGCTGTTGGCCAACAACGTGCTATGCAAACGAAACGTACACTTTAAACAACATCCATGCTCCAACAAACGACATATATGAGCAGGATATTAAAATCAGCTGACCAGACATCCCGATTTTGGCTGGACAGTCCCAATTTTCACATAAATGTCCTGGTGTTCCGAGAACATCATTGGAGACAAATAATTGTTCTGGTATTTAATCGAGAAACTTGTTGTTGTCGTGGTCTTCAGTCCTGAGACTGGTTTGATGCAGCTGTCCATGCTACTCTATCCTGTGCAAGCTTCTTCATCTCCCAGTACCTACTGCAACCTACATCCTTCTGAATCTGTTTATTGTAATCATCTCTTGGTCTCCATCTACGATTTTTACCCTCCATGCTGCCCTCCAATGCTAAATTTGTGATCCCTTGATGTCTCAGAACATCTCCTAACAATCGGTCCCTTCTTCTTGTCAAGTTGTGCCATAAACTCCTCCCCAATTCTATTCAATACCTCCTCATTAGTTACGTGATCTTCAGCATTCTTCTGTAGCACCACATTTCGAAAGCTTCTATTCTCTTCTTGTCCAAACTAGTTATCGTCCATGTTTCACTTCCATACATGGCTACACTCCATACAAATACTTCCAGAAACGGCTTCCTGACACTTAAATCTATAGTCGATGTTAACAAATTTCTCTTCTTCAGAAAAGCTTTCCTTGCCATTGCCAGTCTACATTAAACTCCTTTACTACTTTAAGTGTCTCATTTCCTAATCTAATTCCTTCAACATCACCCGACTTAATTCGACTACATTCCATTATCCTCGTTTTGCTTTTGTTGATGTTCATCTTATATCATCCTTTCAAGACACTGTCCATTCCGTTCAACTGCTCTTCCAAGTCCATTGCTGTCTCTGACAGAATTACAATGTCTTCGACGAACCTCAAAGTTTTTATTTCTTCTCCATGGATTTTAATACCTACTCCGAATTTTTCTTTTGTTCTTTTGTTTCCTTTACTGCTTGCTCAATATACAGATTGAATAACATCGGGGAGAGGATACAAACCTGTCTCACTCCCTTCCCAACCACTACTTCCTTTTCATGTCCCTCGACTCTTACAACTGCCATCTGGTTTCTGTACAAATTGTAAATAGCCTTTCGCTCCCTGTATTTTACCCCTTCCACCTTCAGAATTTGAAAGAGAGTATTCCCGTCAACATTGTCAAAAGCTTTCTCTAAGTCTACAAATGATAGAAATCTAGGTTTGCCTTTCCTTAATCTAGCTTCTAAGAAAAGTCGTAGGGTCTGTATTGCCTCACGTGTTCCAACATTTCTACGGAATCCAAACTGATCTGCCCCGAGGTCGGCTTCTATCAGTTTTTCCATTCGTCTGTAAAGAATTCGCGTTAGTATTTTGCAGCTGTGACTTATTAAACTGACAGTTCGGTAATTTTCACATCTGTCAACACCTGCTTTCTTTGGGATTGGAATTATTATATTCTGCCGGCCGTTGTGGCCGAGCGGTTCTAGGCGCTTCAGTCTGGAACCGCGCGACCGCTACGGTCGCAGGTTCGAATCCTGCCTCGGGCATGGATGTCAGTAGTTCTAATGGAATGTTGTCTACTCCCGGGGCCTTGTTTCGACTCAGGTCTTTCAGTGCTCTGTCAAACTCTTCACGCAGTATCGTATCTCCCATTTCATCTTCATCTACATCCGCTTCCATTTTCATAATATTGTCCTCAAGTACATCACCCTTGTATAGACCCTCTATGTACTCCTTTCACCTTTCTGCTTTCCCTTCTTTGCTTAGAACTGTGTTTCCATCTGAGCTCTTGATATTCATACAAGTGGCTCTCTTTTCTCCAAAGGCCTCTTTAATTTTCCTGTAGGCAGTATCTATCTTACCCCTAGTGAGATAAGCCTCTACTTCCTTACATTTGTCCTCAAGCCATCCCTGCTTAGCCATTTTGCACTTCCTGTCGATCTCATTTTTGAGACGTTTTGTATTGCTTTTTGCCTGCTTCATTTACTGCATTTTTATATTTCCTCCTTTCATCAATTAAATTCAATATTTCTTCTGTTACCCAAGGATTTCTACTCGCCCTCGTCTTTTTACCTACTTGGTCCTCTGCTGCCTTCACTGCTTCATCCCTCAGAGCTACCATTCTTCTTCTACTGTATTTCTTTCCCCCATCCCTGTCAATTGTTCCCTTATGCTCTCCCTGGAACTCTGTACAACCTCTGGTTCTTTGAGTTAACCAGGTCCCATCTCCTTAAATTTCCACGTTTTTGCAGTTTCTTCAGTTTTAATCTACAGTTCATAACCAATAGATTGTGGTCAAAGCCCACATCTGCCCCTGGAAATGTCTTACAATTTAAAACCTGGTTCCTAAATCTCTGTCTTAGCATCATTTAATCTATCTGATATCTTCTAGTATCTCCAGGGTCCTTCCAGGTATACAACCTTCTTTCATGATTCTTGAACCAGTTGTTAGCTATGATTAAGTTATGCTCTGTGCGAAATTCTACCAGACGGCTTCCTCTTTCATTTCTTACCCTCAATCCATATTCACGCACTGAAAGCGTGGAATAATATTTTTTATTTAATTATTTGTGAAAAACAAGTTTCCCAGAAGTGTAACATTATAGAAATATGTATTTTGACGGCATATTATTTTACCACATTTGGTTTCAGTAGTCTTACGCCTAAGGAAAGAATGAGAGGGGAAGAAATATGCTGAAAAGAAAACCGGGTATTAACTACGCCCCCCGCTAACTTGCCGACCTTCCACTTCACGGCTCTCAAGACAAGTAAAACCAAAACCGAAGGAGGTAAAGGGGAGCATCACTTAAAAAATTTCTTGTAACGGGACTGCAGCTATATGGGCGTTAATTTTGCGAAGAATTTTAGCGATGCGGCGAGTTCGCAGTTCAATACGCATCACGGAAACGGGAGAATTCTAAAAAGACCAAGTTGCCAAATCTCAAAGGCACAGTCCAAAAATAATTAATTTCAGAGTCAAAAAGAGAAAAGTGTAGATGCACATCACTATCCTTAAGTAACAGAGCTCTGGCCCATACCTCTTAATGGAAATAGGAACAGAACGGCTTCGTACCGATTCGATACGGAGAAACTAAAAGAAAAAGAAAAAGTGTTCAAAGAAATAGCTCTAAGAGTTGAGGAAGACTTCGAAATGTCAAAATGAGAGTTGATACAAAATGCAAAAGAAATAGAAGGAATCTGAAAGGGAAAGAAGCACAGAAGTGATATCTATGGGCAGCGATTGGACGATTCTTTAACTAGATACAGCACATTTGAGAAAGTAGAGGACTAGTACAGATGACAATTATTGAACTATAGGAAATAAAATCGTCATAACCTCTGAACGATTCGCATTAGGACGTTCGAACTCCACGGTTGGCTGCGTGACATGATGGGAAATGGTATGCACATGCATGGTTTGGTTTAGCGACGAAGCCCACTTTCATTTGGATGGGTCTGTCAGTAAGCAAAATTGGGGCATTTGTGGGGCGGAGAATGCGCATTTTGCGTTCGGGAAGTCCCTTCATCCTCAACGGGTGACTGAGTGTTGTGCAATGTCCAGTCACGGGATAATCGGTGCGATGTTCCTTGATGTCACGGTGACTACCGAACGGTACGTAAAGGTTTTAGAAAATGATTTCATCCCCATTATCCAAAGTGGCCCTGACTTCGACAAAATGTGGTTCATGCAAGACGGAGCTCGACCCCATCAAAGCAGGAGAGTGTTTGATGTGCTGGAGGAGCACTTTGGGGACCGCATTCTGGCTCTGTGGTACCCAGAGACCCCTGGCATGGGTCTCGATTGGCAACCATATTCTCCGGGTCTGAACACAGTTGACTCCTTTTTGTGAGGCTATATTAAAGACAAGCAGTACAGCAATAAACCCAGAACCATTGCTGAGCCGAAAACAGCCATTCAGGAGGTAATCGACAGCATCGATGTTCCGACACTCCAGACACGTCACACAGAATTTCGCTGTTCGTCTGCGCTACATCATCACCAATGATGGAAGGCAAATCGAACATATCACAACGTAAATCCAAAAATCTGTAGTGACATTTACATGTTGAATAACGTGTGTGCATTCCGTAGTTTATAATAAATTTTTTTTCATGTAGTTCAGTAACTGTCACCTTGTAGATATATATCAAACGCATCGAGCACAAACAACAAAGCAAATAAGCAATGAAAATGGGGAGTATGAAAGACCAAAACTAAAAACAATACAAGAAAAGAATAAGCTAAATGAATAAAAAAAGTCCATTTGTTTACTCAGTCATTAAAGGTCCTCTGTGTGTGCAGACTTGGTATCCAATTTCTATGCAGTCGAATTACAGAACGCTATTTAATACATCTCGGAGTTGGCCTTACTGAAATAAATAAAGCTTTCAATTGCTGCTTGTCGCCGAGTAGGTAACGTATAAATTCGTTATCTTAGTTACCCCTTTCATCTTTCTTCTGTGCGATATCATCTTCCACTGTCCTTTATAAACATTAACAGTGTAGGTTTGGTGTAGCGAACCGACTGTTCGAATGGCTCCGCAGCAAGATTTACACGCAGAGCAACAACTGTGTAATAAAACGTGTGTTAGTGTTGTAAATCACGCTAGACTCGCTTACTTCGCATTAGAGACTGGTGCGTGGAACCAGATAGCGTCAGCTGTAAAACTGCGCTACACGCTGTATTTAGGGGTTAACAGCCGAGGCGAGCGTGGCAGGTATAAACTAAACTGCCGGCTATGCTTTTACTGCTGGACAGGCCGACGCGGACAACACAATCGTGGACGTTCATGGGACCGTCTTTGTCCCAGCGAGCGGACCAACAAAGACTGTGTCGACTATATTTCAGCGAAAGTTTATGTCGGCACCTAGGAAAATTTATTGCGTTGCCAAACGACAGCCATGTTGTACAAAAAGAAATCCATATACGAAACTCAAATTCTAACAGACAGTTATTGCTAAACTATCTGTCGTCAAGAGTAAATTGTGGACGGTAACAGAGCTAAGTAGTATAGGCAAGGAAAAAACAATCATACAGACAGGCTAGTGAAATACAGTGTGACTAGTTTGCTCCTTCGCAGTAAAGAGTCGATCTCTGTAATGAATTAATTTCCATAGTCTCATTTGACAGCCATACGACTAGCTAAGATTTCTAAATAAATGGAAGTTTTAATAGGATCGGTACATCCAACCAGTGGATAATATATCTAAAAAAGAATGCAGAAAACTGTACTTAGTAATTAAACCATTCTGGTTTCGAGACATTATTCTGACTGGGGAGAAACCATGAAGGGGGTTCCCCAAGGCTCAGTCTTAGATCATTTTGTTCCTCATATAATTATGTAAACGATCATCCATCTAATACATAACAAGCAAAATTAGTTCATTTCGTAGATGACACTAGTATCGTAAACAGTCCAAGCATATATACAGAAACAGAAGAGATGGTAAACAATTTACTTAAAAGCATCATTGAGTGGTTTTCTGGGAATGGTCTCAGCCTCAGTTTTAAAAAGACACAACTTATTCATTTCTGCACATCTATGGGTACTACACTAATGATAAGTGCAACACATGGTGATGAAATACTAAATAGGATGAGAACTTCAAAATTCTTAGGTGTCCATATTGATAAGAATTTAAACTGGGGAAAGCCCATTTCGGAACTCCTTAAACAACTTAGTTCAGCCACATTTGCACCTACAATCGTTGAAAATCTTGGGGAGAGACAAATCAGTAAGTTGACATATTTTGCATATTTTCATTCAGTAGTGTCATGTGGACTAATGTTCTGGGGCAACTCATCGTTAAAAAAGGAAGCCAAAACGTGCTGTAAGTAATCTGTGTTGCCCACCCACGCTGGTCTAGTCGACACCTGTTTCATGAGTCGGGCACAACGACTACTGCTTCACAATACATTTATTTGCTTATGCAAATTGTCGTAAATAACCCACTGCAATTCAAAAGGAACAAGGATGTACATAATTACAATACCAGAAGAAAAAATGACATTCACGATGCCACATTAAGGTTGTCTCTAGCGCAAAAAGGGGTGCACAATGCTACAACAAAAATTTTGCTAAGTTCCCCAATGACATAAAATGTTCGAGAGGTAGCAAAGTACAGTTTGAAAATAAACAGAAGAAGTTTCACCTCGACAATTTGTAACGCTACCACTGACTACCTTAAACGGCAATCGATGCTAACGTTGTACCTCTTCGAGAAATTTTTGAGATTGACCGTGAAATAACCTAATGGAAAAAGAGCCATCAAACTGGGATTCGTTTCCGAAATACTGGGGGTTGTTTCTGTGGGAAGAGACCAAACTGCGAGGTCAAGGAAGGACGGGGAAGGAAGTCGGCCGTGCCCTTTCAAAGGAACCATCCTGGTATTTGCCTGGAGCGATTTAGGGAAATCACGGAAAATCTAAATCAGGATGGCCGGACGCGGGATTGAGCCGTCGTCCTCCCGAATGCGAGTCCAGTGTGCTAACCACTGCGCCACCTCGCTCGGTGCGAAATACTCCAGCATAGTATAAACAATAATAACCGATGGTAATTTAAATCAAGGGGTCTACTAATGATCATAAACTATAACTTCAGTGCCTAATACAGGGTCTCCATGCCTATACATTAACCAACTTGCATGAGGATAGATAACGCAGTAAACAGTCCTTTCTTAAACTCGGTTTGTAGCAACTAAACCGAATGCAAATCTAACTGCACTGGCTCTGAAGGAGCCCTTGCATTGCTTGATTAAACAACTAGGCTGGTACAGGAGGACCCTTATTCTTTCATTGGTTGAAGAACCATGCTCAATAACAAAACTACACCAGTTTGTATGACAAAAGGTAAGTATTCCTATAATTAATTATTAGTTAAGTGAAGCACAGCAAACTATAACACTTTTGAAACAACAAAGGTGCTTTCATAAGCATTCTTTTCACCTACTAAAAATTATAATTGGTTGTGCAGATGACAACACGTCGTTAAATTGGATTTCAGTCACTTTCTCATAATAAATTAGGACACTTGGAATTAAATTCACAACGATAGGAGTCTGTGTGATTTGGGATAATCATGGTAGTAAGATAGTTTTTAGTAACACCACGATTATTATTAAAATCAAGTACTTTTCACAAACACCTGGTCCGTTTGCAGAGTGTCAAATACAAAACAATTTAGACGAAGGCTGGTGGCACTGGTGGAGCAATTTGCAGTAGCTAAGAACCTGGCGGCGTTGCAGTCATAGCAGTACTGTTGGCCTCGCCCTATAACTGATCTTCGTGGCGTCGCATAATAATTCCATAGGGCCAAAAACCATGCCATGTTAATGGTATAACCAAATTCAGCATCCGAGGCCCATAAATACTGCCCTTAAGCTCTTCTGGCCTCAAAACTCCAGGAATATGAGCCACTATGGTCCGCTGCTGCTAGCGAGGTGTTAACCACAGCACTGCTCAGCCCAGACTTCTCCCCCGTCACAAAGGACGAGCTGCCGCTTCCGCACCAACCACACCTTTTCTACTCCCCCAGGCTACTTCCGTAGCTGCGGGACTTCTCCACATCTTTTACATTCAACACTACGTTCCCTAATTATGTACCAAGTCATTTATAGTACGTTACATAACAATCATTTCAGTAGTTACTTAAATTCACACCCATAATTTAAACAACACCGTTCTAAAATTCACATAACTGAAACATGTGTACACAGTCGAAGAATTTCCATGACAGATACGACATTGTACCTAAGGAATACTACAAACTGACATAGAAATATCGATACAGATAGAAAATAGATCAAAAATAGGTTCTGCAGAAGAGTTTCTGTTATTTCAATGTGTAAAAGGAAGTGGGTAGGAATTACCATCGTACATATCAAGGGTTTAATGGGTATAACTGCAGATATTTTTATACGTGGTTCAAAAATGGCTCTGAGCACTATGGGACTCAACTGCTGTGGTCATAAGTCCCCTAGAACTTAGAACTACTTAAACCTAACTAACCTAAGGACATCACACACATCCATACCCGAGGCAGTATACGTGGTACTTTAACATGTACACACATATTTTTTCTTTGTGTCAAATAGTCTTCTCACAGATGCATTACAAGCTTTAGACCTAATGTTTTTTGCATGGCCGCAACTGCACCACTAAGTGGACTACGCATGTCGGTATACACTAACCGGTTTGTGTTCACGTGCTCACACTTCAGCAACTGACCCACTACCCATGGGAAAATAGGCTTCAGCGGCTTGCTCTTGTCATATGTACTTGAAGGTACTAACCAACCTACAAACGTACTACTCCTAACAGCTATAATTATTAGTCTCAAAATGAAGTAAATACTAATGTACTGTTGTCCCGTACATCGCCCTCAGTTACCAATAGAAATATGTGCACTTACGTCCGTTACATCATGTATAAATTAAAGAAAAATCTTGTAAATTTTCAGCACGTAGCCCAGTTTAAAAATTAATTTGCGATGTGAATCTTTAATGACTTCTATATCATTACGATTTACCGTGCAAATGATCCCTGGAACATGAGACTCTAACTGACACTAACCTTACGGTTATCCACTCATTCTCCACGTAATGAAAACACAAACAACAAGTTGGCGGCACTGACCTCGTACGACTCCAGCAATACCCACTGTGATTTCAGCTGGCAAACTTTCAGTCAGCCGTCACGTTGTAGCTTCAGGTGCCTATTGACGGCTTGCGACGAGCCATGTGTAGACCGATCGTCTGAGTGTCCACCGTCACTGGTTCAGAGCACTGCCATTGAGTTTCACTGCTTGCAACACGGGGAGCAACAACGAGTTTTGTAATCTTCGAAGACTTTTTTGATGCACCGCTCCAGATTAGTCTATCGTGTGCAAGCCCCTCCATCTCTGCATAATTACTGCTGCCTACATCAACCTGAATCTCCTTACTGTATTCCGGCCTTGATCTACCTCTGCAGTTTTTATGCCCCTTCCACACACATAGACACACACACACAGTTACTTCATTTATCGAATTGACGATCCCTTGGTGCCTCTGGACGTGTCCTATCAACTGATCTCTTCTTTTACGCAAGCTGTGCCACACACAGATTATTTTCTCCCCAACTCGATTCAGTACTTCTTCATTAGATATTTGATTTACCCAACTAATTTTCAACATCCTTCTGTAACAAAATACCTCATAAGCTTCTGTTCTCTTCTTGCCTGAACTACATGTCGTCCACTTTTCACTTCCGCACTAGGGTACATTCCAGATACCTTCAGAAAAGACTTCTAACACTTAAATTTATATTCAGCGTTAGCAAATTTGTCCTTTCGGAGGCGGTCTTCTTCGTGTTACCACTGTACATTTCATACCCTTTCTCCTTTGTATATTGTCAGCTTTTTTTCTTGCCAAAAATCAAAGCTCATCTACTATTTTTAGTGTCTCATTGTGTAATGTAATTTCCTTAGCACCGACCGATTTTATCCCACCGCAGTCTATCACCCTTGTTTTACTTCTGTTTGTGTTGATGTTATAATCTCTATTCAAGACTGTCCATCTGCTGAACAGCTCTCCAAAGTCCTTTCCGCCTCCGACTGAATTATAGTGTCGTTGTCTAATTTCATAGTTTTTATTTCGTCGTCCTTTCCCTATATGTGTCTGGTTTCTATATTCCTTGCTCAATTTGCACTCCGCTACACCGCGACCCTTATGACGTCCGCCAGTGTCCACTAGTGTGGTTAGCACTTGAGTCTTGTAATCAGCACACCAGAGTACGCTGAGTAGGTTAACAGGGTACACCTGCGGCAGTACATCGCGTTGATCACTGTGGTCAAATACCTCACGGTGAAGCCGTAGTTATTTCGAAGTAGAATTAAGACAAGAAAAACAGCTAAGTCGAAGGAAAGTACGTAGTAATCAAATGCTCTGTGTTTTTGATTAAAAAAGTGCATTCACTGATAAAAAAGTGAAGCACCCGGAAGACAATGTAACTTCATACACATACATACCATCGACAGATATGTAAATAATTGGAGATGCAGTTCCCTGCAACAGGTAGAAGGTCCATCGGAGTGTACTACTGCTGCTTTTGCTTCGTGTTCTTACCAGGCGTGGCAAGGTATATACGACCAGCGAACAACTTCAGATGTTGAGTGATCACTCTGAAGGACGCCGAGATGCCGTCCATTCGCGTGAGACAGCGTTATCAGCATCTGACAGAGTTTTAAAGGGTCCTCATTGTGGGTGTTCCCTTGTCCAGCTGGTCGAATTGTGCCGTATCTATATTTGTGGGACATTCGGATGAGCAGTGGCCCATCGTTGGACAGCTTGGAATATGGCGACAGTCAGCGTCGACGTTACGGTCCATTAGGTGTGACGGCAACTAGGGAAGATCACCGGATTGTGCACCAAGCACACCCTAACCTCTTCATATCTGTGCCCGACATCCGAGAACAATTATCGCACTCCCTGAAACCGTTGGTCCCTGATTAACAGCAGCCGGTCTAGGAAATTACAGTCTCATGCGTTGGATGGTGGAAGAGTCTGCTGGCGAAAACGGCTGCATTTGGAGTGATGCCACGACCAGGAGGCAAGGAGTGCTGGTGAATGGCATCGCATTGTATGCAGCGATGCCGGCCGTTGTGGCCAAGAGGTTCTAGGCGCTTCAGTGCCGAACCGCGCGACTGCTACGGTCGCAGGTTCGGATCCTGCCTCGGGCATGGATGTGTGTGATGTCTTTAGGTTAGTTAGGTTTAAGTAGTTCTAAGTTCTAGGGGACTGATGACCTCAGATGTTAAGTCCCATAGTGCTCAGAGCCATTTTTTAATCAGCGATGAACCGCGGACCTGCACGACCCTGGAGGACCATTGTCGGCGAGTACAGAGGCGACTTCGGGAGAGGACCCGTTCTTCCAGTGTCTTAGAGAGGCAAAATGGTGTTAGTCCTGGCGACATGGCGTGGGGAGCCATCAGGTACGTCTTCAGGTCGCGGCTGGTAGAGATGGAGGCCACAATGGTACTTCACAGAGTCCCTACCCCCTCGTTTGTTGCCTCTCATGGAACGACGTCGTGATGGGATCTTTCGACAGGACAATGCTCGTCAAGACATGGCACGTGTCTGTATGAACCATCCGTATAATTTTGAGTGTTCCCACGACCAAAAGGATTCAGTGATCTGTCCCCTACACAACGTGTGTGTGGAACCAGCACTCAGTATCTGTAGCACCAGTCACAACAGCTGTGGGCCAGCTTGTCTCAGTGAGAGATGCAATGGCTTTATGACACTCTGCTCGGCCGAATCAGTGCATGCATCCAGGCCAGAGAGAGTGCAACATCATATTTATAAGTGGTCTCTCATTGCCAAGTTCTTTGCAAAGTTCACTAGGTTTTGTAATCACGTACCCTCTCAATCCCTAAAGTTTCATTTCATTCTCACCTTCTCTGTGTTTCTCTTTTTTGTCAGATAGTGTACAATGAAGCGACGAAAAGCATGGGACACTTCCTAATACCGTGTCGGACCTCCTTTTGCCCGGCGTACGGCAGCATCACGACGTGGTATGGACTGAACAAGTCATTGGAAACCCCAGCAAAAGTGTTGAGCCATGCTGCCTTCATAGCCGTCCATAATTTCGAAAGTGTTGCCGGTTCAGGATTTTGTGTAACAACTGACCTCTCGATTATGTCTCATAAATGTTCTACGCGACTCATGTCAGGCGATCTGGGTGGCTCAATTGCGAACAGCTGCGGCCTATTGACATAGCGTTTCATTGTTCGGCAACGTGAAGTCTGTGAATGGCCGAAAATGGTCTCAGAGTAGCCGAAGATAACTATTTCCAACGAATCATCACTTCAATTGGACCAAAGGATCCAACCCATTCCACGTAAACACAGTCCACACGAGTAGCCGAAGATAACTATTTCCAACGAATCATCACTTCAATTGGACCAAAGGACCCAACCCATTCCACGTAAACACAGCCCACACCACTGTGGAGCCACCGCCAGCTTGCACAGTGCCAACAGACGGTCCATGGCTTCGTGAGGTCTATGCCCCATTCGAACCCTACCATCAGCTCTTACCAATCGAAATTGGGACTCATCTGACCAGGCGACGCTTTTCTAGTCATCTAGAGTCCAACCGATATGGTCACGAGGCTAGAAGATGCGCTGCGGACGATTTCGCGCTGTTAGCAAAGGCACTCGAGTCGGTCGTCTGCTGCCATAGCCCACTAACGGCAAATTACGCCGTGCTGTCATGACAAATACGTTCGTCATACTTCTCGCATTGATTTCTGCGGTTATTTCTCGCAGTGTTGCTTGTCTCTTAGCACTTACAACTCTATGCAAATGCTGTTGCTCTCGGTCGTTAAGTGAAGGTCCTTAGGATAATTTAGATTAAGTAGTGTGCAAGCTTAGGGACTGATGCCCTTAGCAGTTAAGTCCCATAAGATTTCACACACATTTGAACATTTGATCTTTGAAATGGAATGTTCCGCGCGTCTGGCTTCAACTACCATCCCGCGTTCAAAGTCTGTTAATTGCCGTCTCGCGGCCGTAATGATGCCGGAAACCTTTTCACATGAATCACCTGAATAGAAATGACAGCACCGTGAATGCACCGCCCTTTTATACCTTGTGTGTGTGAGACTTCCACTATCTGCACATGTGCTTATAGGTATCCCACGAATTTTCCGACCTCAGTGCGCAGCGGACGTCCCCATTACGGAAGCAACAAGATCCTATCGTTAGTTTCCAGTGACTGCCACCGTTCTGTCTTTCCTCTTTCATCTTTCCCCAGATCGTCCTCGACTCTCGGACTCCGGCGTGTGACCGGCCTCCAACCGCAGACCCTCGGTCAGTGCGGCCGCAGCAGCAGTTGCCGCGGTGCGCCCGCGCTACGCCGCCCCCCACCGCCCCCGCTGCCCGTGTACTCGGCCGCCACACGCGCGCCGCCCGCCGCCTCCGGATGCGCCCTAATCCCGCGACCGTAGCTCACCTCTCGGCCTATTTCCAGCGCGTGCCTCGAGTCGGTTATAATTATACGGTAGGCCCTAGGTGTCATAAAGCCCGTCACATGCACGCGCGGCAAATGAAACGTAACACTCACTCCTCGGCTAATTCCAGCGGCTGACACGTGGGCAACGCACGCCCCACGCACGACACACAGTCACGCTCCGGTTTCTTTAGTCACACCTTACATTTCCTTTACCAGTGCCTCTAATTTTTCCGTGTTTCTACAACACCATAGCAAAGAGAATTCCAAACAGTAGATCTTGTGCGATGTCCCCTAAACGCATTGCTAATGTCTTGGTGTCAAGTGTTTGGCATCTCTCTAACGTAGAGAGGCAGGGAGTTCTAGTTCATACGGTCGACGGGATTGGTGGACTCACTGCGGCCCCGAATCCTTTGCAAACTTTCGTCAGCCTCTCTCTCTGTGCGACGTTCTCGCTGTTGCACTTTTCAGTCTGAAGAGTGGCTTGGTGCAGTTGTCCACGACCGTTCACCATCCTATGCAAATCTTTTTATATCTCCACAGCTATTGCCGCCTACAGGGGCTCAGCAAAAATATAGAACACAGCGGTAAATGCTTTCTTGAACACATAGGGTGACAATCAATGAACTGTACGACATAAAATTGTCATAACTTCTGAACGGTTTGCGTTACGACGTTTAAATTGCACGGTTGGCCGCAGGGTATGATGGGAATTAGTATGCGCATGCATGGTTTGGTTTAGCGACGATTCCCACTTTCATGTGGATGGTTGAGTCAGTAAGCAAAATTGGCGCATCTGGAGGACAGAGAATCCGTATTTCACGATCGAGAAGTCTCTTCCTCCTCAACAGGTGATTGCTTGGTGTGCAGTGTTCAGTCACGGAATAATCGGTGCGATATTCCTTGACACCACGGTGACTATCGAACGGTACGAGAAGGTTTTAGAAAGTGATTTCGTCCCCATTATCCAAATGTGGTCCATTCAATACGGAGCTCGACCTCATTGAAGCAGCAGAGTGTTTCATGTCCTGGAGGAGCACTCTGGGGACCGAATTCTGCCTCTGGAACACCCAGAGGCCACTGGTATCGGCCTCGAATAGCCGCCGTATTCTCCGGATCTGAACACATGCGATTCCTCCTTGCGGGACCATGTTAAATACAAGGTGAACATCAATAACCCCAAAACCATTGCTGAGGTAACCACATCCATTCAGCAGATCATCAATAGAATCGATGTTCCGGCACTTCAGCGGGTCATGCAGAACTCATCGCCAATGACGACAGGCATATTCAGCGTGTCATAACCTAAATACGAATATCTGTAGTTACGTTTACATGTTGAATATAGCTAATTTACGTCTTTTTCATATAGAAACAACAACAAAAAGTTTTGCATCACCCCGACTCACAGAAGTCCTGAAGATAGACGCTGACTGTCGATATTCTATCACAGACACAGTCCCTTTGACTGTTCAGAGATGTCACTAACTCCGCCCAAAGAACTAAACAACCATGCGTGAGCAGCGCCTATTAGAGGGAAGGGGTCAAACAGCCGATTAGTTCCAGTCATTCCACTAGGAAGGAGGTACACAGCTCGTGTTATGTGTACTTCAACCATGCCTAGACGGTCAATACCGCGGTTCGACTTCGTCCACATCGTTACTTTGTGCCAAGAAGGGCTCTCAACAAGGGAAGTGTCCAGGTGTCTCGGAGTGAGCCAAAGCGATGTTCTTCGGGCATGGAGGAGAGACAGGAAGAGTCGATGACATGCCTTGCTCAGGCCGCCCAAGGGCTACTACTGCAGTGGATGACCGCTTCCTACTGATTATGGCTCGGAGGAATCCTGGCAGCAACGCCACCAAGTCGAATAATGCTTTTCGTGCAGCCACAGCACGTCGTGTTACGACTCAAACCGTGCGCAATAGGCTGCGTGATGCGCAACTTCTCTCCCGACGCCCATGGCGAGGTCCATCTTTGCAACCATGCAGCGCGGTACAGATGGGCCCAACAACACACCGAATGGACCGCTCAGGATTGGCATCACGTTCTCTTCACCGATGAGTGTCGCATATGCCTTCAACCAGACAATCGTCGGAGACGTGTTTGGAAGCAATCCGGTCAGGCTGAACGAATCGGACGCACTGTCCAGCGAGCTCAGCAAGGTGGAGGTACCCTGCTGTTTTGGGGTGACATTATGTAGAGCCGACGTACGCTGCTGGTGGTCATGGAAGGCGCCGTAACGGCTGTACGATGCGTGAATGCCATCCTCCGACCGATAGTGCAACCATATCGGCAGCATATTGGCGAGGCATACGTCTTCATGGACGACAATTCGCGCCCCCATCGTGACTTCCTTCAGGATAACGACATCGCTCGACTAGAGTGGCCAGCATGTTCTCCAGACATGAACCCTGTCGAACATGCCTGGGATAGACTGAAAAGGGCTGTCTATGGACGACGTGGCCCACCAACCACTCTAGGCTGAATCGCCGTTGAGGAGTGGGACAGTCTGAACAAACAGTGCCTTCATGAACTTGTGGATAGTATGCCACAATGAATACAAGCATGCATCATTGCAAGAGGACGTGCTACTGGGTATTAGCGGTACCGATGTGTACAGAAATCTGGTTCAAATGGTTCAAATGGCTCTGAGCACTATGGGACTCAACTGCTGTGGTCATAAGTCCCCTAGAACTTAGAACTACTTAAACCTAACTAACCTAAGGACATCACACACATCCATGCCCGAGGCAGGATTCGAACCTGCGACCGTAGCGGTCGTGCGGGTGAAGACTGTAGCGCCTTTAACCGCTCGGCCACTCCGGCCGGCACAGCAATCTGGACCACTATCTCCGAAAGTGTAGCTGTATGGTGATACAACATGCAATGTGTGGTTTTCATGAGCAATAAAAAGGATGTAAATGGTGTTTATGTTGATCTCTATTACAATTTTCTGTTAAGGTTTCGGAACTCTTGGAACCGAGGTGATGCAAAACTTTTTGTGATGCGTGTACAATAATTGTCATCCTGTAAATGCAGGTGCTACCCAACTCTGCAGGTTGCGCTGTTGTATTTGACGACGAACGGCACCTGTGCAATGTACTCAATATGTTACAAGTGTCAGCCGTGGTCAGAACAGTGTCCTGTGTAGCTGTGACTGCACTACGTCGGAGCTAAGTGAATTCCAACGTGGTGCTCGTACTAGGGCTGGCTTCCGTAACCAAGGCAGCCGAAGTGGTTGGTGTTTCAAGAAGCACCAAATCGAAGTTTTGTGCCGCATAGAAGGAACGTGGGAAAACGTCATCCACTGAGTCACAACGCGGATTAAGCCGCGTGCTGAGTGATCGTGACAGACGGCCATTGTACAGGTTTGTGACGAAAAATAAGAGAACGGCAGCTGCAAATGTTACGCAAAGTGAATAACGCACTTGCGGACGCTGTCAGCGCCAAAACAAACCGAAGGGATCCCCCATGATACACAAAACGGGTCAAATCGTTGTTGCAGAAGCAACGAAAAAAGCAAGCAAATTTAAAATTGGCAAAGTTTTACAGAAGTTCGAAATATGACGCGTACATCAATACGAGATGCTTTTAATAATTTCCACAACGAAATTCTGTCTCAAAATCTGGCAGAAAACCCAAAGAGATTCTGATTATACATAAAGCGCACCAGTGGCAAGACGCAATCAATACCTTCACTGCGCAATAACGACGGTGAAGTCACTGATGACAATGCCAGTAAAGCAGTGTTATTGAACACGGTTTTCCGAAACTCCTTCACCAAAGAAGACGAAGTAAATATTCTTGAACTCCAATTAAGAACAACTGTCAAGATGAGAAATATAGAAGTAGATGTTCTCGGTGTAACGAAGCAGCTTAAATCACTTAATAAAGGCAAGGCCTCCGGTCCAGATTGTATACCAGTCAGGTTCCGCTCACAATATGCTGATAAAATAGCTCCATATTTAGCAGTTATATACAACCACTCGCTCACAGAAAGATCCGTACCTGAAGACTGGAAAATTGCTCAAGTCACACCAATAGCCAAAAAGGAAAGTAGGAGTAATCCTCTGCATTACAGGCCTATATCACTAACGTTGATTTGCAGTAGGGTTTTGCAACATATACTGTATTCGAACATTATGAAGTACCTCGAAGAAAATGATTTATTGACACATAGTCAGCCCGGATTCAGAAAATATCGTTCTTGCGAAACACAACTAGCTCTTTATACTCATGAAGTAATGAATGCTATCGACAGGGGATGTCAAATTGATTCCATATTTTTAGATTTCCAGAAGGCTTTCGACAACGTTCCTCAAAAGCGTCTTCTAACCAAACTGCGTGCCTACGGAGTATCACCTCAGTTGTGCGACTGGATTCGTGATTTCCTGTCAGAAAGGTCACGGTTCGTAGTGATAGACGGAAAGTCATCGTGTAAAACAGAAGTAATATCCGGCGTTCTCCAAGGAATTGTTATAGGCCCTCTGTTTTTCCTGATCTATATTAACGACATAGGAGACAATCTGAGTAGCCGTCTTAGCTCGTTTGCAGATGATGCTGTCATTTACCGTCTCGTACAGTCATCAGATGATCAAAAAGACTTGCAAAATCATTTATATAAGATGTCTGTATGGTGTGAAGAGTGGCAATTGACCCTGAATAAGGGAAAGTGTGAGGTTATTCACATGAGTACTAAGAGAAAACAGCTAAATTTCGATTACGCGATAAGTCACACAAATCTGAAGGCTGTAAATTTAGCTAAATGCTTAGGGATTACAATTACAAATAACCTAAATTGGAACGATCACATAGATAATATTGTGGGTAGAGCAAACCAAAGACTGCGTTCATTGTCAGAACACTTAGAAGGTGCAACACGTCTCCTAAAGAGACTGCTTACACCACGCTTGTCCGCCCTATTATGGAGTATTGCTGTGCGGTCTGGGAACCGTATCAGGTGGGACTGACGGATCCCTGCATAGGGATAAATGATCATCACGATAAAAGAAGAGAAATCAGGGCTCACACAGAAAAATTTAAGTGCTCGTTTTTCCCGCGTGCCGTTCGAGAGTGGAACGGTAGAGAGACAGCTTGAAGGTGGTTCATTGAAGCCTCTGCCAGGCATTTTTTTGTGAATAGCAGAGTAATCACGTAGATGTAGATGTAGAACGGAGCTGCAGAAGCTGGAAACTGTAGGGGGAGTTGGAATTCCAAAACCACTCATAAGTAACCCAAATACCCGCGACAGTACAACGTGGTGTCGCAGCCATAGAACCTGGACTGTGGGGCAATGGAAGGAAGTCGTTTGGTCGGATGAGTCTTATTTCGTACTTTTCCAACTTCTGGCCGACTTCAGGTCCCAAGAATGAAATGTGGCGGGGGTTCGGTTACGATCTGGATATCCACATTGTGGTACTCCATGGGCCAAGTGGTTACTCTGCAGGGTCGCCTTATTTCCAGGGACTATGTCACCGTTTTGAGTGATCAGGCCAAGCTCATGGTGTAAGATGTGTTCCCCAGTGGTGATGGTTTGTTCAGAGACGACGATGCACCTGTTCACACAAGTCGTGTCGTCCAGGACTGGCTCTGTGAGCAGGAGGATGAATGGTCACACCTCCCCTGGCTGCCACTCTATGTCGGTGAGTTTTTTTGCTCTACCTTGGAGAGAAGGACGCGTGATCGCTGTCCATCTGCAAAACCAATAGCTGAATTTGCCACTATTTTTCACGAAACATGGTATAATGTTTCCTCGAAAACCATACATGGTACAAATAGCACCTCTGTTTATCCATTCCGAAACGACTGAATGCCAAACTGGTTTCCTACAGCGTATTAGGAGAGGCAATGTGTTGCGTTTTTGGTGTTTCTATATACTTCTCCACACTCTGTACGTTCACTTGAACCTATTTCAAATTATGCTTTCTAATATAACACAACATTTTTATTTTCAGTTCTAAATAGAATAAAAAAGCAATCCAAAAATTAAGAGTTGGGTTTCAGGCAGTATTAGCTCTGCAACGTGCTAAAGTCGTAGCAGCCCTCGCTATTATCTACAATCCGACTAAAACTACTTGACAGTCGACACTTTTGGCCTACGCGCTGGTTGCCTCCAGTCTGAGCTCTCAACTTGAGCATGGTGGCGCAGTGGCTAGCGCACTCGACTCGCATTCGGGAGGACGATGGTTCAAACCCGCGTCCGTCCAGCCTAATTTAGCTTTCCGGTGATTTTCCTAAACCGCTTCAGGAAAATGCCTTGATTGTTCCTTTGAAAGGGCACGGCCGACTTCGTTCCCCATCCTTCCCCTAATCCGATGTTACCGATGATCTCGCTGTTTGCTCCCGAGCGTCAAATCAACCAACCGAAGTGCTGAACGTCACGCCCGAACAGTTCGCCGTTGCGAAACTGCCACAAAACTCGGTCAGTTCACTTTCAACGCCTTGTCTGGCATTCTTTCTTCATGTGTTTGGATCCCGAATATGAGTCCGGCACTTTTACTTCGTATTTTGTACACATGGTAACCACAGTAAAGCAATACACACACACAACGATGCTAATGAGATACACACATTTCATAAACAGCACTAATCAAACACTACAGGATACTTCCAAAAAAGACGCGATTCAGCGTCACATATTCAGTTTCCGTCAAAAACCGAGGGCGGCATACATTAGATAAGTTTCGCACGACGTCCCTTCTGTACCAAGAGCTTCAGAACGATTCCAATGAACAATGTAATACTTCACTGTCAGCCGCTCAGGGCAAAAGGGGCTCCACTTAAGCTACACATGAACGTAGTGAGTCTTTTCCAAAAGTCAAATAAACACTGTTTAACTGCAGCGCCTGCTTCGTTCTGAAAGGAATGTCTAGTTTAGAGGTAGAGTGAGAGCCAAAACCCAAACGTCAGGACACTTCAGCGTAGGCTTACAGGCATTTCCTTTAGAAACAAGTGGGCATTTTGTCGGGTTGCAGCTGTCTCGACAATTCAGGAACGCAGATCAGTACCTGCATGAATTCTTGGCGTTGTTCATGAGTAAATCCCACACGCAATCAGCCATAAGGAGAAACACCTAACAGTGACTTGGGAGTTCCTGTGTCACATGCAAGCTGCGGCCAACGAGCATTTCATTGCAAATTTTATCAGCCTATACGAAGATTGAGAAGGTTGTTATGTTACTCAGTGTCGACTGTACTTTGGGTGAGATTGCAGACTGAGCTCACCAATGACAGAGATGATACGACGGGAAAGTGAGTGTCCTGAGGACAGAGTGGGGGGAAACGAGCGAAACAGCTGAGTACGCGAAACTGCGGGTTCGATCTTTGGGAGAGAAGAACTCGAGGATTGAGTGGTATGATCAGTGAGTTAGGAATGAGTGCTAGTGAAGCACGCAGAGACCAGGGAGGATTAAGTGGCATCTTCTTCGTCATATCGATCAATCAGCGGCACACAAAGTGATTTGCGTGCTGTTTTACAGCATTCTGATTTTACATTCTGGAGGCACATCAGCTTATTCTCGATTCAGTTTTCAATTTTTTAGATGGAGCTCTGTATCCATTCCGACATCTGTTATCACTGTGGGATACCCTCGTTTTCGATTTCGTGTCGCAAGCAATTTCTTATGGTTTGATGATTAAGTCTTTAACCATCCGGTTGCATATCTGTCCGAACAGTAACTTGACTCCTCCCCCCCGCCCCCCCTCTGTAACCTGAGCACTGCAGACAATAGACGCCGTTAATGAGGACGAAACATAACATTGGCTGCCGAGCAGCACTGTAGCTGGAAAGTGTTGAAGCCGGCTGTCAACCAGCGGAAGGAGGAATAGGCTATGTTGCAGAGGATGGCGCTTCACCACGGGACACAGAAGACGAGGGAGGACACATTTACACTGCATTACCCACAAATGCCTGCACATAACACCGACTCTGTCAAATCATCGTCATCATCATCATCTCATCCTTTTACCACGTGATGTGGGGTCTACGTTGCTTTGCTGGATCCTTCTCTTCCATAAACGCCTATCCAATGCTTCTTCTCTGAGCCATCCTTTCTCCTGTAGGTCCCCTGCTACCTTGTCTTTCCATCTCAGATTTGGTCTTCCTCTTCTCCTTGGTCCTTCGATTTCTGGGTCTTCAATTCTTCTCCCCACCTAGTACTCCCCTCTTCTCTGCACACGTCCATACCATTTCAGCCTACTTTCTTGGGTCTTCTTCCCTATGGGCCCCACTCCGTCAAATAGTGAGGAGAAATGGTTAAGCCCCTTTCTAGTCGTATTTATGCTAAGTCAAACTGGCCCTGAGATTATATTTTTATTGCTGATGTGAGAAAGATAATAAAAATAAACGTAAATTCAATTAACTACACTTTGGCGTCCATCATAGGTACACTTATTCCTCAAACAATTTATTTGTTAAAGTGTAGATTAATTTTCTTTACACACCGGAAAGTAACTCGTACATTCGGTAAGTGAGAATTATGTGGCGTCCTTTTCGAGTTTATCTAACATGTGTAGGTCGTGCATTCACGTTACTCGTGCTGTTTCCGTTCGTCTGTAGCAAGAACTCATTTGATTACTCCAGGTGAGCATTTCTTACGTAATACGGTATGGTATGTTCTTAAATTTGTGCATGAATTGAGGTTCCGAGCAAATTCAGTTATTTATATGTATAGTTCAAATGGCTCTGAGCACTATGGGACTTAACATCTATGGTCATCAGTCCCCTAGAACGTAGAACTACTTAAACCTAACTAACCTAAGGACAGCACACAACGCCCAGTCATCACGAGGCAGAGAAAATCCCTGACCCCGCCAGGGATCGATATATGTACGGTTTATGTATCCTGGGAATCGAGAACTTCAATGATTTTTGCCTGTTATTAACACCGGTACTGTAAGATGTTGTCCCGGGAATTCCAAGATTATATCAAAATCTCTACAGTACTTGCTCAGAGTATCCCAGACAAAGAAAATGGAACGATCAGGGGACTTCGGTCAATTTACATACAATGAGAAGATTTTATTTATTCATCATATTCATTCCCGGCTCCTTGTGTTGGCCGTGTTTGCAGTTAAGATTGTTAGATGTGAGGCCCGCCAGTTATGCAAAACACCGTATTTCTCAGTACCCAAACATGTTCCGGCACCACTGTGCCATCATCAGTGGGTTTTAGTTTTTATTTATTCTGTAATGTGAACATTTTTGTTAAATGATTATAAAATTATGTGCATCTATAGTTCAAACATTAGATCGTTTCTTTTTGTAAATACCTTTACATTTGGTGTGCATGAATTTTGTGGATCACTTGTTATTAATTACTACAGGTAGCTTCTCATCTGCAACCAAATGATGTTGATGACAAAGTTTTTTGCTTGGAGTTAACCTATCTTCTAGAATGTAATTTAGTTTGTTGCCATGTTATCGCGCCTATATTCGTTTTTACTTACGTTTTCGTGTGGCAAGCACTTCCCTTCTCCGCATCATGCTGAGGAGCTGTGATGCACACGTAACTGTAACAAGTATTTTCCACAAATAGCCCACCAAAACACAGTGTGACTGTGGTTTGTTGTGTGTCCCAGCCCAGTCAGTGTTCATTTGTTCACCAGAGTTCGGCGCCAAATTTGAAATTTTGTTTGCATTTTATCTTTGCGTGTGTGTGTGTGTGTGTGTGTGTGTGTGTGTGTGTGTGTGATGTGTTTTCTGTGCCCTTCTTAACTGTGTGTGTTGTCTTTTATATGGTATTCCTTTTGTGTGTAAATGGTGCATCTTTGCAGGTTTTAGTGTATCTGTTTTTCGTATGTGTATGTGTGTGTTTGTGTGTGTGAGGGGGGACTTTATCTGTTTGTGCTGTTTTTATTTGTAAAGTTCCTTTAATGTGTTAAATAGTGTTCCCTTTCAGAGCGTAGTATATTCGTTTAAGACCTGTTTTCCTCCTCCTATTGCCTTCTGTACATGGAAGTTTTCCTCAATGGTCAGTTTGCTGCGTAGGCTGTGGCTGCGTTTTAGTATTCTTAAGTCTTTTTCTATTGTGCCTGGGTGGTGATTGTGGGCTACAAGGTGGTCAGCAAATGTGCTATGGGAGCTGTTGCTTTTTAAAGCTCTGAGATGTTCTGAATATCTGGTTTTGTAATTTCTGCACGTTTGTCCTATGTACACTGACTGGCAACTGTTGCATGCGTGTTCATATATTCCTGATCTGTTAAATTTATCCATGGGTGTTTCTTGTGTTCTGATCTTTTTCTGTGTTGTATTCTCCGTCTGAATCCTATTTGGAATCCCTGTTTCTTCAATGTGTTGCCTATTTTGTGAACAATCTTGTTATTGGAGGTGAGTACGTGCCATTTCGTTTTGTGTGTGTGTTGTTACAATGTTTTGTCTTGTGTGTGGTCATTGTTTGTGTTTTATGTTGTTCTGTGCTGGGTGAGGATTTGTGTGTGTACGTGGTATGTTCGTTTTTGTACTGTCTGCATATTTTTTTATTAACTTGTCTTCCACATGGGTGGTATAACCATTTTCTACTGCTATTTGTTTTATTGTGTTTAGTTCTTGTCTGTAGTTCTGTTTGTTCATGGGTGTTCTGTTTAATCTGTGCGGCATGAATCTGAAGTTTGCTTGCTTATATGACAATGGGTGGTTTGATAGGTTGTGAATGGTGGTGCTTGTGGTTGTCGGTTTCCTGAATATTGTGAAGTTGTGTCTGTAGTTTGTTTTATGTCTGGTGAGATCTAGAAAATGTAGTGTGTTGTTAGTTTCTGTTTCTAATGTGAAGTTAAATTTTGGGTATGGGTTGTTTATTTCATTGTGTAGCCATTCTATGTGTGTATGTGCTTTATCAATCAGGCATATTATGTCATCGACATGCAGAAACTTCAAAACCAGATATTCAGAACATCTCAGAGCTGTAAAAAGCAACAGCTCCCATAGCACATTTGCTGACCACCTTGTAGCCCACAATCACCACCCAGGCACAATAGAAAAAGACTTAAGAATACTAAAACGCAGCCACAGCCTACGCAGCAAACTGACCATTGAGGAAAACTTCCATGTACAGAAGGCAATAGGAGGAGGAAAACAGGTCTTAAACGAATAAACTACGCTCTGAAAGGGAACACTATTTAACACATTAAAGGAACTTTACAAATAAAAACAGCACAAACAGATAAAGTCCCCCCTCACACACACAAAAACACACATACACATACGAAAAACAGATACACTAAAACCTGCAAAGATGCACCATTTACACACAAAAGGAATACCATATAAAAGACAACACACACAGTTAAGAAGGGCACAGAAAACACATCACACACACACACACACACACACACACACACACACACACGCAAAGATAAAATGCAAACAAAATTTTAAATTTGGCGCCGAACTCTGGTGAACAAATGAACACTGACTGGGCTGGGACACACAACAAACCACAGTCACACTGTGTTTTGGTGGGCTATTTGTGGAAAATACTTGTTACAGTTACGTGTGCATCACAGCTCCTCAGCATGATGCGGAGAAGGGAAGTGCTTGCCACACGAAAACGTAAGTAAAAACGAATATAGGCGCGATAACATGGCAACAAACTAAATTACATTCTAGAAGATAGGTTAACTCCAAGCAAAAAACTTTGTCATCAACATCATTTGGTTGCAGATGAGAAGCTACCTGTAGTAATTAATAACAAGTGATCCACAAAATTCATGCACACCAAATGTAAAGGTATTTACAAAAAGAAACGATCTAATGTTTGAACTATAGATGCACATAATTTTATAATCATTTAACAAAAATGTTCACATTACAGAATAAATAAAAACGAAAACCCACTGATGATGGCACAGTGGTGCCGAAACATGTTTGGGTACTGAGAAATACGGTGTTTTGCATAACTGGCGGGCCTCAATATTTTACTTACTTGCTATATCACGACTACAACTTACATTTTATGTGCACATTGTGGAACCTTTTTGACGGATGATGAACGCAATGTTTGTTCAACTGACAGAAAGATATTTTTAAGTGATATAATTAAAATTTAAAAAGTTTTAGGTTTTTTACTGATAAATCTTGCTTCTTCCAGAATTTCATGATACTAGATCAACGAGAAACAGCTTATACCTGCAGAGTGAGCTTGTGAGTATCAAAATATTTGACATAAATGACCGTGTGTTTTATATTCCATCGATGTAGAAGCTTAACTTTTTTGCAGCACCAAGGGTCCAAAGACTTTAGTATGTCACATATATCTGAGCATGATACGCCAACATGCTCCATAGAAAAAGGGGTCTTAAGAGTCGATCAGACAGGCAGAGGATAAAAAATGACAAAAAGTATTACTTGTCGTGTAATACAATTGCATATTAATAGTCTTATTTTTTTCCCTTTACCTGTAATGTAAAACCTTACTTATTGCCAAACTTAGTAACTCTAGATCAACAAGATTTATCCTATAGCTTTCGATGAGTGGGTTTACGAGTATCAAAATATGTGACATAAGTGGTCGTACCTTTTGTTTGCGTTAACTTAGAAGATTCATATTATTACACCACCAAGGGACCATAGGTCTTAGTATGTGAAATATATTTTAACTTGATACGCCTACCTGTTCCAGAGACAAAGGGTCTTAAGAGATGACAGACAAACAGACAGCAGGATAAAAAGAAAAGTGTTTTTTCATGTTACATATAAATTAACAATTTTCAGATTTCTTACTTTATTTGTACTGCGGAATCCCGCTTACCGCCAAATTTCATGGTACTAGGTCAACGGTAAGCACCCTATACGTCTTGATGAATGAGTTTTCCGGTATCAACATATGTGACATAAATGTCCATATCTCTTGATTCCATTGGTTAGAAGCTAATGTTTAACACACTGCCAGGGGACAGCAGACCTTAATATGTGACCTTTATTTGACGTTTGCTAACAACGTTTTTGTTTCTTTTCCATGTACTTTAATTCTCTATCCAGATTTCTCCTTGATTTCCTTTATTGCTTGCTCAATATACAGATTGAATACACTGCCCGACAAAAAAAAGTTAATTTCCCAGATGAGATGGAGGAAACGAAATGAATCTTCACAACGTGGCAGTGTCAGTTACGTAATTTCAATGCTTACAACATGGAGTCAAAATTACAAAGAAGTTGGCAGTAACAGCCCACTTATCAGTGTGCCACTGCACCCCACATGGCCTGGACGCACGCACTGCTAGGTTGGGAATGGTGCCATAAGGCCGTTGTATCCTCTCCTGAGGCAATCTGGCCCACAGCTGCTGTAACCTCTCCTTGGTATCCTGAATACTGCCACTGGGACAGTGCTGAGGTGGCAGCTGGACCCACACATACCCTGTCGGGGACAGATCTGGAGGTCTTCTTGGACACGTGAGTACCTAAACGTCACGTAGTTCGTAGAGACGTGTGACATACGTGGAAACAATCCCCTCAGGTTGTGGCTAAGCCATATCTAGGCAATATCTTTTCTTCCAGGAGGGCAAGTCATGAAAGTTTCGCAGGAGAGGTTCTGCGAAGTTTGGCAGATGAACAACTCGGGGAAGTACAGCTCTGAGGAGGGATTGTGTGTCGTGTTTGGCTATCTCAGTGGTAGAGCACTTGGCCCCGAATGCCAAAGGTCCTTAGTTCGAGCCTTGCCCACGAATTCTAAAGGTTCTGAGTTCGAATCTCAGTCCGGCACACAGTTTTAATCTGCCAAGAAGTTTTTTACCAGCGCAACTCCACTGCACAGTGGAAATTAATTCTGTCAGATGCTAATGACGCTGTCTTATTCGAGTACGCGGCATTTCTGTGTCCTTCTGTGATCACTCAAGGTCTGACGCTATTCGCGCCCCCCTATAAGCGTTACTAGTCTTGGAAACAACACTAAAAGCGGACAGAACTAACCCACTCTGAAGCTCGTTCAACCTGTTAGAGAGAATTGCAACTCTAATCGTTAACTTTCCCGCCAATCGCGTGAACATATACGAAGTTACATTGACAGCGGATTACTTCTTCCGGGCGATTCACTTTTTTTGTCCGGCACTGTAGGTCGGGGATAAGCTACAATCCAGTCTCACGTTCTCGTCAACCACTTCTTCCCTTTCATGTCCTTTGACTCACAACTGGTTATTTTTCTGTACAAGTTGTGTATGACATCTCGATCTCCGTATTTTATTTCTGCTCTTTTCAGAATTTTATAAATATGTTCCTGTGAACATTGGTAAACAGTTTCTGTAGATCTAGCAATGATGTAAAAGTAGTTTGCCTTTTCTTTTAGGCTAACATCAGCCGTCCTTTCAGTAGCGTCTCGCATATTCCTACATTCCTCTGGAACCCAAACTCATATTGTGATATGAAGTTATGTCGTCGTATTTGGAACTAGTAGAATTTTCAGGTGCCTGTCCAGGTCACGTCGCAAGTCTTCCACGATATTTCTGCAAATACACTTGTTGCCATCTTCAGGTGACTCCTAGTGACTGTTCGGGGAACCACCTGAAGATGGCGACATGTCTGTCTGATGAAATACCGTGGAGAACTTGAGAAGTAACCCAGACGGACACTCGGGAATTCTGCAGACTAATCTTAACTTCAGCGAGACCGATACCAATCAGTCTTTCCATTCTTCTGTAAGCAAATTTCCCTTCTTTTCTTTTGTTTTTAGAGTTCAGTACCTAAATCGGTAAAAATGGAAGTCTTATAGGATCTCTTTTTTGTCCGTCTGTCTGTCCGTCTGTTTAAAACCCTTTTCTCAGGAACGGGTAGACTTATCGCGTTGAAATTTATGTCGCAAACTGAAGTCTACGGTACCTTGGTGGTGTAAAACATTACTGTCATATACGCACAACTTTGGGTTCCGACCTTCTTCACCCTGTTCACCATGTTTCTCATTCTTTTTCGTGGCATACTATCGTTCGTTTGCCACTTGATATAACTATTTCGTCGGACACAGCTTTTCACAACATAAATATTGTGACTCCATTACGTGTTTCGTCCTCTTTGGCATATTTGCCTACTTGTTGCCAACTTAACGAAGTACAAAGTATATGTTCAAGGCTAGAAATTCGTGTCTGTGTATGAGAGAGAGAGAGTGAGAGACGACGACGACGACGAGTATTTTGTTTTTTTTGGTGGGGGGGGGGGGGGCATGTTGTAGTTTGAATTGTGTGGAGTTGTATTAGCTGTTAGCAAGTGGTTGAAAACTTTGGTGCCAGCTGATTTGACTTTTCGTTTCAAGATTCTGTGGAGGGGTTCATGGATAGGTGAGTGTAAAGATATTGGGTGGTATTATTATTATTGTTATTATATTGGACAGTATTATTATATTAATCCTCTTGGGAGCGTTATTCTATTATTTTATCTATTAGTGTAAATAATGAATTCCTTGGCATGTATATTTAGTCATTCAACAGGGTTTTGCTTTCTGCTTTGGTTTTTCTGTATGTGGCAATTTTCTGAACAGTTCAATAATCTAAAACTAACGGAAATGTATTGTTGTAGATCCCACTGATCATGCCTTAGAAGAAGATAAGGCGAAACGCGTGTGGGATAAATAAATTCAGTAGCAGGAGGAAAAGGCAGTTTTATTTACTGATCAATTCAAACTTTTGTTTTAAGCTTGGCAAGACACCGAAAGAAACGCATGGAATGCTGGTACCCGTTTATCGGGATCAAGCACTGTCCATGAACTGTGTGATCGAGTGCTCCCGTTTTCGAGGAGGCTGGGAAAGTGTATCTGACAATCCCCGTAGCGGGCGACCGGCGACCGCCGTCAGTGACGAAAACATTGAGAAAGTGACGACATTAATCACGAACGACCGTCGATTAACTGTGTGCACGATAGCGGATGAACTGCAGATCAACCGTGAAACCGTGCGGCAAATCCTTAGCTAGGAGTTAGGAAAGAGGAAAGCATGTTGTCGTCTTGTGCCACATCACTTGACAGACGATCAGAAGCAGCCACGTTCAGAAGCTTCACAGGATTTTATCGAAAGGGTGGATGCACCACCCAATTTCTTGAACCGTATTGTCACTGAGGATGAAACCTGGTGTCTCCGGTACGACACTGAAACGAAATGGAATGGCGTTCTCCGACATCACCCCGTCGTAAAAATGTCAGAGTCAAAAAATCACTCATCAAAATAATGCTCATCACCTTTTTCGTTAGTCAAGGAATTATCCGCAAGGAATTTCTACCTGAGTGAACGACGTTGAACGCTGCACGGTACGTTGCAATTTTGAACGGTTTTCGAGCAACGTCTACGCAGGTTACGGCGCCAGTACGCAGTTATTTGTTCACGACAACGCTCGCCCATACACAACCAATATCGCGAAACAGTTCCCGTCAAAAAAATGGGAGTGGTGCAACTCGAACATTCACCGTACTCGCCGGATCTCAATCCTACACACTTCTTCCTATTCCCTCGACTCAAACTCGCTTTGAAATGAAAGAGATTTGATGATATTCCTGATACCCAACGAAACGTGACGCGGCTTTTGAACACCACACCAAAGGAAGACTTCCTGCAAAGTTTCCAGGACATGTATCGCAGAGCTCAGCGGTGCATAGTTATGGGAGGTGACTATTTCGAAGGACAGTAAGACAACTGTAGTTCATAGTTCATCTACGTTAATGTTACAGGACTATTCACCGAACTTTGTTGTCAGGGGCTGTATTTTGATATTCACCGACAGGAGACTTCCCATTGGCCTAGAACCGTAAAATGTGGCAACATTTAAGGTTTCACTGTACAAGTAAATAAAAATACTAAAATTGTGAATTTGTTATTGTATCACATTAAAATATTTATTTATTCTCTTCTCTTATTTATCTTTTTCTTTTGTTCTCCAACATCAAACTTGTAATTAAAACAGTCAGTAGTTGTGCATTCAGACTGACTGGGTCGGAATGATAAAAGTCAGACATGAGGCACGGAATGACTTTCTTGCTGATACGACGCGTTTCGGAATTTATTCATCATCACATATTCAGGAGGGATTACCTTGGATCTGGTGAGGGGTAAATTCCGAAACGCGTCATATGAGCAAGAAAGTCATTCGGTCCCTGATCTTTCGACTTTAACCACTGCGACCCAGTTAGCCTGAACGGAGAACTGCTAATTGTTATAATAATGATCGTCTTCCTCCTACATTTTTTTTAAATTTAATGTATTTCAATTCCCCATCGGGGCGGGCTGGCAGCAGCATATGCGCTGCTCTTCAGCCGAAAGCCATAGAACAAACAATAGAAGACATTTAAAAATAACAAGGGAGAGAATATGGTGAACATAGATATAAAAAAGGGGAACATCATGGAAGGCAATAGACAAAAAACGGGGTGACTGTAAAATGGAGATAAAAAACTGTTTAAAAGTAGCACACAAAAAAAGCCACACACTGTGACAGTTAAAAGAAGACAAGGCACAGTATGACTGGAGCATAAAAGGTATCGACGGATGACGTAGCACATAACAAACACTGACGGCGAACCTCAAGGCAGTACACAATTAAAATCACACCTCTTTATGCACAGGAGAAACAGCACTAAACACAACACTGATGTGGCACACTGACGATGATCAAAACGGAGGATCTGCCAGGCCCAAGGAGATGAGGGAGACTGGAAGAAGGGAGGGAGGGGAAGAGATGGGGGAGATGAGCGGGGGCGCGCTGAAGAGGGCCAGGTAGGGAGGGATGTGGGAAGGAAAGAGGCAAGTATGGGGTGCAGGGTCTCAGGGAACGGGGGGGGGGGGGGGAAATCCACTCGGGGAGAAGGAGGGAAGAGGAAAAAGGGGGCCCTGGGGAGGGGGGTGGGAACAAGGCCAGGTTATAGTTGGATGGAAGGGTAGTTCGTCATCCGGGAGAGGGAGGCATTGGAAATTGCCCTGATGAAGGAGATGGAGAGTATGGAGGTGGAAAGAGGGACAGATACAGCGATAGAGGTGCGGCAACGGGTGGGGGGTGGAGAGAAAGGAGGAAACCAGAGGGTGGGGGGGATCAAGCTTGTGGACAATGTAAGGGATGCGGAGATGTTGGAGGAACAGGAGGAGGTGGGGGAAGGGGATCAGTTCATACAGGAGCCGTGTGGGGGAAGGAAGGTGGATACAGAAGGCAAGGCAGAATGCATGGCATTCAAGGACTTGGAGGGCCTTGTAAAAGTGGGTGGGGGCGGAGATCCAGGCAACACTGGCATAACAGAGGATAGGACGGATGAGGGATTTGTAGGTGTGGAGGATGGTAGAAGGATGCAATCCCTATGTCCGGCCAGACAGGAGTTTCAGAAGGCGGAGGCGGGAATGGGCTTTCTGCTGGACGGTCTGGAGATGAGGGGTCCAGGTGAGGTGTCGGTCGAGGGTGAGGCCAAGGTATTTCAGGGTGGGGGTGAGCTGGATGGGACGACCATAAAGGGTGAGGTAGAAATCATGGAGGCGAAAGGAGTGAGTGGTGCAGCCTATGACGATTGCCTGGGTTTTGGAGGGGCTGAGACGGAGGAACCACTGGTTACACCAAGTGGTGAACTGGTTAAGGTGGGTTTGGAGGGTACGTTGAGACCATTGAAGGGTAGCATAGAGAGCCAGGAAGGCGATGTCATCAGCATACTGAAGAAGGTGGACTGGTGGGGGTGGCTTGGGCATATCAGCAGTATACAGATACAGAACCCTGGGGGACGCCAGCCATGGGATAAAAGATACGGGAGTTGGTGCTGTGGAGGGTGACATAGGAAGGACGGTGCGAGAGGAAGGAAGCTACCAGACGGACAAAATTGATAGGCAGGGCGTAGGTTTGGAGTTTAAAGAGGAGACCGGGATGCCATACACGATCATAGGCATTTTGGAGGTCAAGGGAAACAAAAATGGCGGAGCGACGGGAGTTGAGCTGGAGGGACAGAAGGTGAACGAGGTTGAGAGGTTGGTCTTCAGCAGAGAGGGTCGGAAGCCACACTGGGTAAGGGGGAGGAGGTGGTGTTGAGCAAGGTGCTGATGGATACGGTGGGAGAGGATGGATTCAAAGACCTTACTGAAGACAGAGGTGAGGCAGTTGGGACGATAGGAAGAGGCGGCAGAAGGGGGTTTGTTGGGTTTGAGGAATAAGAGGATGCGGGAGGTCTTCCACAGGTCAGGGTAGAAGCCAGTAGAGAGGATGACATTATAGAGATGGGCGAGGACAGTCAGGAAGGAATAGGGGCTTTCTCGAAGGTGACGGTAGGTGACACAGTCGTGACCAGGGGTCGTGTTGCGTTTGGACTGGAGGATAAGTTTAATGTCTTGTGCTGTGATGGGAGTGTTTATGTCAGAGGGGGCCAACTGCCCTAAGTACTGGAGACTAGGAGCAAGTGGAGCGACCGAGGTATCAGCACGTTCCATGACGGTGGGGAAAAGAGAATAATCAAAGTGGGGATCATCGGGGATGGAGAAGACCTCGGAGAGGTGGGAAGCGAAGTGGTAGGCCTTACTGAGGTTGTCAGGAAGGGGACGATCGTTATGGAGAAGGGGGTAGTGGGGAGTGGAAAGGGAACCAGTAAGCCGATGGAAGGCGGACCAGTACTTGGAGGAGTTGATAGGGAGGGTGGCGTTGAGTTGTGTGCAGGTCTGGCGCCAGTCTCGGCGTTTCATTGCTGTAATAAGGTTCCGTACGTGTCGCTGTATTTGCCGGTGACGGTGGAGTGTATCCCTGTCACGAGTGGGCAGGAAGGAGCGATAGAGGCGGCGGGATTCGCAGAGGAGGAGGACAGCCCGCGGAGGGAGAGTGGGACGGTGTGGGTGGATGGTTTTAGTAGGAACATGGGCCTTCACGGCGTCAGTAATTACCTTCTGAAGGAAGGATGAGGCGTGGATGATGTCGTCAGGATGGTGATAGGTAAGAGTGTGGCTTTCGACCTGGGTGGAGATGAAGTCCCAGTAGGCATCCCAGTTGGCACGGTGATAGTCATGGACGACCTTGGGAGGGGGTGCAGGGTGCGGAGCTGGAGGGGGGTGGTGAGAAGACGTTATGGTGAGGAGGACAGGGAGGTGATCACTACCTGTGGGGTCAAGGACGGCGACAGCGATATGCCCAAGGAGGTTGGCGGAGGCAATGACAACATCGGGGGTGGTGTCACTTTCGGGTGGTGTCACTTTCGGGTCAGATGTGCTGGGGAAGGGGAACAAGGTCACCTTGGATAGTGGAGAGGAACTGATGCCACCGCTGAAGGGCAGCAGGAGTGCGGCTATGGATGTTGAGGTCGGCAGCAATCACATAGGTGGAGAAGGTGCGGTCAATGTGCGAGATGAAGTCATAAGGAAGAGGAGCAGTGGAGCAGACATAGATGGTGGCACAGGTAATGGAGGTGAAGAAGACGCTAAGGATAAGGTGTTCAGTGGGGTCATTGAGGAGAGGTTGTGGCCGGACGGGGATATGCTTAAGGTGGCCAATTGTGACTCCACCCTGCGCACGAGGACCAGGAGCGTCAGTGCGGTGGAGGATATAGGGAGAGGTGCGGATAGAATGGTGGGACTGGAGAAAGGTTTCGTTCAAGAGGAAGGTGTCGACCTGGTGGTGGGAGAGGGTGTGCAGGAGGAGGTATTTGTTGGAGCGGAAGGAGCGAACGTTCTGGAAGAGGATGCGATACTTGTGCCACGCCATGGCGGGAAGGAGGGGGGGAAGGGAGGGAAGGGAAGAGACTTAAACTAGGGTGTCGAGGCGGGTGAAGGTGAAGTGGGCTTGGTTGTGGGAGTAAGTGGCGAAGGTGTACAGGTGGAAAATGGAGCGAGCGGCAAGGGAGATTTGTTGGAAGGTGTGGGGCCGCTGAAAAGGGTGAATGTTTTGGAGTACAATGGTACGGAACCGGATGATGTCCTCAGCTGTGGGGCGGTGGACGGAGGGAATTGTTGGGACGAACATGGGGATCAACGGGACGAACTGGGACTGTAAGCTCAGGGGTAGTTGGAGGGGGTTCAACTTTACACTTGTGGGAGAAGGTGGGATGGGGGCCATTGCAGGTATTACAGGAAGGAGGAGCTGCGAGGTTGGACAGTTCTTAAGAAAGTGAGAGCCCTTGCAATGGGGGCAGGTGGGGGGGGGGGGGTTTGCAGTCTGGAGTCAGGTGGTCATTGTACAACAGGCACCGCTGGCAACGGTAGGATTGGGGAGGGGATTTGGAGGATGCAACAGGGCACCCTGGGTGAGGAGATGGTCAATGGATGGGGCGAACTCAGAGAATTCCCGCACGAGGTAGGTGGGACCAGAGGCATTGTGGATACGGCGGGCAGAGCGGATTTCCAAGTCTGGGTGGGAGTTCAGTTCTACCAACACTTCATCCTCTGTGATCACCAGGCTGAGCTTGGTGATCACAGCGGTGTAGGTGGGGGGGCGACGGGGAGGCTGGGGCTGATGGGGAGTGGAAGCGGAAAGGAAGGGTGTCAGAGAGGTGTGGGGGCCAAACATATAACTCGTGGGAGTTTTCGCAAGAAGTCTGTGTGAAAGGATGGGGTTGGGGACTCGATAAGGACTGAGTCCCTGCAGGGAATGAGTTGGGAGATGGGAGCACCAGGTAAGTACTTTCGTATCTCCACGGTGAGGGTACGAGCGTCGAGGAACTTAGGATCGGGAGTTGACAGGACAAAGGTGTGGAGGGTGGGGGCCGAGAAATGGGTGGCAGGAGGAGGGGTGGTGTTCGTGGAGATGGCAGGAGGGGGTGGAGGTGGTGTTGACTTTTTGTGGGAAGTGGCGGGAGCAGAGTCGGTAATGACGCGCTTTTGGTTTTTTTGGAGACTGGAGGCTGGGAGGAGGGGAGAGGAACGGGGAGGAGAGGGAGGTGGCGGGTGGCAGATCCCTGTGGCGTAGTGGAGGCGCCGGGAGAAGCAGCTGGTTCAGTGGTGGGGACGGTGGCTCGGCGCGAGGTGATGCGTGCGGGAGATGCAGACGACGAAGCGACGGGATGGGTGAGAGAGGGGAAGCCGACCACCTGAGGGGCGGCAGCAGAGGCGGCAACAGAGGCGTCCGTGAGGGCGGGGGTAGTAGTGGGAGCTGTCGAAGGTGTGCAGGCTGGAGGAAGGGTGTAGATGTGTGGGAATACAGCAGGGGAGGAGATAGGGGGATGGGTAAGTGGGGGAAGGGGAGGGGAGGTGTAAGGAGGGAGGCCAGGGGCGGCACTCCAGGAAGTGATTGTGGGTGAGGGGGAGGGGGAGGTGTAGATGACAGTGGAGGTGGGAGTACTCATTGCAGACGAACGGCGACGGACAGACGGACGGGCAGCAGGCAGCGGCGGCGGCGGCGGCGGTTACGGCGACGGCGGTGGACAGCGAGCAGGCAGGCGGACGGACGGACGAACAGCTACAGCAGCAAGCGGCGGGCGGGCAGACAGACAGACAGACAGACACAATCTTCGAAGACGGACATTCCACCCTGAGAGTAGCCCAGGTTTTGCAATCTGACGCTTTCGAAGGAGGGGATCCAACCCTCTAGATGGCCTCCTACATGGCTTTACGACACATTTCTACTATTGAAATTAAAACATTCTCGACAATCTTGAAATCCTTGTGGCTGATGTCTTGACAGTACCAATGTCGATAATAGACAAAATTGGTCGAGATTCTCGATTCATCGTACGGATGAAGTTCTTATACAGGATAGAGACCGGGCCAAATATCTCACGAAATAAGCATCAAACGAAGAAACTACAAAGAACGAAACTCGTCTGGCTTGAAGGGGGAAACCAGATGGCGCAATGGTTGGCCCGCTAGATGGCGCTGCCATAGGTCAAATGGATATCAACTGCGTTTTTTTTTTAAATAGGAATCCCCATTTTTATTACCTATTCCTTTAGCACGTAAATAAATATGAATGTTTTAGTTAGACCACTTTTTTCGCTTTGTGATAGATGGCGCTGTAATAGTCACAAACGTATAAATACGTGGTATCACGTAACATACCGTCAGTGCGGACGGCATTTGCTTCGTGATAAATTACCCGTGTTAAAATGGACCGTTTACCAATTGCGGAAAAGGTCGGTATCGTTTTGATGTATGGTTACTGTGATCAAAATCCCCAACGGGCGTGTGCTATGTATGCTGCTCGGTATCCCGGACCGTTCGCCGGATAGTTACGTTATTTAAGGAAACAGGAAGTGTTGAGCTGAATGTGAAAAGTCAACCACGACCTGCAGCAAATGATGATGCCCAAGCAGGTGTTTTAACTGCTGTCGCGGCTAATCCGCACATCAGTAGCAGACAAACTGCGCGAGAATCTGGAATCTCAAAAACGTCCTTTGTTGAGAATGCTACATTAACATCGATTGCATCCGTAGCATATTTCTATGCACCAGGAATTGCATGGCGACGACTTTGAACGACGTGTACAGTTCTGCTACTGGGCACAAGAGAAATTACGGGACGATGACAGATTTTTTGCATGCGATCTATTTAGCGACGAAGCGTCATTCACCAACAGCGGTAACGTAAACCGGCATAATATGCACTATTGGGCAACGGAAAATCCACAAGTGGAACATCAGCGACCTTGGCGGGTTAATGTATGGTGCGACATTATTGGTGGAAGGATAGTTGGAACCCATTTTATCGATGGCAATATAAATGGTGCAATGTATGCTGATTTTCTACGTAATGTTCTACCGATGTTACTACAAGATGTGTCACTGCATGACGGAATGGCGATGTACTTCCAACATGATGGATGTCCGGCACATAGCTCGCGTGCGGTTGAAGCGGTATTGAGTAGCATATTTCATGACAGGTGGATTGGTCGTCGAACCACCATAGCATGGCCCACACGTTCACCGGATCTGACGTCCCGGGATTTCTTTCTGTGGAGTAAGTTGAAGGATATTTGCTATCGTGATCCACCGACAACACCTGACAACATGCGTCAGCGCATTGTCAGTGCATTTGCGAACATTGCGGAAGGCGAACTACTCACTGTTGAGAGGATTGTACACATATTGCCAAATGCATTGAGGTTGACGGACATCATTTCGAGCATTTATTGCATTAATGTGGTATTTACAGGTAATCACGCTGTAACAGCATGCATTCTCAGAAATGATAAGTCCACAAAGGTACATGTATCACATTGGAACAACCGAAGTAAAATGTTCAAATGTACTTACGTTCTGTGTTTTAATTTCAAAAACCTACCTGTTACCAACTGTTCGTCTAAAATTGTGAGCCATATGTTTGTTGACTATTACAGCGCCATCTATCAAACAGCGAAAAAAGTGGTCCAACTAAAACATTCATATTTCTCTACGTACTACACGAATATGTAATAAAAATGGGTGGTTCCTATTTTAAAAAACGCAATTGATACCCGTTTGACCTATGGCAGCGCCATCTTGCGGGCCAACCATGGCTCCATCTGGTTTCCCCCTTCAACCTAGACAAGTTTCGTTGTTTGTAGTTTTTTCGTTTGACGCTTATTTCGTGAGATATTTGGCCCGGTCACGATCAATGGACCACCCTGTATACATAATCAAGTTTGTGCCGAAGCCTCAGTGCGCTAGGCTCGCTCGCGCCTGGTTATTTTTTTTAGTTCCAACCTTATGACCAGACTGTAGGGCTCTGGCAGCACCTCAGAGGGGCGGGGCAGAACTTGCAGTCCTGGTTGCACAACTGTGTAGCACGAAGTGACATGGCCGGCGAACCGGAAGCACAGCTGCTCGATGCAGGGCGACGCGTCTTGGCGGCGCGGCCTGCCGGTGCAGTGTGGCGTAGTGTAGGCTAGTGTAGCGTAGTGTGGCGCGGCTTTGGCGGGCCGCGGAAACCCGATAGCGCTGGCGGCGAAAGGCGAGAGGCTCTGTGTGTGGGCGGCAAGGGCGCGCGGCCGTGACCGCCGCAGCAGACACGCTCGCGTCGCGCACGCGTGTGGCTCTGCGGTGGTCGCGGCTGTGGCACAGAGGTGGACAGCGCTGGAAAGTCAGTGTGACAGTCCAAGCATGCGCCGTCCGGCGCCGGTAGCTGAGTGGTCAGCGCGACACAATGTCAATCCTACGGGCCCTGGTTCGATTCCTGGCTGAGTCGCAGATTTTCTCCGCTCAGAGACTGGGTGTTGTGCCGTCCTCGTCATCATCATATCATCCCCATCGACGGGCAAGTAAACGGAGTGGCGTCAAATCGAAAGACTTGGAGCAGGCCACCGGTCTGCCCAACGGGAGACCCTAGCCACACGACATTTCACTTCACCATGCGCCGAGTAAGCACCGTACAACGCCACTGCTCAGAGAAACAGCATCAGCCCAAAATCGCACAAATTTAGTTCAAATGGTTCAAATGGCTCTGAGCACTATGGGACTTAACATCCGAGGTCATCAGTCCCCTAGAACTTAGAACTACTTAAACCTAACCAACCAAAGGACATCACACACACATCCATGCCCGAGGCAGGATTCGAACCTGCGACCGTAGCACGGTTCCGGACTGAAGCGCCTAGAACCGTTCGGCTACAGCGGCCGGCCGCAAATTTAGTTAGTCCTGTCATCTTGCAGTGTGTGTATGAATGCATCTGATGATAATATTGTGTCTAGTAAATGGGCATTGCGAAGTGAGGTGGCGAGTTGAAAAGTCATTTCCTTTTAAATGGGGTAGGACGTCAAACGGGCCGACTTGGAGCAGGAGAGTCACCACAGGAGATTTTAAATTCCACTGTCTATAATTTTACAAATGAATTCATAAAACTTTGTCAGCATCACCAGGAAGGATTCAGGATTCACACTCGTGGCAATAAAAGCTCAAAAAATAAGGAAATAATTTTTTTTACATGTGAAATTTCATAATTTTTTCACTTACTATTGGCTTCATTTGTTGCTATAGGTACACTTTTCTTCATAAGTAAGAAAGATTCTTCCACGAATTTTGAACTGCTTGTTAAACACAAACTTCTTAATGCAAAACTCTAGAATTTTCCAAATCTATTTGATAAAAGTTGAGACAAATAATTATAAAATTTGAATTTCTTCAAAACATGAAGTTTAAAATGTAACAGCTCATTCATTTTTCCATAAATTAAATAAATTCTGGAGTTTCATACACCTGTAAGTATGGTTTGTATGCTGCACAAAATTCATCGAAGAATATATCTTACTTATGAAGAAAAGTGTACCTATAGCAACAAATGCAGCCAATAGTAAGTGAAAAAATTATGAAATTTCACTTGCAAAAAAAATTATTTGGTTATGTTTTTGAACTTTCATTGCTATGAATGTGAATCTTGAATCCTTCCTGGTCATGCTGACAAAGTTGTAAGAATTTATTCATGAAAGTATAGACAGTGTAAATTAAAATGCCCTGTGGTGCCTCTCCTGCTCCAAGTCGACCCGTTTGACGTCCTACCCCCCTTACTTAGTCAGAGAGAAAACGAGGGTTATAATATAGGCGGTTCTGGGAAAAAAGCATATGTACAACGTGGTTCCTGGAAAAACAGTGCGCTAGTCATAGACTACTGCTGCCCTTCGAGGTTACATTGCTTGTGAGAGGGTGGGAATGCAGATGGAGAACCTGAAAGTTATGACTGGCCTTTACGTAAGAAGAGGAAGATACAGGGTGACAATTACTGAATTCTGAGCTGTGTGAAGGGGGGGGGGGGGGCTGACGTCTTCGAACACAGTATAACCATTGGCGGAACAAATAGTGCACCATGGGATGGATTTTATTAGCCACAATGGTCACATAATGCTTCGCAGTAATGTGTCAGTAGCGTAATGTGTCTGTACGTTGAGGCCCATGGAGCACCACGATTTGGCTGCCCACATTATAAACTGAACCCTGCCCTGTTTCACTCTCGGCAACAAGCAGTCTATAACGTAAGGTTGCGATGGCGTACGCCAGACGTAAACTAGGCAAGAAGTTGGAAACAAGACTCATCCGAGCAAATGACAATTCTTCCACTACTCCACAGTAGAGATTTTATGCCTTCGTCACCCTATTTTCCTTTTACGGATGTTTGCATCACTAATGAGTGATTTTGGAATTCCAACACACCCTGCAATTCCTTTCTTCTGGAGCTTCTTTCGTGTTGTTTTGGTGCTGACAGGGCCCGCGCGAGCAATATTCAGTTCTGCCACGACTTCTGCAGCAGTCGTTCTCTTATTTTCGGCACAATCCTCTTCAATGGCCGTCCGTCACGTCCACTCGACACACTCACTTTATAAGTAGGCTGTTTATGTGTTTGTATGTTGGTAGCGTTATGTAGCGCTCTGCATTAAATCTCTGACAGCGCTGTACGCACTCTGTAAAGAGACTCCCTGCGGCTGGTCGGACTTGCAGCTGGAGGGAGGGGAACAGCCAGCAGTGATGGAAGTTGGGAGTGAGTAGTCATCAGTGATGGAGGTTAGAGACTAATAATTAGCAGTGTTGGAGGTTTGCAGTATTAGCGCGAGCGGACGATCTGCACGTGTCCGACTTGGAGATTGAATATTATTCATGATTACGTAATGTCACGGACGATTATATATATTTTTTGAAGAGGATTTCACTTTATTAAGGTAAAAAATACATTGTTTGCTTTCAAACAAAATCTTTCCTGAATGAGATTTTCACTCTGCAGCGGAGTGTGCGCTGATATGAAACTTCCTGGCAGATTAAAACTGTGTGCCCGACCGAGAGGTACTGGCAGAAGTAAGGCTGTGAGGACCGGACGAGAGTCGTGCTTCGGTAGCTCAGTTGGTAGAGCGCTTGCCCGCGAAAGGCAAAGGTCCCGAGTTCGAGTCTCGGTCGGGCACACAGTTTTAATCTGCCAGGAAGTTTCAAAATCTTTCCTTTTCTAACCACATGCCTATTAGTAGTTAAAGCCTTCAGTAGTTAGAATCTTTTATTTAGCTGGCAGTATTGGTGCATGTGGCATTCCTGTAGTTTGGGTAATGCAGATTTTTGTGAGGTAAGACACCTATGAAATCTATAGGTTATTGTCAGGATTTCCTCTAATTCAGGGCCATTCTTTTGTATCAATTATTTGAAGTCAGGTTATCATTTTTGAGCAGTCAGATTGAATTGCGCTAGAATATTGTGGGTCAGTGTTGAGATGATAAAGAATAGTAAAGAGACAGTATAGTCAATTTCACTCAGCAATATATGCAGAAAATTTAAATAAAGAAGTTTCAGCTTTCGTCCGCATTGTGACTCGGCAGACGATGCTTTTCCGGTTTGCCTGTGCGAGTTGTAATCTTCCCTATGGTGTCTCTTGAAACACCAAATAATTCGGCTACCTCGGTTACAAAAGCACAAACAATTTGCCCACTTTCCAGTTTACTTATCTCGGATGTAATGCGCTCGCAGCTACAGGCAAGATTGTTCTCACCGCGGCTGACGCTTGCAGTGTATTGCCGACAGTGGACAGGTGCCGTTGATGGTCAAATACAACAGCTCAACCTGCAGGATTGCCTAGCATCTGCGTATATGTCCAAGCAAGGTTCTGTAGCGGTGATTCCATATTTTCTGTCGAACCACTGTATTTATTTTGACCACCGGAAATAACATACTGTCCAGAAGCAAAACGAATAGGAAAGTGAATCGAGAAAATGTTGTCTAGCTATCCAGAGGACATTAACCAGCAAGCCTGCGTTTCCATTCACCTTCTTCCTTACGAAATTATGAACAGCAGTCAAAGTGTGTGGTGTAAAACCGCGGTAGGTAGCATGCAGCCGCTCTTCGCCTCAGGAACGCAGTTTGCTTTCAGAGCACATCGAATAAAAGGCTCTGTTGGTCGGTCACACCTCTAACTGCTGTTTATGGTGGACTTCAGTGCGGATGGTGTGGGAGTTTAATCACTTGATGCTCATTATGTAGTGGACATCTCCACAGAGTTTGATAACTGCTACATTGGTGCTTCGGGGTGCAACAATTTCCGTTTCTGGCGGTGTATGAAATGTAGTTTCACTGGATTTTAGCAAACGCTGGCCGGCAAATAGCACTTAAATCCGTCTTTATATTTACCTAATTAGCTTTGGTGGTTTCAATGAAGCAAGTAAAGTAAGGTATTTAACTGCTTTGAACAACACAGTGCTTTACCAGACTTCGTCCTACGTTATGGGACCATTGCTTTTCACAATATATATAAATGACCCAGTAGATAGTGTCGGGAATTCCATGCGGCTTTTGGCGGATGATGCTGTAGTATACAGAGAAGTTGCAGCATTAGAGAATTGTAGCGAAATGCAGGAAGATTTGCAGCGGATAGACACTTGGTGCAGGGAGTAGCAACTGGTCCTTAACATAGACAAATGTAATGTATTGAGAATACATAGAAAGAAGGATCCTTTATTGTATGATTATATGATAGCGGAACAAACACTGGTAGCAGTTACTTCTGTAAAATATCTGGGAGTATGCGTACGGAACGATTTGAAGTGGAATGATGATATAAAATTAATTGTTGGTAAGGTGGGTGCCAGGTTGAGATTCATTGGGAGAGTCCTTAGAAAGTGTAGTCTATCAACAAAGGAGGTGGCTTACAAAACACTCGTTCGACCTATACTTGAGTATTGCTCATCAGTGTGGGATCCGTACCAGGTCGGGTTGACGGAGGAGATAGAGAAGATCCCAAGAAGAGCGGCGCGTTTCGTCACAGGGTTATTTGGTAAGCGTGATAGCGTTACGGAGATGTTTAATAAACTCAAGTGGCAGACTCTGCAAGAGAGGCGCTCTGCATCGCGGTGTAGCTTGCTGTCCAGGTTTCGAGAGGGTGTGTTTCTGGATGAGGTATCGAATATATTGCTTCCCCCTACTTATACCTCCCGAGGAGATCACGAATGTAAAATTAGAAAGATTCGAGCGCACACGGAGGCTTTCCGGATGTCGTTCTTTCCGTGAACCATACGCGACTGGAACAGGAAAGGGAGGTAATGACAGTGGCACGTAAAGTACCCTCCGCCACACACATTGGGTGGCTTGCGGAGTATAAATGTAGATGTAGATGTAGACGGGCTATGCCGCTGCCTTTCTCCAGTGCTTTTGACTTACCCAGCCTGTTGTAGGGGGACCATCCGAACGGTGATGTAAGTTGGCGGTTTTCACATTAGGGAATCAAACAAAAATCGATCTTATGAAAGAAGAAATGTGATGTGGACGGTGTTTTCATTTCAATAACTCGAATAAAATTTGATTAACTTTGTTGTCTCGAGTTACTGACCGCTGGCTCTCCGCGCCCAGGAGGCGTCTGTTGTCTGGAGGGGCGCGGCACTTGAGTGGTCCCTGACGGCGTCGCCGTCGGCGCGCGCCCTGACGGAGTGCAGCCGCCTCCGCCTCCGCCTCCGCCGCCGCCCCCGCCCTCGCCGCCCCCACCGCCCCACGTCGCACACGCCGCCAGCTGCCTCGCAGTTTCTTGTATCTCTGCGGCGGCCTCCCCTCGGCGGTAAAAAACAGAAAACACGCGCCTCACCTTCTCGCAGCACCAAAAAAGAATTATTCGCCTCCGTGTCGCGGCCAGCTGTCGCGACGCGCGGCTGCGGCTGCTGCTGGCTCCGTCTGCAGCTCTCTCGTCACGGCAGTCACTCAGCGCTACGCAGCTCGCGTCTGCCTAGGGCGAGCTGTGACACTCGGTTCCGGACTGCTAGCTACCTAGCAGGTCCCACCTGCACTGCGAATCAATTAAAAAAAATTAAGTTACCGCAAAGACCTGAATTTAAATAGTGTAAATGACCGTGTAATCATGAGGTCACCTAACCCCATTAATCTTGTTACCATAGAATGGTAAAGCCTGTTTCATCCACTTTTGCCTCATTAGAAACCAGGAATGCCAGCCGTAGCTCGTCAGGATAATACCGAATATATAGGGTGAGTCACCTAACGTTACGCTGGATATATTTCGTAAACCACACCAAATACTGACGAACCGATTCCACACACCGAACGTGAGGAGAGGGGCTAGTGTAATTGTTTAATACAAACCATACAAAAATGCACGGAAGTATGTTTTTTAACACAAACCTACGTTTTTCTAAATGGAACCCCGTTAGTTTTGTTAGCACATCTGAACATATAAACAAATGCGTAATCAGTGCCGTTTGTTGCATTGTAAAATGTTAATTACATCCGGAGATATTGTAACCTAAAGTTGACGCTTGGGTACCACTCCTCCGCTGTTCGATCGTGTGTATCGGAGATCACGGAATTACGTAGGGACCTTAGGTACAGAAGAGACTGGAACAGCACATTACGTCCACATTCTAACACCTTTTAATTGGTCTTTTTCACTGATGCACATGTACATTACCATGAGAGGTGAGGTATACGTACACACGTGGTTTCCGTTTTCAATTACGGAGTGGAATAGAGTGTGTCCCGACATGACAGGGCAATAGATGTTCAATGTGGTGGCCATAATTTGCTGCACACAATTGCAATCTCTGGCGTAATGAATGTCGTGCACGCCGCAGTACATCTGGTTTAATGTCGCCGCAGGCTGCCACAATACGTTGTTTCATATCCTCTGGGGTTGTAGGCACATCACGGTACACATTCTCCTTTAACGTACCCCACAGAAAGAAGTCTAGAGGTGTAAGATCAGGAGAACGGGCTGGCCAATTTATGAGTCCTCCACGTCCTATGAAACGCCCGTCGAACATCCGGTCAAGGGTCAGCCTAGTGTTCATTGCGGAATGTGCAGGTGCACCATCATGCTGATACCACATACGTCGACGCGTTTCCAGTGGGACATTTTCGAGCAACGTTGGCAGATCATTCTGTAGAAACGCGCTGTATGTTGCAGTGCTCTCCGATACACACGATCGAACAGCGGAGGAGTGGTACTCAAGCGTCAACTTTAGGTTACAATATCTCCGGATGTTATTAATATTTTACAATGCAACAAACGGCACTGATTACGTATTTGTTTATATGTTCAGATGTGCTAACAAAACTAACGGGGTTCCGTTTAAAAAAACGTAGGTTTGTGTTAAAAAAACATATTTCCTTGCATTTTTGTATGGTTTGTATTAAACAATCACACTAGCCCCTCTCCTCACGTTCTGTCTGTGGAATCGGTTCGTCAGTATTTGATGTGGTTTACGAAATATATCCAGCGGTAACGTTAGGTGACTCACCCTGTATACTTATATTGATAGAAAGGACACCATATCAATATAAGTATATAGTTCTGGTAACACTGGCCATGACCTTCCTCTTCTGTGCGGATGCACACATATTCCCCGAAATCTACGGGACTTGGTAAGAATGTCTTCCACGAGTAATGAGTCTGTTGGGATGGGACACTGCGAATGTGGTGTGTGGACATACAAGGTGAGAATGTGGGTCTCGTGCGCGAGATAGTCCCTGCAGTCGCGCTATCCTCCTCTGTGTCCTCGATGGCTCAGATGGATGCATGTAAGCACGAGATCACGGGTTCGAGTCCCGGTCGGGGCACACATTTTCACCTCTTCCCGTTGATATGTATCGAGCCCCGTTCGCAGCTGAAGGTATTAATATAATTCTAATTTCGTTAATACCGAGTATGGTCCGAGTTAGAAGAATTCCAGAGTCTACATACAGTTATCAGCCAGAACATTATGGCCACCTATCTAATTGCGGGTATGTCCACCTTTAGCACGGATAATAGCGGCGATGCGTCGTGGCATGGAAGCAGTGAAGCCTTGGTAGGTCGCGGCGCGGAGTGGGCACCACATCTGCACACATCTGAAAATTCTGGGGAGGGAGGCAATGAGCTCTAACCTCGTGTTCAATCACACTGCAGGTATGTAAGACTGGGTTCACCTCTGGCGAGTTGCAGAGGGGGGCAGCACATCAATTGCAACTCGCCACACCGGCCGGGGTGGCCGAGCGGTTCTAGGCGCTACAGTCTGGAACCGCGCGACCACTACGGTCGCAGGTTCGAATCCTGCCTCGGGCATGGATGGGTGTGATGTCCTTAGGTTAGTTAGGTTTAAGTAGTTCTAAGTTCTAGGGGACTGATGACCTCAGAAGTTAAGTCCCATAGTGCTCAGAGCCATTTGAACCATATAATCCGTTGATGTATTTTTTAACATTTGCACTACACAGGGCTGCACTGTTACACTCTTCACAAAGTAACAAATACGTTGATACACTGATAGATACAGTAACACTACACCACAATACATCATCCCACACTGAAATCCAGATGCGGCGTTCGTGGCAATACAGATAATGCAAGTGTCATTTACCGGTGAGGATCAGATGCTCGCCGGCATATAATTATGTTCTCGCGATTGTTCTCGTGGTTTTTAACTTCGCGAACCGCGGGTTACGTCTCGTGAGGTACACGAATGATTACACACCATCAAACACCTTTATAGTCACAAAATTCCTTAACATCTTCACTCCAAACACACGGTCAGAAAACCACAACGTGACTCTCTCGTTCGTTCTGGCGCGAAAAACCAAAGGAGCGACCATAGCGGTGTTATCATAATCGATATGAGTGCTACTGGATACATGCTTACAATGGATCGTCGGCTGCGGGGGCCCATCATTAGGAGTGTTCGGTGGACTATGTGTTCAGACACACTTGTACTCTGCCCAGAATTGAGTCTGATGTCAGCTCCGCCACAGTTCGCCGCCTGTCCTGTTTCACCAGTCTGCCCAGTCTACGACGTCCGACACCTGTAATGAGGGGTCGCTGATCAACCCCACGACGTCTGGGCGTGGTTTCACCTCGGCTTCGCCACGTGTTGAAGACACTCACCACAGCACTCCTCGAACACCTAACAAGTCGTGCAGTTTCCGAAATGCTCGTGCCGAGTCTCCACGCCGTCACAATCTGCCCTCGGTCAAACTGAGATTGATCGTGCACCTTCACACACCTTCACAGACGGACAGCACGCTCACTGATATTACACGCATAGTGCGTGTGTCTGATTAGACACGTGACGCTGCTATCGCCTGCACGGGTTTATATCGATAGTAGGTCGGCAGCCGTAAAGTTCTGGCTGACCAGTGTACGCTCTAAACAAAACCTTTATTCATAACGTCATACGCCATTTTCTTTTACAAAATGTTACTCGTAGATACACAATATTTTTCATAATATATGATACGTATTTCACTTTGCTTTGAACAGTATCACTAACTTCAGATTCGCTACCACTAACAAGTACTCCAATGTAGAATCGGTTCTCACCAAATGGTTCAAATGGCTCTGAGCACTATGGGACTTAACATCTGTGGTCATCAGTCCCCTAGAACTTAGAACTACTTAAACCTAACTAACCTAAGGACATCACACACATCCATGCCCGAGGCAGGATTCGAACCTGCGACCGTAGCAGTCGCGCGGTTTCGGTTCTCACCAAACAACTTATTTATACCCTACATTTGTTTTCAATAGAAAGCCAAACTGTAACATGATTTACAGGCACAGGCTGTTCTTGTTTGCTGTGCGTAGCAAATTTATAACTGTTGCGTCCCGTGTGCTTCCGCCAAGGAACTCCAGCAGAATCAGACCCTTGCAAACTAAATTGTCCAAGAGTATTACTTAGACACACTCTTATTTTCTCAACGGACCCCTATCGTTCGAAGAAGTTTACAGACGCCAGATCATCATTACTAATTCTCTCAACTCGTACATTAATCCTATACATAACTACCTTGTTAATTATAACATTGTCGTATTTATTCTCTTTAATATCATAATGCCTAAATGATTTCATTTGTTTAGTGTATCTACATCTACATCTACATTTATACTCCGCAAGCCACCCAACGGTGTGTGGCGGAGGGCACTTTACGTGCCACTGTCATTACCTCACTTTCCTGTTCCAGTCGCGTATGGTTCGCGGGAAGAACGACTGTCTGAAAGCCTCCGTGCGCGCTCTAATCTCTCTAATTTTACATTCGTGATCTCCTCGGGAGGTATAAGTAGGGGGAAGCAATATATTCGACACCTCATCCAGAAACGCACCTTCTCGAAACCTGGACAGCAAGCTACACCGCGATGCAGAGCGCCTCTCTTGCAGAGTCTGCCACTTGAGTTTGCTAAACATCTCCGTAACGCTATCACGCTTACCAAATAACCCTGTGACGAAACGCGCCGCTCTTCTTTGGATCTTCTCTATCTCCTCCGTCAACCCGATCTGGTACGGATCCCACAATGATGAGCAATACTCAAGTATAGGTCGAACGAGTGTTTTGTAAGCCACCTCCTTTGTTGATGGACTACATTTTCTAAGCACTCTCCCAATGAATCTCAACCTGGTACCCGCCTTACCAACAATTAATTTTATATGATCATTCCACTTCAAATCGTTCCGCACGCATACTCCCAGATATTTTACAGAAGTAACTGCTACCAGTGTTTGTTCCGCTATCATATAATCGTACAATAAAGGATCCTTCTTTCTATGTATTCTCAATACATTACATTTGTCTATGTTAAGGATCAGTTGCTACTCCCTGCACCAAGTGTCTATCCGTTGCAGATCTTCCTGCATTTCGCTGCAATTTTCTAATGCTGCAACTTCCCTGTATACTACAGCATCATCCGCGAAAAGCCGCATGGGACTTCCGACACTATCTACTAGGTCATTTATATATATTGTGAAAATCAATGGTCCCATAACACTCCCCTGTGGCATGCCAGAGGTTACTTTAACGTCTGTAGACGTCTCTCCATTGATAACAACATGTTGTGTTCTGTTTGCTAAAAACTCTTCAATCCAGCCACACAGCTGGTCTGATATTCCGTAGGCTCTTACTTTGTTTATCAGGCGACAGTGCGGAACTGTATCGAATGCCTTCCGGAAGTCAAGAAATATAGCATCTACCTGGGAGCCTGTATCTAATATTTTCTGGGTCTCATGAACAAATGAAGCGAGTTGGGCCTCACACGATCGCTGTTTCCGGAATCTATGTTGATTCCTACACAGTAGATTCTGGGTTTCCAAAAACGACATGATACTCGAGCAAAAAACATGTTCTAAAATTCTACAACAGATCGACGTCAGAGATATAGGTCTATAGTTTTGCACATCTGCTCGACGACCCTTCTTGAAGACTGGGACTACCTGTGCTCTTTTCCAATCATTTGGAACCTTCTGTTCCTCTAGAGACCTGCGGTACACGGCTGTTAGAAGGGGGGCAAGTATGTATCAAACAAACCGATTACCTCTTGTCCCGCTGTTTTACCAGCATAATTAAATTCATTGTAAGTATTTCAGCAAGCTGTATCGTCAATTTACACGTCTCCAACAGCTTAATGACAGATGCCAGAGGACGTCTGCGACGAATCCATCGCTTCCTGGGACGACCTGTCCTCATTCTCTTCACCCGACGATAAATATCAGACTGGAACTTCTTCATCGGCACAAGTCTCCGACTTACCTATTTATTCCTTTATCTAAACACAACGACCAATACGGAAAAGGCCTTGTCACATACAGCCATTTCATTTAGAGACAACAACGCCCTCGTGAGTAACTGTAAGGCCAAGTTCATTTTTTACTTGAATGGTCGGGGTTCACAGTCAAATGGTTCAAATGGCTCTGACCACTATGGGACTTAACTACTGAGGTCATCAGTCCCCTAGAACTTAGAACTACTTAAACCTAACTAACCTAAGGACATCACACACATCCATGCCCGAGGCAGGATTCGAACCTGCGACCGTAGCGGTCACGCGGTTCCAAACTGGCGCGCTTAGAACCGCACGGTCACACCGGCCGGCGTTCACAGTCATATAGAGTTTTTTGAAAGACATCATGTTCGCCGATTACTGTATAAAATTATTCATTTCGCTTCACTAACACGATTTCGGCTTATAAGTCATTTTCAAGCGGTATTGCAAAAGCTAAAAATTAACAAGAAAAGAGCTCAGGATGTGTATACAGAATCGCACAAACATGCCATCACACAGTAGCGTATTACAAAACATTTTGAAAATAACATTGCTTACGTTTTGCTTCAGCATATGTCGTATCTTCAGAAGCCTCCGACATGTATGCATGTCAGCATCAAACCTCAGCCTTTTCATGGTGCCCTTGTCAGAGATAGCACTTTCCAGCGATTACAATTGTAAGCTTCACATCACATCACCTTTTTACTTCTGTCGACAATAACTTTCAGTGTGATGGTATAGTAGTATGATAGAAAGGCAAATTTTATTAACAACTAAAGGCGTGGAAGGTCGTATTTTATCTACTATAAAGGTCATACAGTGGCTTGGTCGCTCATGCAGAATATGGCAACAGTAGTCTTATGTGTCACTTTGTTTGCATTATTCATTACCACTGACGAAAAAATACAGAAGACATAAAACGTTTGCGCATGAAACAGCCCACAGTGCAGCGCGACAAATTGAGAAAATACAGAAAAAGATGCCACTCTGTAAATACGGGATATGGCTTTTTACTAATCTCTAAAACGAGAAATGCAACGTAACTAGCTGACAAACTTGTCGTTGCCCGGGTCAGAATGTATAGCATGGGAGAACGAATGACTACTGTTCTAGATGTCAGTCGCACACAGGCGTAAACCTCATTAATGATATTACTAATGCAGTTATCCTGTTTACTAAGGTAGTTTGGTCGCGGCGCGTGGCAGTGAGTGAGTGTGGTGGGCAAAATCCCACCGCTCTCTGGGGCCTCTCCAGACTCGTCTTCAGCCTGTAATCTCATTCACTGGAGTAGAAAAGGATTATACTCACAAAGAATAAGCGAAATATTTATCCGGAATCACTGTTATGTACCATTCATTTGTTAGTTAAGAGTATTTTTATCTCTGAGTTTATCTCGATTTTTTTTCTTTGTGTCTCTGTTGATCGTCGATACACTGCGATTGACGAAAACAAGCGAGGTCATTAGAAACTGATGTATTTTATATTACACATCGTTATTAAAGTCTGGATGACGGAACCGTGCAAGCAATATACTACGTCGAACGGATGAAACAATAAACTCATTTTCACAAGTACAGTAAAGTTCTTAAGTCACAGAGTATGTAACTTTTCCTAAGAATATTTATTATTCCATACGTCGCTGGATTTTGTTCGCCACTCTCGCCATTCCGACGCATGGCGACCAAATTCCCTTACTAACAGAACGAGACCGAAGGCTATCTATCACTACAACCGCGAGTGGATAGCAGCTGGGTGGTCACGGAGAAAAAACTGTCAGTACGTACACACACACACACACACACACACACACACAGAGAGAGAGAGAGAGAGAGAGAGAGAGAGAGAGAGAGAGAGAGAGAAACCTTATATATGTAGATACAGATGAGGTAAAAGCGTATGTGTATCTAATAATACATTTTCAAGGTGCTTAAAATATTATCGATAAAAATGTAAATTTAATTACACCGCATTATGATGCACTACTAAAATATTTTAAATAACACAAGAAAGGTTCTAAAGATAAATGAAATACAGAAGATGAAATGAAAGTACAAAAATGAAATGTATGATAGTTCACTTGATTCAAACTCATGCAATAGAAAACAGTGCAATAGAAAACATCGGTAACACATAAAAAATTTGTTACGCCGCATTTATGAAGAGCTGGTGTAATAAATGACATAAGATAGGAGATTCTAAAAATATATAAGATAAATATAAAAAAATTGGTAACGCATACGGTTCTCCCATGTTATTAAATAAAAACGTCGTCTGCACCATACATATTGTAAAATCAATGTACACACGTCACTGTACAAAATGTTATGGCAGTATATCATCACATTGACAGCTGTGTGTAGTTAACAGACTTGAAAAGATGTTATGATATGAAGTTTACAATTGTTATCGCTGGAATGTACTATCTGTGGTAAGTGCACAGTGAATTGATGATGACATGTATACAAGTAAGAGAATTTTGAAAGACTGACGCTTTGAAGCATAATGTAAGTGATGTTTTCAAAATTTTTTGCTTGATGAGATGTTTGTGTAACTCTGTAGATACATCTTGTGTTTCATGTACTGTATATGTTTTAACCCAAACGCCGCAATTGCAAACATGATATATTAACAGAGTGATCATAAATGTGTTAGTCAGAAGTGATTAATTCCACGTGCATGGATGTGAGGTGGAAAGAATGAAATTACTGTCCAACGCAAAATCAATGAAAGTATCATTCGTAAACTAGACCTGTAGCTTCAATCAAGTATGTAAAAAGCGAGATTAAGACATTTAAACAAATACCATTCTCTGGCATTAAATATAGTTACCACAAGTATACAGGGAAATATATCTCAACAGGGAAAAACTGCAGGACATGATGGTCGAGAAGATAAGGAGCAAAGCAGCTCATATGGCCACATGTCCGGAAACACGTTCCAAGAGAGGCACGCCCACTTGAAGGTGCAGATAAAAGATCTTCGACAGCGTAGGTTCAAGTGGCCGAAATCACACATGAGAGAACACAGCAGACAGTTCGGTATGGTCTGCCTGTATCAGTGTTTTAGTGGTATGGTTGCAGACAACCAATCTCAATATGAGGGCTAGGAAATACAGAAGTGAGCTGAAGCACCACCGTACAGTAGCCACATCACCCTTGGTATCGTCAAACGCACGACTTCCAGAAAGGGAGGTAGGGTCACTCACAAGTAGTGCAGATATACCTCGCCCGTGAGGTCGCCAATATCCCCGCCCGCACACTGAGGTTGAACCGATGTTGATGGTTCGTTGCCATCATACCACTAAAACATTAATACAGAAGGAACATTGCCTTTATCAGTGAAATCTAAACTGTCACGGGTCTTGTACCTCCACCTTCAAGTGGACTCCCCTGGAAGCGTATTTTGGGCTCATCTGACCTTTTTTATTCTCTATCCTCTCAGTCATTTATTCCTGCAGTTGCCACGATGTACAGTACCGACGTTGTTGATTAATAATCACGCGTGGACCCAGAATGACACATCTCATCCATGCAACTCACTGCATATACTACTACCTTGCCGGAAAAGAATTAGTATACTGTTTTAGAGGTTTCCAATTTACTCAAGATTTATTGCAGCAGCAATGCATACGGAGTACATCAAAAGATTACATTTACAGATCAACAGCAGAAGTGGTTCTGCAGTACCAGGTATTGACCCATGATGAAACATTCATATTACCTCGAAGAAAACGGTCTATTGACACACAGTCAACATGGGTTTAGAAAACATCGTTCCTGTGAAAGACAACCTGCTGTTTATTCACATGAAGTGTAGAGTGCTATTGAAAAGGGATTTCGGATCGATTCCGTATTTCTGGATTTCCGGAAGGCTTTCGACACTGTACCACATAAGCGGCTTAAAGTTAAATTGCCTGCTTGTGGAATATCGTCTCTGTTATGTGACTGGATTTGTGACTTCCTGTCAGAGAGGTCACAGTTCGTAGTAACTGACGGAAAGTCATCGAGTAAAACAGAAGTGATTTCTGGCGTTCCCCAAGGTAGTGTTATAGGCCCTTTGCTGTTCCTTATCTGTATAAACGATTTAGGACACAATCTGAGCAGCCATCTTCGGTTGTTTGCAGATGACGCTGTCGTTTATGGACTAATAAAGTCATCCGAAGAGCAAAACAAACTGCAAAACGATTTACAAAAGATATCTGAATGGTGCGAAAAGTGACAGTTGACCCTAAATGTCATCCACATGAGTGCTAAAAGGAACTCGTTAAACTTCGGTTACACGATAAATCAGACTAATCTAAAAGCCGTAAATTCAACTAAATACCTAGGTATTACAATTACGAACAACTTAAATTTGAAGGAACACATAGAAAATGTTGTGGGGGAAGGCTAACCAAAGACTGCCTTTTATTGGCAGGACACTTACGAAATGTAACAGACCTACTAAGGAGACTGCCTACACTACGCTTTTCTGTCCTCTTTTAGAATACTGCTACGCGGGTGGGATCCTTACCAGGTAGGACTGACGCAGTACATCGAGAAAGTTCAAAGAAAGGCAGCACGTTTTGTATTATCGCGAAATATGGGAGAGAGTGTCACAGAAATGATACAGGATTTGGGCTGGAAATCATTAAAAGAAAGGCGTTTTTCGTTGCGACGGAATCTTCTCACCAAATTCCAATCACCAACTTTATCCTATGAATGCGAAAATATTTTGTTGACACCGACCTACATAGGGAGGAACGATCACCACGATAAAACAAGGGAAATCAGAGCTCGTAGGGAAAGATATAGGTTTTCATTCTTTCCGCTCGCTATACGAGGTTGGAATAATAGAGAATTGTGAAGGTGGTTCGATGAACCCTCTGCCAGGCACTTAAATGTGATTTGCAGAGTATCCATGTAGATGTAGATATAGTACGTGGTGTATCTTCCAAAGGGAGCAATGCAAGTGCTAATTCTGGCACCCAGTCGATAGTACGGATGAAGAATACTGTCCAGGAATACTTTATACAACGCCTGCTCAGTCTGTTCGCGTAGTTCTGTAAGACTTGTTGGTTGATAAGTCGCACTAGTCGCTTCTGTTCCGATCATATCTCACACGTATTCGATTGGATACAACTCCGGAGATCGTACTGACCAGGAAAGTTGCTGCAATTCTTGCGGAGCGCCTTCAGCTTCACGGGCAGTGAGTGGGTGGGCAGTATTCTGTTGGATTAACACATCACTTTCCCGTGCAAAAATGGCGAAAGAACTGATCTAACAACGTTCTGTACGTGAGACCAGTGTGTATTCGACGAATGCCCTCTACAAGACAGTAATCACCAGGTCTACGTCATACGCGCAAACGATCATCACTCACGTACAGGCAGAATCTGCTTTCATCGCCGCAGACCACGGCACGCCATTCCATCTTCCAAGTGATCCTCTGACGGAGCCAGTCGTGCAGTGCACGTCGATGCTGTGGTGTGACTGGAAGACGGGCTAAATGCTGCTGACGAACTAGATAGGCCACAATCTAAGAAGAGACTGCCTTCTACGAGGGTGAGTCAAATGAAAACCTTAAATTTGTAATAACAAATCGAAATTTCCCGCCGTTATCGTGTAATTTGGTAAGCGTGTTACAAACAGCGTGCAGAATGGCCTGTAGGTGGCAGCAGAGTGCAGATGCACACATACCGTCGCAGTATCAGTATAAGGATGGCCGCCCCACTTGCGACTTGCACCAGGGAAGAACAGCGTTCTGTTATTCGGTTTTTGCGTAGTGAAGGTGCGAAACCTATTGAAATTCATCGACGAATGAAGGTTCAGTACGGTGACGCATGTTTGTCACTACAGCAAGTCTACGAATGGAGTAGGAAGTTCGCAAATGGTGTGACTTCAGTGGAAGATGCTCCTCGTCCAGGTCAGGCACAACGAGTTGTGACTCCACAGAACACTGCAGCAGTTGAAGCTATAGTGAAGGAAAACCGCCGAATGACACTGAATGACACTGCAGTGTGTTTACAGATTAGTCATGGGTCAGCACACCACATTGTGCATGATGTGCTCCAGTTTCACAAAGTGTCTGCAAGATGGGTGCCACGGCACCTGACACCTGAAATGAGAGAACGACGTGTTGATGCTTGTGAAGAACTTCTTCGGCGCTTTGAACGAGAAAGTGATGGCTTCCTTGCAAGAATAGAAAATGTTCAAATGTGTGTGAAATCTGATGGGACTTAACTGCTAAGGTCATCAGTCCCTAAGCTTACACACTACTTAACGTAAATTATACTAAGGACAAACACACACACACCCATGCCCGATGGAGGACTCGAACCTCCATCGGGACCAGCCGCACAGTCCATGACTGCAGCGCCTAAGACCGCTCGGCTAATCCCGCGCGGCTTGCAAGAATCGTTACTGGAGACGAAACCTGGGTTCACTTCCACCAACCAGAAACAAAGAGAGCGAGCAAGGAACGGCAACATTCCTCATCACCAAAACCAAAGAAGTTTCGAACAGAACCATCAGCAGGGAGGGTTATGCTGACTCTCTTTTGGGACGAAAAATGCGTCATTTTGGACCATTACATGCCTAGAGGGACCACTGTCACTAGTGCATCATACACAGATCTCCTAAAAAATCAGCTGCGGCCTGCAATCAAATCAAAGCGACGTGTATTGCCGTCAGTAGGTGTCCTTTTGCAACATGACAATGCAAGGCCCCACACTTCCCGTACAACAGTTGCAACAAACACAGACCTGCATTTTGAGTGTCTTCCTCATCCACCATACTCACCAGACCTCGCCCCAAGTGATTTCCATATGTCTGGACGACTCAAAGACGCAATGGGAGGAAATAAGTTCAGTTCTGATGAAGAGGTACGCCACGCAGTGCATGAGTGGTTGCGCGGACTACGAAAAGAATTTTTTTCTAAAGCAATTTCTGCACTTTGTAAGCGCTGGAGGACTTGCATTAAGCGTGGGGGAGGTTATGTTGGAAAGTGATACACCTTTGTACCACTTCTGCACAATAAATAATATTTTAAAAAATATTTAAGGTTTTCATTTGAATCACCCTGGTAGTAGAGACAATTGAAGGTTTCGTTCCGGGAAAGAGAGGGAAGAGCTAAAGAAGGTTCCAGATGCTGGATGATGGCCACAAGGAGGGTACCAAAGAATGAAGAGGAACGCAGAAGACAGACAAGGATGGAGGGCTGCGCAGTCAAAACCTGCCGCAAGGCAGACAACCCAGTGATGATGACGTCACCTTTCTTATTAAGCAGTTCGATAACTGCGTATTTTAATCTGTCTGGAAAAACTGCCTGTGGCCGGTGATGCGCTGCATATACCGCTGAGGGCATTACTTATAAAGTCGGAGCAACGGTCACGCTTAAGGAGCGACAAATTGTCCTCGGAAGCGCTCAGTTTCATTCGGCGTTCCAGAGAGCCGACGTTTTCCCCCAGTCCCGGGGCTGGGAGACACGCCAATTTGTCGGCGGCGGGCTTCCGCGCCACCTGGCGGCCGACCCCCTCAAGCCTAAGCCTCCCATCATCACGGGCGCGCGCCGCACGCGGCATTTTTAGAACGCGGCAAACACTGCGCTGGAAGCCGAAGAATCTCGCGACGAAACGCCTCGCTTTCGTCAACACACTTCGAGGGGAAGGGGAATATTTTCGGCCCGTAGCGAAAGACTTTTTTTCCCAAGAAGATATTACGGAAGTCGTATAGCGCAAAATCCGGTGAATAGGTCTTTCAATAATTCGTACTTCTGACCGATGTTTTGCCGTTACTAAAGCACCGGTATGGGTAACTGCACAGTGTGGATAAAATGTGATTTTTTAAATAAGGACGAATCCATACCTCTCCTCTCATGTTGTAGCCACTTTACTGAAATGTCACGTTAGCTATTGTTTTACCCTTTCTAACGTAAGGGGGGTAGGACGTCAAACGGGCCGACTTGGAGCAGGAGAGGCACCACAGGACATTTTAATTTCCACTGTCTATAGTTTTACAAATAAATTCATAAAACTTTGTCAGCATCACCAGGAAGGATTCAGAATTCACACTCATAGCAGTGTAAGTTCGAAAACATAACGAAGTAATTTTTTTTACGTGTGGAATTTCATCATTTTTTTCCCTTATTAATGGCAGTATTTGTTGCTATAGGTTCACTTTTCTTCATAAGTAAGAGAGATGGTTCGATGCATTTTGCACAGCATACAAACCATACTTAAAGGTGTATGAAACTCTAGAATTTTCCAAATCTACTAAAAACTGTGGTAAAAATTGAGGTAATTAACTACAAAATTTGTGTTTTTTTCTAAACATGAAGTTTAAAATACAACAGATCATTCGTTTTTTCATAAATTAAAGAAATTCTTGAGTTTCATACACCTGTAAGTATGGTATGTATGCTGTGCAAAATTCACCGAAGAATCTCTCTAACTTATGAAGAAAAATGTAACTATAGCAACAAATGCAGCCATTGGTAAGCAAAAAAAAATATGAAATTTCACACGTAAAAAAATTTATTTTGTTATGTTTCCGAACTTCCACTGCAATGAGTGTGTATCCTGAATCCTTCCTGGTGATGCTGACAAAGTTTTATGAATTTATGTGTAAAAGTATAGACACTGGAAATTAAAATGTCCTGCGATGCCTCTCCTGCTCCAAGTCGGCCTGTTTGACGTTTTACCCCCTTAACCAAAAACAAAAATCGCTTTCGCTTTCTCACTGCTCTGATTTCTGTTTCGTTTCTGACATCAGTCGGCGGACACACATCTCAGCCACAGACTGGAAGGTCGGTATTATAATCAGTTGTACTCGTTTTAAACCGATCCAATAGTTGCTGGGTTTTTCGTTTTCGTATTTCCTGTCGATCAGCCTTCAATAAATGTTACACTCAAGTCACACAAAATTTTCTCACAGTAAATCACTCATGTAAAGTGTATCGTGTTATTTCTTACAATATGGCTATGGTGCCAGCAGTTTCATACTCTTGAAAATGATGGCAGTTCAGTATAATATTGTCTAGTTTCTCAATTTTTTAATCTGTGTTTGCCGTTCTGGGCAGTAATTCACGTGGGTCATGTTCAACAGAAGTATGACGGCGTTTTAATGCAGTTGTGTATCACTCAACTATTGACATTCAACGATCAAACTCTTTATAGATCATAGATCTACCGTTTATATATCTCAACGAAACACACAGACACACAATACGACTGTTGTAAACAGTCGTGTGATCAAGACTGTTCCGCAGGCTAAGGTGGAGCATGAATTGCGTTACTGCTGACAAAGCAAAAAATAAAAATTCTTTGGTATCAAAGTAGTTTGTGTGGCATGCCTAGGAATTTTCTTCTTGGTCCTACACAACACATCGACATTCACTTAGCGACACTTACATGGGGATTAGTTTGAAAAGTAAACAACCTCTCGTCGTGCTATAATACTCGTTACTATTAGGTTGATGCATTAGTTCGTAGTATTTGTACTTTGCATGTTGGTATTCCGGTTGCTACACGTTTGTTTATCGGTTGCCATTTTTCATTTCTAGTTCACTGTTGCTGTTTGAGTCTACATATTGTGGTTTAGTCATTTGGAGATAGTGAGTGGAGCCACGGACGCTAGAAAATCAAGTGGAGAAATCGGAACATTTCCGACATATTCTTTTATTTCATTTCAGTAGAGTGGTGAAAGCAGCAGAGGCCGCCAGAACCATTTTCACCACGTATGGGGACAATGCCATCATACAGAGTACGGCAAAAAAGTAGATTATTCGTTTTAAGGAGGGTCGTTTTGACATTGGTGGCTCTCTGCGTTCAGGAAGACTTTCGGGACCTGATGAAGATCGTTTAAACGCATTAATCCACATCGGTGTAGTCGAGAACTGGGCAATGTGATAAACTGTGATCATTGCACCATCGTGTGACGATTTCAAACAATTGGAAATGTTCAAAAATCGGGCGTATGGGTACCGCATGGTATAAACCAAAATCGCAAAAATCAGGGGTGGCCAGATGTGCGTGTCTGATTGTTCATCATAAATAGGCTCGAGAGCAACACCGACCATTCCTATCTTGTATTGTTCCTGGTGACGAGAAATGGTGTCTTTATGCTATAACAGGGAAAAGAAACGAACGGTGGAGCCCAAACACATTAGCAACTCCCCGTACAAAGAACACAAAAGATAATATTATGTATCTGGTGGAACAGAGACGGTGTGGTGCACCCCGAGGTGTAACCATCACTGCTGACATTATTGTCAACAATTGAGGTGTCTTGCAGACGCAGTCTGAGAACAACGACCAGGAAGACTCCGTGAGGTTATTCTACTTCACGATAACCCCCGCTCGTATTCTGCTACACTGAAAAAAAAACACTATACAGGAGTTACGTTGGGAAAGCACCTTATTCACCTGATCTTGCGCCTCCAGATTTTCACCTCTTTCGCTATCGAACAGCCTTCAAGTAACTTCCTTTCGGCATGAAAATGCGCTCCGAACACGCACGACGAGTTCTTCTCCTCAAAATCACGTGATTTCTACAGTCGCGCAATCAAAAAGTTACTCCAGCGTTGGCAGACAATTACAAATAATGAAGGATAAAATGTTATTGATAACTAAAGTCTGTGTAATGTGTATCTATTGTGTTTATTAAACTTACGGAAAAACGCTACGAACTTAGGCACCAACCTGTAACACTGCAAAATTGGAATATACACCACTGATAAATCTACATGCCTATATTGTACGTCTGCATCCATACTAACCAAAACAACGTGAAGTGATATGGGGCACTTGTCACAATACTGGTTAGTGTTGGGACTTGGCGAGACAGCCAAGCCACTACGAGGTAGCCGATAGGCACGCGTTAAAGCTCACGCAGGCTGGCGTGAGGTCTGGAACAGGTAAAGTAATTATACTAGCAAGAAAAGTACGTAGCTTCTGGAATACTTAACTTTAATACATAATTGGTAAACATCGGTCTGACGGTACATGCGTCACAAGATAAATAGCAAATGATAATGGCGCCTTGCTAGGTCGTAGCAAATGACGTAGCTGAAGACTATGCTAACTATCGTCTCGGCAAATGAGAGCGTAATTTGTCAGTGAACCATCGCTAGCAAAGTCGGCTGTACAACTGGGGCGAGTGCTAGGAAGTCTCTCTAGACCTGCCGTGTGGCGGCGCTCGGTCTGCAATCACTGATAGTGGCGACACGCGGGTCCGACGTATACTACCGGACCGCGGCCGATTTAAAGGCTACCACCTAGCAAGTGTGGTGTCTGGCGGTGACACCACAGTTAGTACCTCTTCTTCCCGTTTCAATCGTGTATGGAGCGCGAGGAAGATGAATACTTAAATGGTTCTGTCCGTGGTGTAACTAATCTTATATTCACTGTCCCTGAGAGAGTGATATATAAGCGAACGTAATACATCCCTAGATTCTTGAGTTACTGCTGGTTTCTGAAACTTTTTAAGCAACTTTTCGCGGGCTAGTCGGCATTCTTCTTTTAGCGTCTGCCAGTTCACGTCCGTGATGCTCTCCCATGGGTAAAAAAAAAACCTGCGAATATACATGTTGTCCCTCCTCGAATAATTTCTGTATGCTGACAATCATATTTGCTATGGATCCCACTCACTTGAGCACGAATGTGTGATAAGCATTTTGATTTCTAGTGTAATTATATTTGCGCAGTATCCTAGAAATGAATCTACCTGCTTTACCTGCGAATGAGACTGTGTGATGTTCCATTTCGTGTCCCTACCAACTGTTATACTCAGATATTTGTATCGTATGACTAACAGCAGTTGATACTGTGGTCACAGAATACAATTCTTTTTTTTTTCGTTTTGTGAAATATGTAGGTGAGCCTAACCTCGTCGGACTGATGACTCTTGAATGAAGGAACTGTATAAACGTCCGCTACATGATGAGTTAATTATAGGTAGAACCTTAGCTCGGAATCGGCAAAGATGGAGAATGTAATCGGCGAAAGTAAACATCCATTCAGTAGCTTAAATTTCTAAACCTCAATCGTCAGATGGGGAGTTGAGCCCCATTTCACACGAAAATCAGTCAGTTCTTTTGACCTCTTCTGCATTTCTTTCATAGGATCAGAGGCCATCGCGCTGCTTGTTTCACAGCAGGCGGTTACCGACAGTTAAACCGAATTTCGGGGTACTTTATACTCTCCACTTCATAAACACAGTTCACTAATCGTCGAATTCCAAATAGTCGTTTAAAATTGATGCAGTCGGCGCACGAGGCGTTTCTCCCTGTAATTCGAAGCAACTTTTGAAATGTGGTATTACAGAAGAGTGCTGAAGATTCGTTGTACATCAGACAACTAATGGGGTAAATTGATAGGATGCATTCTGAGGCAAAGACGAATGATTATATGGTAATGGCCACAAAGGGAGATGGGATTAAATTTTTAGAAAGGTGACGACAGGATGATAGCAAAAAGCAGAGTCGAATGGATGTAGACTGCAAGAGCTTTGCGGAGGTGGAGAGACTTCTGCAAGATATAAAAGTACTGCGTCACACGTTGATGTTCCTGGACAACTGGGTCGTCGTGTCTAACACTACTACCCCTGCCGGGTAGGCCTCCCCTCCATCGCAGCGGCGTCCGATGTAGCATACATCACGGCGAGGCCAGAAGCAGCATGAACTTCAGAGGGCGCCCGCAGCAAGTGGACCACTTTGCCACACCCACCACTGGTGCCAGCCAGACGGTACGTTGGCATCATTCCACTTGGAAAGCCAACGGCCGAATTTGTGCGTGATCTCCACCGTGGTTGATAGTATTGACAGCGGCCTTAGACTGTTTGCCGATGATTCTGTAGTCTACAAGAAAGTAGTATCACACGAAAGTTGTGAACAAATCAATGAGGACTTGCAGAAAATAAATGCGTGATGTAATGACGGGCAGTTATCGCTCAATATTAGTAGGTGTAACCTACTGCGTGTAACACAACGAAAATCCCCATTAATGTAAGAGTACAAAGTAAATCCCCTATCTGGGACTATTCGAAATGATCTCAAATGGAACGATCAGATTACACAAGTAACAGGTAAGGCGAACTCTTGATTGCGGTTTATTGGTAGAATCCTGAAGCGATACAGTCCTTCAACAAAATAAATAGCTTACAATACTTTAGTTCGTCCAGTCTTGGAGTATTGTTCGTCTGTATGGGACCCGTACCAGTTGGGTCTGATTCAAGAGATTGAGAAAGTCCAAAGAAGAGCAGCAAGATTCGTGACTGGTACATTTAGCCATCGCGAGAGCGTTACAAATCTCATAGAAAGTTTGAAGTGGAACACTCTTGTAGATAGACGACGCGCTAAACGGAGGGGGCTGCTCACTAAATTCCAAAATCCGATCTTCGCCCAGGATGTACAGCATGTATTATTACCACCAGCTTTCAAATCATGCAATGATCACCTTTCAAAGATAAGGGAAATAATAGCTCATACTGAGGCGTTCAGGCAGTCCTTTTTCCCCCGCGCGATCCGCGAGAGGAACAGAGGGGAAGGGGGGGGGGGGGGGAGTAGGACTTTGGTGCGAATAGTGCAATCCGCCACACACCGTTTGCTAGTTAGCGGAGTATACATGTAGATGTTTAACAGTGAGTCAGTGAGTTGCCTTCGAAGCAATCCTTCGGCTCAGTTCGTCTGGAGTTAAAAACCACCACACCAGAACACTAAGTATTGCAATGGTCCACAAGAACTGAAACCGCCACAGTCCATAGCGCAGCGACGTGACTACAGACATAGTCCTTGGGGAGCAGTTTACTACTGGAAATCACTGTCAGTTGCGGATCTCAGTTATCAGTCTGCACAGTTTAAATGTGTAACTATAGGTGGATGCTAAGATATTTGTGAGTTACGATGAACAAGTGGCCTTGTTCCTGGACTAATTTATTTTGTTTATTGGGTATAGAACTCTTACATTGCCGCAGTCATCAGAACCAAACCACACCCGTGATACGAACAACAGCGCCGCCGTTACAACATGAACAATGACAGCAGAGGAATCGTATTTTACTCTAAATAACCCGATTGTAACGTTTTGTTCCATTCAACACTGGCTAAAGCTGCAACCAAAAGCAGTCGCATTTTAGATGTACCAAGGATCAGTGTCCTTTTATTGTTTTAATTCAGCTGTTAATAAGTAGTATCCCCGAGGGAGGGGAGGGGGGAGGAGGGAAGGGAGGGAGGGAGGGGGGAATGGAGGAACCTAAGTAATATGGAGGATCCTAAGTAATGGTTCAAGTTCCTTCTAACACCTCTCTCATGGCTGGCTGTCTAGATCACTTTTGCAGGGTATTCCACCTGTTGCCAAGGATTTTTCTGTTACGCACCAGAACTTTCGCTGGGAAGCCCCTACACGTCCTCCATGCAATCCCGATCTCTCCCCATGGGAGTTCCGCACTTTCGGAACTCTGAAGAAAGACATTCGTGGCCGTCGATTTGCTTCAGACGAGGAGGTGCCTGCCTGGCTGCAATCATGGTTCAGAAGGTACATACCCTACTGGCCATTAAAATTGCTGCACCACGAAGATGACGTGCCACAGACGCGAAATTTAACCGACAGGAAAAAGATGCTGTGGTATGCAAATGATTAGCTTTTCAGAGCATTCACACAAGGTTGGCGCCCGTGGCGACACCTACAACGTGCTGACACGAGGAAAGTTTCCAACCGATTTCTCAAACAAAAACAGCAGTTGACCGGCGTTGTCTGGTGACACGTTGTTGTGATGCCTCGTGTAAGGAGAAATGCGTACCATCACGTTTCCGACTATGATAAAGGTCGGATTGTAGCCTATTGCGATTGCTCTTTATCGTATCGTGACACTGCTGCTCGCGTTGGTCCAGATCCAATGACTGTTAGCAGGATATGGAATCGGTGGGTTCAGGAGGGTAATACGGAACGCCGTGCTGGATCCCAACGGCCTCGTATCACTAGCAATCGAGATGACAGGCGTGTTATCACCATGGGTGTAACGGATCGTGCAGCCACGTCTCGATCCCTGAGTCAACAGATGGGGACGTTTGCAAGACAACAACCATCTGTACGAACAGTTTGACGACGTTTGGAGCAGCTCGGAGACCGTGCCTGCGTTTACCCTTGCGCCTGCGATGGTGTACTCAACGACGAACTTGGCTGCACGAATGGCAAAACGTCATTTTTGCGGATGAATCCAGATCCTGTTTACAGCATCGTGATGGTCGCATCCGTGTTTGGCTACATCGAGGTGAACGCACATTGGAAGCGTGTATTCGTCATCGCCATACTGGCGTATTACCCGGCGTGATGGTATGGGGTGTCATTGGTTACACGTCTCGGTCACCTCTTGTTCGCATTGACGGCACTTTGAACAGTGGACGTTACATTTCAGATGTGTTACGACCCGTGGCTCTACCCTTCATTCGATCCCTGCGAAACCCTACATTTCAGCAGGATAATACACGACCGCATGTTGCAGGTCCTGTACGGGCCTTTCTGGATACAGAAAATGTTCGACTGCTGCCCTGGCCAGCACATTCTCCAGATCTCTCACCAATTGAAAACATCTGGTCAGTGGTGGCCGGGCAACTGGGTCGTCACAATACGTCAGCCACTACTCTTCATGAACTGTGGCATCGTGTTGAAGCTTCATGGGCAGCTGTACCTGTACACGCTATCCAAGCTCTGTTTGACTCAATGCCCAGGCGTATCAAGGCCGTTATTACGGCCAGAGGTGGTTGTTCTGGGTACTGATTTCTCGGGATCTATGCACCCAAATTGCGTGAAAATGTAATCACACGTGAGTTCTAGTATAATATATTTGTCCAATGAATACCCGTTTATCATCTGCATTTCTTCTTGGTGTAGCAATTTTAATGGCCAGTAGTGTACATATGAATGGTACAGAAGAAACACAATCAAAGCCCACTTTTAGTTAAATTTGAGATTCTGGCACCGCTGTATTCTGCGCAAGTAGTAGTACGTTACATCAGCTTCATACATGGAAAAAACGATCTGTAGTCCATAAGAAATCAGCACCAAAAATGTGTCCAGGGGAAAAACTTTTGAAGTCATTGGTAGAATGAAAAAACAGAGTACATACACATTTTAAATGAGAGCCAATTTTCACTAATCAGGAGAGTTTATTGTTTTAAATGTTGATCAGCGTGAACTTTTAAATTTGTTACACACTTTTTGTTGTGGTTATACTTTTAGTGATAGCAAACTGCATAGCTGTTCAGTGAAGACTGTTTTACTGCTGCACGGAGAGGCAGTTTACATTTCGACACAGAGTCGAGTGATGAAAATGTTGCAGCTGTTCTTCGGAGCAGAAAAAAGTAAGTACTTAAACATAGCAGACTTCGTGAAGCTAGTTAACACAAAAGAGCGATGAGCCATTTTTCTGGTGAAGATTGCAAAGGAAGAAAACAGTGTTTCACGAAAATTTCAGATCGTGAACGATATGTATTAACCCGTAAATTCAGTTTACTTGGAAATAAGAATATACAGAGTCTACACTTGTGTTCAGTAATTTCAGTTTTCCCTGTGAAATGAAGAAGACCATGGAAATCAAAAGCAGATAGGAGCCTCAGAAACGATTCTTAATGTTACAAGGTATGTGTACAGAGGGACGGGAAAGTTATTGAAATTACAATTTTTTTATGTACCCTTTTAGAATGTGCGTGGTACGTCCATCTCACCATAAACACTGCGTCGAAGAATCTCGTGACGAAATGCTTCGTTTTCGTCAACTCACTTCAAGGGGAACGGGAATACATGATACATCTATAATTTATCTACCTGAGAAGTTAAACATTGAAATATTGCATAAAATGTACAAAGGTACATATCCACAGTCTCCCATTTAATATGAATTTCGTATTTCAGTCGAAATTTAATATTACTTTTTGGGTACCACAGGTCAGATACTTGCTCTCCGTGCTATAATTTCAAAGCAAAAAAGTAGTCTCTTCTTCCAAAGAAGCTTAATGATAGTAGTAGTACAGAAGAAGTAAATAATGAAATCAGGCGGCTAGAAACTCTTAATCTATTACATAAGAAGAACGCTGAAGCCTCCGTTCAGCGGAAACGTGGAGCCAAAATTAAAGCTATGCAAAGTCATGAAGGTGGGGCAATACGCATAGATTCCGTGAAAAATCTTCCAGTGCCTAATATTAACACTAACGATATTCACTGTGAGCGACAGTTGTGATTATAGTGCTTAATGTGCACATTCTCACTTCCGGAGAAGTATGCCTTTATGCCTACGATGAGACCACACTCAAAAACGAAGCTGATGAAGTTCAATCAGTATGATTTGTCTTTTGCTTTTATCTTCTGGACTCTCCAGTTCGACATTTGCACATTTTTTGTGATTTTGGCCTTGTCAGAATAAAAATTACGTCATTATTCGCCTCATCCAAACTACCGTTAATAGATACAACAGATTTGAATCAATAAAAGTTACCTTTCCCATTTGAGGGTTGTTACAGGGAATGTGACGAAGACATGGGTTTAATAAATAAAAAGCCCACACTGAAACAACCAGCGATTTGAATGATCACATCAAAAGATGCCGTCCCTTCCATGTCATCGACTGTTCAAGTTCGAATTGTGGCCTTCATTTCTCAGTAAAGAATAGAGGGAGCAATGTCCAATGAAGATAAGTCACATACGAGAAATGGCAGTTGAGAGAGCTTCTTCTAGAACTATCAACTGTCGCACCACATAAAACGTCTCTTGGGAGTCCTATATTATTGACAAAAAGTGCCAGACACAGACAGAAAAGCAGCAAAAAACCTTTTTTATTCATGTTTAGTTCCACTCTCTAAGGCAAAGTACGATGATCTACAATCCCCGAAAAACAAAAAAAATGACTCTGAGCACTATGGGACTTGACAGCTGTGGTCATCAGTAACCTAGAACTTAGAACTACTTAAACCTAACTAACCTAAGGACATCACACACATCCATGTCCGAGGCAGGATTTGAACCTGTGACCGTAGCAGCAGCGCGGTTCCGGGCTGAAGCGCCTGGAACCGCTAGGCCACAACGGTCGGCTATCTGTTTAATACTGTTGTTACAAATATTGTCCTTTTTAGAGTTTTCACTCGTTTCGTGTCTTCCGGTATTTAAAATCTACGTTCAGAAAATTTCAGTGGTGTGTTTACAAGTCAGTATTAACATCTGCCCACCACCTAATCGTTACGTGTTGCTTTGGATTCATTACAGCACTTCACATAATTTCCTGATAGCGTCGGCTTAAGATTGTTGCTAAAAATTATCGTGTTTTCTAATTTTCATTCACTTCGTTCTTGTACTACTTATATTCAAAGAACATCTGTCGTCTTATTCTACGTCCGCCTCCCGCCTGAAAGTTAGCTGCAGAACAATCGAAAGATAAGTTTAGTAATTATTACTTTATTAAGTTTAAGTGTGTGGCAGTGGTTTTTAGTTCTCTGTAAGAATAGCGTCATATGTGATAAATGTGGATGTTGTCGTAGGTTAACTGGTATGGGCAAAACATGACAGGAATGTGAGTGGGTGTTTCACTGGGGAGAATGCTGCACGGAAGCTAGAAAAGTGCCATATGAGGCTATGTAGATTACGTAGTTAGAAATAACATATTTTGAATTAGAAAGTTTGAGGAGGGAAAGAAACAGTGGGAGCTGGGAGAAAGTGGCAAATAATAGGCAAAAGGAGAAAACTTCAGAAACCCCATTCCAAATTCCGATTAGCAATCAATGTGTTATTTGAAGTAGGAGCTTAGTAGAGCGCAGCAGACTGTCAGGAACGACTTTAAGGTTAGGTCGATAGAAAAGACACGTAGAAAGAAAACGAGTCTTGCTGTTAGGTAGCGGAAATAGGAGAGGTGTAGGCTAATTGCTGCAGGAAAAGCTAGGTGTAGTATAATAGTGACAGAGAATACTGGAGCTTTATGCAGAGATTTTGATGAAGAAGATACTTACAGTAGAAGGATCAGGAGAAAGCCTGGCTAGCAACTTAGAATACAGCATTGAAGGTGACCTGGAGGAAATACGAGCTGCACACTCGTGTAGCAGCGATTGTGGACGTCTTGCAGCGGCGTGACCAGTCCCGGGTTGTCACGGCTGTTAGCCGTGTGAGTAGAGCGCTGAGCGAATTGCTTTTGACGAAAGCAAAACTGTGCAGTGACTGTTGCTGTGAATAGGAAATAGGGATACACTAATCATGGGCTACAACAGAAAAGGAGGGAGAAGGACAGATTAGCTGAGCACCTTGCAGAAATTGTAAGGTGGGCCAAAAGCATTGAAGACAAGATACATGTGATGACTAGACCCAAAGAGGCATATTTTTTAGGTTAGAGTCAGGTTGTACAGACAAATAGTACTGACAGAACTTATGGCAAAACAGGAGCACAATACACACGGTCCAGTCACACTAATGTGACCGCCCCTATGTTTGATGTCAACGTCCAGTAATCACTCACAGAAGGCCGGTGGCAGCGCTAGCAGTGGAGGGTATGCCAAGCGTGAAGGGAGGACTCGGGAAACAGTGCATCCGTTGTCGCATGTCGGAGACTAAGCGATATATCTGAAGTCTAAAAAGGCACGATCATTGGCTTTCAGGCCAAGGGTGCAAGCATTTTCGAACCGACTAAGTTTGCAAACTGTTCGCATGTCGCCGAGTTTAAATCATACCATGCGTGGCAAAACGGCGCTATCCGCAACTGGCGCCGACGCAGCAGTGGTGCACCACGGGGCATAGATGGCAGGTGTCAATGGCATATGCAGAGGTGAGTACGGGCGAACAGACGTGTAGCTGTTGAGCAACTGGCCGTCCATATGTGGGTGAGTGCATTATTCAGCACAAGTATGGATCTATCTTTGTGGACCACCCATACACGCAGTTTGCTTTTCCTCTGCGTGAGGGCATCTAGCAGCAGGACTATGCAACATGTCACACAGCTCGCAGTGTATGTGCGTGGTTCAAAGAGCACCTGGATGTGTTTAGCGTACTCCCCTGGCTATCAGACTACCTAGACTTAAACCTAAAAGAGAATTTGTGGAGCAGCCTCGATCGGGCTATTTGTCCCATGCAGCCTCTACCGGAAAACCTTGCATAGATGGCCATGGTACTGAAGTCACCTGTCGGCACCTTCCAGAACCCCTCTGACTCCCTGCACGTCTCCCACCGGTCCGTGCTGCAGGCTTCTGTGTTCCCACTAATATGACTGGATACTGTATGTAACAGTTTCCGGAAAAATGAAATTTATTAGTTTTATCAGAACATTAGAGGGTTGGCAAAAAAGATAGATGTATGCCTAGAAGTTGTACAAAACTTTTGAAGTGATAGGTGTTCGGTGCCTCTCCGAACACCATATAACCGCAGGGATGGAGAAGTTATATATCAAGGGCTATAGACTATCAGCACTTTCGCGTAGAGTTAACATAAAAAAGCAAAGTGTTCCAACAAATGTGAAAGTTGGATTCTATGTCAAAAATATTGAAACAAATAGTTTTTGTGTTTATCAGGACCTAGAAACATGTGCGTGTGAGTTGTTACTTACAATACGTCTCTCATAACAGTCTACAGTCCCCTCTTGGAAACAATCAGTTATTTATAAGAGACCTAAAGGCATTATTGAGCTACCTATCAGACGAGAAAAACAGTGTTTTGTTGAGATTTTAGTGCAGATTTCTTAAGAGACTTGGACAAGAAGATGAACTAGAATTGTTATTTGTTTATTTGTGTTTCAATGAAATTTCAGCAGTCATTTGTTAAACACATGTGCAGCAAGATCGTAGGACACTGATTGATAACATTTTTATAGACATCCCTCAGGCCAAAACAAATAATGTGTACCCAATTGCTAACGGAATATCTGATCATGACGCACAATTATCGAAATAAACGATATGGCACCTTTCAACACTGATACAAATCCGGATAAAGCAGTGACACATACAGTGTTTTAAGTGTAAATTAAAAGGGTTGGTATGGGATGAGGTATATGTAGAAAGAGATGCTAATGTCAGATTCAGTTTATTCCACAGTAAATTTTTATCAATATTTCAAAGTTCCTTTCCTAAAAAATATCTAGAGCATCCATTAAAAAATAATGGATAACTAAAAGAAAAATCTAATGCAAGAGGAAGCAGGAAATTTATATAAAGGTCAGAGCAAGTCAGGACCTGACATTACTTGCATACTACAAAACATTATACGGGGTGGTCCATTGATAGTGACCGGGCCAAATATCTCACGAAATAAGCATCAAACGAAAAACCTACAAAGAACGAAACTCGTCTAGCTTGAAGGGGGAAACCAGATGGTGCTATAGTTGGCCCGCTAGATGGCACTGCCATAGGTCAAACGGATATCAACTACGTTTTTTTTTAAATAGGAACCTCTATTTTTATTACATATTCGTGTAGTACGTAAAGAAATATGAATGTTTTAGTTGGACCACTTTTTTCGCTTTGTGAGAGATGGCGCTGTAATAGTCACAAACGTATAAGTACGTGGTATCACGTAACATTCCGCCAGTGCGGACGGTTTTTGCTTCGTGATACATTACCCATATTAAAATGGACCGTGTACCAATTGCGGAAAAGATCGATATCGTGTTGATGTATGGCTATTGTGATCAAAATGCCCTACGGGCGTGTGATATGTATGCTGCTCGGTATCCTGGACGACATCATCCAAATGTCGGGACCGTTCGCCGGATAGTTACGTTATTTCAGGAAACAGGAAGTGTTCAGCCACATGCGAAACGTCAACCACGACCTGCAACAAATGATAATGCCCAAGTAGGTGTTTTAGCTGCTGTCGCGGCTAATCCGCACATCGGTAGCAGACAAATTGCGCGAGAATCGGAAATCTCAAAAACGTCGGTGTTAATGCTACATCAATATCGATAGCACCCGTACCATATTTCTATGCACCAGGAATTGCATGGCGACGGCTTTGAACGTCGTGTACAGTCCTGCCACTGGGCACAAGAGAAATTACGGTTCGATGACAGATTTTTTGCACTCGTTCTATTTAGCGATGAAGCGTCATTCACCAACAGCGGTAACGTAAACCGGCATAATATGCACTATTTGGCAACGGAAAATCCACGATGGCTGCGACAAGTGGAACATTAGCGACCTTGGCTGGTTAACGTAAGGTGCGGCATTATGGGAGGAAGGATAATTGGACCCCATTTTATCGATGGCAGTCTAAATGTGCAATGTATGCTGATTTCCTACGTAATGTTCTAGCGTTGTTACTACAAGATGTTTCACTGCATGACAGAATGGCGATGTACTTCCGACATGATGGATGTCCGGGACATAGCTCGTGTGCGGTTGAAGCGGTATTGAATAGCATATTTTATGACAGGTGGATAGGTCGTCGAAGCACCATACCATGGCCTGCACGTTCACCGGATCTGACGTCTCCGGATTTCTTTCTGTGGGGAAATTTGAAGGATATTTTCTATCGTGATCCACCGACAACGCCTGATAACATGCGGCAGCGCATTGTCAATGCATGTCCGAACATTACGGAAAGCGAAATACTCGCTGTTGAGAGGAATGTCGTTACACGTATTGCCAAATGCATTGAGGTTGACGGACATCATTTTGAGCATTTATTGCATTAATGTGGTATTTACAGGTAATCATGCTGTAACAGCATGCGTTCTCAGAAATGATAAGTTCACAAAGGTACATGTATCACATTGGAACAACCGAAGTAAAATGTTCAAACGTACCTACGTTATGTAATTTAATTTAAAAGACCTACCTGTTACCAACTGTTCGTCTAAAATTGTGAGCCATATGGTTGTGACTATTACAGTGCCATCTATCACAAAGCGAAAAAAGTGGTCCAACTAAAACATTCATATTCCTTTACGTACGACACGAATATGTAATAAAAATGGTGGTTCCTATTTTTAAAAAAACGCAGTTGATATCCGCTTGACCTATGGCAGCGCCATCTAGCGGGCCAACCATAGCGCCATCTGGGTTCCCCCTTCAAGCTAGACAAGTTTCGTTCTTTGTAGTTTTTTCGTTTCATGCTTATTTCGTGAGATATTAGGCCCGGCCACGATCAGTGGACCACCCTGTATAGCATTTTACGCAAAGTCATTAAAATATCCATAAATATGCACATCCTGATAGGAATAAGTAACACAGATAATACGATTAAAATTATATGGGATATTGTCAAACAGGAGACAGAACTGCTAGTCATTGTCGAAGATACCATAACACTTAAACGAACTGACAGTGTTGTGACTGATGAGTAACAAGTTGCATGTACTTTCAACAATCACTTTCTAAATGTAGCATCAAAAATAGGATTAAACAGTTCAGTGAAGGAGCAGGAGAATGTATTAGAAATTTCATTCGACGAAACTTTAAACTCTGCTTACCTGACATGCCCATTCTGTACAGGAGTGATCTACAATTCTGTATTGCAGTCTTATTTTGAAAACTAATATTGTTTATCCAGACCGTTACGTTAACATATTTCCTGGATAGCATAATCCCAAAGTCGCCAGGTGACTACAGGCCGATCAGCATACTACCTGCAATATCTAAAGCCCTAGAATACATAGTCCATGAACAGCTGACGGATTACCTCAAAACTCTTCACCCATGATAAATGTCCATTATAATTATCCGGGCTGTTTTGCCGTGGTCGGTTGATGAATTTTGTCTCAATTCCCAACGTTTCGTCTCCGACTGAGGAAGCGGAATATTACCGTAATTTACAAGCCCACCAGGAAGATACAGGAATACCTTAAGCCTGCCAAGGACGCTCGCAAACCTTTGGAAAAAGCTGAAGTGTATAGGATGCCATGCACCTGTGGTGATGTTTATGTGGGTACCACTAAAAGAACTGTTTCTAAACGTTTGGAAGAGCACAAGGGAAATTGTAGAAGAGCAGAAACGGAACGATCAGCTGTTGTGGAGCATGCTTTCAGCCAGGAAACCACAATATTCGTTTCGAGGAGAAGCAAGTACTAGCGGCCACAAGCGGATACTACGAAAGGCTCTACAGGGAGGCAATCGAAATCGCTAAACACCCAAATAATTTCAACCGTAAGGAGGAGGGTGTGAAAGTAAACGGCATATGGATGCCGGTGTTAAAGAAGATGTGTACCACCCGTCCACTACTGGGTGATGGCAACGGCGATCGACGGCGACGGACAGCGGCCAATTGCACTGACGTTTTCAAAACACGAGACGTCACGCCGCGGCGCGGGGGCGCGCGGAAACGGAATTTAGCGGCAGTCAGTAGCGAGCCAGTGGGTGTGTTGCACCTTCCATCGACCTACGGACCCCCTTGAAGATGTCTCCCGCAGTCGGAGACGAAACGTTGGGAATTGAGACAAAATTCATCAACCGACCATGGCATAACAGCCCGGATAATTATAAAGGACATGATATTTCCGGCCGTGAAAGTCTACGTTTTAGTATCCATTATAAATACCAGTCAGGCTTCCGAAAGCACCATAGCACAGCAACTGCATCAATCAAAGTAACTGATGACATTAAATATGCTATGGACAGAGGTGAAGCTACCATCCTAACACTGCTTGACTTTAGCAAAGCGTTTTATACAGTTGACTTTGATCTATTACTAATTAAAATGAAAAAGCTGAATTTCTCAAACAGCGCAATACCCTGGTTCGACAGCTACCTCAAAAACAGAAGTCATTTGTGGGTCGGAGAAGCCATCATGGAAAAACGTGTGCTTTGGAGTTCCCCAAGGCTCCGCCCTTCGTCCATTACTTTTCTCGCTGTACATTAATGATATTTCTTCAGTGATTCACTCCTGCAACTACCATCTATATGCCGACGACATCAAACTGTACATAAGTGCAAGCCCCAACAACATTGCTGATGCAGTAGCGAGTATGAACGCAGATCTTTGCTCTGTTTCTCGATGGGCACAGAATCTAGGTCTGAAACTAAACCCCAAGAAACCCAGGTCATTCTTCTATCTCATCCAAAGTTAATCAGCCGGAACTTTCGCGAAACAGTCGCTGGAATACTCCTCAACGGTACCCAACTACCATGCCAAAAACAGTAAAAAGACCTTGGAATAATCTTGGATGAGCACCTAAACTGGAAAGAACAAACAGCCACAGCTTGCCGGAAATCTCTCTCCTCCCTACGTGCAATCCAAAAATTTAGAAAAATATTTCCAACCCACGTTAAACAAAAATTAGTCCAAACACTAGTCTTGCCTAATCTTTACTACTGTGATGTAGTTCAACATGGCACAAATAGTGAAAATTCGAGATGCCTCGAGCTAGTGATGAATGCTTGCGTTAGATAGTGTGCAATATACGGTTGTATGATCATATCAGTCCTTCATACTCCCAGCTAGGTTGTATACGCCCACATAAGGTACGCGATCTCCACACGATGTGCTTACTTCATCGATTTCTTAGCCACTGGGGTCCCCAATACTTATCTTCTCACATTAAACACCTATCATCATTCCATAACCGTAGTACCAGATCGGATACGTCTAGCATCTTGGCTGTACCTTTACGTAACACAAAATCTTTCTCCGTGTCATTCTCCATCTCAGCCATACGACTATGGAACGCACTCCCCTGTGATCTGCGTCTTATCCAGAACCACTCAACATTCAAGAGGGAACTCAAAACTTACATATTAGGGACGGTATAGCCACCATTGTTGTGCCCCTCTCATCTCTTTCTTTCTCGTCTCCATCATAGCTTCGAATTTTACCATTCTATTTCTCTTCCTCTAACCTAGCTACCTCCTCTATACTCTTTCACCCCATTCTATCGTCTTATATCTCTGCTCGATGTGAATAACTCACAAGCTGCAAGAACATAACGAGAAAATTCCCAACTAGCAATAGGACTGACATTCATAAAAGAAAAATATATTTACTTTCATATACATAGTCATTACTATTATTATTATTGTTGTTATTATTATTATTCTTGATTGTTATAATTATTTTTTGATTGTTATAATTATCCTTGTATTACTGTTATAATCTCTATTTTTTCTTTAATATTAATACTGTATAACGTGGTATGTCCATAATGTTCTGTAAAAACTGAAATTCGTTCAATCTGAGTAAGCCTGGTTAGGTGTAAGAGAGGGCCTGAAGGCTCTAATCTTGCCAGGTAAAATAAATGCATAAATAAATAAATAAATAAAATAAATAAACATAGTGATAATGGCAAAGAAGTTAGCTTTCTAAAGAAGACTACAATAAAAAATTACAGATCGACTCCCGCACTGAATGATCATGATAGCTAACTATAACATATTGCCTACACATATAGGGCAATATGTTAGGATAATATAATAATTTTCTTAAACGTCGCAAGAAGATAGCAAGCAACTGAACACTTAGTTCAACAAGTAATCCAGTAACTGTGTTAACATTGCGACCTTGGCCAATAAGCAATGAAATGTAGCACCATCCTTCGATGAAAATAACAGACTTCTAAATTCTAAAAAGCATAAGCTCCTGTAGTGTTGTTCCAACTTTATAAGTAATGCATCACTGATACAGGGATTTTTTACAGACAGGTTAAAAATGCATTTATTAAACCTCTTCATAAGAAAAATGATAAGACAGACTTAAACCATTATCACCCACTTTCCTTATTGATATAATATTTTCTGAGATAATATTTTCCAATATATTCGAAGAAGTAATGTATTCAGGAGTAGTCTCTTACTTAAGTAGAAACAATTTACTTAGCGTGTCACAAGTAGGAATGCAGAAGGGTTGTTCAACTGAGAATACTATTTGAACATTCAGTCATCAAATGATTCAAGCCTTAAATAGTATAATGTCGCCAGTCCGCCTTTATATTTTCTTAGAAAAACTCAAGATTTATGGAACTGATAGCTTTATGCACAGCTGGCTTGAATCATACTTAACAAATAGAATTCTAAATGTTGTGCTGAATAACATTCCATTTAACATTCAACAAGCATTCCTTTTTTTTACTTTTTGCAGGCGGTGCTAGTGTTATAACAAATTCCATTCGAGAGAAAACGACAGAAAACATGGTAAAAGAAATTTTCGACTGAAGTATGAAGTGTTTCTCAGAAAATGTACTCACCCTAAATTTTGAAAAATCACACTGTATTCAATTAAAATTAAAACAATTGCAACCCTCGGTCGCGAAAATGAAGTCTTTTTGACCTTCTAAGAGTGACCTCATCAGAAATGAAACATTTAAAACTGGCATATCACGTATAAAGTAAACATGGAGCGATAACACTCTAGTCACAAAATATTAAAATAGAAAACATAGGGGCAGACCACTAAGGGCTGCACCGCATTTCGAGCTGTGGTAGCATCAGAGTATTTTAATATTTTATGACTAAAGCATTATCGCTTCATATTTATTTTATGCGTGACATGGCAATTTTAAATGTTTTATTTCGGATGAAGGCACTCTTAGAAGTGCACGAAACCTAGGTGAGAAAGACTTCATTTTCGCGACTGAGGTCTGCAGATGTTTTAATTTTATCTTGTAACGCTCGCTGCCAACGCAGCCATGTTTAAAGCTTTAACACTGTGTTCAGTTTTGTGCGAAAAACAGAGTCATACTAACAACTGATGTAGCACATGCGTAGTAGTTAGTAAATAGGGTAGAAGGGTTCAAATCTTTGGGTGTACGTTTTGATGAAAACTTGAACAGGAAGAAGCATATTACGGAGCTTCTCAAACTATTAAGTTCAGTTACTTTTGCCCCCCCTAAAATTACTAATCTTGAAAACAAACGAATCAGCCTCCTGACATATTTTATAAATTTCCACTCAATGATGTCTCCTAGATTAATTTTCTAGGCCATGTAGAAAGAAGATATTTATTTCACAAAAGCGAGCACTAAGAATATTATGTGGTGCTCGCCGCCAGATGTGATGTAGGTACCTTGCTAAAGAGCTGGGCATTTTAACTGCACCATCAAAATAAATATATTCGCTAATGAATTTCATCATAAATAATACATCATAATTTGAGAACAGTGAAGTTCACCCACAACACTAAAGGAAAAATTTAATTTTATTATTATTATCATCATTATGTATTATTATTATTATTATTATTATTATTATGGCTGTCAGTGGCTAAGAAAGGAGCTCAATACGCAGCAACAAAAAACTGATCATTTGCCCAGCAGCATAAATGTCTGACAGGTAGCAAAACAAGTTTTTAATCTGACAAAATCATTTCTCCTGGACAATTACTTCTATTCCATTGACAAATTTCTACCTAACAAGCTGGTAGCCAGTAAAAAGCAAAATATGAAAGAAAGGGGACCTTGGTTTTTGATTTTAGTTGCATCAGTAGAATGAAAATAATCATGTGTTTATTAATGTTAACACTAAACAATTATACATCTCCTGTAAACTGACTCATTCCACATCATTTCGACAAAAGAGAACATTTTGAACTAACTAAGTAACTGACAACTCCAAAAGCCAGTGTACGGTAGATGGCAGAGTGTATGTCGTCCCAATATTATTGATTTTCTTTCCCATTTCACACACATACTGAGCGAGGGCGAAATGATTGTATGTATGCCCCTGTGCATGGCCTAATCTCTGTCACCTATGTTGCCACCAATGTACGGCCTGCATAGGGATCATGAGAATAACGGTCACATCATCTTCTTCACATGCAGATTCTCTGAATTTACCCAACAGAACTAAATCTTATTCCAAGTACTCCCATTTATTACTTTAGAAAAGAATTGTTTAAGGGGGTCTGCGAACACGCTGGTACTAGCCACTTTTTTTATTTATTTTCTCATTACGAACTTTAGGCTACCCTATCATGAGATCAGTAAGATCGGTCCAAAGTACCTTGTCACTTCTCCTCATTCCACAACACCCTCACTGTCCAAACCCATTGAAGTTCACGAAGGATTTCTGTTGCACTGTCGAATGGGCTACACTGACCTGCTGTGGTGCTAGCTGCACATCTCTTATTTTGAACGATGTCTGTTGTCACACCTATTTGATAAGGATTCAGTCATGTGTGTTTTGAACAGTAAGAGTGGGTAGTGTTGTTATTGGACTGTGATTGGATAGAAACATTGCCCTTTCAGTGGTCCCCATCGGTGTACCACATCAATGTCGTGTGGGTACACGTGTTGCTCCTTCCACTCCGACTGGTGCTGTGGCCAGCACAGCAATCCTTGTCCCCTGTCTGTGCACAAGTCTACGAAGCAGTCAAGGCCTAAATACTATAGTGGCCAGGGTGGGCGACGGCTACGGTGGAAGGTGACATGTGAGATGTCAGGATATTTACCAGGTGACCTCTCAAGCTGGGGTTACAGTGAAATGATGATGGATGTCAGACGGTAATCCTTCATGGAAACAATGCTTAGAATTAGTGCTTTTTTTCCAAAACAACTGAGCTGAAGAGGTGGTCAGTGCAGAGTGCCAAAGTCAGCTGCCAGAAGGTGGTGTGCTGCACCTTCCTCAGCCGTGGTGGCAGCTGTCTAGGTCCTGCGGTCAGCACAGCAGCAGAGGCGCCGACAGGGTGTGGTGGCCACAGCGGTGAGTGATGGACAGCAGAAAGAGCCCAGAGCCGCAGGACTGCTTCTGCAGTTCAGCGACAAGTGTACCAAGACAGGCACTGACTGACGAACAGGGGCAGTGTTTGCCTCACAAGGCGATGATGGCTGGGCAGTTGGATGGAGCAGGTTCGAATTCCAGTCCACCAGGAAGGCGACCAACAGCTGATCAGCGTCATCCAGCAGATGACCCACCGGTAGAAAGGCGCCAAGTCCATAGCACTCGGATTCAGCTCTGGCGGTGCCCTGCAGCTATGGACAACAGAATCCAGCGATGGTAGTTGGCTGGTGCATCTCGATGTGTGGAGGTGTGTACCTCCCCTGAGCTAGTGGCTGGAGATGGCTAAGAGTGAGTGCAATTTATACCAGCCGGATCTGCTGTCATTTCTACAGTAGTTGTGGTTTTGCCCTCTAAGCTGAGCTGTGAGGCCTGGCCACTGAACATCTGTGAAATCGTGCTCCATTTCTGCCTTCACATCGGCAAATTTACAGCCCTGACAGCACTGTAAATGTTTCGCAACTTCTCCTTTCAGAAGCCCTGTCTGGCAACTCCCGCACTGTCAGCTTCCTGAATATTGGATCTTGTGTACCGAATGTATGTTATTGCGACATGGCACTTAGTTACACAGTTGGTCTGCTGTGTCCTACTTATGACATCGTTTTTCTGGGTCGTCAGAAGAGCTATATATTTCGCGCAGCAGAACCGTGGCGCAACAATACTTATACGAACCAACACGCTTAAGCTGTCCACCACTAATCTTGTCTTCAGGTACTATCGGGTCCTCCATCTATGTTCCAGGCAATCTTACAGTTATGGTCATTGAAATGCAACTGCTCTTCATTACCCCAAGTCTAATTTTGTCCAAGTCTTTCTGCAATTTCTTCTGATCCTACACATAGCAATATAGTCAGTAAACAGATTTATAGCACTGTTAATCCTATCTAATAAATCATTTATGTATATTGAGAAATTTAGAGGTCCTCCGACCCTTGGGGCATACTCTGTCACTTTCGTTTTTGTGGAACGTTATCGGAGCAAAGAGGAAGCTTGATTGACTCGGTACTTGAGACAGAACTGGAATCTGTAGCAACTAGGACAAGACTGCAGAAAACCACGTGAACATCAATACATGCAGCTCCAGGCAATCGCTTCCTGTACGAATCGAGTAAAGCCGAATTAGGCTCTCCACCAAGTGGGCACGTTCTCTGATGCGAGTGTCACAAAGATGGTCACACCGTACCGGAGTCGATACTGTTATTAATTGAGGGTGCTCCTACCTTAAAAAGTAGACGAATCCTGGAAAGGTGAAGCACATGTTACTCAACAAGACTGCATGATAGCATTAGATTTGCTCGAAATTCTCCCAGTAAAAGAAACTATATATATATATATATATATATATATATATATATATATATATGAAGATGGTATCAGCGACCATCCAGCTCGTTAGCTCGTTAGAATGAAATATGAAATTACAATTAAATGAATACCCTTAGCTGCATACAGGCGAATGTCCGAAAGAACAGATACCACCTTCATATATATATATATATATATATATATATATATATATATATTTTTTTTTTTTTTTTTTGTCGTCAGTCTACTGATTGGTTTGATGCGGCCCGCCACGAATTCCTTTCCTGTGCTAACCTCTTCATCTCAGAGTAGCACTTGCAACCTACCTCCTCAATTATTTGCTTCACGTATTCCAATCTCTGTCTTCCTCTACAGTTTTTGCCTTCTACAGCTCCCTCTAGTACCATGGAAGTCATTCCCTCATGTCTTAGCGGATGTCCTATCATCCTGTCCCTTCTCCTTATCAGTGTTTTCCACATATTCCTTTCCTCTCCGATTCTGCGTAGAACCTCCTCATTCCCTACCTTATCAGTCCACCTAATTTTCAACATTCGTCTATAGCACCACATCTCAAATGCTTCGATTCTCTTCTGTTCCGGTTTTGCCACAGTCCATGTTTCACTACCATACAATGCTGTACTCCAGACGTACATCCTCAGAAATTTCTTCATCAAATTAAGGCCGGTATTTGATATTAGTAGACGTCTCTTGGCCAGAAATGCCTTTTTTGCCATAGCGAGTCTGCTTTTGATGTCCTCCTTGCTCCGTCCATCATTGGTTTTTTTACTGCCTAGGTAGCAGAATTCCTTAACTTCATTGACTTCGTGACCATCAATCCTGATGTTAAGTTTCTCGCTGTTCTCATTTCTACTACTTCTCATTACCTTCGTCTTTCTCCGATTTACTCTCAAACCATACTGTGTACTCATTAGACTGTTCATTCCGTTCAGAAGATCATTTAATTCTTCTTCACTTTCACTCAGGATAGCAATGTCATCAGCGAATCGTATCATTGATATACTTTCACCTTGTATTTTAATTCCACTCCTGAACCTTTCTTTTATTTCCATCATTGCTTCCTCGATGTACAGATTGAGGAGTAGGGGCGAAAAGCTACAGCCTTGTCTTACACCCTTCTTAATACGAGCACTTCGTTCTTGATCGTCCACTCTCATTATTCCCTCTATGTTGTTGTACATATTGTATATGACCCGTCTCTCCCTATAGCTTACCCCTACTTTTTTCAGAATCTAGAACACCTTGCACCATTTTATATTGTCGAACGCTTTTTCCAGGCCGAATAATCCTATGAAAGTGTCTTGATTTTTCTTTAGCCTTGCTTCCATTATTAGCCGTAACGTCAGAATTGCCTCTCGCGTCCCTTTACTTTTCCTAAAGCCAAACTGATCGTCACCTAGCGCATTCTCAATTTTCTTTTTCATTCTTCTGTATATTATTCTCGTAAGCAGCTTCGATGCATGAGCTGTTAAGCTGATTGTACGATAATTCTCGCACTTGTCGGCTCTTGCCGTCTTCGGAATTGTGTGGATGATGCTTTTCCGAAAGTCAGATGGTATATCGCCAGACTCATATATTCTACACACCAACGTGAATAGTCGTTTTGTTGCCACTTCCCCAATGATTGTAGAAATTCTGATGGAATGTTATCCATCCCGTCTGCCTCATTTGACCGTAAGTCCTCTAAAGCTCTTTTAAATTCCGATTCTAATACTGGATCCCCTATCTCTCCTAAATCGACTCCTGTTTCTTCTTCTATCACATCAGACAAATCTTCACCCTCATAGAGGCTTTCAATGTATTCTTTCCACCTATCTGCTCTCTCCTCTGCATTTAACAGTGTAATTCCCGTTGCACTCTTAATGTTACCACCGTTGCTTTTAATGTCACTAAAGGTTGTTTTGACTTTCCTGTATGCTGAGTCTGTCCTTCCAACAATCATATCTTATCCGATGTCTTCACATTTTTCCTGCAGCCATTTCGTCTTAGCTTCCCTGCACTTCCTATTTATCTCATTCCTCAGCGACTTGTATTTCTGTATTCCTGATTTTCCCGGAACATGTTTGTACTTCCTCCTTTCATCAATCAACTGAAGTATTTCTTCTGTTGCCCATGGTTTCTTCGCAGCTACCTTCTTTGTACCTATGTTTTCCTTCCCAACTTCTGTGATGGCCCTTTTTAGAGATGTCCATTCCTCTTCAACTGTACTGCCTACTGCGCTATTCCTTATTGCTGTATCTATAGCGTTAGAGAACTTCAAACGTATCTCGTCATTCCTTAGTACTTCCGTATCCCACTTCTTTGCGTATTGATTCTTCCTGACTAATGTCTTGAAATTCAGCCTACTCTTCATCACTACTATAGTGTGATCTGAGTCTATATCTGCTCCTGGGTACGCCTTACAATCCAGTATCTGATTTCGGAATCTCTGTCTGACCATGATGTAATCTAATTGAAATCTTCCCGTACTTCAGGGCCTTTTCCAAGTATACCTCCTGCTCTTGTGATTCTTCAACAGGGCATTCGCTGTTACTAGCTGAAACTTGTTACAGAACTCAATTAGTCTTTCTCCTCTTTCATTCCTTGTCCCAAGCCCATATTCTCCTGTAACCTTTTCTTCTATTCCTTCCCCTACAACTGCATTCCAGTCGCCCATGGCTGTTAGATTTTCGTCCCCCTTTACATACTGCATTACCCTTTCAATATCCTCATACACCTTCTCTATCTGTTCCTCTTCAGCTTGCGACGTCGGCATGTATACTTGAACTATCGTTGTCGGTGTTGGTCTGCTATCGATTCTGATTAGAACAACCCGGTCACTGAACTGTTCACAGTAACACACCCTTTGCCCTACCTTCCTATTCATAACGAATCCTACACCTGTTATACCATTTTCTGCTGCTGTTGATATTACCCGATACTCATCTGACCAGAAATCCTTGTCTTCCTTCCACTTCACTTCACTGACCCCTACTTTATCTAGATTGAGCCTTTGCATTTCCCTTTTCAGATTTTCTAGTTTCCCTACCACGTTCAAGCTTCTGAAATTCCACGCCCCGACTCGTAGAACGTTATCCTTTCGTTGATTATTCAATCTTTTTCTCATGGTAACCTCCCCCTTGGTAGTCCCCTCCCGGAGATCCGAATGGGGGACTATTCCGAAATCTTTTGCCAATGGAGATATCATCATGACACTTCTTCAATTACAGGCCACATGTCCTGTGGATACACTTTATGTGTCTTTAATGCAGTGGTTTCCATTGCCTTCTGCATCCTCATGTCGTTGATCATTGCTGATTCTTCCGCCTTTAGGGGCAATTTCCCACCCCTAGGACAAGAGAGTGCCCTGAACCTCTATCCGCTCCTCCGCCCTCTTTGACAAGGCCGTTGGCAGAATGAGGCTGACTTCATATGCCGGAAGTCTTCGGCCGCCAATGCTGATTACTTATCAAAATTTAGACAGTGGCGGCGATCGAACCCGGGACCGAAGACGTTTTGATTATGAATCTCGTCGACGTTCCCGACGTGAGAGGCGTCGGTAGACTTGGAAGGTCGTTCTGAACGAGGGTCATCTTTAACTCCCGTCCGGCCATTTTCAAACCGTGTGAACCATTCGTAATACGGAATACGGCTTAAGCAATCATCACCGTACGCTTGCTGCATCATTCAGCGCTTCTCTGCGAATGTTTTCTTGAGTTTCACGCAAAATTTAATTCACACGCGTTGCTCCACTAATTCTGCCATCTCGAAATTTGTAAACTGCGTAACACAACGTTCTACTCAATACTGCACTGGACAATAACTAACAGACATACAACAACGAAACTTCCAGCAGTTACAAAGTAAACATATGCGTGTGGAGGGATGCCAACCGCATAGCACTCCAACACAAGACTGGCAAGAAATTACGAATATTCCGAAATATTTTGAACGGATCTCGTGAAAGACATCGATGGAACCATCCCTTTCCTTAGGATGTTGATCTCGACACAACCTCTGACAATGGTGAGATTCCCCAGACTTTTCAACAATTCTCTAAAGGTAACAGTGGCCAGCAACCCACTCAACGTGATTGCGCCACTTTGGAGTGCAGTGGCAACGCAGTTTTTGCTGTTGTGTAGAGAGTGTGTAAGCGTATTGTCATATCGCTGGCTTAGTTGTGGAGTATCTTTGTGGGCAGCCGCGTCTGTCGAGTCGAGCGCGGGACACGGAACTGTTATGTTGTGTAGTGTGTAGCTCTGCATGTGAGGGGCTTTTTCTAGTATTCAGGTTGCGGTGTTGCTACAAGTGCTATTATAGTAAAGTGATGAAATATGGAAGTGATTCAGAGGAAAGTGCCTCAACATGTAATTAAAAATGAGCAGTGCCGCCGATAACGTATTTGCGTTTCCTCTCGTTGCGTGTCGCACAGTATCAATCATCCGCGCCGTGTTCGGTCTCCCAGAATGAACTGATGTGAATCAGCAAACATTAATTACCATAAACGAGTGCAGTCAAGTGCCAGTGTCTTGTAGCGAGCGTGGGGACGTGCGTTCGATCTTCGCGTTTCCGCATTATCAACAATCAGCCGCGCCGCGACGGTTACGCGCACGCTCGTACAAGTGGGAACTGAGAGCTGAAAAAGTAACTTTACGAACAGTGTTACATCATTACTAGTGACAAGGAGGACTGTTACCAGATATCTGTATGTGCGACGAGCGTAAGAACTTTCGTGCGATCATTCGGCTTCCGCATCATCAACAATCACCCGCGTCGTGTCGGTTACGCGCACGCTCGTCCGAATGATCTTTTTGGACTGTTAATCATCAATATTGTTAATTGGGATAAATATTTACGATTTAGAGTCCAAACAGTGCAACCTGTGGTTTCCATATCGTCTCAGAATATAGAACAAGACATAGGACAGTGTTGTGTTTAAACGTTGAGTGGCTCCCCTAAACCTGCTTGCATATTTCCCATAGATAATTTCAGGCAAGCCAGCAGCAGTGTGGAGCAGAACAATACCACCGCCGCGGCGTTACCAGGTACGTGCTGTGGACAGAACGCACGGTGAAGAAACAGTCACGACACTCGGGAAGTCAGTTTAAGGTGCCCCCAACTATTCGTACTCCCGGGCGTGTTACAAGTGGAACCGCTCGGGACCATTCAAAATCATCAGACGAAATACGAATGCGATCTTAAGCAACAAAGAGTGCTTATGTTATATATAAGCGTAGGCTTCCGCGGTCGTTGTCACAGGGAATAAAATTTTTCTGGGTTTGTGAACGCATTGTCAGTATGTAAAACTACCGACCCACCCTGAAGAAGGTCACTTGCAACAGTGACCGAAACATCAGTAGTTTTAAGTACTGACAATGCTGTCACAAACCCGGAAAAATTTTATTGACACTGCTTATGTTTTTATTGTGCCCCTCGTCTTGTTTCGTGTTTCTCTGTGGCCGAGGGGTGTGACACTTACACATGCTTGGATAAAAAGCAGAAGGTCCCTGTAGGGCCTCACCAGTAGGGCAACAGCCTCAGCGCCACTGGTCCACCTTTGTTGAGCACTTGAGAAATGTACCTGTACGGATACAAGCTGTGGCGAGAACACAAATAGGCGCCTGCACGTAGGCTACACTGCTCATCTTGCGACTGATGGTTGGCATTTGGAACCAGTGGGGGGGATGTGGAGCGGGGAGGGGAGGGAAGGTGTCTGAAAGCGTCGTTTAATTGCATTGCGCACTGTGGTTACGAGGTGTCTTACTAATACACTCAGCTGAGGAGACGGCGGCGCCGGCGAGAGCGCAGCGTCGCGACGCCCGGCCGTCGGCACCGGAAGGGAAGGCGCGCGTTGCGTCCGAGGGCGGCGCCGGACCTGCGCCTGCGTGCCGATCGCTGCGTGCGGTGCGTGCGTTGCGTCCGCCGCCGCCGCCGCCGCCACACATCCGGTTCCCAGGCGCGGCCGATGCCCCTGACGCGGCCGCTCCACACCTTAACGCAAATTTGCTTTCCGTTTCCTGCGCGGGTCCCGCCCGGGGGAGCTGCGCGCGGCCCCAGCCGAGTCCGGAATGGACCGGCGAGCGGCGGCGAAATACCCCGCGGCTGCCGCGTAGCGGGAGCAAAGGTTGTCGAGCCGGAGTAAACGATGCCGAAGGCTTTCTCGGTAGGACGGGGCACGTTGTTGTGCAAGAAGCGACAGGTTGTTCAATAGGTGTGGAACAATGAAAAGAAACTGGTGCATGGATAGAAATTTAAAGTCAAGTACACTAATGGCTATTAAAATTCCTACGCCACGAAAATGACGTGCTACAGACGTGACATTTAACCGACAGGAAGAGCATGCTGCGATATGCAAATGATTAGCTTTTCAGAGCCGGTAGCGACACCAACAATGTGCTTACACAAGGAAAGTTTCCAACCGATTTCTCATACACAAACAGCAGTTGACCGGCGTTGCCTGGTGAAACGTTGTTGTGATGCCTCGTGTAAGGAGGAGAAATGCGTACCATCACGTTTCCGACTTTGATAAAGGTCGGATTGTAGCCTATGGCGATTGCCGTTTATCGTATCGCTACATTGCTCCTCACGTTGGTCGAGATCCAATGACTGTTAGCAGGATATGGAATCGGTGGGTTCAGGAGGGCAATACGGAACGCCGTGCTGGATCCCAACGGCCTCGTATCACTAGCAGTCGAGATGGCAGGCATCTGATCCGCATGGCTGCAACGGATCGTGCAGCCACGTCTCGATCCTAGGCTCAACAGATGGGGACTTTTGCAAGACAACAACCATCTGCACCAACAGTTCGACGACGTTTGCAGCAGCATGGACTATCAGCTCGGAGACCATGGCTGCGATTACCCTTGACGATGCACCACAGACAGGACCGCCTTCGATGGTGTACTCAGCAACGAACCTCGCTGCACGAATGGCAAAACGTCATTTTTTCGGATGAATCCAGCTTCTGTTTACAGCATCATGATGGTCGCATCCGTTTTAGGCGACATCGCGGTGAACGCACATTGGAAGCGTGTATTCGTCATCGCCATACTGGCAAATCAGCCGGCGTCATGGTATAGGGTGCCATTGGTTACACGTCTCGGTCACCTCTTGTTCGCATTGACGGCACCTTGAACAGTGGACGTTACATTTCAGATGTGTTACGACCCGTGGCTCTGCCCTTCATTCGATCCCTGCGAAACCCTACATTTCAGCAGGATAATGCACGACCACATGTTGCAGGTCCTGTACGGGCGTTTCTGGATACAGAAAATGTTCGACAGCTGCCCTGGCCAGCACATTCTCTAGATCTCTCACCAATTATTACGGTCAGAGGTGGTTGTTCTGGGTACTGATTTCTCAGGATCTATGCAACCAAATTGCGTGAAAATGTAATCACATGTCAGTTGTAGTATAATATATTTGTCCAATGAATACCCGTTTATCATCTGCAGTTCTTCTTAGTGTAGCAATTTTAATGGCCAGTAGTGTAGTATGTGATGGGAGTAGGGTAAAACCTGTGAGCTCTGAGGCTGCGTCATCAACTTGTAGATAGTTTTGTAGACTTCTTACATGCTTTTAAATCACGTATGTTAATATTGTAATTATGAATGTAATCGCGCCAAAGAAACTGGTATAGGCATGCGTGTTCAAATACCCTTGGTCTAGGGGTAGCGTCTTTGATTCATAATCAAAACGTCTTCGGTCCCGGGATCGATCCCCGCCACCGCCTAAGTTTTGATAAATAATCAGCATTGGCGGCCGAAGACTTCCGGCATAAGAAGTCAGCCTCATTCTGCCAAAGGCCTTGTCAAAGAGGGCGGAGGAGCGGATACAGGTTCAGGGCACTCTCTTGTCCTAGGAGTGGGAAATTGCCCCTAAAGGCGGAAGAATCAGCAATGATCAACGACATGAGGATGCAGAAGGCAATGGAAACCACTGCATTAAAGACACGTAACGTACATCCACAGGACATGTGGCCTGTAATTGAAGAAGTGTCATGATGATCTCTCCATTGGCAAAAGATTCCGGAATAGTCCCCCATTCGGATCTCCGGGAGGGGACTGCCAAGGGGGAGGTTACCATGAGAAAAAGATTGAATAATCTACGAAAGGATAACGTTCTACAAGTCGGGGCGTGGAATGTAAGAAGCTTGAACGTGGCAGGGAAACTAGAAAATCTGAAAGGGAAATGCAAAGGCTCAATCTAGATATAGTAGGGGTCAGTGAAGTGAAGTGGAAGGAAGACAAGGATTTCTGGTCAGATGAGTATCGGGTAATATCAACAGCAGCAGAAAATGGTATAACAGGTGTAGGATTCGTTATGAATAGGAAGGTAGGGCAGAGGGTGTGTTACTGTGAACAGTTCAGTGACCGGGTTGTTCTAATCAGAATCGACAGCAGACCAACACCGACAACGATAGTTCAGGTATACATGTCGACGTCGCAAGCTGAAGACGAACAGACAGAGAAAGTGTATGAGGATATTGAAAGGGTAATGCAGTATGTAAAGGGGGACGAAAATCTAATAGTCATGGGCGACTGGAATGCAGTTGTAGGGGAAGGAGTAGAAGAAAAGGTTACAGGAGAATATGGGCTTGGGACAAGGAATGAAAGAGGAGAAAGACTAATTGAGTTCTGTAACAAGTTTCAGCTAGTAATAGCGAATACCCTGTTGAAGAATCACAAGAGGAGGAGGTATACTTGGAAAAGGCCCTGAGGTACGGGAAGATTTCAATTAGATTACATCATGGTCAGACAGAGATTCCGAAATCAGATACTGGATTGTAAGGCGTACCCAGGAGCAGATATAGACTCAGATCACAATACAGCAGTGATGAAGAGTAGGCTGAAGTTCAAGACATTAGTCAGGAAGAATCAATACGCAAAGAAGTGGGATACGGCAGTACTAAGGAATGACGAGATACGTTTGAAGTTCTCTAACGCTATAGATACAGCAATAAGGAATAGCGCAGTAGGCAGTACAGTTGAAGAGGAATGGACATCTCTAAAAAGGGTCATCACAAAAGTTGGGAAGGAAAACATAGGTACAAAGAAGGTAGCTGCGAAGAAACCATGGGTAACAGAAGAAATACTTCAGTTGATCGATGAAAGGAGGAAGTACAAATATGTTCCGGGAAAATCAGGAATACAGAAATACAAGTCGCTGAGGAATGAAATAAATAGGAAGTGCAGGGAAGCTAAGACGAAATGGCTGCAGGAAAAATGTGAAGACATCGAAAAAGATATGATTGTCGGAAGGACAGACTCAGCATACAGGAAAGTCAAAACAACCTTTGGTGACATTAAAAGCAACTGTGGTAACATTAAGAGTGCAACGGGAATTCCACTGTTAAATGTAGAGGAGAGAGCAGATAGGTGGAAAGAATACATTGAAAGCCTCTATGAGGGTGAAGATTTGTCTGACGTGATAGAAGAAGAAACAGGAGACGATTTAGAAGAGATAGGGGATCCAGTACTAGAATGGGAATTTAAAAGAGCTTTGGAGGACTTACGGCCAAATAAGTCAGAAGGGATATATAACATTCCATCAGAATTTCTAAAATCATTGGGGAAGTGGCAACAAAACGACTATTCACGTTGGTCTGTAGAATATATGAGTCTGGCGATATACCATCTGACTTTCGGAAAAGCATCATCCACACAATTCCGAAGACGGCAAGAGCTGACAAGTGCGATAATTATCGCACAATCAGCGTAACAGCTCATGCATCGAAGTTGCTTACAAGAATAATATACAGAAGAATGGAAAAGAAAATTGAGAATGCGCTAGGTGACGATCAGTTTGGCTTTAGGAAAAGTAAAGGGACGAGAGAGGCAACTCTGACGTTACGGCCAATAATGGAAACAAGGCTAAAGAAAAATCAAGACACTTTCATAGGATTATTCGGCCTGGAAAAAGCGTTCGACAATATACAATGGTGCAAGCTGTTCGAGATTCTGAAAAAAGTAGGGGAAAGCTATAGGGAGAGACGGGTCATATACAATATGTACAACAACCAAGAGGGAATAATAAGAGTGGACGATCAAGAACGAAGTGCTCGTATTAAGAAGGGTGTAAGACAAGGCTGTAGCCTTTCGCCCCTACTCTTCAATCTGTACATCGAGGAAGCAATGATGGAAATAAAAGAAAGCTTCAGGAGTGGAATTAAAATACAAGGTGAAAGGATATAAATGATACGATTCGCTGATGACATTGCTATCCTGAGTGAAAGTGAAGAAGAATTAAATGATCTGCTGAACGGAATGAACAGTCTAATGAGTACACAGTATGGTTTGAGAGTAAATCGGAGAAAGACGAAGGTAATGAGAAGTAGTAGAAATGAGAACAGCGAGAAACTTAACATCAGGATTGATGGTCACGAAGTCAATGAAGTTAAGGAATTCTGCTACCTAGGCAGTAAAATAACCAATGACGGACGGAGCAAGGAGGACATCAAAAGCAGACTCGCTATGGCAAAAAAGGCATTTCTGGCCAAGAGAAGTCTACTAATATCAAATACCGGCCTTAATTTGAGGAAGAAATTTCTGAGGGTGTACGTCTGGAGTACAGCATTGTATGGTAGTGAAACATGGACTGTGGCAAAACCGGAACAGAAGAGAATCGAAGCAATTGAGATGTGGTGCTATAGACGAATGTTGAAAATTAGGTGGACTGATAAGGTAAGGAATGAGGAGGTTCTACGCAGAATCGGAGAGGAAAGGAATATGTGGAAAACACTGATAAGGAGAAGGGACAGGATGTTAGGACATCTGCTAAAACATGAGGGAATGACTTCCATGGTACTAGAGGGAGCTGTAGAGGGCAAAAACTGTAGAGGAAGACAGAGATTGGAATATGTCAAGCAAATAATTGAGGACGTAGGTCGCAAGTGCTACTCTGAGATGAAGAGGTTAGCACAGGAAAGGAATTCGTGGCGGGCCGCATCAAACCAGTCAGTAGACTGATGACCAAAAAAAAAATTCAAATGTAGAGATATGAAAATAGGCAGAATACGGCGCTGCGGTCGGCAACGCTGTATAAGACAACAAGTATCTGGCGCAGTTCTTAGGTCGGTCGGTTACTGCTGCTACACTGGCAGGTTATCAAGATTTAAGTGAGTTTGTACGTGGTGTTATAGCCGACCAACGAGCGATGGGTCTCGGTGTCTCCGATTTAGCGATGAAGTGGGGATTTTCCCGTACGACCATTTCACAAGTGTACCGTGAATATCAGGAATCCGGTAAAACGTCAAAGCTCCGACATCGCTGCGGCCGGAGATAGATCCTGCAAGAACGGGACCAAAGACGACTGAAGAGAATCGTTCAACGTGACAGGAGTGCAACCCTTCCGCAGATTGCTGCAGATTTCAATGCTGGGCCATCGACAAGTGTCAGCGTCCGAACCATTCAGCGAAACATCATCGGCATGGGCTTTCGAAGGCGAAGGCCCACTCCTGTACCCTTGATGACTGCACGACACAGAGCTTTTCGCCTCGCCTGGCCCCGTCAACACCAAAAATCGACTGTAGATGACTGCAAATATGTTGCTTTGTCGGACGATTCTCGTTTCAAATTGTCTCGTGCGGATGGAGACAACCTCATGAATCCATGAACCCTGCATGTTAGCAGGGGACTCTTCAAGCTGTTGGAGACTCTGTAATGGTGTGGGGTATGTTGGAGTGACATGGGACTCCTGATACTATATAGGTCTCTGACAGGTGACGCGTACGTAAGCATCCTGTCTGATCCCCTGCATCCATTCGTGTCCATTGCGCATAATGACGGAATTGGACAATTTCAGCAGCACAATGCGACACCCCACACGTCCAGAATTGCTACATAATGACTCCGGAAACACTCTTCTGAGTTTAAACACTTCCGCTCGCCACCAAGTTACCCATACACCAACATTATTGAGCATATCTGGGATGATTGGCGACTCCATGGAGTGTTCTGTGCACCACGACCGGATAACGGATACAGTTGGGAGGAGAAACAGCATTGGTCGTATTTTTTTTTTTTTTTTTTTTTTGTTTTAATATCGGTAAAATCGATTTTCGGTCCCTTAGTGACCATCCTCAGTCCTGTAACATACAAATAAAATTGGTAGGCACTGGTATCAACAAGCTTAGAGCGACCACATTGAGTTTATGTGATCGCTCTAAGCTTGTTGATACAAGTGCCTACCAATTTTATTTGTATGTTACAGCACTGAGCATGGTCACTAAGGGACCGAAAATCGATTTTGCGGAAAATAAAACAAAAAAATACGACCAATGCTGTTTCTCCTTCCAGTTATATCCGGGATGCCTTGCAACGTACTGTCCAGAAGAGATTTCCACCACCTCGTACTCTTACGGATTTATAGGGAGCCCTGCAGGATTCATGGTGTCCATTCCCTCCAGCACTACTTCAGACATTATTCGAGTCCATGCCACGTCGTGTTGTGGCACTTCTGCGTGCTCGTGGGGATCCTACACGATATTAGGCAGGTGTACCAGTTGAAACTGGTACTTCTGCCTAATATCGTGACGTCAGTTGATTTTGCTTTGAACTATAGTAAATAAGCAGGGTGCTCTATAATCCCTAGAAGCGTGTGGTAGGAATTGTAAAACACACACACACACACACACACACACACACACACACACACACATATATATATATATATATATATATATATATATATATATATATATGTGTGTGTGTGTGTGTGTGTGTGTGTGTGTGTTTTACAATTCCTACCACACGCTTCTAGAGATTATAGAGCTCCCTGCTTATTTACTATAGTTTAAAGCAAATTCAACTGACGTCACTTCCTCGAATTCCTTTTTTATATATATCCTGTAAAACACCTGTGACAAAATGTGTGTTAATTAATGTGACTGTCGAACATAAGCAATGTTTTCTAAAATGTTTTGTGGACTAGCAGAATCCCTGTGTAATCAAATAACTGTAAGCAGGTATGCTGATAATTTTTGCTTTTGGATCGTCTAATTACAACTGAATGGAACACAATTTTCGTGCCATACGCGTTTTGCCTTTATTCTTTGCAAGGTATCTTCAATGGTCTAAAATATGTATATAGTTTTACTATTTACATTTTGGGAGAATGTGTATAAAGGTTAGTTGGCTATTCTATGGCGTAAAAATATTTTAAATTTCACTTACAGGTTCTATGGATGATGTTCTACATGTTGTCTTTTTGTTCCATTTTTGGCGCCGTTCCCTTCTTATAAGTACCAATTGAGATTTTATGTTCCAGGCTTCACTGCACTAGGAGCTGAACACTTGTTTTGGATGCTACGCTTTGGTTTGTGTTGCCGACCGTCGAATGTTGCTGCCAATGATGGAATGTTATTGCCAACTTTTGAGTGTAATATTTGAGATATTTGTGATCTGTTTGTGTGTGCATGTGTGTATGTGTGTGTGTGTGTGTGTGTGTGTGTGTGTGTGTGTGTCGGAGGGTGGGTGGGCGGGTGGGTGGGTGGGTGTGGTTGTGGGTGTGGTGGGTGGGTGGGTTTTCGTGCACGTGTCTGCGTGATCAGAAAGTGAGAAGAGAGAAAGAGAGAGAAAGAGAAGATATGTATTTGTTTTAATGTGGCAGCATATGGAAGTGGGATGTTCATTATCTTATCATTTCTTTTATTAAGTGTGATAGACAATCTGTATTGATGTGTATTTGCTCGTTTATCACATGTTTGTTTTAAGCAATAGCTTTCTGGATGTGGAAGTTTTCTTGCATTTGTGTAAGGTATTTTTCGTGGTTGTTTATTCTGATTATTTTCGTATCTTGTTCTATGTTTGTAGGAAGGTGGAACGGTTTGTTTCATACTTCCAACATCTGATGTATTCTTTGTACCGTGTTTTAAAATTCCTGCATGTCATGCCTATGTACATTGCATCACAACTTTGACGTTCGAGTTTGTATGTTCCTGATCCCTAAGAAAACAAAATTATCAACATACCATAATGCTACACGCAACTGAGGACAACAAGACTACAAAAGTTGAAGATGTAACTGTAAGCAGGGTCATCAAGTCGACCTTATTGTTATTTGAAGCAGGTAACTCATGATTCATAGCTACATTCGGTATCTACCTGTTTCGTGGTTTTTTTTTCTTTTTTCGTCTTGCTACAGCTACATATTTACCTCTAGAAACGTGTAAAGTATTAAGAACTGTAGCACATGATGATGAGTTGCTATGTGACTTGAAATCAGTGATTTCCATTTTGATTGCCGTTATCTTGGACCGGACACTGAATGTGAAACTGAAAGAGGTCATGTGACGCATGAAACAGGCGAGAAATACTCAAGACAAACATCGTTACCTTTCATTGGAGCATTTCCTTATTTATTGTTGATTTATGTCGAATTTTGTGCAGAACAAAACAAATGCTAGTGACGACGCACAAAGCCTATAGGGTGTGATTGTTAAACGTGTTGTCCAGTTAGGTGGGTAGCTGTTGACATTCGCTTCACACATTTCTCGAGGACTTTAACCAACACCTGTACCAGAATACTGACACAAACATCAAAAATCGGCTCCCTGGTTTGTTGATACATGGCTAATGAAAGTTTCTGGCTAGCTGCAGCTGGACTCTTAATAAATGATGCCTGGAAAGGGGTTCGCATCACATCACCAGTAGTCGTTTTCGATTTTCCAGATTTCGGTCTATCTGCAACAGAACCAGTTTCAAAGAATTTCGCAGTGTTTTACTACTTCACTGCGGGTAATCTGGGTGCTTTTCTGTCCTGATGTAAGGACGATCTCAATACGTCTTTGGCTTGTGTTAACGACGTAGGCCTTTACGTCACGTGACAAGACGAAGCCTCAGCCACAACTTGAGAATGAATATAGCTGTGCTCAAGTGAAAAGTACCATTGGTTTTCTTCTCTAACTCTCTATCTGTTATGTCCCATGAACCCTTTTCCATTTCAAAATTATGAGTTGCATCCAAGATGGGTGCTTCCAAATTGACGCCATCTCAACAACATAAGCTCAGAGGTTGCATCTCACAGTACTTGACTTCAAATTTCTGTTTACCTACATGTGTTTTGTTTCTGATGGTTCGATCACCATCCAGAACAAACCGTAAAAAACATACCATCGCCTGGCTGCACCTGTTGCTCAAGCTGTTCGCTACTGCGAATACCGTAGCGGTTTTACAGTATCTGTGGGAAGGATTCTGGAGGTTATAACGAGTCACCCACCTGTAAGACTACCTTTTTTTATAGAGATAACCGATACCATGTATACTATCGATTCTTGTATAGGTTAAACTATCTCAGCTGTTTCACTAAAAGAATTCATATGATTTTGTATACGATGTATTATATTTCATGCTAAAATGTACAAAAAGGAAATTAATGTGTTGCAATCGATATGTACTAACGGTTAAAATTCTTCTTCTTTTAAGAATAATTGAAATTAAAAAATTTCTGCTATACTTAAAATTCACATTAATAATTGTACAATCTAACTCTAATTATTAAAATTATTTCAGGGTTTATTTATAAGATAATGATACAATTTGGTGAAGATTCTTCTTTGGTAAAGAAAGTTTGTAAACTCTTTTGCCTTGTAAACTCTTTGGAATAGTGTGAGTACCGCAGAATGTGGTGGGCATGCCTCTGATGGAGACGCTCGTATTTTCCTAACTTTGTCTCTAATAATGTAATTTGTGGTGCGACAAAAATTGAGATTGCGAAGTCAGTGTGGTATAGAAAAATGGGATAAAATAGAAAGATATTTACAGCAACAGGCAAATCTTCATCAGTTATTTAGTGCAAGAAGAACACGCAACGTTAAATCAAAATTTACAGCAGCATGAATGAATTCCCAGACACCATAAAAATTTTGAGCCAGCAACAACGAGATACTCAAGATAAATAAAAAGTTCTTCTTTTCTAATCTTACGCCTCTCGAAGCTTTTGAAAATGATGAAGATATTAAGACAGTGACTTTAATAGTGATGTGTGGCAGGCTAAGATTACAAGGTGATGTGTCCCAAGAAGTAAACTCGATAGAAAGTACACAGAACTTATAATCTTCCGAAAGTTTGGCAGTTACCTACTTAGTATTTTTGAAGTACAATACTTTGGCTCCTGATCGATAGGCATATTTAGATACTATACGTGAAGTACATGTTTTATGTTATTAATATAACTATCGACGCCACCTTTTTGATTCAGACATCCAACACTACATCCAGCGTATCCAGTCAGTTATGAAATGAAGCTAGACAATATTCAGACAATAATGTATTCGTAGTTCCACAATGTTTGGTTGATCTGAAACTGAAAAACCGGAACTAGGAAAGAAAAGTCAGAATGACTGAGAAAATCCTGCTCCTTTAACAAAACTGCCACATCAGTAACCGTCAATGTCCGCAGCTCGTGGTCGTGCGGTAGCGTTCTCCCTTCCCACGCCCGGGTTCCCGGGTTCGATTCCCGGCGGGGTCAGGGATTTTCTCTGCCTCGTGATGACTGGGTGTTGTGTGAAGTCCTTAGGTTAGTTAGGTTTAAGTAGTTCTAAGTTCTAGGGGACTGATGACCATAGATGTTAAGTCCCATAGTGCTCAGAGCCATTTGAACTGTCAAAGTGGAAAAACAGGCAATAACCTTGAATAGAGTCTTATCCAACTTTGATCTATGACACTTTGCTTGCTTATAAAACTTCACCTCTCTACACGTCAATCGATTTATTGCATTACTTTCATTATTTCTATTTTTTAGAGTCGGCAGTTAGACTAAAGTTGAAAAAAATGTTTTTCGGGCTTGCTTAGGTAAAGTGTAGCGCAGGGTCAATATGCGATTAGGTGAATCCTTCCAAAGCCATTCCCAAATTTCTCAGTAGAATCGACTACGGCTGCACGAAGGTTAACCTCGACTTTCCAAAAAATGGATCTGAGCACTATGGGACTTAACTGCTGTGGTCATCAGTCCCCTAGAACTTAGAACTACTTAAACCTAACTAACCTAAGGACATCACACACATCCATGCCCGAGGCAGGATTCGAACCTGCAACAGTAGCGGTCACGCGGTTCCAGACTGTAGCGCCTAGAACCGCTCGGCCACCTAGGCCGGCCTCGACTTTCCAGTTTGTCACGTTAGTGTGCAGCATGCCATCTGGATTGCAGGATTCGTAGCTCTGTGGCTGCATGTGCCACTGTGTTGCAACCATACACTTTGAGAAAACTGTATTTCCTTTTTTTTCGACTGATGTGTTTGGGACTAAGTAGAGCTGTACAAGCCTACTCTATAGTATGGCTGTGTTCTTCCGAGTGTATTACAGTATCTCTTCGAAATAAAACTGAATAAAGGATCAGCAAGCCATCATATTTCTTTTTTCACAGACAATTGACAAACTATTATCATGATTACGTTGTGCTTCAGTGCCAGGGGTATCCTTATGGGAACTGCGAACGGATGACTGGCACGGACGCTGCTGCTACGTGTTGGGAATCGGCGACGGAGCCCATACGGTTGGAGTCATATCGGCTTCTTTTTGCTGGTCAGTGAGGTCTGAAGCAGGAGCCGTTAGGAAAAAGTTGATTCCGCCACGGTTCTGTCCACCTTGGATGCAGATAAGTGCCGAAAGAATCAGCATATCTACATCTTTCCAGGTGCTATCTGTGGCTGACACTGTCGCTGAGCCAGATGCTGTCGCCTGTCAGCCTGCAAGATCCGGGCAGTCACAGAGAGTGGGATTATTGGTAGTTGGGAGCTCCAGCGTTAGGCACGTTATGGGGCCCCTTAGGGACTTGGCTGACAAGAAGGGTAATAAGAAAACCAATGTGCACTCCGTGTGCATACCGGGTGGAGTTATTCCAGATGTGGAAAGGGTCCTCCCGGATGCCATGAAGGGCACAGGGTGCAGCCAACTGCAGGTGGTTGCTCACGTCCGTACCAATGGTGAGTGTCACTTTGGATCAGAAGAGATTCTCTCTGGTTTAGAGCGGCTAACAGAAGTGGTAAAGGCTGCCAGTCTTGCTTGCAAGATGAAAGCAGAGCTGACCATTTGCAGCATAGTCGACAGGACCGATTGCGGACCTCTGGTACAGAGCCGAGTGGAGGGTCTGAATCAGAGGCTCAGACGGTTCTGCGTCCGTGTGGGCTGCAGATTCCTCGACTTGCGGCAAAGGATGGTTGGGTTTCGGGTTCCGCTGAATAGGTCAGGTGTCCACTATACGCAACAGGCGGCTAGACGGGTAGCAGGGGCTGTGTGGCGTGGGTTTAGGTTAGAGGGTCTCGGAAAAACAAAAGAAGGGATTCAGTCACAAAGGGTGCAGGCCGAACACATGAAGAACGTAGATACAGCAACCATTGGAATAACAGTTATAAATTGTCGTAGCTGTGATGGGAAAGTACCAGACCTCCACTGATGCTCAAATCGTTATAGCCACTGAAAGCTGGCTAAAGCCGGATATAAGCTCAACCGAAACTTTTGCGAAGAACCTAACGGTGTTTCGAAACACGGTTGGCGGTGGCGTGTTTGTTGCTGTTAGAAGTAGTTTAACTTGTCGCGAAATTGAAGTATGGGCAGAGGTCATTGTTGGCAACCGGAATAAAATAACCTCCCAGTTCAGATGATACAGTTGCTGAAAGGTTCAAAGAGAACTTGAGTTTGATTTCAAACATGTACCCGACTCATACCATAATAGTTGGTGATGACTTTAATTTACCCTCGATATGTTGGCGAAAATACATGTTTAATTCCGGAGGTACGCAAAAACATCATCCAAAATTGTGCTAAGCGCATTCTCTAAAAATTATTTCAATCAGGTAGTTCACGAGCCCACGCGAATAGTAAACAGCTGTGAAAACACACTTGACCTCTTAGCAACAAATGATCTTGAGTTGATAACGAGCATCAAAACCGATTCAGGGATTCGTGAACACAGGGTTGTTGCAGCGAGATTGAATATTGTAATCCCCAAATCCTTCAAAATAAAGCGAAAGATATACCCATTCAAAAAAGCAGATAAAAATTCACTTGACGCCATCCTGAGAGACAAGCTCCACTCATTCCAGATTAATAATATAAGTGTAGACCAGATGTGGCTTAAATTCAAAGAAATAGTATCGGCAGCAATTGAGAGATTTATACCAAATAAATTAACAAACGACGCAGCTGATCCTCTTTGGCACACAAAACGGGTTGGAACACTGTTGCAGAAACAACGAAACAAACATGCCAAATTTTAACAGACGCAAAATCCCCAAGATTGGCGAGCTTTTACAGAAGCTCGAAATTTAGGGCGGACTTTGATGCGAGATGTTTATAACAGTTTCCATATCGAAACTTTGTTTCGAAACCTGGCAGAAAATCCAAAGAGATTCTGGTCGTATGTGAAGTATGTTTCTTACGCATCTGACGTCCTAGTAATAGTGCGTACGGAATCGATACGAATTATTTGCCTGTTCAGATGATGCAGTGATGCGAGGGCAAGAAACTGGATGTAGCTGTTAGGCGGGGCAGATGCAGTTGAAGGTATTGTTTCGTACGCAGCTGACGTACTAGTAATAGTGCCTACGGAATCAATACGAATGATTTGCCTGTTCAGATGGAGCAGTGAAGCGAGGGCAAGAAACTGGATGTAGCTGTTCATAAAACCGTATACTCACTTCTGAACGGAAGACTTTCTCTCACCAGAAATTCCTCCCTGAGGCTTGACGAATCTCAGTAAAACGCAGCACTGGATGCATGTATCTAGGCATTCTTCTACACGAGAAAGGGACCATTCTACAACACGTAAAATCCGTTACTCAGAAATTGGCCAAAATTACGCATGAGGCTGCCCGTGCGAACACTGCCAAGCACAAATAACGGTTGAATGTTGCGCGGTCATATCACGAACCTAACTTCAGCGCTATTGTGGACTTTTCTGCCAGCGTCTAGGCGCTTTGTCTTGGACTGGAGAGTTAATAAAATAACACCGCGACGCATTCAGCGGAGCGTGCTCGCGAGCCCGGCCGGTGTCTTTTGCACTACACCTGTCGATGGTTTACTGGTGGCTACCGGGATTTGGCCGAGGGGTATCGTGATGCGTCACTGGGCAGCGCTGTATTTGTTTGGGGGTGACCAATGTGATTGTGTGTGCGAGATCGTAGCGGCTCATGTCCATATAAATAAAAATCAGTTGCCGCATCTATGAAAGATCACCACTCGAGAACGGCTCGACCGATGTGACCGATTTTTTTCTTTCTTTTTCTTTCGTTCGTAATTGCCAGGAAAAAGTTTGTATGAAACAAAGTTTTTGGAAAACCCTCCGTAAAAGTCGAAAATCTGGATGGTAATTTTGTACGACAATCTCAATCCGTGGCGGGTTTCGCTGGTTCTGCTGTTGCATCTTTTCATAACAACAACAAATTACGGACTGAATATTGATATTTTGCGAAGAAGAATACACTTGAACGCGATATTTTAGTGCGATGTCTGTGGTGATCACATATTTGGTGTGTTACAAAGATTAAATTGATGTCACTCCGTGGGAATTCGGTATGTTGCAAACATTCAATCGATTTCGTTCACTTCGTGGTTTACTTATTTGTAAAAAGAAACCACGAGTGAGGCGTCGAAATATCTGGCGGCGCACGTGCAAAGCAAGCCATTGTCGCATCAATGACGAAGAGCGTAGACAGCGTTTGGAGATAAATCCAAGAAGAATATCTCGAGCGCGATCCATTACGACTCTGGAATAACGGATACAGTCGATTTTGACTTGCTCATTTGGCGCCCACGCACAAAATAATTTGAAACATCGACAAAGCAGACAGGCAAACGTGACAATTCGAACTGTAAGTTTGGCGTTCAGATGGGATCCAGCAGTCGATTACGCGGTGGATGTATTGATCGACTTCAGAACAGTGGACAATATTTGTCAAAACTGTCATGCTTGCTCACAGATCCAGCGGCTGGAAGGATTTCAATCATACCCCGTGTGCTAATGATTCCATCCGATGTACCCATTCATTTTGACTTCTATTCCCAGTCAACGTTACGTTTGTAATTGCAATAAATAAGGTCAGAGAGAGGGGAGGAGGAGACGGACAGGAAGAGGGGGAGGAAATGGATATAAAGAAGGAGAAGGAGGATGTCGACAGATAGATGATGAAAGAGGAGGTGGATAGAGAGAGAGAGAGAGAGAGTGGGATAAGAGATGTAGAGGGAGTGGGTGGAATGTGATGGGCAGAGGAAGGAGGAGGAAGAGAGGACAAAAGAAGGGAGAGGAGGCGATGGACAAAGACGGGAGGAGTGGGGGTGGAGGCGATTACGACGTACACCCAATTCCCATACGTATTTAGCAATTGGGAATCATTGCCGGGTTAGCTAGTTACTGATAGAAGACGCCTACGACCTCGTAAGTTACATGAATGGCAGACTGACTGGGACTCTAGAAGCACTGCAAGGCGGGTATACAGAATATTTCCAAGCATTTGCAGCTGCCCCAAATTGCACCTACTCGATGTATGGTGCAACTATGAACTTGTTCCAAACATCTGCATCTAGGAGGATGCGCTAAAACACGAACCTATGAGTGCGGAGAGCAAGATTCTCCTGATTACGTCGTTTTCAGCAGCCCCTGTCTCCACGTGGAGCGACAAAACAGACAATCAGATGTGATCTGCAAACAACTGTAAGTGACAAAAACTTATGGGCTGCCTGGGTCAAACCAGGTGCCTCAATGTGTGAAATCCTAAGAGACTGTAAAAAGTTAGCCCAGAATTTGACGAAGAATGACCTGGTAATAATAACAGGAGGAGTGTACGATATTAAACATTCTCATGAAGTGCAAGCGATCAACTCAACAAATGAAGCGCTAAGACTCTTAGCTAATACAAACATCATGCTATTAGGCATCCCATCCAGGCATGACCTTACTCCTGGCTCTTGGACAAACATATTGACAGAGAAAACGAACTGGGAACTCGAAAGAGTCGCTAAACTCTACACAAATGTTTCATTTGTAAGACTCCACAACCTTGAAAGATTTCTCTTTACAAATAATGGCATGCATCTAAATGATTTAGGAAAACAACATTTGTGCAAAGTAATTGAAGAGTGCATAGCCAGCCTACCAACAAACACTGATAACCGTCAGCCAATTTTTTTATGGAGCGCTACAAGAGCAAGTAATAGGAAAAGAAGATAGGTCAACTTCATTGCCTACTCCAAAACACCCAGCTCCACCTACAAGTCTGTCACATACTAGAAGAGACTTACCAGCAGTTCCAGCAACAGAAGTAGCAAAAGATGCTGCAAAAGAAGCAATAGCTGACTCCACAACGGTACATCCACCCCAAATGTCAGATGCTCTTCCACCACAAGAAGATTTGGCAGTAGCTTCAGCAAAGTGTATGTCTGGTAATAATGCAAGTGCAGATATTCCTTATTCTTCATCAGATGTTCTTCTATCACAAGAAGATATGACAGTAGCTTCAGCAGCACGTGTGTCTGGTGATAGGCCAAGTGCAGCTCCTAGCCACTCACCATTAGTTGCTCTTCCAGCCCATGAAGATATGGAAGATCTAGCTTCAGCAGCAGGTGTGTCAGGTGATGATGGAAGTTTTGTTGTTAGTCACTCATCTCCAGTTGCTCTCCCAGCACAAAAAGTTATAGAAATTCTAGCTTCAGCAACATGTGGTTGTGCCGGTGCAGTTGCAAATAACTCATCATCAGACATTTCTACTGCAGCAGCTCCACCTCAAAGTTCAGGTAACAGAAAAATGCCTCCTAGACTGAGACGACCTACTATCAAAAGGGAGGATTTTTACTACCCCATCAATAAAAAAGGATTGACTTAACCACTGCAAATCACGCAGATATTCTTCTTTGCAATAGTCCTGTAGATGATAAATCCATCTACTTAAATGTATCTGCCAAAGTAGCCCCAAATTGTTGATAAAAAAAGTAATCACCTAGATGTAATTAAGGAAGAAACTAATTGTAAAGACTTCCTCTCAAAAATTTAGTTTTATAATGTACAAGGTCTTAGAAGTAAAATATGTGACATATAATTGTTAATAAACTCTGTAAGTGAAATATCAGATGCAAAAATTCAATGTATAACTGAGCACTTAATGGAAGCACAAGAAATCAAAAGTATAGTGCTCCTATAATTCAAACCAATATGTAATTTTTCAAGAAAAATTTACAAAGGTTGAGGGAATTGCACATTTGCAAGGGAATGCATTCAGCCCATCCACTCCAAATATGCTTTTCTTACTGTCTTGAAAAGGATATAGAATTGTCTGGGATTCAACTTCCTGACCTCAGTTTACACTTAATAACTGTTTACAGATCACCCGCTGGTAACATAGGCTCATTCCTTAAAAAATTTTCATCCATTCTATAAACTCTTACAAAGAGAAGCACTCCAAATATCTTAATCTGTCGCGATTTTAATACTGACTTCTTGAATAATGGCAGCACCCAGACAGCCTTCATGAATTTGATGAATTCTTTCAACCTTCATTTGAAAGTAAAATCTGCAACTAGAATTACATCCCGTAGTAGTAGCTTCTAACAATACCACCACTTGCAAAGTAGGTTAGAAATCAGATTAATAATGTTGCTCACGCAGCATATGTTCGCTTTATCGGGCAACAACAAAGTTATTGACTGTGGATGGTATCGTTAGAATGGAAATAATGAAGTCACTGTAAAAAAGTCATTAATTTTGGCACTTATCTTGAATGGATTCCCATGTACATTTCGTAGAAATTGTTATGGCTCATCTTGTTGACTCTAGGGTGATTCCACTTTGACTGCTAGAAGGTCCAGATCTGTATTTTAGCAATATTTGAAGACATAACAAATGCGTTTTTCAGGAAATTCTTAATGGTCAAACAATCCCAGATCAGAACAATGGTATGGCAGAAATAATTTTTGACTTGGTGTTCACGATCCACAGTTTTATTAAACTTCTTGTAAATTCACATATACTTCTTCTTGATTGTCACATCATCAATCTTCATATATATAATTTGCACTTTAACCAAAAACAAGACTTGACTGTTCTTTTACAAAGCGAAATAACAACTTAACTTCTGCAAAGTGAAACAACGACTGCTCTGTGCACATTCGCCCCAAAACGGTTACAAGTAAGTCAAAGGTTATGACAGTCTCACAGAAATGAATACACACAAGAAACATATCACTGTAATATATCGATACATATTACGAGGGTCACTCCAAAAGAAATGCACACTATTTTTGTTTTAATTTATCTTTTATTCTACATATTTGAAAGTTTTACAATGTGTAGATACATCCTTTAGGAACAATAGTTTCATTTCTCCACATAATTTCCATCCTCTCAACTGGCTTACGCCATCTTGTAACCAGCGCCTGTATACATTAATAAAACCAAATGTGAATATTGTCAGAAAAATATGTCTGTTACTTCACAGAAAAGTAGTACGATATTACTGGTATCGAGAACTGGGGTTGGAGTGCCGTAATGGTCACGTAAATAAAGAACCATTACAAGCTGTATCGACCAAGTAGCCCACGTGGGGCGAGGGGTATGAAACAACAAAAAAGAAAACGGAAGACGCTCCATGTCATTCTCTGGACCGCTGAAAGCCCCTTATTTTTCTTAGTTAGGTGGCATTCATTGCCATCTGCTCATTGAGCACGGTGCCCTTGGGGGATGCCTGATAACAAAATATCTCCGTGTCTTCACAGAGACTCAAAAACCCGCCCTTATCCCCTGTGTAAAGCAGCTTCAGTTCCTAGGTCGGATCGGGAGCGAGGTATCCAGTATCATCAAGATGGGCAGCAAAATTTGATTTTTCAACTATATCATTCCTTTCTAATGACACACTCACAAAAATACAATATATTGTATTAAAAAATGTACAGACTCAAGGATTGCCAAGGCGCACACAAATCAGTGTAAGCAATGTAAAATACTGTAGCTCAGAGTAGGTATAGTTGTAGCTATTCGGCAAACGTTGAGTTCTTCAGAGGCTGCCCGTAAGAGATCTAGTAATATAAGCTGGAAGCTATTCACTAGATCTAGAAATAAATCCTTTTATTTTATGTTGTTTAATTCGATTAAATTCTGAATATTCTGTTTTATTTCTACACTGATATTACTAATTGAACTAATCTACATTATTAACTGATTTGACCTCTGAAATAAAATGTGCGAGCGCTACCTACCCGACACTACAATTAACACGTTTGTACATTATCTATCATTCCACTCATTTTTTGGCAACTGCTCCCAATGGAAACACCATCACATTTAAACAACAACTTAATGTTTTCCTCATTACATTCGTTAAATATGTGTCGTCTATCGACGGGAGAAGTAAGAATCAAGATTCGTAAATGGCAGTTGCTTTCACGATTAACAAACGTTTGTTCACATTTAAAAATCAATATGAATCCTCTCTACAATGTTGTTCTGAGAAACACAGAAAAATTGAGTTGAAAAACTGAGCCGGCCGGAGTGGCCGAGCGGTTCTAGGCGCTACAGTCTGGAACCGCGCGACCGCTACGGTCGCAGGTTCGAATCCTGCCTCGGGCATGGATATGTGTGATGTCCTTAGGTTAGTTAGGTTTAAATAGTTCCAAGTTCTAGGGGATGCCGGCACTGTAGCTCAGCGTGTTCGGTCAGAGGGTTAGCTGCCCTCTGTAACAAAAAAACTGAGTTAAACGATCAACGACGAACTTAAACGGATGTCTTACGACGTCCACCCCGAGCAGATTCAAAGAACAAAAAGCGAACAAAATGAGATTACAAAAAAAAAAAAAAAAAAAAAAAAAGTGACTGATGACCACAGCAGTTAAGTTCCATAGTGCTCAGAGCCATTTGAAACTTTTTTTTTTTTTTTGAAAAACTGAACTAATTATCAGGGACTCTGATTCAAATCGTCACGGAAATTGGCAGAAGAAATTATCAGAATTCCTCATTTTGCCAGCTTTCATTTTGCTATTAACAAGAGAAACAACACCATGATTCCGCATCCTAAATGTACCAAGAATAGTTAAACGAGAGCTGTTCCGAATATGGACTCTGAAATATGAAACTAATACTTCATGCTATCAGCATCTTCAAATTCCATAGCACAGGATGAAAGCCAGCATCCGAATGAATTGGAATACCAAGTTCTATGATCTCAGACCAAATTCCGTTGGAGGGGAGACAGCATGCTTCCAGTCAATGTGACGAATTTGAATATGCTTTGAAGGTTAAAATTCAGGGGACGCTGAAGAAACTTCCCTGACATGGCATGTAAATACGCATCAACAATTTATTAGGTTGGTACCGAGTTGCACCGCGTTTTACCTTTGGTGGGCGTAGCGCACGCAATATCTGTTAGGGAAGGGGATGGGCGATACACAGGATGAGACAGACAGAAATTCTGTGAATATGGTACGAATTTTCTCATATTACGACGGCAAAGATACACGGTATGCGTATTCACATCCATGCTGGGTAGGTATTAGTCTTAGCTGAAGTGGGCTCTTGGTGCTTACCACTCTTGTGACCGCAGGTAGTGATTTGCGCCAGCAAACAGATACTTTAGAATTCGGTGAGCAGACCACTACGACCTATTCTTGAGAGCCTCCCAAGACTGCCATCCATGTCTTGAGGGAAGCTTGTTTGCTGTAACTCGACAGCGAACACGGAGTAAACCTGAGTCTGCTGCCTTATGTGAAAACCTTCCAACAGCCTGTATGAAGGGATTTTATTGATGAAATGAATGCAGTTGACCTGAAAAAGTATCGTGAAGCAATATGTGTCAGTCATGTTACATAATGGCGTGATAACATAATTATAACTATATGTATCATATAAAACGTCACCATAAACATTTAATATGTGGACCTGTTTAGAGTTTTGCCGGTTGGCGCAATGCTGCGTCGACGTGTGGGGCACCTTGCTTCGGCTGTTTCATCAGCAACGTGCCTTTGGGGCAGTAAGTGGACCACCGTGTCGCAAATGTTCCTGGGGATCAAAGTACGCCACCCATGCCGCAATATAACGGAAGAAATAGAGAACAGTCAGAGAAGATCTGCTCTATTTGTCAGTGATGTATGTGCGCCACAGTAATAATCAACGATTTCTAGTGGGAGACACTAAGTCTGTCCCCGGTAGCTCAGCGTGTTCGGTCAGAGGGTTAACTGCCCTCTACAATACTATAAACTGAGTGAATGGATCAATAATGAACTTCCACGGACGTCAGGAGACGTTCGCTACAAACAACTGCAACGAACTATAACGAACAAAATGGAATTAAAAAAAAAAACGTGGTCAGCGCGGCAGAATGTCAATCCGTCAATCCTAAGGGCCTGGGTTCGATTCCCGGCTTGTTCGGAGATTTTCTCCGCTCAGGGACTGGGTGTTGTATCGAAAGAAGGGTCTACCTAGGGCCGGCCAAACGCCGCACAGTGTGCAGACCTGCGGAAGTGCTGCACATGTGCGACAGCGAGTGACAGCGACATCTGTTAGTAAGCATGTGTCCTAAATGAACGGCGGCGGCTCCACTTCCCTGTGGTACAAGCAAGAGCGCAACATATGCAGTCTCGTTTACCCCTGGTGACCGTAACCTTAACACAGAAGTAGTGAGAAACGGCAAGTACTGTGAAAAAGCGAAGGACGGGAGATCTGTGTTCTCAGTCGTTTAAAAATGACTGGGAACTGCAATTCTTTTTTGTAGCCGTTGGTGAAAACTCACAGCCCGCATGTCGTGGTCGTGCGGTAGCGTTCTCGCTTCCCACGCCCGGGTTCCCGGGTTCGATTCCCGGCGGGGTCAGGGATTTTCTCTGCCTCGTGATGGCTGGGTGTTGTGTGCTGTCCTTAGGTTAGTTAGGTTTAAGTAGTTCTAAGTTCTAGGGGACTTATGACCACAGCAGTTGAGTCCCATAGTGCTCAGAGCCATTTTGAAAACTCACAGTGTTTGCTGTGCCGAATAATAGGCGGCGAGCGTAAGTTTTCAATTGAAAGACACTACAGTACATATCACAAAAGCGGGTGTAGTGTACTCAGCAGTGAAGAACGGCAAGCAAAATTAAATGTCCTTAAGAAAATGGATGAGACACATCAACTCGACTTTACTGTACGTCAAAGTAAGTGATACTTCTTGAACTCTTAGTTTCTTGTGTTACATTTATGTCTCTTTTACTGTACGCTGTACAATGTACTGTTTTCAGTTTTCCAGAATGACAACCACACTAAATCTTCACTGCGAGCAAGTTTTAAAATCGCATTAAGAATTGCACAATCTGGGAAACCCTTTTACGAAGGGGAGTTTGTGAATGGGTGTCTGATTGATGCTGCAGAACTTGTGTGTCGCACGAACGTTAGCAGGTTTCAAGAAATCAGTCCATCCAAACAAACAGTGACAAGACGTATCAGTGCTATGGCCGGCGATCTGCACAGTCAGCTAATAAATAAGGCTAAATACTTTGTTGCTTTCTCTGTTGCACTCGATGAAGCAACAGATCTTACAGATACAGCCCAGGTTGTGATATACATACGAGGTGTCGACAACGCACTTCGTGTAACAGAGGAGCGACATCTGTCCGTACAAACATGCACTACATGAACGCTGACGGCTGCGGCGCGCACGCTGTGACCCGGAAGTTGCACATGTGCAGGAGCACCGCACGCGTGCAGAATTTCTGGCCGGCCCTTGTCTACCCGAAGGGAGGCCCTAGTCACACGACATTATTATTACTGTGTGTAGCATAAAGATCTACTGTAAAAGTTTCACGAGTGCAATTCGAATTCCAAAACATTTTATTTTCCACCTACATACATATAGGTAACAATCCTGATAACCATATTAGCGGACTTGGTTCAAATGGTTCAAATGGCTCTGAGCACTATGGGACTTAAGTGCTAAGGTCGTCAGTCCCCTAGAACTTAGAACTACTTAAACCTAACTAACCTAAGGACACCACACACAGCCATGCCCGAGGCAGGATTCTTACCTGCCACCGAGCGAGGTGGCGCAGTGGTTAGCACACTGGACTCGCATTCGGGAGGACGACTTTTCAATCCCGTCTCCGGCCATCCTGATTTAGGTTTTCCGTGATTTCCCTAAATCGCTTCAGGCAAATGCCGGGATGGTTCCTTTGAAAGGGCACGGCCGATTTCCTTCCCCATCCTTCCCTCACCCGAGCTTGTGCTCCGTCTCTAATGACCTCGTTGTCGACGGGACGTTAAACACTAATATCCTCCTCCTCCTTTTACCTGCCACCGTAGCGGTCGCGCGGTTCTAGACTGTAGCGCCTAGAACCGCTCGGCCACCTCTGCCGGCTATTAGTGGACTTACAGGGATGATTACAGATAGCCAATACGATCGGTAAATAGAATTAGGGGGGGGGGGGGGGGGCTCGAATGATACTCATACGTACAGTATACACCCTTCACCAAACACCTTATGATACCTTGCACAGTGCTGATTCAGAAATCTTTTCCCCCGTCAGTGCTCGGAGACCATAAAGACCTGAAGCAAGTCCCGTGAGTTGAAGTAGGCCTGCCTGCATAGATAAGCTCACGGCGCCAGTAACTAAGAACATTGACGCGATGTGTTGTCTCGTTATTATGTTAAAGGTAGTTTCACTCCCGATGGTTTGTTGCTGCTGTTTCTTGGCCCTGCCTGTGTGCTGTTCTTTTACCGACACTTACCAATAAGTATTGCACTGTATAATCTTTAAGATGTGCTCGGATTGCTATCCTCTATTAAAGTGAAGAAGAATTATAGGATCTGCTGAATAGAATGAACACCCTAGTGAGTACAGAAAATGTACTGAGTGTAAACCGAAGAGAGATGAAAGTAACGTGAAGTAGCAGAAATGAGAACAGTGGGAAACTTAAAAATCACGATTGATCGTCACGAGGTAGAATTCTGGCACCTAGGCAGCAGAATAACCCATGACGGACTGAGCAAGGAGGACGTCAAAAGCAGACTAACACTGGCAAAAAGGGCATCCCTGGCCAAGAGAAGCCTATTAGGATCAAAGATTGGTGTTGATTTTAGGAAGAAATGTCTGAGGATGTACGTTTGGAGTACTGCATTTGAGGCGTCTGCGTCTCCTTAGAGTTGACACGACTCAGCGGTGATGGTTGTCCCAGTCAGTATGACTTGGAACGGCGTCCGTCGCCACCATGTAGCTAGTGAGAAAACACAAACTCATCGCGTGGTTTGGTCACATTTCAGATACCGTCTTTCGTGATTAATGCCAATATTCGATAGAGCAGCGCGTCAGAATGTGTAAGCCGCACTTACCTCTTCTTTTTATAATGCCCGGTTAGATAACGGATGTTGTTAATAACTAGCTGACCTGGCGAACTCTGTTCCTCTTTAAAGCCAATAAATAATCAGATTTTGGACGTTAAGTTTAATTTTCTATTAGGAAATACAAATAAAGAAATTGTTGTTCTTCTTCAGTCCTTTCATTCGCAATGTTTTGTATCTTTCTTGCATTACGGCTTTGTCTAGAAATATTCGATCGTCTTGGTCGCGGCATTGTTAATAATGAATCAAAGAAAATACAAATTATTTCTTTAAATTTTTAATTAATCACATATACTGATACTTAACCATAGACGTTTAGCTGTCATTTGCGTTTTGTTATTCCATGTCAGATGCGTTTTTGTTATACCACGTTTTATAGTGACATTTAGCTGACATTTGCGTTTTGTTATTCCATGCGAAATGCGTTTTTGTTATACCATGGGATAAAAAGTATCCTATGTCCGTCTCCTGGTTCTAAGCTACCTCTCCACCACTTTTGAGCCAAATCGGTCCAGCTGTTCTTGAGTTATAAATAGTGCAACTAATACGCCTTTCTTTTATGTATATAGATATAAAGTCTTGAATCTTCAATTCATCACCCAAGTCATGGCCACATTATGGAATTGCGAGGGTGTTAAGCTGATAAGTTGTTATTCCGACGTCAAGACGTCGCTACGTCGCGTGTTCAATAACTACAAGACGTAATTCCAGAGATAACATATACTTAAGGGGATGTTCAAAATGCATCGTAATCTTGGGGCAAATCGATGACTGTCCACTGTCACATAACCACGAGTTCACTTTTAACTTCATAATATTCTAATACTCAGCTAATTTTCGCTAACACAATGATAATGACTATTCAATTATGTAGGCGACACGAAGAATTAAAATTTGAGTTCAGTTTTATTGTTCCTTGTAATTAATTGTCCCTACGCTGAGCACGCACACCGATTTCTAACTCAGGGAATTGCTTCCGTTTGCATCAGTAATCCTGTCGTTGACGACAACTTTGGCAACTCGGCGCAATTGTACATTCTTCGTGTTTGCGTTTGTTTGTTACCTACTCGAGACTAATAATTGTTTTTCTGTCGGCGATCTTTCTTTTTCAATGTCCTTGAATGTTCGTGCTTATTCAGTATCACGAAGGCAAAGTCCCATCACAAATCTCACACGATTTAATTTCATCGTGAATCTCCGTATCCCGTTATCTTGCTAACGGTAAAGATGACTTTAGTATCACTTCTCGATAATGGTTCAGTCTATATCGCAAAACTTTCAAACTTCCGATTAGCTTAAAACATTCTAATAGCGCTTACATGCATGCTACGATCGCAATAGTGCTAGAGAGCGACTAGACAGCAACTGACGCTAACATTTCCATTTCCGAGTTACAGTGTAGTCACATCGAACTTCCTTTCCGATGCGGCTAAAACTCTCTTCTGTGGTAAATGTTATCTTTGGCCAGTTCACCATCTGGGCTTTCACCTTCGTTATGAATTATTTTGCAATTCTTTCTTTGATGTTTTTGTTGCGTATCGTATCGTATTCTTTCATTCAGTGTCTATTTCATGATAAATATTATTATTCACATGACATTCCTGTTGATCAAATTATCACATGTGTAAAGTTTGTCGTCAGTAGCTGCCGTCACTGTCAGGATGACTAATTTTCCTACTTCTTTTACAACAAAGGGTTGTCTATTAGGTGATCTATAATTGAGGTGTTATACGTTGCATGGTAGTGAATAATGGACAGTGGGAAAACCAGAAAAGAAGAGAATCGAGGCATTTGAGATGTGGTGCTTCAGAAGAACGTTGAAAACTATGTGGACTGATAAGGCAAGGAGTGAAGACGCTCTCCGCAGAGTTGGTTGGTTGGTTGTTTTGGGGAAGGAGAGGAAGGAGACCAGACAGCGTGGTCATCGGTCTCATCGGATTAGGGAAGGAAGTCGGCCGTGCCCTTTCAGAGGAACCATCCCGGCATTTTCCTGGAGTGATTTAGGGAAACCACGGAAAACCTAAATCAGGATGGCCGGACGCGGGATTGAACCGTCGTCCTCCCGAATGCGAGTCCAGTGTCTAACCACTGCGCCACCTCGCTCGGTCTCTCCGCAGAGTCGGCGAGGGAAGGAATATATGAACAACACTGAAAAGGAGAAGGTACAGGATGATAGGACATTTGTTAAGACAACAGGGAATGACTTCCATGGTACCAGAGGGAGCTGTAGAGGACAAAAACTGAAGAAGAAGAAAAAAATGGCTCAAAAGGCTCTGAGAACTATGGGACTTAACTTCTGAGTTCATCAGTCCCCTAGAACTTAGAACTACTTAAACCTAACTAACCTAAGGTCATCATACACATCCATGCCCGACGCAGGATTCGAACCAGCGACCACAGCGGTCGCGCGGTTCCAGACTGTAGCGCCTAGAACCGCTCGGCAACCCTGCCGGCGAAGAGGAAGTAATAGGTTGCAAGCGCTACTCTGCGGTGAAGATATTGGAACAGGAGAAGAATTCGTGGGGTGGGGGGGGGGGGAGGGGGGGCGCTTCAAACCAGTCAGAAGACTGATGACTCAACAAAAAAAAAAAAAAAAAAGACAAAGACATAGTTCTTCTCCCCTTCCGTTCAGTCTATATATCGAAGAAGCCACGAGGAAAATAAAAACAAGGTTCAGGAGTGGGATTAAAATTCGTGGTGAAAGGATATTTATGATATGATTCGCTGATGGCATTGCCATCCTCAGTGAAAATGTCGACGAATGGAATGTTCTGTCATATGGAACCAACAGTCTACTGACCACAAACTATGGACTGATAGTAAAGGGGAGAGAGGAGACAGTAACAAGGAGTAACTGAAACGAGTTTGGCGATAAAAGTAACATCAAAATTGGTAACCATGAGGTAGATGATGCGAAGCAATTCTGGTACCTTGCTAGCTGCACCACACAAACCGGACGAAGCAAGGCGGACGTAAAAAGAAGATTAAGAAAGGCAAAGATGCATTCCAAGCCGAAATAAGACTACAAATATGAGGCGTTCGCCTGAATTTGAAAAAGATATTTCTGAGAATGTGCGTTTGGGGGCGCAGTATTGTAAGTCAGCAAAACATGGACTGTAAGAAACCCAGAAGGAAAAGAATCGAAGCAGTAGAGATGTGGTGCTGTAGGAGGATACTTAAAATTAAGTGGAGACTTGTAAATTAAGAAGTGAGTAGGTTCTCCCAACGAGGAGACAAATATGTGGAAAGCACTGGAAAGACGACGGGGCAGGATGACAGAGGACATGCGTCAAGACAACAGGGAGTAACTTCCATGCTACTCGAGGGAGCCAATAAATTTCAGCATATATGTGGAACTATAAACAAAAACTTTAAAAAAAGTTAGAAAAGCCAAAAAAATGAAACTATGTAAGACAATGGCAATGCTTGTGCTACTTTATGGCATCGAATCCTGGACTGGAAGAATAAGAGATAAAAATAACATACAGTCTGCAGAAAAGAGACTTTTAGGACTTGCCTAAGCTTGCTCAAGGAGCAATAACGCAGAAAATGATGACATCCGGTCGGAATCGAGAATGCCATTCGTTGCAATTAAGTACAAGCGTTGAGGAAGGAGAGGTGCAGGATGGCTGACAAAGAGATGTAGTTAATTGTGTGGAGTCGGAACAGGCGAATTGTCTAAGCCTTGACTAGCAAAAGGAGAAGAAGAAGAAGGTACTTTAGGGAGCTGTAGAGGATAAGAACGGTAGGGGAAGACAGAGACTGGAATATATCCACACAAATAACTGATAACATTTGGTGGAAGTGCTAGTCTGCAGCGAGGAGGTTTTACGAAATACTATCGCGAATGAAAATCCCAGCACGTTGGAGAAGTGGGATGAAGCGCGAATTTAAGAATGTAAAAAAAAAAAGAAAATCAGGAAGATCTGCCACTCGCAAGCCAGTAACAACAAACAAGGAATAGAAAGATTTTCGAAATGATGGCGGCTGTGTTTGTTTGAGTTTCCCGGCAATAATCAACAGCGGTGAGCCGTCAGCGGAGCCCCCGCTGGCCAGTTTAACACATGCGGTCCGTCCTTGCCGCTGCCGCCTGCCGCGGGTTATTTCGAAGCCGGCGCGGTATTTCTGTCAACTATTGGCCCCTGCTGATCGGCCCAACGCGCCGAGTCGACCCATTCAAACCACGGCGTGACAACGGGCCCCGCCAGGCGTCTGACGTCACAGCCACAACAAGCTCTCTCGTACCCGAGTAGTTCTTCATTGCAGAAGATACGGTTCACGATACGGGCGTCATTTTTAGTATGCGAGCAGAATCCACGCAGAATGCACACTATTTTTGTAAAAATACAGATTTCATTCTGCATGTGTGAAAGTTTTACAGTGTGTAAGATACATCCTTCCCGCTTGTTTTCAAACTTAGTTCAACCAGTTCCCGTGAGTGTCGCCGTCACAGCATGTCTTCAAGATGGCTGCTACACTTGACGTTCGTCAGAAGCAACGTGCTGTCATAGAATTCCTGTGCTCTGAAAACAAGACAGTGGGAAACATCCGCAAGAAGTTGAAAAAGGTGTGTGGAGATGCTGCTGTCGATCGCAGCACAGTTAGTCGGTGGGCAAGCAGGTTACGTGATGAAAGCGGGCACGGCAATATTGAGGTTTGTCCTCGCAACGGCAGGCCTCGTACTGCACACACTCCAGACAATGTGCAGAGAGTCAACGAATTCGTTACTGCTGACAGACGCATCGCAGTGAACGAATTGTCACGCTACTTTGGGATAGGGGAAGGAAGTGTTCGCAGGCTACTGAAAGTGTTGGCATTAAAAAAGGTTTGTGCCAGGTGGGTTCCCAGGATGTTGACAGTGGCTCACAAAGAAACAAGGAAAACGGTATGCAGCGAACTTTTGGAACAGTACGAGAATGGTGGAGATGAATTTCTTGGAAGAATTGTGACAGGTGATGAAACATGCCTCCATCATTTTTCACCAGAGACGAAGAGGCAATCAATGGAGTGACATCATGCAAATTCACCCAAGAAAAAAAAAATAAAACCACACCTTGTGCTGGAAAAGTATTTTTCCGAAGGATTCTTGCTTGTGGACATCATGCCAAGTGGAACCCCCATGAATTCTGATGCATATGTGACGACACTGAAGAAACTTCAAGCTCGACTGAGTCGTGTTCGACCACATCGGCAAAAGTAGGATGTTTTGCTGTTGCACGACAATGCACGGCCACATGTCAGTCAAAAAACCATGGAAGCGATCACAAAACTCGGATGGACAACACTGAAACTCCCGGCTTACAGTCCTGACCTGGCTCCATGTGACTATCATCTCTTTGGGAAACTGAAAGACTCTCTTCGTGGAACAAGGTTAGAAGATGATGACTCCATTGTGCACGCTGCCAAACAGTGGCTCCAACATGTTGGTCCAGAATTTTACCGTGCGGGTATACAGGCGCTGGTTACAAGTTGGCGTAAGGCAGTTGAGAGGATGGAAATTATGTGGAGAAATGAAACTATTGTTCCTAAAGGATGTATCTACACAATGTAAAACTTTCAAACATGTAGAATAAAAGATGAATTTAAAAAAAATAGTGTGCATTTCTTTTGGAGTGACCCTCGTACTATGCAACTCTCTAAGTAAACTTTTCACAGCTACAAAGAACGGCGTGGTTATAATTGTTAGTTGTATACATAGCAGGGCACTCAAACATCGTAGGTAGAGCTATGTTCATTAATCAGTGTCCGCCCCGATAGCAGAGTGGTCAGCATGACAGATTGCCGTCCTACGGGCCCGGGTTCGATTCCCGGCTGGGTCGGGGATTTTCTCCGCTCAGGGACTGGGTGATGTGTTGTCCTAACCATCATCATTTCATCCTAACCCGGAGCGCAGGCCGCCCACTGTGGCGTCGAATGTAATCAGACCTGCACCAAGGCGGCCGGACCTGCCCCGCAAGGGGCCTCCCAGCCAATGACGCCAAACACCCATGTCCATTAATCGGTGTGCTCGCGGAGTATGCTGAAAAAGTACACTGAAGAGCCAAAAAAATAGTACAGCCATGGGTATTCAAATGCAGAGACTGCATATTTGAATGCTGCGCCATCAACAAGTGCCAGCGTACGAACGATTCACCAAAACATCATCGATATGGGTTTTCGGAGCTGAAGGCCGACTCGTGTATTCCTGATGACTGCACGGCACAAAGCTTTACTCCTCGTCTGGGCCCGTCGACACCGACATTGGACTGTTGATGACTGGAAACATGTTGTCGGACGAGTCTCGTTTCAAACTGCATCAAGTGGATGGACGTGTACGGGTATCGAGACAACCTCATGAGTCCATGGACCCTGCACGTCAACAGGGGGCTATTCAAGCTGGTGGAAGGTCTGTAATGGTGTGAGGCATGAGTAGTTGGTGTGATATGGGATCTCAGATACGTCTAGATACGACTCTGACAGGTGATACGAACGTAAGACCACCTGCATCCATTTATGTCCATCGTGAATTCCGATGGTTTCTTTTGTGAAGTGACTGCTGGTGTAAAAGGTTAAGATGGTTGAAGTTTTCCATACGCCACGCAAAGGCTATTGAGAAGAAAGAATCTGCACTACTGGTAAAGTTGTTTTATCAGGACGGCAGCAATAGCAGTGCTGCATTTGGGGAATATCGCCGACAGAAACAGCTACTGGAAGTTCCATGTCAATAAGTTGGCTAAAGAACAAGACATTTGAAGACATAGGTGAATTAGGCGGTGTAGCAGAGAGATGGAAGCGGTTGTTGACAAAGGTGCTCTAGCTATAGTCGACCGTGCACCACACGCCTCAAATTCTGTAGCCAGTGCTCGAGCAGTGTCACGGAACTGTCTCTTCCCTGAACAACAGTTGAAAAGATTTCGGAGCTTATTTTACACCGATATCCCTACAAGACACAGAATGTGCACAGAATGAAACCCCGTGTCTTTGCCCTCCATTTTTTGGCCCGCAAAGAAATGGATGACATGTGGCCGGGGAATAGTCTTTGGACGGACGAGTCTCATTTTACATTGAACGGCACCGTGAATGCACAGAGCTGTCGCATATGGGGCTCTACTTTGCTACATATTATGCAGAAACATACACTTATGTGACTATATGCCGTGGTTTCAAAAGATCCTTTATTCTCGATCTGCTTTTCTTGAAGGTGATCACACCTCCCGACTTGTCACGTGTACAGCGACACCTCCTTGTGCAGCACGTGATTTCAGCACTACAAGGACGATACTGTGTCCACACTGAAACGTCCCCTTTTTACAATTATACATGACTGTGCTTAAACTGACACACAATATTTTTTAGCGCAACGCAATCTGACTTTCAAAAATCCCTACAAAAGAATGGCCGTGACTAACATTAACCTATACGTTTCACAAATCACTTACCTCACAAAAATCTTCATTACTCGAACTACTGCAATACAGCGAGCGCCACTACTGCCAGCTAAATAAAAGATTCAAACTACGGAAGGCACTAACTACTTATAGGCATAGTTAGCAAATGAAAGATTTTGATAGAGAACAAACAATGTATTTACCTTAATAGTCATCAAAAGTCATAATGTATATAGCAGTTCATGACATCCAGTATTACAAATTTCAAAACTCCGCCATCTCTCTCCCCACATCCACCACTGCTGGCGGCTCACCTCCAACTGCGCAACGCTACGCGCTGTTAACATCCAGCTGCCGCTGCCTCACACTACAATGGCAGACAACAATGCAAACTAGCCACTGACTGCACACAGCACAGCCAGTGATTTTCATACAGAGCGCTACGTGGCGTTACCAATATAAAAACCTAAACAGCCTACTTACAACACCACTATTTTCATGCAAGATGGAGTGACACCACAAGTTGCTTGCCAGGTGAAATGTTTGCTTCGAGAAACCTTCTGTAGTGACAGCATCATCTGTAGTCATATTCAAGGCGTATGGCCTCCCCCCCCCCCCCCCCCCCAAATCTAGGTCCATGCGACTTCTGGTTGTGGAGACATCTGAAAGATCATGTCTATCAGGGATGTATCCAGACTCTTCCTGACCTGAAAGGATAGCATATACTACGAGCAACTATAGACCATGCCATGTTACGGATGTAGCATGGTGCTAAGTCAGGAGGTCTTGTTGAACACAAGCTGTAACTTGTGAACAAATCCTAATAAACGAGCAAGAACCACCGCTATGATGTGTTTTGATCGTTCCTCTCTATTTCCAGCACCCACATCATACTCTGACAACATACAGCGCAATATACTCACCTGGTGGCAGAAACTGGAAATATTATTCTTCAGCATGCTGCACAAGCTCAACGACCACTGAACATATCTACGATGTTTCAGCGTCGTGCGTTGTATGCAGCCCTCGCTGCAACACTCAGAATACCGTTAGTTTAATTATAACCATCTCGTATTGTAACGCTGCGCGCTTGGGGCGCGCGATACTCCTTAAAGCCTGTACTACGGTAAGTTGACGGGCTTCACCTTAAGAGAAAGGATTTTTGTATAGATATTGACCGCGTGTACCTGAATGGAGGCAAATCAGACTTACACCCACTCTGTAATAACAATGATACGTCAAGTAAGTCCGAAATGCAATTACACGTCAGGACGGACAAGAAACAACCCAGGGGATGCTACCAACTTGTTAATAATACGGTCGCCAGCCTAATTAGGCATTAACTGTGTTTCTTCCCTGTACAAGTTGATGTACGTTCATGCAAAACAACACGTAGTAATGCTGCATAATATGGTAAATTTTAGAACCAGAAAATCTATTGAACTGATAATATCACTTTCTGTGCTGATATGGATAAACCATAAATACATAACACTACACTATAATGTTTACTACAAAACTTCGTACTGTCTATTGATCTGATTAAAATCCGGCATAGGTTACCCTAGAAATAGCACTTTCGAATCACACACACAATGTCAATTTTGATAAAGATAAAACACTGATAAATTTTGGTTTTTTATATTAACTTTAACTTTGCTGGTCAAATCAGTTTAGAACACTTCAGAATTCATATGAATAAAAAAGAGGGGGGGGGCGGGACCCTGAACTGTTATGGTCACTGTATTAAAAAATTTGATTACTGAAATCATTATGTTCTCAAGATTTCCAATATATGAGTTACTACTCTTTTTATCTTATTTCCTGCTCATTTAAATACCATTATATCTGTCTCGAAATAATTAAACTTCATTACTAAATCAATATCAAAATTATCTTCCAACTTTGTCAGACCTTCGTTATTTATCTATTGAGGAGGAGGATATTAGTGTTTAACGTCCCGTCGACAACGAGGTCATTAGAGACGGAGCGCAAGCTCGGGTGAGGGAAGGATGGGGAAGGAAATCGGCCGTGCCCTTTCAAAGGAACCATCCCGGCATTTGCCTGAAGCGATTTAGGGAAATCACGGAAAACCTAAATCAGGATGGCCGGAGACGGGATTGAACCGTCGTCCTCCCGAATGCGATTTATCTATTGATTCATTAACAAAACAGTTCTTTACACCATTCTAACATAGTTAGGTCTGCAGGTAATTATTATTAACACAAACTTTAATTATTCATCTCGGGACACTCGGATTGCACAACATGTGGAAAGGACCCTGTCTAGGTTAGTTGTGAGGATAATTAAATGATAGAACAGTTCTGGTAAAATTTAAGTTGTTATTGAACAGTATGGAACAAAAGTAACACTGGTCCACACGAATACAGTACTAAAAGTTTCAACCTGTTCGTATCGATGCGGCGGTTGGTAGGCGGCGAGACGGCGAGGCACAGAGCACACATACAATCACAGCAATGGCTCTTGATGTATCGGCACTTTACTTCTTCTTAGCGTCGCAATACTTTTCCATTTAGTGCCTATGGAATTTTGCCATGCTGTATAGGCGTTGGAACGGCATGCCCGAGGCTCAATGAAACCACGCCTCCTCGATCCAGAACGTGTTGCTCAGACCAATGCCCAACTCCAAATACCACTGCTGAGCCCGTTATGCCGTGCAGCGCCCGTGCGCATTTTCCCGCGCTCGCCTGCCATCCACCTTTTACCGCTCCCTCGCAGACAGGGTATTCACCCGAGGTTTTACATTCTACATATTCTAACACATTGCCTACGTATGGACCAGACGCACAGTTACAATTTTAACATCTTACAACAGTCTCAACATTTGTTACACTTCAATTCTATTACAATATTGCTTGAAATTTGACATAAACATTAATATTCACATCGAAATTGGTTTACGGTTTTCTTAACATAATGACAAGAAACAAAGAAGAAATGAAATCAGAACATCGATTACACTAATTTAACGAAACATCAGAAGAAAAAAATTTACTTATTTGTACAATAGTACAACGTTGTTGTTGTTACAGTATGTTGGTGAGTAACTATAAACCTGACAACATTACTCAGTTTATCGGAAAGTAAGTTGAGCCTGGATGTAAACAGCAACTCTAAAGTGATGTTCTTGAAACGGATGAAAAAATCAGCTACCTAGCTGCTTGAACAAAGTTTATTAAAGCCCCATGTCATGCATCTGCTTGGCTGATTCCTTTCATTCTTTCCAACATCATTCGATTGGAGAAAATTTTCGCCCCTGAAGACACTATTCTGTTATTTGTCTTTTATCCGCACATGTTTCAGGGCTTTGCGTGCTATCAGTACCTTCACTGCTCGATAATAATAGTGTTTTTATTGATGATAGTGCCACTAAAGCTGAGTTATTGAAGACGGTTTTCCGAAACTTCTTCACAAAAGAAGGTAAAGTAAATAGTACAGAGTTCGAATCAAGAACAACTGCCAAAATGAGTAACTTAGATGTAGATATCCTCGGTGTAGCGAAGCAGCTTATACACTTTAGAAAGGCAAGGCTTCCGGTCCAGATTGTATACCAATCAGGTCCCTTTCGGAGTATACTCTTACACAACAGCTCCATACTTAGCAGTCATATACAACCGCTCTCTCGTAGAAAGAGCCGTACCCAAAGACTCGAAAGCTGCAGAAGTAGCGCGAACACCCAAGGAAGAATATAGGAGTAATCCGCTCAACGTTGATTTGCAGTGTGATTTTGGAAGATATGCTGTGCTCAAACATTATGAATCACCTCGAAGAAAACAATTTATTGACAAATAGGAAAAACGGATTCAAAAAATATCGTTCTTGTGAAACACAACTAGCTCTTTATTCTCACCAAGAAATGAGTGCTATCGACAGGGGACGTCTAATTCTTTCGATATTTTTAGATTTTCATAAGGCTTTTGACACGGTTCCTCACAAGCAACTTCTGGTTAAATTGCCTGTCTATGGAGCATCGTCCAGTTGTGTAACTGAATTCGTGATTTCCTTTCAGAAAGGCCCTGAGTCGTAATAGCTGATGGAATGTCATCGAGTAAAACAGAACTAATGTCTGGCACTCCCCAAGGAAGTGTTGTAGGATCTGTATTGTTCCTGATCTACATAAACGATTTAGGAGACAACTAAGCAGCCCTCTTTGATTGTTTACAGAAGATGCTGTCATTTACCGTCATATAAAGTCATTTGATGATCAAAACAAATTGCAAAATGACTTAGCGAATATCTCTGTATGATGCGCTAAATCTCAGTTACGCGATAAATCACACAAATCTAAAGGCTGGAAACCAAACTAACTACGTAGGAATTACAATTGCGAATACCTTAAATTGGAACGATCACATAGATACCGTTGTGGCGAAAGCAAACGAAAGACTGTGATTTATTTTATTTATGTAACAGGTCTACTAAAGAGACTGCTTACAGTACACTTGCCCGCCATCTTTTGGAATACTGCTGTGCAGAGTGGGATCCGCATCAGGGAGGACTGACGGATGACATCGGAAAAATTCAAAGAAGGGCAGCTCGTTTTGTATTATCACGAAATAGGGAAGATAGTGCCACGTATATCGCACCAATTGGGGTGGGCAGGATCTTCTCATGAAATTTCAATCTCCGACTTTCTCCTCAGAGTGTAAAAATATTTTGTTATCGCACACCTACGTGTGGAGAAATGATCATCATAATTAAATAAGAGAAATCAGTGGAACGGTAGAGAAGTAGATTACAGGACGTTCGATGAAACATCTGCCAGGCACTTAACTATGAATTGCAGAGTAATCATGTAGATGTAGATGATGTAGATATGTACAACCACAACATGAGCAAGGTTAAATATAGTAAACGATGTGTGGAGCGAAATGATAATAACATTGCAGTGAACTGCCTTGCCAGCCATAAGGCATTACTGTGTTTATGCGCCCCACAGTACGGTGCCGGGTAAGTCTATTTGCTGCCCCAGTCTTGGGATGTCTCGCGTGATTTATGATAATATAAAACATTTTCTCTTTCCTTTTATATGACTGTCTTTCTTTTATATGGTGGGTTTTCCTCAAAATTAACAGCTAATTTGGTTATTAGTTAAATTTTTAATTTTTTCTATGATTTGAATTACATTGCTTTTCGTAATACGGCTTGTTCAATGAAAGTTAATCATTAGCAAAATCATTAATCACGTTAATAATTGAAGGACACACTGATGTTGTAACACGTTACATATAAGTTGAAAAATGAAATAAACTTTTTTTTATGTTCTTGCCTCGGCTAAACGTTACTGCTCAAACATGAGATCTCTTATTATTATTTGCATTTGCCCACACACGCGCGAGAGAATAATTTCTTACCATTTTCTTGTAGTCTTTTCATATTGTAGTCTGAGTCATGGATCTCGGCTGTTACACTGAAAATAAAAATCTTAAAAGTTATGTCTTCCGTTGCAGCGGCTGGCGATTGTGGAAAAAATTTGTATTATAATTGAAGCGGGCCAATAATTCGCTTCCGCTAATTTCATAAATTAAAATTGCCACGTAATGGCGGCTGTGTCTGCAACTGCTGCTGCAATTGTTGCGCTGAAAATAACTTGAATTACTGATATTCAAAGGAAGCGGACATGAGATAGGGCTCACGTCTTACAATTAAAAGTGTATAATAGCATGAAACTAATATATTAGTTTGATTACAAGAACAATAATGCTTACATTCAACAGCACTCGCCAAGACGTCCCACTACTCGTATCGAAGACAAGAGAGAGAGTGATAACGGATAAAAGATGACAAAAGATGGTTCCTTTTCGATCTACGTGGTCCATTATTGTCAGAGTGCATCTTTTTTATTCTCTGCACTCGAAAATGACGCACAGAATTCTATATGATAATCATAATAATAATACACATGAGAGAAAATTACATATCGCCTGAGCGGTTAATGTTCACGTATAATCCAATAAATATTAATTTTTTTTTTTTTTCAAATACCAATTCCAAGTTTCTACTGGGGACTGTCCGGTTGACTCTACTTGCAAAGATGTGGGAAAAGTCAGGGGATAGCGATATAGACATATACAGATAGCAGTAGTTTCGTGTACACAAAGTATAAAAGGGCAGTGCATTTATACTCACGTGAATTGCGTGAAACGGTTTACTAAGTGATTGTGGCCGCACTACGGGTATGGTGGTTGGAGCTAGAGACATGGGGCATTCCATTTCGAAATTCTTAGGGAATTCAATATTCCGCGATCCACGGTATTAAGAGTGTGCCGAGAATATCAGATTTTAGGCATTACCTCTCAGCACGGACAACGAAGTGCCCGACGGTCTTCACTTCACGACCGAGAGCAGCAGCGTTTGCGTAGTAGAGTTAGCAGTGTCAACAGACAACCAACTATAATATTGTGCCCTGCCCGCGACGTAATAACATACTATTTTCTTTTTCCATCGGAGTACTACGGTTTAACGATACAATTTAACCACTGGGTCAATGAACTGCGCTGCAAGTCAACGAATATGTACGCCCAGAATAATGAGAGCGACGTATCATTATCATCTGTATTTTGTTCTATATAAGAACTCACGCTCGACTTTTCTTTCTCTTCTTTAATCGCGCGCCTTTCCGACAGCATCTCACGCTATCAGTCTCCGATTTTCTTCCATTTTGTTAGAATGAACTGAACCTGTATTCCTGCTGGGAATTTATTTAATCATTCCATTATTATCGTCAATTGCTAGTACTAATATGACCTTATTATGAATCTTTTATTCTTTCGCTCCACGGTTGAGCTAAGATTATTGTAATTTGCAAGTATTTCCCCGAAATACAGCACAATTCTTTGTTATGTTCAAAACTATGAGAATTATTAACAAAATGTTAGATTTCTGTATAAATTATTTACTCCGTTAAATAATAATTGTTTAATTTAACATTTCTACTTTCATTCCGTAATAGCAGTCCCAAATTTCCAATTTATAAATGTTACAGATATTTCTTTACTACATTTTTTCTTACGGTGCCAAAGCGATACTCACGAGATTAAATCAAATTATTCTGAATTTCTCGCGAGGCGAGAAGACAGTTAGAAATTTCCCTGAGATTACAAAAAAACACAAATTAACCGTTTTTCAAACGCTGCTTGTCTCCTGATCTTCACTTTAAGCAAAAAAGGTAAAAAGAGTAAAATAAATTAAGAAATGAAGTGATAATATTGTGCGTCCAATTGTATTGTGTACATTTTCTGATAAAAATAATTTTTATTATAAAGTCAAGAAAAGTTGCGTGTGTGTGAAATATCAGTTCATTTACTTTTAATTAAGGATAAGAAGTGATACCTCTAATTATCTCACGTACTAGTAGTTGTGTGTGAATATTTAAGTATTAAAAGTAACTAGTCCCAGGAGAACAGAAAATTGAATTGGGGTCCATTAAGTTTGAAGAAATTTTGGTTAGTAGTCATTCAGTTACTGAGCTACTGCCACTATATGGATATACTATAAGCTTAGGTTACATCCACTGTAATTTACGCTTGCCGAAGCATAAATTTCCACAATTCCGTAACAATATCCACACATGTTTGTAAAATATACTTTAGTCAAAGAGATTCAGTGTACAACACTGCGTGAAACAACAGCAGAAAAAGAAGGGGAACATACGACGAGCGTATCCGTTACGGCAGTGCAGCGATATTTTGCGTTAAGGGCCAGGGCAGTAGAGACTGGCGCGAGTGCCTTTGCTAACAGCAGGACACAGTCTACAGCGACTCTCCCGGGCTCCTGAGCATATCGGTTGAACCCTCGACCACTGGAAAACCGCATCCTGGTTAGATGAGTCTCTGTTTCAGTTGGTAAGAGCTGACGGTGTGGTTTGCGTATGGCGCAGGCCCCACGAAGCCAGGCACCCAAGTTGTCAACAAGGAACTGTGCAAGCTGGAGATGGCTCCACAATGGCGTGGGTTGTGTTCGCATGGAATGGAATGAAATGGGTCCTCTTGTCAAACTGAATCGATCATTGACTAAAAATGGTTATGTTCGGCTTCTTGGAGACCATTTTCGGCCATTCGTGGACTTCATGATCCCAAGCAGCGATGGAATTGTCATTGATTGTTCGTGACTGGTTTGAAGAAAATTCCGGATTATTCGAGCGAAAGGTTCGGCCACTCAGATCGCCCGACATGAACCCCAAATGGTTCAAATGGCTCTGAGCACTATGGTACTTAACTTCTGAGGTCATCAGTCCCCTAGAACTTAGAACTACTTTAACCTAACTAACCTAAGGACATCACACACATCCATGCCCGAGGTAGGATTCGAACCTGCGATCGTAGCGGTCGCGCGGTTCCAGACTGTAGCGCCTAGAACCGCTCGGCCACCGAGGCCGGCCTGAACCCCAAAGAACGTCTAGGGACATAATCTGTTAGTGCACAAAATCCTGTGGTATCGGACTGGTTTGAAGAACATTCTGGAAGATTCGAGGGACTGTTTTGGTCATCCATTGAACATTTATGGGACGTAATCGAGAAAGCAATCCGTGCTCAAAATCCTGCACCGGTAACACTTTAGCAGTTATGGACGGCTATAGAGGCATCAGGGCTCAATATTCCTGTAGGAGACTTCCAGTGACCTGAGTCCATGTCACGTCGAGTTGCTGTACACTACGCCGGGAAACATGAGGTCCGACACCGTATTAGGAGGTATTACATGACTTTTGAAACCTCAGTGTATGACTTTCAGTACATTTGTCTTTCATTTGTTCCGGTACTTTAAGTGCATAGCAGGTCTGACCAGCAGGTGCTGGTGTGCTGGTAGTCTACGTGACCCAGCAACGGAATCTGCCAGTTTTGTGAAACTCCTGTCTTAGCAAAGAAGGCTCAAGACCTCATATGGAAAGGTTTCTGCAGGTAGGCGATGCCTGCCTTCTGATAAACCAGCTCTGACGCCTGATCTGCTGGAAGGCACAGCACCAGCTACAGTTTCCAGTTCTGGACTCGCTGGAGCCGACTGAGCTGTAGTTCTGCGGAGTTCGCTGACGACGTACTGAATGGCTGGCCGCACAAGCACCTTGTACACGGTGAGAACTACATCTGTGGGCTAAGTCGAGCATGCATCCAGGACCGTGTGCTAGAGGCGCATATCCTGGCAGCAAATGTTCTCGACATGATCACGCCACGTCAAAACAATTGCTAAGATGCAGACAGAATATTTAGTGCATGAATGTGTGTACTTTCTGACATCTGCGTAAGAACAGACACCACCAGAATCCGCAGCTGTTATACATTATATGTAAATTGAAGGTGGAGAGGGAAAGAAAGGAAAGGATAGGGGGGAGATCACTGTTGTCAGCTTCATAGGGACATTGCGCAGAATCGGCGGCGAAGAGCGAAAATGCGTGCCGGACCGAGATCCGAACCAAGGATCTCTTGCTTCCTAGGCAGGTGCGGTAACCACTGCGCCATCCGTGACAGTGTTATCACATCTGCACGGACATTCTCGGCTCGCCTCACGGCCCATCCATACCCCCATCGAGCGCCACCTATCCGCAGCCCCTGGCCATTTCCTACATATTCGCTCTTCCGAGATCTCCACCAGGACGTGTCTGAACATCCGCATTGAAGAAGTTGGATTCACTGCCCAGCTAGGCCTACCAAATTATATGGACAGGGGCTGAGGGTAGGTTGCGCTCGATGGGAGTGTGGATCGGCCGTGAGGCGAGGCGAGACAGTCCATGCAGTTGCGACAACACTGTGCCCCGGATGGAGCAGTGCTTACCGAACCTGCCTATTAAGCAGGAGATCTCGGGTTCAGATCCTGGGCCAGTACACATTTTCGCTCGTCGCCGCCGATTCCGTGTAATGTCCTGATGCAGCTGATGGCAGCGATCTCTCCCCTTTCTGTTCCTTTCTTCCCCTCTCCACTTTCAATTTACAAAATATTTAAGCCTCATGGTCTTTGTCCATAGTACTGGTGTACCACGGACCTCAACAGGCAGTAAGGCGGCGGGTTTGGATGCCATGTTAAGATAATGGTCAGGATCTTCTCTTGATTGTATGTCAGACGATCAGTAGTAGCCCCGACGGTAAGTTCTAACTGATATTGGAGATGACATTGGTGCGTGTAGGGGTTCCTGCTCTTACACAGGAGTGTAGCATCGTTGGCATATGGAGCAATTTGGGTGTTTCTGATCTTGTGGGTGTGTAATAGTGGACCAAGTATAGAGCCCTGTGGGACTCCGATGTGGATATATTCACGAGTCGGCACATATAATGTAGCATGGATGTGGAAGGACCACCCCTTCTGATAGGAATGAGTAGCTGGACTATGACATGGCGATGCTGAGGACCAGAAGTTTCTATAGCAGGCAACACAGTATCACATGCTCCATAGACACTGCACTATATTGTCCCATAGTAATCTCAATGATCGATAAAGCGATTTGACTTTGGTAAGGAACGAACTTAAATATAAAGTACGTCGTTTCACTTCACTGGTGGTTCACGATTGTAGTGGTGCCCCGACGTGAAATGCTATTGGTATAAATTAACGTCGCTACAAAAATACATGAGCTTCCTCGTCACCACACTTAGCGAACAGGGATACAGTAAAAGGGGCTTCCTTTGGGCCATTTCCTGTGCCTCCTTTGGTCACTACCTGTCATTAGGGTGTGGAGTGATGGCAGTTCCTGATGTGACTCTAGGGGTGGAAATCCGCCCTCCTTCAAGAGGGATGGCTACAGGAGAATACTGCTCTGATTTGGAAAGAGGAGGGACAAGATTGTTGGGTGTGGCTGGAAAACCTGTTCTTTTTTCTGATGGGCGGTACTTGAAAGGAGACTGGATCAAAGTATTACAGGGAGAGAGAGAGCGCGTGTCTTCGTTGTAGGTGGTGAATTGGTTGCTAATTGTGCAGTGTTAGTTGTCATCTTGAAAGGCTTCTTTCGTCTGTCCTTGTAGATTCTGTAGTGTCAAGCGAAGACCAACCACTCAGCTCTGAGCGGTACAGGACACCAATTAGGCGACATAAGGCGCCGTTGATTTCATCGGAAACCCAGATGAATTCTCTGCATTGTTACACTTGGAAATCCTGTCTAAACAATGGTCGCCGGCTTCGCTTTGACAAGCGATACGAGACTAAACTTGCACTACTACGAATTCAATAAACGTCCTGCAGTAAACTATCTACACTCAGAAAGAGTGCAAAACTCAACTTGCCTTTTTTCTCACATGATATACGGCGGATTATACCCGCCAGGTTAGCTCAGGGTGCTAATGCGCTGCTTCCTGGACTTGGATAGGCGCACCAGCCACAGTTCGAATCCGCCCAGCGGATTAACGACTAGGGCCAGTGCGCCGGCCAGCCTGGATGTGGTTTTTAGGCGGTTTTCCACATCCCGCTAGGTGAATACTGAGCTAGTCCCCACGTCCCGCCTCAGATACACGACTTGCAGACATCTGAAAAACGTTCACACCATTTCATGGCCTACACTAGACTGCTGGAGTGCACCAATTCCATCTCAGGGGGTACAGGGTGGCAACAGGAAGGACTTCCAGTAACAAGGCCGACCCTGCGCTGAAGTGGGACAAAGGCCCAAAGCAAATGATACACTGCAAACTATGGATGAAGGGCAACAAGCAGATTCCATATTCCTAGATTTACATAAAGCATTTGACATGGTGCCGTACTGCAAACAGTTAACGAAGGTCAGCATACGGAATAGGTTCGCACATGTGTGAGTGGCTTGAAGACTTGTTAAGTAATAGAAGGGAGCATGTAGTCCTCAACGGCGAATGTTCATAACAGACAAGGTAGTCGTCAGGAGTGCCCCAGGAAATTGTGATAGGACCGCTATTATTTTGTATATACGTAAATGATTTGGCAGACAGGCTGGCCAAGAATCTGTAGTTGTTTGCTGATGATGCTGTGGTTTGCTTGAAGGGGTCGAAGTTGAATGACTGCAGGAGGATATTAGATGACTTATACCAAATCTCTAGTTGGTTTAATGGACTGCAGCTGCCTCTAAGTGTGGAAAAATGTAAGTTAATGCGGATGAGTAGGAGAAACAAATCTTTAATGTTCGAGTACAACATTAGCAGTGTGCTGTCTGACACAGTCATGCCGTTCAAATGTCTGGGTGTAGCGTTGCAAAGCGATATGGAATGGAACGAGCATGTAAGAACCGTGGTACGGAAGGCGAGTGGTCAACTTCGGTTTATTGGGAGAATTTTAGGAGGCTGTGAGTTATCTGTAAAGGAGATTGAGGCATAGTGCCGTATACCGATCCTGCCTTGGAGGCGGTTAAGTGGGAGATGTGTCTCACAAGGGGAGGCCGCCAATTGTGAAATTCAGATTCGATTCATACTGCGCATAATAAAAGCTCATGGCCAGAGGTGTAATGTGGCAAAGCACCAAGATGCACTTCTCAGCCGTTGTCGAGAAAATCGACAGTTAAAATAAACCGTTGCGGTGAAATACTCTCTGCGATTAATAGTTTTCTACAGCGTCGTGGCGCAGTGGTAAGCGGTCGGGTTCGTAATCCGAAGGTCGCCGGATCGAATCTCGCGCTATGCAACTTTTTTTTTTATTATTTGTTATTTGTAATTGAAATGTATACACGCACACACACACACACACACACACACATATATATATATATATATATATATATATATATATATCATTCCCGGCAACAGTTCCAACAATTATGCATATAATAAGTTGTTGGAAGTCGCTTGTCGTGGAAAAACTGGCGACTTCGAACATCATTATGTATTCCGCAAACAAAGTTGTATTTCACAAATGTTATTGATTGTCTTCATAATGTTAACCACGTATAGTTAACGGAAGACGTAGAAACGGTATTCCGAAACGAATACGTATAGCGTAAGTCAAACGTTCGAATTAGAATAGAAACCCCACGAACACAAAATTGCTGTGGCAGGTATGAAATATAAACGCCGTTACTCGCTCGTTACACTTGAAGGACAGATGTTGAATGGGCCGAAACGAGCCGCCGCATAACAGCGTAGATGCCTGCTAACTTCGAAAGAAGGTAGATGCGGTCCTCAGCGCAACGTATAACATCGTCGAAAATCAGTGCGGACGTGAGAGCTTTGGTACACTATGTTAAACAAACGGAAAAATGGAGGCGGTACAATTGGAGAGTGACCCGCCTTCACCAACATGCATAAGCAATTCATTAATGAATTACAAAAAACTAATAATGAAAAAAAGTTGCATGGCGCGAGATTCGATCCAGCAACCTTCAGATTACGAACCCGAGCGCTTACCGCTGCGCCACGACGCTGTATAAAATTAATAATCGTAGAGAGTATTTCGCCGCAACGGTTTCTTTTAACTGTCGATTTTCTCGACAACGGCTGAGAAGTGCATCTTGGTGCTTTGCCACATTACACCTCTGGCCATGAGCTTTTATTATGCGCAGTATGAATCGAATCTGAATTTCACAATTGGCGGCCTCCCCTTGTCAGAGCTGGATAGCGACAGATGGTGGCGCGAGACTGGACGCGCACGTAGTTCATGTATCAGCCGATAGAGGACAGTATTGGATACGGGACTGTGATTTAGTTTCGATTGTGCCCACTGGAGTGCACTAAAGTGATAGAACATTTTTCATAAACTGTTCTAGTATTTTCATAAAGTGTTATTATGTCTTTTTGTGTATGTCAAATGTTATAAATGTGTTTTAGCAGTATGAATGATGCGTGCGTGTGGTTTGAGATTAAATTAAGATAATTGTTTAACGAGTTATGTAGTGGGGTTTAGTGCGGGAACATTTCGAAGAAGTATGGATGTGGACAAAGGGGACTTTTGTAGAATAGATTTGTAAAGTAAGTTTATGGTAAAGGGAAAGTTAATTCAGGTATAAATAACAATACTAAATAACTTTATGCATAAACAAAACTTCAGCATATTAGATAATTACGTCGGTAAAAAGTGCAGTCGTTAGGTTTACTATTTTGCAATTGGTTATTGATGAAAAGCGCGGACTGACGCGAGAGAATGTTCTTTTGCTATTGGCTGTTGAGTTAAATTGACCAATGGTAAAGCAATATTCTTCGCGCGCCTTTCTCTGCTGGTAGAGAAGACTTGAGGGGAGTCGGAGCCTAGCCACGAAACAGTTCGGACGTGTGTAGTAGTAGTCCCGATGGAAACGATAAGTTGCCGGATCTAGCAGTGTTTCATACGTCAAACGTGTTGTAAAGTGACGGCATAATTATTCTGATAGGTGTGTAGAAATTTCGGAATTTTTAAGTGAATTTTGTGACGAGAAAAGACATAAATTGCGCGTGGCGTATTGAGCAGGTCGGTGGCTAAAAACTGTGACTGCATTAGGCACCGACAGACTTAATATTTGGCGAACATTCTCAATCCGTATATTTGTAGCTATTACGTTTTCGGGAAATGCAACACCATATACTTGCTAACCTGAGTGAAAGGGATTGTGAGTGACTGTGTTAAGACTAGCACGGGCTTGGCAGTGATACTTGTTCACCTAAGTTTCAGAATATATTAATTAAGGACAAAATTTCCAACCTTTCATTTCGTGTGAAAACTTTCTCCCGAAACGTAGATTAGTGATTTTAATTGCAGCTTGGTCCACGTCGAAGTACAGTAGGTTTCACTCGGCTTCCCTTCTGATGACCTGCTGGGACAATGTTCACAGGTAGGTGCAGGTCCGTCGCAAAGGGACGGAAGGAACCGCGCCGCCGCAAGATGGCATATAAAACGATAGTGCGACCTACTCTGGAGAACTGCTCGAGTGTCTGTGACCCGCTCTGGGTCGGATTAAAGGGAGAGATCGAAGTATATCAGAGGCAGGCTGCTAGACATGTTACCAGTGCGTAGTAAAATGAAACACCAGCAGCCGTCGTTTTGACGCTATTTTATTATATTACGACCAGTTTCGGTGACTCGGTACACCGGGTCTTAACTGACGCTGAGGGCGTGAACTGTAGTCGTATTATGATCCGATCATTGGCCAACATCTATGAATTGGCTTCCGTAGATTACTGAAAAAATGGTGTAATGTCTGCAACCATCACGGTAAAACGCTGGCTATAGTACATTCATTTTATTATAAAAGTGAACGGCCTAAATCCCACAGAAAATCAGTCACAAGGATGGAGATAGAAAAACTTGCTACTGGTAGATTCGAACTGATGTGTCGACAGAAGTGCCGACACAGTGTGATTTGAGGGGACCGCAATGCACGCTATAAACACACGAAGGATGGCGTGAGGTCTGAAACAGGATACGTATTGAATGCTATAAAGAAAAGTACGTAGCTTTTGGAATACTTAACTTTAATCCATCCTTGTTGTATACATCGTTCTTGATGAGACATGCTTTATACGATAACTATCAATTGCTATGTAAGGCTAATGGCGCCTTGCTAGGTCGTAGCCATGGACTTAGCTGAAGGCTATTCTAACGATCTGCTCGGCAAAGGAGCGAGGCTTCGTCAGTGTAGTCGCTAGCAAAGTCGCCCGTACTACTGGGGCGAGTGCTATTCCGTATCTCGAGACCTGCCTTGTGGCGGCGCTCGGTCTGCGATCACACAGTGGCGACACGCGGGTCCGACATGTACTAATGGACCGCGTCCGATTTAAAACTACCACCTAGCAAGTGTGGTGTCTGGCGGTGACACCACACGATCAACACACAAATGTTAGCGAGATGCTTTGGGAATGCAAATGGGAATCCCTTGACGGAAGGCGACATTCTTTTCGAGGAGCATTGTTGAGAAAATTTAGAGAATCGACATTTGAAGTTAAATGCAGAACGATTCTACGAGGGTTGCCCAGAAAGTAATGCACCGCATTTTTTTCTTCGTCAATTCTTTATTGAACATTTCACACACGAAAGAATGGGGTTTTATCTATGCACCTAATTTTCCCGTGAAACAGGGGCGTAAATGCCCTGTCAGTACCAGTCCTTGTCCTGCTGGCGGAGCCAGTGATTCACTGTGTGAATCATCTCCTCATTGTATTCAAAACGTCTTCCACACACAGCATCCTCTGATGGCTCAAACAACTGGAAGTCTGAGGGGGCTAGGTGAGGGCTGTAGGGTGGATGGGGTATCACTGCCCAACCCTGTTTTGCGATGTGTTCAGCAGTCCTCAGACTTGTGTGGGACCGAGCGTTATCCTGTTGCAGCAAGACATCTCCTGGGTTTCTGTGGCGCCGAAATCCTCGGAAGCGCCTCTTGAGTTTGGTCAATGTGTTGGCATATGCTTCTGAATTAGCGGTTCCGCCTCTTGGCATCTCATCAATGAGAATCACACCTTGACAGTCCCAGAACACGGTGATGATGACCTTAACCAGCGGAAGCATCTGCTTCGAAGTTTTTCTTCTGTAGGGAGTGGGAATGGCGCCATTCCATGGACTGTCGTTTTGTTTCAGTCTCAAAATGGTGAACCCAGGTTCCATCACCTGTCACAGTCTGGGACAAGAAGGCCTGCCCCTCAGCTTCAAAACGTTGCAACAAATCAAGAGAAATGTTTTTTTTTTTTTTTCTGTGCGAGTTGTGATCCACCGTTAGACAACGCCGGGCCCATCTTGCACATACTTTGGAATATCGAAGAGTGCGGATAATTCCATCCACACCTCTTTTGCTGACTGACAGATGCAGCGCCACCTGCCGAATCGTAATGCGTCTGCCCTCGCGAATGACAACATCAGCCCGCTGCAACATGTCAGGTATGACAGCCGTGGACGGTCTCCCCCGACCGCTGCATATCGTGGAGCTCCGCCGAACCGCCTTCTGATGACCTCACCCTCCGTGCCCAGCGACTAACTCTACTTCTGACGACAGCAGATGCTCCACAGACTTTGCACAAGCGTTTGTGTACATTCCCCACAGTTTCTCTCTCTGCAACGAGAAATTCGATGACGGCACGTTTCTTGTAACATACGTAACCTACAGACGCCATTTTGAAACTGTCCTGCAGCTACACTATCTGTCGGAAGTGACGGAAACTAGGCGCAGTCACTCAGAAGACTTCAAATAATACGTACGTAACGCTTCGCATTCATAGCATTGTTTTCGGTTGAGAAAAAAAAATGTGGTGCAGTAGTTTCTGGGCAACCCTCATAGTTCAGCCAACATACATTTCGCTAAAGCATTACGAAGATGAGATACGAGAAATTAGGCATATAGAGGGCCTATAGAGAGTTCAGAGTGGAACAGGAGAAAATGTTCAAATTGAAACGTCCCCTTCGAAAAATTTATACATGACTGTGCTTAAAACTGACACACAATATTTTTAGCGCAACGCAATCTGACTTTCAATAATCCCTACAAAAGAATGGCCCTGACTAACATTAATCTATACCTTTCACAAATCACTCACCTCACAAAAATCTTCGTTACTCGAACTACTGCAATACAGCGAGCGCCACTACTGCCAGCTAAATAAAAGATTCAAACTACGGAAGGCACTAACTACTGATAGGCATAGTTAGCAAATGAAAGATTTTAATAGAGAACAAACAATGTATTTACCTTAATAGTGTTGAAAAATCATAATATACGTAGGAGTTCATAACATCCAGTCTTAAAAATTTCCAAACTCCGCCATTTCTCTCCCCACATCCACCACTGCTG